>NC_034186.2:21888011-22540511 GCF_002021735.2 Oncorhynchus kisutch | reverse complement strand
GCAGCCAGTTGTCTTAGCTGTGTTTTATTCCTTTAGAACATGCTCTTATATTGACTCAAATTAAAGCAATTCAAGCAATTCTACCCTGAAACAAGGCCAATAATGAAAGGAACTGAACAACTGAAGGTAACATTTTATATCATGCCACTGGCCTAGTTATTAAACAATGACTCTAAATACATGGATTTTATTTTAGCTGCCATCAATCCCCATGCAAGAAGAATGTTTAGGCTATACCACACGTGTGCTGATCTTTTTAAGAATGATCATTTCCACTACCATCAAGTCCCTTCAGCAACAAAAGTCCAATGTTACATCCCACAAATGTTAAAATCATGTAATAGTACATGTATATGTAGTATACATTTACATATGCATAATAAATATTACAGTCATAATGAGAAGCACTACAACCTTTTCAGGGGCCAGGGCTCTGTAGTTATCGTTGCCCTTCTGAGAGCAAACAATCTAAACAGAACATAAAGTTTCACAGTAAATGACTGAAGATACACAACCTAGCACAGTGATATATTGACAAAGCACAGCTTATAGGGAGAGGATAAACTACGGTTGTTTTTTACTAATATTGATTATAAATGTCCGTGTGTGTTGACAGTTCTGCACTGAACTGACTTAAAGAATGTCTGTTGTGAAAAATATCTCCCCAACAAGCAGGGATCTGGGAATGGCTGTAGTTGTAGAGGAGGACGGTAGAGGGTGGAAAGAGGAGAGGGGGATGAGAGGAGAGGAGAGGAGAGGAGAGGAGAGGAGAGGAGAGGAGAGGAGAGGAGAGGAGAGGAGAGGAGAGGAGAGGAGAGGAGAGGAGAGGAGAGGAGAGGAGAGGAGAGGAGAGGAGAGGAGAGGAGAGGAGAGGAGAGGAGAGGAGAGGAGAGGGGGATGAGAGGAGAGGAGAGGGTGTTGCTAAAGATAAAACATAAGATGTGAGAGTGTTTGTCATGTATGTATTGACCTGCATCAACCACAGAAAAAGATGCCCTTGACCAGCCACAGTCTGTCTGCTGAAGGTAACACAGTTAGCTGCCTAAGTTACGAAACAGTTTTTATATTTCATTGCCAGAGTTCCTCTACATAATAAACCTCTCGACTCCACCAGCTGTTTACATTGTTTCTCTCTTCCTCCTCATCCCTCCTTTCTTTGTGTTCCAGTGCAGTGGAAAGACATGGGTTGTGTCCCAAATGGCAATCTACGGGTCTTGGTAAAAAGTAGTGCACTATACAGCGAATAGGGTGCCATTTGGGATGTAGACATAGATGACAGTTTGAGGAGGGAAGCTTGATGTCCTGACGCTTATAGCACCGTAGAAAAAGTTAATGATGCAGTGAAGCGTGTATGTGCGTGTGTGTGTGTGCATGTGGTGAACACTCTACTGAGGTCTACTGGACAAAGACGTACTTGTGGTTCCTCCCATCTATTCCACCTCCTCCACCACTTCGGCTACTGCTCCTTGCAGTCCTGTCTTATGGCACCTCTGTCAATATGTATGGGCAAGACAGCTGTAACCAAGCATGATCAAGTCTACTGACCTGGAAATGGTAATGTGGCCCAACCTCACTGATCTACTCAGTATCCCCGGCCCGGTCTACTGGAACTGCTGGCCAAGGAAGGAAAGGACCCGCCTCCCTTCGACCATCACTCACAACGTCTTTCAGAAGAATACATGGCTTACTCCTTACATTTGATCAGATTTCCAATGTTTTTGTATTCACAACAGATCTTTCCCTCAATAAAAAGGAAAACAGACAAACACGGAGAGTATAGACTGTCTTTATGGTACCGTATATTATTACGACAACAACCTTTTCAAAAGCCAGGGCTCCATAGTTAGCATTGTCCTACTCGCAGCTAAACATCTAAACAGAACGTAAAGGTTCACAGTAAATAACTGAAGATACACAACTAAACACAACGTAAAGGTTCACAGTAAATGACTGAAGATACACAACTAAACAGAACGTAACGGTTCACAGTAAATGACTGAAGATACACAACTAAACAGAACGTAAAGGTTCACAGTAAATGACTGAAGATACACAACTAAACAGAACGTAAAGGTTCACAGTAAATGACTGAAGATACACAACTAAACTAAACGTAAAGGTTCACAGTAAATGACTGAAGATACACAACTAAACTAAACGTAAAGGTTCACAGTAAATGACTGAAGATACACAACTAAACAGAACGTAAAGGTTCACAGTAAATGACTGAAGATACACAACTAAACAGAACGTAAAGGTTCACAGTAAATGACTGAAGATACACAACTAAACAGAAGAATACATGGGTTACTCCTTACATTTTATCAGTTTTTTTATCTTTATGGTTTCTTATCATATGATCTGGAGCGTACAGGCTGATAAAGATCTAAATGTGTACAGCCAGGAGTGGAATTCCAGTGGGGTCTAATTCACTCATCTATCTTACTGTGATGGAAATGTGCAGATGCTGGTAAATGCAAAACTTTCTCCAACACATCTTTTATATTCCCTTTCTTGACAAATGCTCCATTTCATCACTTCTCTGTACAATATCACACAATGTGACAATGTCTTACTGAGGACAGTTTCAAATTTGTTCAACAATATCACATCAGAGAGTATTCTCCTCTCTCTGGGAGAGGTGGGCATGCCACGCTTGTTCAATGGATCTGGAATGAGTGAAATTAACAAAAATGATTTGACAATCTGTCGTCAGTCATTACATATCAATGAGCTCCATCGCCTGCTCTGCATATTCCCAATGGCTTTACTAAAAAGTACAGCAGGTATTCTAATGTGTGATAAAAGCCTTGTTTCACGTTGAGCATGAAAAGTGATGGACATGTGACGACTTTAAACGTAACCCCCTGTTTCTGAGCCCCTGTTTGGAGATATAATACAAAGAAATCAAGAAGAAGTGTCATTCTGAGAAACCCAGAAGCCTTTAGTGTGAAGTGTCTTGCTGGTGTCACTTTTAGCTGCGATTATGGTCCATTGATGTGTGTAAAGCTTGTAGGACTGTGCTCATTTTAAACGTTTAGCGATTCAAGTGTTCTGAAGTCTTCCACTGAAAAGAGAAAAGGCTTCAATATTAATTCTGTGTACTGGTAAAAGGCCTGTTACTAAATATAATGAATGACAATACCAGTATGTAATGTTACATTAAATAGATATAGATAATCTGACCAATACCACATCATGTTATTCATGTCCAACTACATAACACCCAAAATAACTTTTTACTGCCAATTTAAATCTGTAGGCCTACTTTTTAGCACAAAGGACAAACCATGACAGAAAATGCTGGTTTGGAAATGTGGTGGAACTTCTACTTAGCTTCTATCCACTTAAATTCAAAACCAGGAAGGGATGGTGGAGATGAGATGGGCCCTGCAAAGGTCAGTCAATACAAGAGCACAGAAAACCACCCTTTTACTTTCTCCCTTGTTTCTTTAACTCTGTGGGTAGATCAGAGGGGGGTGCAGTGCCACGCTCTCTCTCTCTCTACCTGACAAGGTCCCTCCCCTCTCCTCGCCACACTGCTGTCCTCAGCATCTCCATGGGGCAGTGACTAATTGCCCCCGTAAATCAACACACTGACCGAGTCTTCCTCCGTTTATTTTTCCTGGCAGTAATTTAGTGCTTGCTCTTTTACACACTTGTCACTGCGTCTTTTTCCTCACATTAGAGGCCGGTAGAGAAAGGAGCATAATTAACGGAGCGCTGCGCTCCTCACCAGCCCTCCTTCATCATGGTGTGATAATTGTGCTCCTTGTCTGTCACGTAACCTCTCAGTTTCCCCCGGAAACTTCCGTGCTGTTATTTGTCAACGATGAGAGAAATATATAGCGAAGAAGATTCGGGAGAGCACCCGGCTGTAGCTCTGCTCACTGCGCCATCGCCTAGCGACTAGTTTTCCTATTTGTCCGAAGACTAGGTCATTTATATCTTGCAGAATAACTTGTCAAAGATTTAGCCTGACCCACGCGAGAAGATAAAAGATACATGGTAAACACACCTGGATTCTTGATAGCGGAGGAGTTTTATTCTCTCTTTTTTTGCCCTCAACGAGACGCAGAGGAGAGAAGCTAGCACAGGCAGGAAGGCAGCAGAGTGGGGCCTTAATAAACCACTTGTGTATTCAGAGTGCTGAAATGCAAAAGCTAGGAGCAGTGGGGATGCAGAGCACAGAACAGCTGAGAGCAGGGAAAATCAATTCATTGAGTAGCTAGCTAATCTATTTACAGCAGAAAGGTCCACTTCACTCATCTCTTTTACAAGTTACAGAAGTGAAGCAATACAACAGCTAGCTAAAGTAGGCGATATGCTTGGCCAAATGTGACATAAGATGACACTCATAATCATTCAATAAATACAAAATGTAATCGATTGAACGCATATGTATTAATCTTATGGCATATTTGGCCAAACATATAGGCTACTGTACAGCTAGCTATACTGTAACCTATTCAAAGGAATTTACTGCATAGCATGTCATATCATATTCTATTTTTATACAGGAGGTTGGGAAGGGCCAGGTGATTCACCGTGTGGCTTGTTATCTCTGTTGGTCGACCCGTGGTGATGCACAGTATCCATCACCTCCTAACCCTAACCCCAGAGGTTAACTCATCAATAACTTTACGGCTGCTAGCCAAGGAAAATATAGATGGCTGGAGACTTCAGTCAGGGTATGCGTTCAAAAAGGCACCCTATTCCCTATATGGTGCACCACTTTTGAACAGGGTTCCATGGTCCTATGTAGGGAATAGGGTGCCATTTGAGCTGCATCCATAGTTTGGCATGAGGAGGCTCTTTGACTGGCTCTCTGTGTCCCCCGTCCCCCCACACCCCTACTCCCAGTCCTGCCCCAATTTTTTAATATCTTGATTTTCCTGTCACAGACAGGGGCTAATGGGATGAGTGGTCAAGATTTCAAGATCCATCACTGGTTTGCAGAGGAATTAGCATGGGCCCCATGCATCACCTGCCAGAGCTGTCAGCCATGCCGCCTCGCCTGCTGTCCCACACCGAGCTTCTTCATTATAGACCCCACCACCACTGCTCTGTGGCTGGGCTGCTGACTGCCTGTCTCCCCTCAGAGCAACTCAGAGCTACCCTGGCCTCTCCTCTCCCCAGCCTAGTGTATGTCCCAAATGGCACCCTATTCCCTATTTAGTGCACTACTTTTGACCAGAGCCATATGGGCCCTAGGGAGTAGGGCATCATTTGGGACAGAGCCATGGAGCCTGCTGGAGCCACAGCTGAAACAAGGCCCTGCCACGCCCCTCAATGTCAGCCCCAGCTATGCCAACCACTAAATTAGGATACACTGTCATGGTTGTGCTTTTAGAAATTAGGGACCGGTGAGCGTCTGCCTGCTTGCCTGACTCTCTCCTCTACCTCTGTCAAGACCGCTCACCTGCTCTCTCTCTCAAACATGCTGTGACTCTCCCTTCCTCCTCTTGTCCTCTTTTACCTCTTCCACTCCCCCCTCCCTTTGTGCCATATCTGTTTTTAAGTGAGTGTTTGTGGGCAGGAACAGAACAGAAGTTTATTTAGAACTATTAGGGTAATTAAGCATCCTTTGGCCTCTGTTGCCAGGCGAGTCGGGGGAGAAGAAACACTGTCAGCTTCCCAAATGGCACCCTATTCCCTATGCAGTATACTACTTATGACCAGATGCCTACTTTTGACCAGAAGTCTATGGGCTCTGGTCAAAAGTAGTGTACTAAATAGGGAATAGGGTGCCATTTGGGACACAGCCGTTGATTACTCACTGCATCCCCTCTGGCCCGGCTTTGAGCAGTGAGCAGAGAGCAGGGGGGTGTTGGCTCTGTTTTTTGGCAGCTTCGACTGACCCCCATGTGATAACTCTCAGAGCACTGAGCCTCGGAACCCCCGCGAGAGCCATCCCCTCTGTCTCCCTCCGCCGCGCAGATTAGAGCCGCAGCGCTAAGGTCACAGTGAAAATGAAGAGAGCAAACCAGAGCTACAGCTCATCTCTCTCTCCTCTCTTATTAGCAAATCAAAGCTGCCCCCAGAAAGATTCACACTCCTCACCTGATTTTGTTCTTTTCTGCTAATCACATAGCCACTTTGCCTTGACTGACAGTTTTCTTTATAATTGGCCCATGATCTGGCGGGATCTAATAACCAGAAAATCCCCTCTGAGGGTCCGCCAGGCTGGGGAGGCCTTTCTCCCTCCTCCATCCACCAGCCCCCCGCCCCACCCACCCTGCCCCCCAACCCACTCCATCAGCAAGAGGCGGTTGCCATGCCACAATGGTGTTTGTGCACAGTGGCACTCAGCCACAGAGCTAATCTTAACATTCAATAATGGTGTGAATATTAGATGAGCAGCAGAGAGAGAGAGAGAGAGAGAGAGAGAGAGGAACTGCTGTAGCAGGATAATTACTGTTCATTTGCCAGAGTATCAAAGCCTAATTACTGTTCATTCTAATGCTCCAGAGAGACGAGAGGAGAGTCAAGGCAGGGCGAGGGGGAGACAGTCCCAAGAGATCAGTCATTCAGCCTTTATCTGTCTCTCTCTCTCTCTCTCTCTCTCTCTCTCTCATTCTCTCCCTCTGTCTCTCTCTTTCTCTCTCTGTTAGTCTGCCTCTCCTCCTCTCTGTCTATCCTACTTTCTACCTCTGCGTGTCTGTGTGTACACGTCTGTGTCCGCTGGTGCATGTGTTTGTGTATGTATGTGTTTACACCGTGTTTGTGTGTATGCATATCTCTGTGCATCCATGTCTGTATGTATGCATGTCTGTATGTATGCATGTCTGTATGTATGCATGTCTGTATGTATGCATGTCTATGTATGCATGTCTGTATGTATGCATATCTCTGTGCATCCATGTCTGTATGTATGCATGTCTGTATGTATGCATGTCTGTATGTATGCATGCCTGTATGTATGCATGTCTGTATGTATGCATATCTGTATGTATGCATGTCTGTATGTATGCATGTCTGTATGTATGCATGTCTGTATGCTTGTTGTGTTCCGTTCTATCCCGCAAGTAAATTCTACAAACAAACACGTTGATCAATCTGCGCGACAGCAGAGAGAGGAGAGAAGAGAAGAAAGAAGGGAAGTGAGATCAGGAGAGGAAAGCGAGACACAGGGTCCATAATGCCAAGCTTATTGTTTCTTTTGCTCGCTCTTCTTTGTCTTTATAATGTGTTTTGGGTAAATATCTGACAAGGAGAAGGAGGGGGGACTGTCGTCATATCTTTCTTGCCTGCATTCACTAGAAAAATGCCATTTTTTCTCCCTCCTCTCCTCTCACCTAATCGTGACAGAAGCCACCAGCATCACTACCTGCCACCCGCTTGACAGCTTCTGTCACCAATTAGCAGCTAAATCGGCATCACCGCAAACAAGAAAACCAAGCAATTTATATGTCTATTATTTAGTGTGTCTAGGTGGTGTTTTTTCTTCTCTCTTCCTTTTCTCTCTCTCTTACATTAGAAAACACAGAGCTGCAATCAATCTGGCCCGCTCAGATCTCCAGGCTCCCTTCTTGAAGGAGAACAGGAGGCAGGATGAGGCCCTTACGGGTAGGGTGGATGAGGGGGATATAAACCTCTGTATTCCCCTCCTATCATGGAAGTTTGCTTGTGAATTTCCAACCCATGCTCCTGGAAATTTACAAGGCATTCGACAACCCTTTTAATGAGGCGAGCCAAGCTGTTCGCCGTACCGTCCAGGCTTCACACACCTTCCTCCTGATAACATGCTAAATGAAAAGCTGCTTGCGACACATAGCGTTTGTTATCATTCAATCTGCTTGAGTCCACAAACTGGTCATTATCCCACCGTTTCTCCTGATTTACAGTCGCAAGGCAGAAGGGAGCAGAGAGGAGAAGAGCAGTGGAGGGTGATGTTCTCCCCCTCCCTTGGCAGGGGCAGATAGGAACCAGCTTGAAAATTAGCATTTACACGATCCGGCTGAGCAGCTTATTAGATCTGGATATTTATTTTCCACTTAAACCCGATGTTTGATTACTGTTTAATAAAGAACAAGAGAACCACAGAGAGGAGCCTGTAGTCTAGCTGCGACTGATTGATCCCACACCCAGCTTTCTTTGGGATTTTTTTGTAATGAAACAAGAGACACAAGAGATGAGGAAGCTTATGAAGGTGATAGAAAATACCATCGTAGGAGATCATTTGCAGGACAGAAGAATTGGGATAGAGGGGTGGGGTGGAGGGATGGGGGTGGAGGGTTGGGGATGGAAGAGGGTAAAGCCAGTAAGGTAATAGTCTCTAGTCTATTCTCTCCCTAGAACTAAACAGATCTAGACACAAGTTAGACAAAGGAAAATGACAGGGATAACAAAGACATTCAGAAACTAGATCCAGACAAGATCACAATACAGTAGTAATTCTAAATAGACACAACCTGGTCAAGTTCAACCCTCTGCTTGGAGACGAACACAAAAACTTGTATCTCATAAAACCCTGATCTACTTCATTTGGAATGGCCAATTAACCAATTGCGTTTCCAAGTCCATGGCCACTGGCCACCACTCCATTGAGTGACACTCTGGATCGCATTAAGTTCCAGTCAAATCTCCAATATCCACATTCCCTATGGACAGTATTATACTCAATAAATCCAGAAACAGAATCCATAACATGTACCCTGGCACTAGAGGACTTCTGGGACTAGCTAAACAGGCCAATACTCTAATGGCAAACACTTGCTTATCTACTTGGAATGTCTGTCAAAATCTAAAATTGGCAAAACGCTAAGGTTCTAACAGACAGGTCGTCATTGATTATGGACCATGTCTTAAAGCAAGGTGACACTGTGATAAGTTAATCAATGTTTGCCTGAAGAAGCCATTTGTAAGTGACTGCGACATGTGATGAATATGCTGCTATAGCATCTACTGCATCTCCGTCCAAAATGCCACCCTATTCTCTTTATAGTGTACTACTTTTAACCAGGGCTAATAGGGCTCTGGTCAAAAGTAGTGCACTATTTAGGGAGTAGGGTGCCATTTGGGATGCATCCTTCGTCTCCAGTATAAGCAACAGTACAGAGAGGTCAGGATGATCAGGGCCTGCTCTAGCCTTTTGGGGGCCCTAAATGAGAGTTGGTTGGGGGCTCCGCCATCAAGCGGGCCAAAAAAGTTAGTGGCCCCGATTTTGAAAGCAGAGAGAAAGTTTAAAAGATGAATTGCTGCAATTCTACACATTTTGCCATGGGGCGTAAATTACATTTTCCATTTTTATTTAAAAAAATGAAATTTAAATTTACTCATATTGCAATGGGGCAGAGACACGTTTTTGCAGTTTTAAAGCTAATTTCCTGCAATTCTATCCATTTTGTCATCACTTATTCCATGATATCTGGATGAGAGTGACTAACAAAATCAGTGGGGTCCCCCTGGAGGTCAAGGACCCTGGGCACGTACCTATGTCTGGTCGGTATTCAGCCATGATTACAACAAGTTTAGATAACTGGCTAGACTGACTTACCAATCCAAAAATTGTTAACTGCTTGGCTTATTGAGTTATTGTTAGTGACTGACAAAACATGATAAAAACTGCTGATGCACAAGCACATTTAGAACTTGAACATTGTGTATTCCACTATTCTAGTTCTCAACCGGAAGTATGTATTGTTCCCACACCAATGTGGTTAGATTGGCTATGATAGGCTACTGTATCACTGGAATTGCGATAATAATAATCAATAATAATACATTGATATAACATTATTTTTGTAATCCAAAGTAGTTATACTCCATGCCAGCACAGGCATTGAGACTACATGCACTACCTAGAGCATCACAGACCAGGCATAGACTCAGGACTGAACCTTTGGCCTAAAGTGCCCCTCATCGATCGACAAAATCAATAAAGTGAAGTACATTCCTTCCCCATTCTTTCTGTCTTGTCCTTTCTCCTCCTGAAGCGTTCCCTTTAGTCTGCTAGTCCAGCTGATCTCCATCTATTATTACAGCTGCTATCTAGCAACCATCCCTTCCCCTCAGCACACCATACAACTCACTATTGTTGAGTCCCAAGTGGCACCGTATTCACTACTAAACCAGAGCCCTATGGACCATTTGGCTGCCATTTGGGACACAGTAAGTAAGGAATCCTTAACCACTCCATCTTCGCATCAGCACACTAGATACACCACCAGCACTAACACTCCCCAGCTGGCAAAACTGTTTGAAATAAAGTAAGGTCAAATTGCAACCATGTTGTAAACTGACGTCATTTACATTTGCATTACATTTCAACACAATGTCATGATTTCAACCAGTTTTTCCAGCTGGGTGGAAACTATACCGGCACAAACCACATGGTGCCTCTTTTTTCTTCACACTTCAAGTGGTATTGTTACATTGCAACCTATAGATTATTTACCATGGTCTGTACCAATGTACAAGCTGTGTGGATCAGTCTCTGAACAGAGAACTTCCAGAAAACTTCCTTATCCTTCTTCCAGGGAACTTCCTTCTCAATAAAGTTTAAAGGGCTAAACGTCAGTGATGTCCTTTCAGCTAAACATAGGGTATGGTAGGCATAGTGATAAGGGGGTTTTGAGAGTGGGGGGTTCCCCCATTCCAAGGTATTTTTTATCAAATTGAAGCAAATTTACTGCATTTCCATACAATTTTAAACTTTCAAATGTAATTTGGAGAACAGCAAAAACAAGCAAAAGGTACTCAAGCCCTTATCACCTTGTTGATGTAGCTTAATTTACCTCAGCCAATAGGGGACTTGATTAAGCGATAATGCCCAAGATCCTGGCATTTGGAGGATATATTTGTTCGGTCGGCAAACCGTGTCAATATATATCCAAACACCGGCTTTGAGGGCATTATCACTTATGCAACGGGTTACAAACATATTCAAATAATGATTGACACTTTCATTAAAAACATTATTTTGATTAATTTATTCATACCATTTCATCCTTCCACGAGATATAGTCCCAAAACAAATCCAGGGTTGCCCCACAAGCCGGCTAGTCGTTCATTCTATCGGTTAGGTTGCCAGAGGCGCGACCCAATTGTGATGTATTTTTATTTTACACCTATGGATGTGACCCAGTCGTTCGTTATAAATGTTCCATTGGCATGCAGGCTGTTAACGTTCTTATCCCCTTGCTTGGGCTAACACTGTCACATCAAACAGTGCAGCCAGAATAACAGAAAAGTAGCTACATTTGCATTTGATTAAGCTGTTTTCTAGTGAAATGTATTTGGATATATCCATAACAACGAGCTAATTATGTGCGATTTCGCATGGCATAGAACATTTGTTCTCTTGCTAGGACACTTTTCAGAGGAGCTAGCCGACTACAGAGCTAACACAATCACTTCAAACTAAAGCTGGAAAGACAGCAACAAATGTGTATTTTGTTTTATTTCCATAAAAATAATGCAGATTGCATGATTTCGACTGGCTGTCTCATCCCGACTCCCGACAGAGATCAGCTGGATATTGAATTTTGATATATATATATATACAGAGAGGGAGAGAGAGAGAGAGATGCGATATCCAGCTGTTTTATATATATATGTATATATTCTTTCACAATAGAAGGACATTTATACACACGCTACCGTTCAAAAGTTTGGGGTCACTTAGAAATGTCCTTATTTTTTGAAAGAAAAGCTCATTTTTTTGTCCATTAAAATAACATCTATCAGAAATACAGTGTAGACATTGTTAATTTTGTAAATTACTATTGTAGCTGGAAACAGATGGAATATCAACATAGGCAAAAAATTGAATATCAACATAGGCATATGTGTTCCAATGGCTTGTTGTGTTAGCTAATCCAAGTTTATCATTTAAAAAATTTAAATGGATCCTTAGAAAACCCTTTTGCATTTATGTTAGAACAGCTGAAAACTGTAGGGCTGATTAAAGAAGCAATAAAACTGATTGATGATGATGAATAAAACTGGCCTTCTTCAGACTAGTTGAGTATCTGGAGCATCAGAATGTGTGGGTTCGATTACAGGCTCAAAATGGCCAGAAACAATGATCTTTCTTCTGAAACTCGTCAGTCTATTCTTGTTCTGAGAAATTGTCCAAAAATGAAAGATCTTGTATAATGCTGTGTACTACTCCCTTCACAGAACAGCGCAAACTGGCTCTCACCAGAATAGAAAGAGGAGTGGGAGGCCCTGGAGCACAACTGAGCAAGAGGACAAGCACATTAGAGTGTCTAGTTTGAGAAACAGACGCCTCACAAGTCCTCAACTGGCAGCTTCATTAAATAGCACCCGCAAAACATCAGTCTCAACGTCAAAAGTGAAGAGGCGACTCCGGGATGCTGGCCTTTGAGGCAGAGTTGCAAAGAAAAAGCCATATCTCAGACTGGCCAAGAAAAATAAAAGATTAAGATGCGCAAAAGAACACAGACACTGAACAGAAGAACTCTGCCTAGAAGGCCAGCATCCCGGATTTGCCTCTTCACTATTGACGTTGAGACTGGTGTTTTGCGGGTACTATTTAATGAAGATGCCAGTTGAGGATTTGTGAGGAGTCTGTAGTGGAGCAGATTGAGAGCTTCAAGTTCCTTGGTGTCCACATCACCAACAAACTAATATGGTTCAAGCACACCAGATAGTCGTGAAAAGGGCATGACAAACCTATTCCCCCTCAAGAGACTGAAACGATTTGGCATGGGTCCTCAGATCCTCAAAAGATTTTACAGCTGCACCATCGAGATCATCCTGACGGGTTGCATCACTGCCTGGTACGGCAAGTGCTTGGTCTCCGACTGCAAGGCACTACAGAGGGTAGTGCGTACGGCCCAGTACATCACCGGGGCCAAGCTCCATGACCTCTATACCAGGCGGTGTCAAAGGCTGTAAAAATTGTCAAAGACTCCAGCCACGCCTCCCGGGTGGTGCAATAGTCTAAGGAACTGCATCGCAGTGCTAGCTGTGCCTCCAGAGACTCTGGGTTCGAGCCCAGGCTCTGCCGCAGCCGGACGCGACCGGGAGGCTCATGGGGTGACGCATAATTGGCCCAGCGTCGTCCGGGTTAGGGAGGGTTTGGCCGGCAGGTATATCCTTGTCTCAGAGCGCACTAGCGACTCCTGTGGCGGGCCGGGCGCAGTGCACGCTGACCAGGTCGCTAGGGGTACGGTGTTTCCTCCGACACATTGGTGCGGCTGGCTTCCGGGTTGGATGTGCGTTGTGACAAGAAGCAGTGCGGCTTGGTTGGGTTGTGTTTCGGAGGACGCATGACTCTCGACCTTCGCCTCTCTCGAGTCAGTACGGGAGTTGCAGCGATGAGACAAGACAGTAACTTCTACCAATTGGATACAACGAAATTGGGGGTAAAAAAAAAAGACTCATGCCACTCTGCTACCGCATGGCAAGCAGTACCGGAGCACCAAGTCTTGTTCCAAGAGGCTCCTAAAAAAGCTTCTACCTCCAAGCCATAAGACTCCAGAACATCCAATCAAATGGCTACCCAGACATACTACCTCAATTACCTCGACACCGGTGCCCCCACACATTGACATTGACTCTGTACTGGTACACCCTGTATATAGCCGCACTATTGTTATTTACTCCTGCTCTTTAATGATTTGTTATTCTTATCTCTTACTTTTTGGGGAATTTCCTTAAAACTGCATTGTTGGTTAAGGGCTTGTAAGTAAGCATTTCACTGTATTCTGTATGTGACAAATAACATTTGATTTGATGTGATTCTACACCTTGATTGGAGTCCACCATTTTTTTTTTTTAGCAAATCAAATGTATTTTAGATTTTAGATTCTTCAAAGTAGCCACCTTTTGCCGTGATGACAGCTTTGCAAACTCTTGGAATTCTCTCAAGTTGGGCCAATAACCGAAAGGTTGCTACGTTCAATGAGAGGACAAATCCCCTGGCTGACAAGGTAAAAATCTGTAATTCTGCCCCTGAACAAGGTAGTTATCCAACTGTTCATAGGCTGTCATTGTAAATATGAAGTTGTTCCTAACTGGCTTGCCTAGTTAAAAAAAAAAAAAAAAATGGGTTGAGGTCGGATGATTGTGGAGGCCAGGTCATCTGATGCAGCACTCCATCACTCTTGTTCTTAGTCAAATATCCCTTAGACAGCTTTGAGGTGTCTTTCGGGTTATTGTACTGTTGAAAAACAAATGATAGTTCCACTAAGCACAAACTAGATGGAATGGTGTATCGCTGCAGAATGCTGGTGAAGTGTGCCTCTAATTCAAAATAAATCACAGACATTGTCACCAGCAAAGCATCATCACACCTCCTCCTCCATGCTTCACGGTGGGAACCACACATGTAGAGATCATCCGTTCACCTACTCTGCGTCTCACAAAGACACGGTGGTTGGAAACAAAAATCTAAAAATTTGGACTCATCAGACCAAAGGACAGATTTCCACCAGTCTAATGTCCATTGCTCGTGTTTCTTGGCCCAAGCAAGTATCTTCTTATTATTGGTGTTCATTAGTAGTGGTTTCTTTGCAGCAATTCTGTTACGTTTTTCTTCCGTCGAAGGAGAGTCGGACCAAAATGCAGCGTGGTAATTTACATACATGTTTAATAATGATGAAAAGCGAACAATACAAAAACAACAAACGGAATGTGAAAACCTATACAGCCTATCTGGTGAACAACAAACACAGAGACAGGAACAATCACCCACGAAACACTCAAAGAATATGGCTGCCTAAATATGGTTCCCAATCAGAGACAACGAGAATCACCTGCCTCTGATTGAGAACTGCCTCAGGCAACCATAGACTATGCTAGAAAACCCCACTAAGCCACAATCCCAAAACCTACGAAAAACCCCCATACATAAACACAACACAAAATAAACCCATGTCACACCCTGGCCTGGCCGAATAAAGAAAGAAAACACAAAATACTAAGACCAGGGCGTGACAAATTCCACCATGAAGGCCTGATTCACGCAGTCTCCTCTGAACAGTTGATGTTGAGATATAGCTATTACTTGAACTTTATTTGGGCTGCAATTTCTGCAGCTGGTAACTCTAATGAACTTATCCTGTGCAGCGGAGGTAACTCTGGGTCTTCCTTTCCTATGGCAGTCCTCATGAGAGCCAGCTTCATCATAGCGCTTGTTGGTTTTTGCAACTGCACTTGAAGAGACTTTCAAGTTGTCAATTTCAGGTTCTTGAAATTTTCCGCATTGTCTGACCTTCATGTCTTAAAGTAATGATGGTCTGTCATTTATCTTTGCTTATTTCAGCTGTTCTTGCAATAATATGGATTTTGTATTTAACAAACAGGGCTATCTTCTGTATACTACAGCACAACTGATTGGCTCAAACGCATTAAGAAGGAAATTAACTTTTAACCTGTCTTGGCAGGGGGGGGTATTTTCACCTCTGGATGAAAAGCATGCCCAAATTAAACTGCCTGCTACTCAGGCCCATAAGCTAGGATATGGATGTAATTGGTAGATTTGGGTAGAGAACACTCTAAAGTTTCCAAAACTGTTAAAATAATGTCTGTGAGTATAACAGAACTGATATGGCAGGCACAAACCAGAGGAAAATCCAACCAGGAAGTACTATTATTTTGAAAGGCTGTTTTTCCATTGAAAGCCTATCCACCATACAAAGACTTAGGACCCAGTTCTCGATCTCAATGGCTTCCTCAACATGTGACCTGTCTTTAGGCATTGTTTCAGGCTTTTACTCTGAAAAATGAGGGAGATACACCACGTTCAATGAGAGGACAGTGGAAATTTCCAGACATGTACCAAGCACGTGATCGGGAGCGTACATTTCTTGTTGACCTTTTCCACTTACGAAGCTTTTGTCCGGTTGAAATATTATTGATTATTTATGACAAAACCAACCTGAGGATTGATTTTAAACATAGTTTGACGTGTCTCTAATATCTTTTATTGTACTTTTTTTGGTGTTGAGAGCGTGCATTGTGCCTTTGGATTTCTGAATTAAACGCACCAACAAACGGAGGTATTTGGACATAAAGATGAACTTTATCGAACAAAACAAACATTTGTTGTTTAACATGGAGACCTGGGAGTGCCACCAGATGAAGATCATCAAAGGTAAGTGATTAATTTTAATGCTATTTCTGACTTTTGTGACACTCTACTTGGTTGGAAAATGGCTGTATGGGTTTCTGTGTCTAGGTGTTGACCTAACATAATCGGAAAGTGTGCTTTCGCCGTAAAGCCTTTTTGAAATCTGACACAGCGGTTGCATTTAAGTTTATCTGTATTCGTATGTTTGACACTTGTATCTTTTATCAATGTTTATGATGAGTATTTCTGTTATTTGATGTGGCTCTCTGCACTTTCACTGGAAGTTTGTATGAGACAATGCATTTCTGAACATAACACACCAATTTCAAATGAGGTTTTTGGACATAAAGATTAACTTTATCGAACAAAACACACGTTTATTGTGTAACATGAAGTCCTGTGAGTGCCATCTGATGAAGATCATCAAAGGTTAGTGATTAATTTAATCGCTATTTCTGTCTTTTGTGAACCCTCTCCTTGGCTGGAAAATGGCTGTATGGTTTTCTGTGACTAAGTGCTGACCTAACATAATCGTTTGGTGTGCTTTCACCGTAAGGCCTATTTGAAATCGAACACTGTGGCTGGATTTACAAGAAGTTTATCTTTAAAATGGTGTATAATACTTGTATTTTTGAGGAATTTTAATTTAGGGATTTCTGTTGTTTTGAATTTGGTGCCCTGCAATTTCACTGGCTGTTGTCGAGGTGGGACGCTAGCGGTGGGACGAGGTGGGACACTAAATGCATTCCAGATGACTACCTCATGAAGCTGGTTCATGAACCCTTGAGAGAATGCCAAGAGTGCGCAAAGCTGTCATCAAGGAAAAGGGTGGCTACTTTGAAGAACCAGGTAAAATAAAATAAATGTTGATATGTTTAGCACTTGTTTGGTTACAACATGACTCCATGAGTGTTATTTCACAGTTGTGATGTCTTCACAATGCATAAAATAGTAAAAATAAATAAAAACCCTGGAATGAGTAGTTGTGTCAAAACTATTGGTACTGTATATATGTTGTTTATCATATATATTTTGGATTCAGAAAAACATCTAGACCAGTGGAATTCAAAGTTGGGGTCGCGACACAGTGGCACCACCTTTGAATTCCACTGGTCTAGATGTTTTTTTTTACAGTGGATAACAAGTTTATAAATTGGTTGGGCTGATGAGACCTGAGCACAGGGAGATGGAACAGTACATAGGCATTTCAACGTCATCACCTTAGCCGGTGGAAACATCCAGGATTAGACCCACCCGTTGTATAACAACTGCTATGCACTAGCTCAGCACCGGGATTAAATCTCTAGTTTAATTTCACGTCAAGTAAAACAGCAGTTACCTAGCCAAATCCATCTACTCAGCCATCTTTACCTTTTCTACTGTTCTGAGAAAAGTTGCACTGTTCCCTGCAGTTGCATCAATGCCCTCTCCATAAAGCCAGACAGCCATAAAAACAGCTTTCCATTCCTGCTTCTAGGCATCCACATGATCTTAAAATCAGCAGCTAATACATCTAAACTGCATTTGCCTTTTAATCGGGATTGGAAGGATTTTAGTAGCCTATTTTAAATTGTTGGTGTTGAGTTAGGGTATTGATAAGGGAATTTATATGCTTAAAGATAATGATTAAATAATTCCCCCCTGAAACCTAACTATTAGGGATTAGAGTTTATGTAGCAGGTATAAGGAATAATTAAAGTATTAAATGTAAGTCCAACTAGGCTCAGATGAGACCTGTAAGGGAGAGAAATGTGTGTGTGTGTGTGTGTGCCTAAGAAAATACAGAGAAATATTCAACTGTGTTTGACCCGACCTGGCTAGAACTCTGAGAAATTTATGATAGGACAGGAAGTACTTCTCAAATTTTCCCTAATCTCGGGGGAATGGAACTGTCGGCTAGGTAGTGATACACAGTGGTGAGAACTCTGGAGAAGGATACAACTCACCTACTGTTTGTGTGTATGTATGTGCGTAGGATATCTACTGTTTGTGTGGAAGTATGTGCGTAAGTAAGGAGCAAGGTATAACATTGATGTCTTTGTATAATGGACTTAGAACGTTCTTATGAATAAACTGTACTAACCTTTTGCATAAACTGAGTCTTTGCCTAATTATTATTAAACCCATGGTCTTTACAAACCTCGGGGATTGGTCAAAGCTATTGATTGTTAGTTATTATCATTCGGATTGAAAATTCTCGTGACAGGTATGGCGACTGCCAAACTGGTAGCACTGGGCATCAGAGAGAAGAGAAAAATTATCATATAGATTGTCATATCTTCATCATTAAGAAAGAGCCAAGCTTCCCTTGCCATGCAATGTGTAGGCTACCCAGGGTGTGTCGGTTATGTGTGGCACAAATACAGGGCCCTTTTAAAGCTGTTATTCTGCACTAATTCTGTTGAATCTACTGTTTAGCTCCAGTTTACATACGGTTTACTGTCATCTGACCTGAGAAAAATTTGCACAACCCCAGGTGTATGATAACTTCAAAACTGTTCCGCAAATCTTCAAAATCTCCTTGTTCTATTTAAAAGTGATGTTTAAGGTTTAAGTGAGGTGAATCTTTGAGTTTCCATATACCCTGAGGAGATAAATTGATTGTGGAGTGCATGGGTTGGAGGCGGGTAGCACTTGATCATGACTCTCAATTCCATTACATTACACATAAGACTCATTGGACGAAGACATTCTCTGTAGGGGGTATTTTGTTCAGATCCCTGACACTCAATCTGAACATCAACACGCATCGCTTGCTGTACGGTATTGGAAACATAAGGAAGGACCTTAGCGAGAAATAATAATTTTAAAAAGGTTCATTTGATGCACACGTTGATAGGGTTAGTGTTCCCACACAGCCATATCTCCATGTTACAGCGCTGGTTTACAGAAAACAGACAGAAAACAAGAGGCAAACACCTGTGCTAATTAGCTATCCAACATGCTCTACACACCTGTGTGTAAGGGTAACATGAGAAGTGTAACGGACATGTAGTTCTTCAGATGGAGGCAACCATAGCTGTATGGATCTGTGCAAAACTGGTACGGTAAGTGTATATTTTTTATTTGAAGAATTATTTCTTGATGATGAAAGATAAGGACCATATGTTTCAAATGTCGTATAGCAAACGATGATTATTGATGTTACTAAATGTTAAAACACAGCTTCGGGATTGTAGTTTACATGAGGCAGTTGTGGGCAAAGCTAAT
Organism: Oncorhynchus kisutch; assembly: GCF_002021735.2. Taxonomy (NCBI): domain Eukaryota; kingdom Metazoa; phylum Chordata; class Actinopteri; order Salmoniformes; family Salmonidae; genus Oncorhynchus; species Oncorhynchus kisutch. Next base: position 22,521,256 of record NC_034186.2, on the reverse strand, counting down.
GGCTGAGAACTGTAGGGAGAAGGCAGAATGCCATCTAGAGTTTGAGAGCTAGAGTGTGCGTGGGGGTTAAGCTTCAGGTGATAGAAATCTGAACACACTACCAGCACTTTAAAAAGTTGATGTAATTATACTTTCCTGTGGATATATTGTCTCACATTCCAACTGCCAAAAGGACGAACCACAGGGACAACCACTAAAGTATGTTAAAATATTATTTTATTTAATATTCTGGCTTGTAGAGGTCGTGAGAGGAACATTTCCTGATTCAAACTCTCATTTCTGCCCTATGTAAAATTCAATGCAATTCAACTTCGGGTTTCCAGGCAAGCTTAACCCCTACCCTCCTCTAGCTTCCAGGCAAGTGTTAAGCATTTAACTGCTGATAGACTATCTCTAATGGCTTATTCTCATTGAATTGAGTTATCAGGATGAAATGTCAATTTACATAATATGTACAAACACTTTTCATGAATGTCACAACTCGAGATGTTTTTGCTTTCAGCTCACAAGTACCATGAATGTCACAGTAGCCACTAGCCAGGAGGCTAACCATTGCAAACTATTCTACTAGTTACCTAACTACAAGCTAACATTAAGCAAGCAACTCTTAATTTATCTACAATATTACACTCTTAATTATTGTAACAAAGCCATATTACACACTTGAATAAGTGTGCATGTGCAGACAAAGGGTTTATTTTCTCATCTGTACACTCATTACATTTTAGCTTCAAAACAAAAGCACAGAGTTACTGCTAGCTAAAGCTAACATGTTTTCATCAATTAACATTAGCCTATCAAAAATGATGGATTACCCATCTAATACGAATATAAAAGTACAGTATGCCAAACCTTACAACATTATAATAAACTGTGCTTAATTTATATCAATGTCATGCAAATCATTAGGCTACAAGGACTTCAGAAAGTATTTATACCCCTTGACTTATTCCACATTTTGTTGTGTTACAGCCTGAATTCAACATTTCTCAACCATCTACACACAATGCCCCATAATGACAAAGTGAAAACGTATTTTTAGATTTTTTTTACCAATGTATTGACTATTAAACACATAAATATCTAATTTACATAATTATTCACACACCTGAGTCAATACATGTCAGAATCACCTTTGGCAGCATTTACAGCTGTGAATCCTTCTGGGTAAGTCTCTTAGAGCTTTGTCCACCTGGGTTGTACTATATAGGCACATAATAATTGTTTTAATTCTTCAAGCTCTGTCAAGTTGGTTGTTGATCATTGCTAGACAGGCATTTTCAGGTCCTGCCATACATTTTCAAGCTGACATTAAGTCAAAGCTGTAACTAGGTCACTAAGGAACATTGAATGACTTCTTGGTAAGCAACTCCAGTGTACACAGTATTTGGCCTTGTCTTTTAGGTTATTGTCCTGCTGAAAGGGGAATTTGTCTCCCTGTGTCTGTTGGAAAGCAGACACAGAACCAAGTTTTCCTCTAGGGTTTTGCCTGTGCTAAGCTCTATTCCATTTCCTTTTATCCTAAAAAAATGTCCCTACTCTTTGCCAATGACAAGCATATCCATAACATGATGTAGCCACCACCATGCTTGAAAATATTAAGACTGGTACTCAGTGATGTGTTGTGTTGGATTTGCCACAAACTAAATGCCTTGTATTCAGGACAAAGTTATTTTCTTTGCCACATTTTTTGCAGTTTTAATTTAGTTCCTTATTGCAAACAAGATGCATGTTTTTGAACATTTTTATTCTGTACAAGCTGGCTTCTTTTCTCTCTGCTGTTAAGGTTAGTATTGTGGAATAATTACAATGTTGTTGATCCATCCACAGTTTTCTCCTATCACAGCCATTAAACTCTGTAACTGTTTTAAACCCACCATTGGCATCATGGTGAAATCCCTGAGCAGTTTCCTTCCTCCCCGGTAACTGAGTTAGGAAGGACGTCTGTATCTTTGTAGTGACTGGGTGTATTGATACACCATCCAAAGTGTAATTAATAACTTCACATTGCTCAAAAGGATATTAAATGTAAGCTTTTCATCTACTAATTGGTTGCCATTTTTTTGAGAGGCATTGGAAAACCTCCCTGGTCTTCGTGGTTGAATCTGTGTCTGAAATTCACTGCTCGACTGAGAGACCTTACAGATAATTGTATGTGTGGGGTACAGAGATTAGGTAGTGATTCAAAAATCATATGTAATTCTATTATTGCACACAGAATGATTCCATGCACCTTATTAAGTTACTTATTAAGCACATTTTACTGATCTTATTTAGGCTTGTCATAACAAAGGGGTTGAATACTTATTGACTCAAGACATCTCAGCTTTTCATATTTAATTTGTTTATAAACATTTCTAAAAATATAAATTCCACTTTGACATTATGGGGTATTGTGTATAGGCCAGTGACACAAAATCTAAACTTAATCCAAATTCAGGCTGTAACACAACAAAATGTGGAACAAGGAAATGGGTGTGAATACTTTCTGAAGGCACTGTGGTAAAAGCAAATTGCGACTGAAAACATCCGTAGGCTATAATTTACCAGGGAGTTGAGATGTTGAGCTGTTAGGGAAGCCCATATAACAGCAGCGTTGCAGTTCTTGACACAAACCGGTGTGCCTGCACTTACTAGCATACCCCGTTCAAAGGCACTTAAATATTTTGTCTTGCCAATTCACCCTCTGAATTGCACACATACACAATCCATGTCTCAATTGTCTCGAGGCTTAAAAATCCTTCTTTAACATGTCTCCTCCTCTTCATCGACACTGATTGAATTGGATTTAATAAGTGTCATCAATAAGGGATCATAGCTTAAACCTGGATTCACCTGGTCAGTCTGTTAAGAAAAGAGCAGGTGTCCTTGATGCTGTGTACACTCAGTGTAGATCATACATATACAGTAGGTTATGTTTCTTCATTTGTAGCATTGTGTCCACGAGATCAGCACAGCTGGGCCGCCGGCAAACGTGTGTCATCTGACATTTGTCACAGCACTTGGTTTAATAAAAAATATTGACACAAAAGCGTTGAAATGAGGGACAAAGTACTGTTGTTTAGACTGATTCGCCTCATTATTTGTTTGACAGGATTGTAATGTTTTTGTCTTCCCTAGGGCCAGGAGTTTTTCCATGATTTCTTTTTTTTAAACCATATGACCTGATTAGAAATAATCAGGTCTCATTATTGCCCATATAAATTCGTTTTTACAGCTGATTTGTTACTATGTCATAACCAGAGTTTAACCTGGTTAGGTTAGCCTACCAGATCAGGAAAAACTCTGGGCCACATGAAAACAGTTACTCTGGGACCTGTGGTGCCAACTCTGAAATCATCATACAATGTTACAAATGAAAAAACATATTGTATTTGTATGATCTACTATCTACATTTTGACTTAAGTAGTTTGACTTGCATATCTCAAAATGTTGATTTACATAAGTCAACATTATGGTGGCGGGAACGAGCTTCCATAGTTTTCCGTGGCACTGTGTAGTCGACAGGTGGCAGCTACTGCGACAACTTTAGAAAGTAATAGGCTGTTACTGCAATTTCAGTTAAAACCTCAATAAAACAAGTCTCAAATAGAAGGAAAATGCCTATACATTTCAGCTGTTTCAAAAACATTGCTCGCCTATTACCATTTTTACTGTAGGAGTGTTGAGCTCAATGAGACAATTCTGCTCACTGGGAGGCGACCTCCGGAGGTAACGCTCGAGATGTGGTAATTTTGCAAATTTCCACAAAAGTATTGTCTCTGGAGAATCGATACCTCTTGAGAATCTCTCAAAAATGTCCCTTTGCTATTGTCAATGTGAAAATGGCCTCAGTGCGTCCCAAATAGAACTATATTCTGCTCCATGGGGCAAGACCCTGTGCTTCTTTTGTAATTAACCTATAAGGTAAAACAATGAATCAACAGGTGTCTCTCTGCTCTTCTCTGTGTACCTGTTTTATACCATTTTGATAACTTGCAGCCTACTAAGGTCCAATTGTCTCTTCAATCTTACAACAAATGTTATCTTATAACTATTCTAGTAAATCAAAACATGAACACCCTCTGGCATGAATAGCAACCATGCCGTAAGTCTTTATAATAACTACACACTATTCATATACAGTATATGACCTAAAAATACAACAAATGACTCACCATTGGTCTAAAGCATGAAGTATTTAAAAATTGACCCCCGGGGTCTGCTTTGTCCGTGGCTGGAGGCGTTATTATACCCTTGCTGTCACAAAGTCTCCCCTCTGGTCATCACTCCCAGGCCTGGGGCTGCAGCATGGAGCATGTGTGTTCCAAATGGCACCCTATTCCCTTTATAGTGCGCTACTTTTGACCAGGACCCAGGTCAAAAGTAGTGCACTATATAGACAATAGGGTGCCAATGGGAGACAGCCATGGAGCCCTGGCAGACACAGAAGAGAGAGAGCTCTGCATTATCTGGGACGAAGATATGGAGAGAAGAGAGGAGAGTGAGTGGAGGGGAGAGAGGGGAAAGGAGAGAGAGGATGGTGGGAAGAGGGGAGAGAGGGGAAAGGAGAGAGAAGAGGGTGTGGAGAATTGAGAGAGTAGGGTGGGGAGAGAGGAGGGTGGGGAGAGGAGAGAGAGGGGATAGGAGAGATGGAGGGGAGAGGAGAGAAATGGGGAGAGAGGAGAAGGGGTGAGTGATAGGAGCAAGAGGGGAGAGAGGGAAGGGAGGAGAGAGAGGGTAGGAAGGGGAGAGAGGAGAGAGAGGGGAGGAAGGGGAGAGAGGGAAGGGAGGGGAGAGCAGAGCAGAGTGAGAAGGGCAAGAGGCGCAGAGCACCCTGGCCGTGGATCTGAGGAATGGTAAATGTGGAAAGAGATATGTGTTGGCCTGAGCCTGACGTGTTTTTGGGGCCTGGCCCAGACATGCAGGATGGAACATAGAAACCACCCATTTTGGGTCAGGTTCTACTGATATAGGGTCTGCATCGCAAATGGCACCCTATTCCCTACATAATGCACTACTTTTTACCAGAGCCCTATTGACCCTGGTCAAAAGTTGTGCATTACATTAAGAAATAAGGTGCCATTTGGGGCACAGATAGTAGCTTGCGCTGCTGGCAGAGAAAGACTTGAACCAATCAAGGACATAATTGCATGCTTTTTTCATCTGTTTTTTATTTGATGCATATATTCTCTTTAGTTAAATGATTTCGGTCTCTCCAGTTCCAGGTTCCAACCCATTGGAGTGGAGATGGGAGTGGGGTGCTTATTCGCTTACCTGATGATGAGCAAATTAAACTAGGAGGATACAACTGCTTAATTTGTGTGATATCAACCCACCCAAGTCAAACAACAAAACAAACAACAGAACTACCATAATGGAAGAGAAAATCAATCTCAAGGCAACCTCTCCGTTGCACCAATCCATTTAAATCTAATGGCAGTAGAAAAGAGCATAGGCTCAGATCTTATGTGCAAGATATCATATCAACCATTACTACCTCACTCTTGACATATCTATCTGAGTCATAGGGACTCAGAGGAGAAGAATGCTCTCTCTCCACTCCACCCATCGGTGTGTCCATATAGACTGCATGTCAGTCTGTCAATCAAACATGACAGATATTTTACCCACACTGAGCTAGATGAAAGGACCTAGGCATCCTTCTGTCAGAGGCCTCTCTTCGGCTGAGAGAGACAAAGAGGGAAAGTCATGTACCATCCTGCAATCTGCAGGCAGTCTCTGATGCTTTCATATGTGCTAAGCTACACACATGTACACGGAACACACACTCACAGAGGAGGATCTGCGTGCATGCACTTGTGCTTACACACATCAGGGTTTTTTCTAGATCAAAATGGGGCTTAGGTGGTGGGTGTGGCAGGGGAGTGGCCATGGGTGTGGCTAATGGAGTGGTTGACTACCGAAAATATTCTGTTGGCCGCAGTGACAAAATGTAGCTGGTTTAAAGCAAATTTCCTGCAAATCTACACATTTTGCCATGTGGGGGAGCTACAATTTTGCAGTTTTAAAGGTAATTTTGTGTAATTCAACACATTTTGGCTCATGTTCCTTGTTGGCTTATGTTCCTTGTTATGTTTTGTTACTTTCCCCAGGTGGTTAAATAAAGAATAAATAAACAAATCTGACATAAAACAAACATAACAAAATCAATGGTGGGCCCATACCATGACAAAAATACTTCTGAATGCATCATTTATGGAATTTTAGGATCTCACTGCTTTTATTTTGATGACTGTTAGTTCTCAAAGATGAACTGTCACGAATCCCGCTGAAGATGGTGCCTCTTCCTGTTCGGGCGGCGCTCTGCGGTCGTCGTCGCCGTCCTACTAGCTGCCATCGATTCCCTTTCCTTTTGTTTCTGTTAGTTTGGTTTAATTGGTTACACCTGTTTTGAGTTTAGTTTTGTTTGTAGGCTATTTAAGGGCACTAGGCCAGCTGGCTATTGTGCGGGCTTGTTCTCTGTTTTATGGTGTTGGTTTATTTTGTGGTCTCTATTTTTCCGGACAGTTTTAGTCCTGTTTGTTTGGACGGGTTATTTCATGCGCCCTTATGTTTTGCATGTCCGTTTTTCGCTGTCATTGGAATAAAGATCCACGTACGGAACTAACCTGCTCTCTGCGCTTGACTCCTCCACCCACCATTCATAGAAGCCGTAACAGAAGGGTATTCCGTTGGTGCAGATAGACCCACCTTTCCCTGTGCACTCCTTAGATAGCCGACCGTTAGGGTCAGGACTGGTCAGGGAGGCCACGATTCCGCTGGACATGGTAACGCAGGGGGATCATAGGGAGCAGATCAGTTTCTACCTTATTAATTCACCTGGGTTTCCAGTGGTGTTGGGGGTTCCCTGGCTAGCTATTCACAATCCCCTCATTTCCTGGAGACAGGGGGCTCTTCAGGGGTGGTCAGATGAGTGTTCAGGTAGGTGTATAGGGGTTTCCATCGGTGCCACGTCGGTGGAGAGTCCAGACCAGGTTTCCACCGTGCGCATTCCCCCAGAATATGCCGATTTGGCTATCACTTTTAGTAAGAAAAAGGCGACCAAATTACCACCCCATCGACAGTGGGATTGCTTGATAAACCTCCAGGAGAACGCTGCACTTCCCAGGAGTCACATGTACCCATTGTCACAGGAGGAGACGTTGGCTATGGAGACATATGTCACAGAAGCTCTGAGACAGGGGTACATTCGGCCCTCCATGTCACCCGTCTCCTCAAGTTTATTTTTTGTGACGAAAAAGGAGGGAGGACTGCATCCGTGCATTGGTTATCGAGGTCTCAATTCAATCACAGTGGGATTTAGTTATCCGCTACCTCTCATCGCTACGGCAGTGGAATCATTCCACGGAGCGCGTTTCTTCACAAAACTGGACCTCAGGAGCGCGTATGATCTGGTGTGTATTCGGGGAGGAGACGAGTGGAAAACAGCGTTTAGTACCACATCAGGCCACTATGAGTACCTCGTCATGCCGTATGGGTTGAAGAATGCTCCAGCCGTCTTTCAATCCTTTGTAGATTCGACTTGCACGGGCAGGGTGTGGTAGTATATATTGATGACATCATGATTTATTCTGCCACACGCGATGCGCATGTCTCCCTGGTGCGCAAGGTCCTTGGGCGACTGCTGGAGCATGACCTATATGTCAAGGCTGAGAAATGTGTGTTCTCCAAACAAGCCGTTTTCTTCCTGGGTTATCGCATTTCCACCTCAGGGGTGGTGATGGAGTGTGACCGCGTTAACGCCGTGCGTAATTGGCCGACTCCGACCACGGTAAAGGAGGTGCAGCGGTTTTTAGGGTTTGCCAATTACTACCGGAGGTTTATCCGGGGTTTTGGCCAAGTGGCGGCGGCCATTACCTCACTGCTGAAGGGGGGGCAGGTGCGTATACGATGGTCGGCCGAGGCCGATGGAGCCTTCAACCAGTTGAAGGCTCTGTTTACTGAAGCTCCCGTGTTGGTGCATCCGGACCCTTCGTTAGCATTCATAGTGGAGGTGGATGAGTCCGAGGCTGGGGTTGGAGCCGTGCTGTCACAGCGCTCGGGCACGCCACCGAAGCTCCGTCCCTGCACTTTCTTTTCTAAGAAGCTGGGTCCGGCAGAGCGGAACTATGATGTGAGGAGTTACTAGCTATGGTAAAAGCCCTGAAGGTGTGGAGACACTGGCTAGAGGGGGCTAAACACCCTTTCCTCATCTGGACTGACCACCGCAATCTGGAGTATAGTCGAGCAGCGAGGAGACTGAATCCGCGTCAGGCTAGATGGGCCATGTTCTTTACATGCTTTAGATTTACGATCTCTTATAGACCAGGTTCCCTTAACACTAACGCCGACGCGCTGTCCCGTCTCTATGACACAGAGGACCGGTCCATCGATCCTACTCCCATCCTTCCAGCCTCTCGACTGGTGGCCCCGGTGGTATGGGAGGTGGACGCGGACATCGAGCGGTCGTTGAGGGTTGAACCTGCGCCTTCACAGTGTCCGACCGGTCTGAGGTACGTGCCGCTTGGTGTCCGTGATAAATTGATTCGGTGGGCTGACACACTACCTTCTTCGGGTCATCCGGGGATTGATAGGACAGTGCGGGGTTTTAGGGGGAAATACTGGTGGCCCACCTTAGCTAAGGATGTGAAGCTCTATGTCTCTTCCTGTTCGGTATGCGCTCAGAGTAAGGCTCCTAGGCATCTGCCTAGAGGGAATTTACAACCCCGTCCGGTTGCACAACGGCCATGGCCTCATCTCTCGGTAGATTTTCTTACTGATCTTCCCCCATCTCAGGGGAACACTACCGTTCTGGTCGTTGTGGATCGGTTCTCTAAGTCCTGCCATCTCCTCCCATTGCCTGGTCTCCCTACGGCCCTACAGACTGCTGAGGCTCTATTTACCCACGTCTTCCGGCCCTACGGGGTTCCGGAGGACATCGTATCTGATCGAGGTTCCCAGTTCACGTCCCGGGTTTGGAGGGCGTTTATGGAGCGTCTGGGGGTCTCGGTCAGCCTTACCTTTGGTTATCACCCTGAGAGTAATGGGCAGGTGGAGAGAGTAAACCAGGAAGTGGGTAGGTTTCTGAGGTCGTATTGCCAGGAAATGGGTGAGGTACGTCCCGTGGGTAGAGTTGGCCCAGAACTCACTTCGTCACTCATCCACGAACATGTCGCCATTCGAATGCGTACTGGGCTACCAGCCGGTCCTGGCTCCGTGGCATCAGAGTCAGACCGAAGCTCCTGCGGTGGAGGAGTGGGTACAGCGCTCTAGAGAGACCTGGTGGGCAGTCCAGGATTCTCTCAGGCAGGCCAGTGAACGGCAGAAAAAGAGCGCTGACCGCCACCGCAGTGAGGCCCCTGTGTTCGCACCAGGGGACAGGGTCTGGCTCTTGACCCGAAACCTGCCCCTCCACCTGCCCTGCCGGAAGTGTGTGGGGCCGCAGTGTGTGGGGCCATTCAAAGTCCTGAGGAGGATAAACGAGGTGTGTTATAGATTGCAATTTCCCTCTTACTATCGCATTAACCCCTCGTTTCATGTGTCTCTCCTCAGGCCGGTGGTAGCTGGTCCCCTACAAGAAGGTGAGGTACCGGAGGTCCCTCCGCCTCCTCTGGACATCGAGGGGTCCCCGGCGTACACAGTACGAGCTATTCTGGACTCGAGACGCCGGGTGAGGGGCCTGCAGTACATCGTGGACTGGGAGGGGTACGGTCCGGAGGAGAGGTCCTGGGTACCAGGGAGGGACATTTTAGATCCTTCCCTCTTGAGGGATTTCCACCGCCTTAACGGTGTATTGAATCAAGTTGAGGCGTATCCATGTACACCTACTTTATTTTTTACATGTGTGCCATCATCTTTGGAATCTCACATGGGAGGGAATCAGGGAAACCATTAAGCAGGTGTTCTTTGCTTGAATGGATAATTGTGGGATGGAAGACTGCCAACAGCAAGGGCGTATTCATTATGCCGATTCTGTTGCAAAATATTTCTTAAACAGAAGCAAACAGAACAAAACGGGGAGGGGCCTACATGAATTTGTCCAATAGAAACTCATTTTAGTTGTTCTGTTTGGATTGATGATTACACCTAAGGTAAGCCACTCAACTGATTTAGAAATTATCAGGGAAATGTTGTATATTTCCATGGAAATGTAAAGTTCCACCACCTTCTAAATCCCGCCAACAGCACCTTAACCTTTACATTCAGGCCTAAATGGCACTCTTCTGTTCAAATTTCCATTGACATTAATAGTGCATTTATGTGTGCTTTTCAGCAACTCTAAGCTAATCACCTATCATAATTCTCAGCAAAAGGCCCTAATAAAAATATAGTCTTAACATTTACTGCCAAAGAAATGGCAAAAATATGTTTTAAAGAACATTTTGAGGAAGTTGCCTGGTCTATTCTTAATTAAAGGTAGGAATTATGACTGGTACTTGAATTAAACCCTTTCACCAAGATGTGTAATTGAGATGTAGAAATATGGTAATTCTTTACCCAGACTTTTTGATTAATAAAATCAGTAATCCTGGGTATAAAGTATGTAGGCCTAATGCATCTATAAAGAGATATTCAGTCAATTCCTGAAACGAATAGTGTTTCGATATAGCCTAAATGAGATTCATTATTAAAGGTTTAGACATTACCAAGAAGTCACAACATTACCAAGAAGTCATCTGGACACATCTACTCCAATATGGACTGTGGCAATTAGCTTATAATAAAGGCCTAAAATAAAGGCATGAGGCTTAATAAGTTGAGAACAGTGGGGGCTACTGAGGGGAGGACGGCTCATAATAACGTCTGGAACAGCGCAAATGGAATAGCATCAAACCATGTGTTTGATGTATTTGATACCATTCCACTGATTCTGCTCTAGCCATTACCATGAGCCCGTCCTCACCAATGAAGGTGCCACCAACCTCCTGTGGTTGAGAAAGGGGATTGTAGGCTACTTATGTTGACACTTTTTCGATTCCACTCGGAAAGTGGTGTCCACTAAGCACAAAATTGTGCTTAGTGGACACGTTCCATAATAGACTCAGAAACTCCTTTTTTTGAGTTGGGCCTACAGGAGCTAGTTTTCTGTAAAAACAGAAGAAAATGTGAAGTAGTATTTTTATGAGAAGCTCTAAATCATTCTTCAGTTGATCATTAAATGTATGATTATCTTTGAAAAGGTTATACATGTAATATTATGGCAACAGATGGAGGGCTGCGTTTACCTTGCAAATAATTTCTCAAATTGCTCTTTGGTGGCAGTATAAAAATGATGAACAAGGCAGCAGCCTAGGCTACAGTACAAGGCATAAGATTGCAGTGACTCGCAAGGGCAAAACGTCCCAGCCTGGCCTCAAAGGCTAGACGTAACATTGTAAACGTAAATCTGTGATACTTAGTATGATATATAGCACGTCACCTATTCTAAAACAGAATTCACATCCCAGCCTACCTCCACTGACTACCAAGGTTCCACCAATGATTGATATATGCCTGGCCTCAGCATAGGGAAGTTTGTTGGCATACAGGAGACGCTGCTGTGAACATAATTTATTGCAGAAAAAAAGAGAAAACAATGCATGTATGCATGATACAACACCGATGGGCTCAGTTTCCAATATGGCACGAGCATTACCTCAGCGAAGATACATCATTTTCAGTCCTGTGAGCAATAGTCAATGTCAGAGAAGATGGGGCGATAAAAAAAGAGAGGTAGGGGTTGCAACAACAGCGGGGGGTGGAGAGAGAGAGGAGATCTCTCTAGTTGCACATGGAGGAGAGGATGTATTAGTAATGTCACATAGGATAGCTTCTTCTTAAGCCCTGCAAACCCGCTGCAAACAGTTGCCCAAACCAATTTTCATTATCATATTGATTGAAATCGTTCATCATAGTGTAATTTTAGGTTTAAAGCCACCGGGTTGGGAAGGAGAGCAGAGAATTATCTAACAAAAGAACAGCATTGTTCCACAGGGACGTTTCTCTGTTCCAGTTCATTGATGGAGTTGATTAAGTTTAAATGAAGCAGACACTGGATAAAAGTGAGGGTATTGACCAGCGGGCGCTCTGCTGCTGTGCTTGAAAAAGCATGATACACGCGGAAAAGCAAGATTTGCTAAATGCTCTAATCTTCAATCAAATCTAACATCAATACAGACAAAGTTTGGTAATGAGAGATTCAATGAAGCATGCAGCAGAGAGAATTAATCCCCCTCGCCAAAAGTGGGTTCAACTTTGAAGCTTGCTCCTCAGGATAGACAGTTATCTAAATGCTAAATAAGAAACAAATTGTACTTTTCACAGCATGCTAATCATTTGTTCATTTCATCTCCATTATTTGTTCTCTCATAGATTTCAGTTGTTGATCTGGTGATTAGATTAGATCAACCTTGAATAGCAGAGAGAGGAGGGTAGAATAGAATACTTAACAGACTGGTGGTGGTGTGGAGGTCAGTAATTCACAGAGTTTGGCTCACATTTTGCTCACATTAGCCACACACTCATTGCACATTGGGCAGACTCTATGGGCTCAACATTGTCCTGCACGGCTGAAGTCTTCAACATAGATTCATCATCATCATTGACGTCAGGTTGTACTGTAAGTCAACCAACCCCTAAATGTTTTTTAATAGCTTCTAACGCTTGTTTTTCTATCTTTTTTAATGGGTTTTTATATCTAGAAAGATGATGGCATAATATATTTTAGATCAACTCCAGTTCACTGCGTTGGTCTATTCTTTCTTAGGCCTATACCAAGACACGAGGTATAGACCTAGCTATTCTAAATACTGTAACTCGGCCTATTCCAAATGATTGCATGTGTCTGTGTACATTTCTGACAATACTTCTAAAATTGATCATTCGAAGTGTCTTTACATTATGCGGCTGCTCTTAACCAGGCAGAAAGGTTACTAATTACAGTCTAATTGACACACAGCTGGAAGACAATCCAGCATAGCATATCGTGTTTCCCTAGGAAGCCCAGTGTAGCCTATTGAAGACATGCCTGGTGTTGATTAAAAACATTTTTTAAAGTGTATTATTTAACTAGGCAAGTCAGTCAAGAACAAATTCTTATATATAATGACAGCCTACACCAGCCAAACCAATTATGCGCCGCCCTATCACGGCCGTGTGTGATGCAACCTGGATTCGAACCAGGATATCTGTAGTATTGCCTCTAGCACTGAGATGCAGTGCCTTAGACCACTGCGCCACTCGGGAGGCTAAGTAGCATAGATGAAAGACTCTTGAGATAGTATTATCTGTAGTCGTATACGTAGTTTAAGGTTACAGACCTATAACATTAAGATGTAATGTTATAGTTCAGGTTTTACTGGTTTGATTAGATTACATAAAATATATATATATATTTACATTGTGAAATAGGCCTATAATAAAGAAATAATCATTTGTAAGATGTAGTGTAAAATGAAGTGTGGAATAACAACAGAATTATAATATTGATGCTATCTATAGTGAACAAAAATATAAACGCAACATGTAAAGTGTGGTTCACATAATTAATGAGTTGAAATAAAAGATCCCAGATATGGCCATATGCATAAAAAGCTTATTTCTCTCAAATGTTGTGCATAAACGTGTTTGCATCCCTGTTAGTGACCATTTCTCCTTTGCCAAAATAATCCATTCACCTGACAGGTGTGGCCTTTCAAGAAGCTGATTACACAGCATGATTATTACACAGGTGCACCTTGTGCTGGGGGACAAGAAAAGGCCACTCTAAAATGTGCAGTTTTGTCACACAACACAATGCCACAAACATCTCAAGTTTTAAGGGAGTGTGCAATTAGCATGCTGGCTGCAGGAATGTCCACCAGATCTGTTGCTAGAGAATCTAATGTTAACGTATCCACCATAAGCTACCTCCAACATCATTTTAGAGAATTTGGCAGTATATCCAACCGGCCTCACAACCACAGACCACATGTAACCATGCCAGCCCAGGACATCCACATCCGGCTACTTCACCTGGGGGATTGTCTGAGACCAGCCACCTGGACAGCTGATGAAACTGTGGGTTTGCACAACCAAATAATTTCTGCACAAACTGTCAGAAACCATCTTATGGAAGCTCATCTGCGTGCTGCTCATTCTCACCAGGGTCTTGACCTGACTGCAGTTCGGCATTGTTACTGACACTTCAGTGTCAAATGCTCACCTTCAATAGTCACTGGCACACTGGAGAAGTGTGCTCTTCACCGATTCATCTCGGTTTCAACTGTACAAGGCAGCTGGCAGACAGCGTGTATGACATCATGCTGGCTAGCGGTTTGCTGATGTCAATGTTGTGAACAGAGTGCATGCACCACGGTGGTGGTGTTGTTATGGTATGTGCAAGCATAAGCTCTGGACAATGAACACAATTGCATTTTATCGATGGCAATTTGAGTGCACAGAGATGCTGTGAGGCCCATTGTCGTGCCATTCATCCGCCGCCATCACCTCATGTTTCAGCATGATAATGTACGGCCCCATGTCGCAAGGACATGTTCACAATTCATGGACGCTCAAAATGTCCCAACTCTTCCATGGCCTGCATACTCATCAGACATGTTACCCATTGAGCATTTTTGGGATGATCTGCATCGACGTGTACGACAATGTGTTACAGTTCCCGCCAAAATCCAGCAACTTCGCACAGTCATTGAAGAGGGTGGGACAACATTTCACAGGCCACAATCAACATCTGGATCACTCTATGTGAAGGAGATGTGGCAGATGGTGGTCAAACCAAACCTGACTGGTTTTATGATCCATGCCTCTACCTTTTTTGGAAGGTATCTGTGACCAACAGATGCATATCTGTATTCTCAGTCATGTGAAATCTATAGATTAGGACCTAATAAATGTATTTAAATTGACTGATTTCCTTGATATGAACTGTAAGTCAGTAAAATCATTGACATTTTTGCATGTTGTGTTTTTATTTTTGTTCAGTGTATATTGATATCCTTGTCCGGAGGGTGGGAAAGGGGAGTGTACTTGAAAACATCAAACCGATTTACATTATTTGCATTTGTAAACTCACCGTAGGTAGGCAATAACTTTTTTGGCAATACAATTTCTAAACTCCTGGAAGATACATTTTGGAACCATTATGGCAGCCAGTGAATCAAGAGCGACCGCGCCAAGTGCATGACTACGGCATCGGTTTGGAAGATGAGCGAAGCGTGACGAGGGGAGAAGCGGTAAGCCCGCGGTGACAGCCAGTAAGTACCACACATAACAGGTGACAACTCCCTGGACGAGCAGAGATTTAACACACGCCTTGTCAGGTTTGAGTCTTTTGAAGAAGCCAGAAAGATCCGAACAGAAAATGAATTATTAAACTGAAAGGTTAGGCTATGATGACGAGTTGCTCCTTTACATTTGACTACCTTTACACCTGATTATGAAAACAATTTATTGCCGCTAATTGTCAGATTTCAATGTGCTAACACATCATAGCCACTGTAGAATAGAGTACGTATCTTGATTTAAATGTTACCTTATATGGGGCGATAATAATTACCCTATAGCCTAGAGCAGGTTGCTCTGAGAAGCAACTCCTGTGACTATCGCAACTGTTTATTCTATTCGGTATCTAAAGGTTCAAACATATTATTAGCTCTTAGTTGGCATCCCATTATTTGCATTTACTTCTTTCAGAGTGACGATAAATGTTGTCAACTGTGCTGAGTCTCTTCTTTCTGCATTATAGCCTTTTCTCCACTGTTGTTATAATATGAGTCTTGTGGGACATGAAGTCTCTAAGTAAGGTATGCTGCTGTCACAATCCCATCTAAATCTGCATGTTTGTTTCTTAAACAGGGCATGTTCGCTTCGGCTTTTTTCCCTAGCAAATCGACAGGAGATACAACCCGGGAGATGTGCTATAAAACAAACTGCGCTCTCAAAGGTATGTGTGACTTTGTAGCTGCTGCGTTTCCCTGTTAGCTGCACATCCTCTTGTCTTTTTAACTGTCACTTATTCACTCTCTGTTTTGTCATTTGCTCTATATATTCACTTGTCGCCTGGAACTTTTTTCGACAGCGGTATACAGTTGGGTTGCAATTAAATAGGCCTATATCAACAAAGCAACAAAAAAAAGTACACATTGTAGAGAGTTATTCCATGCTTAAATTGTAGCAGAGTAAATAGACACCAGAAAACCATATGACATGTTTGCTGCAGATTTGTGTTTGTTTGTTTATGTCTGGTGTTAAAACAAACAACAGACATGTCATTGTTTCCAAATGTGCCATTCTGATTTTCTCTGACAGAGAGATTGAAGAATATAATATCGATGTATTATTTCAAGGTTAATAGGACAGCATCATGACAACATCCATGTCAGTGGGGGGTATCACTCTGATTCCCATGCACACTTTTCCAAGGCATGCATATATCGTCGTTGCATGAAATAGTGATGAGTTGTAGTCTTAGCCCTGCACACCAACAGGTCCCAAAAATTATATTTTTATTGTATAAAAATAGACCTCCTCATTCCTCATATTCAGGCCAGGACATTTAGACTTTTAGCATGTTTAGTCTATCCGAGAGACACCAACGACCTCTTCCTATCGACCTCTTCCTATAGACCTCTTCCTATAGACATACACACATCAAAGGTGAAGATTATATGCTCAAACGGACCCCATTTTAAATAGTTTTTACTTAAACGTACACAACGGGAACTCCCAAAGGGCTATTGCCAATGGGTCTTACTTAATTTCACCATGCAAGCTCACTCAGACAGCAGACGTTTACTACTGATCTCAAGATTCGACCTATGACCTCAGTGCCCAGGGAGACGGAGCAGCTCAAGGGATTTAAACCATGAGACACTCTAATGTCATCTTTACAATAGCGGCGTGTTTGGCACAATAGCAAACAAAACAGCATGAAAAAGCGAGTGATGCCTGCGGTAATGTTGAGAATTATGACATTTGAGAAAGTGTGCAAAGCAAATATAAAAGGATGAGGAAAATGAAGGGAACAAATACAAAATTGTTTAGATTGAATAGACAAGTACTGTACAAAGTAATACATTTAAGAAACGTTAAAGCTTTTACTGAATTATATCGTTGTCAGTCTAAAATATCCCTTTCAGTATTGCAAGCCACAGTAGGCCTAAATAGGACAAGGTCATTTACACATAGCTGGAATAAAAGCCCTAATTTTCTTTGTCAACATGAAGGAAGAGTCGACAAATGTACATTTATAACGACTAAAAATACAACTATACCATAATAGTACAGTCTACCTATTGTTTATATTTTGTAAATAAGACAATTCCATAACATGTATTTTTTCAGCCTGCTGCTAGTTTGCTTTCATAGGCTCCTATGATTAGGCCTATCAATTCAATATAGTATGAAATGCATCAGCAATAGAAATGTATATTTGCATGTTGCACTTTAGCAGCCAATGGGGCTATCTGGACTGAGCTTTTGTTAATGGTCTTATTTTATGCCACATTCATTTCCAAAACACATTTTTACTGGGAATTATAGTGGGAAACTAAATGGAAACAGCACCTGTCATAATAACCAAGTGTCACATTTAAACATCTCATTAGATCCTGTATTCTTGTTTTGTTCATTTCAAATAGCAGACATTAGTGCAAGGATATAGTGTATCGCCTATTAGGTCGTGGGACTTTCAGAACGCGAACCGCAGTGTCTCCTGGCGTCAGATGGTAGAACTGCATACCTGTTATAATCCAAAGTCTACATACAGTTTTTCTACAGTAATAAGGCTCATGACTTGTAAGGCTGACAAGAGGAGGAACAAAGCCAAATGCAGCCCACGTTATTTCAGTTTGATTGGCTCATATCCAAATGTTCTATTAATTTGAAACAATAAATTAACACCAGCAAATATTGGGAACTCCCACTGTTGCCAAATTGTGTTAAAGTTTATAAGAGTGTTGTTTGCTTTTCTATTCGACGGTGATTTCGAAGAACCTAACTTTTCTGTCGTAAATATGAATTAAATAAATAGGCTACACATCCAAACAGCTCTAGTTTGTTATGTCTACAAAGTAAAAATAACAATTAACTGAACTAAGCAATTCCAATGAATAGGCTGCTATAAGCTTAAACCGGATGGACTATAAACATAGACATTCTGTTTCCAAAACATATTTACGCTTGTAAAAGGGGACATCATGGATTCATTTTTCATGCGCGACATGTCTTCTTGACAACGAGATCTATTCTGACTTGTCATTTCTGGCTCATATTCTGCATTTCTTCCCATATCCAAATCAAATCTCTTCCGTTTTATGGCTTGTCAAACCGCCAATTTATGGAAGTGAAAAAGGAGGTCAGCGCGCGCCTGGAGGGCTGAAGGGGCAGCTGCTCTCTCGCTGACCAGCTCCCCGTCACACCTCGCGCTATTTCTAAAGGCATTCTTTAGCGAGTAATTAATAGGAAATAATGGCGTTGCCAGAGGTGCCACATCACTTTCCAGAATGTCACGGTCTAAGGAAGGAGGACTCTATCTCTCTTTTCACTACATTATTATTTTTGTTATTGTAAATGACACATTAGCTGCTGAAACGTGCTATTGGAATTGACATCCGCTACGCTTGGCTGGTTCATATAGCAGTCAGTATGCACAACATATTTCACTGAGGAAAGAGGACGAATCTGTCAACAACACAGTATAGCTGGCGTGTAAATGTCCCTGACTTATAATATAAACAAACAATATTGCAGCCTTATTCAAACTGTTCATGCAATATATATTTTGTGAAGTTTATCTCTGGATAGTAGCCCAAAAAAGATTGGCTATATTGTATTGACGTATCCTCCTAAAATAATGTATAAGGCAGTGCAGGCCTATTTTATAGACCTATAAAACCTGACAAGCTCACTGATTTGCCTATGTTTGAAAACCCTACATTTATAATGACGAAAACGAATTCAAACAAAGTCCGGTAGCAATTATATCACATTTATATTATTAAGAACACATTTATAATTATTGCATAGATAGTCCTATAATTGCACCATAACGCACTTGTCCGCCCAATTAGCAGAAACAATTATTATAACTCTGGCCCTAATTATGTCTCAGTTTAACGCCGGCGAGCTCAAGCTAGTCTATAATTCAGTAATTAAAATGTTCTGTGCCCCGTGCCTTTAGGGCAGCGCGTGATTAGGACCTGTCAGCCACTGAGCTGAACGGAACCAGTCGAGCGTGTTGAGCAACATGACCCGCTATTGTTAAAGCTTGTCAACATATTAACCTGACTATTCCCTACAGTCATCATGAACTGAATTGGTACGTTAGATATTTTTAATGGAGGGGTGAAAAAAAATGAAAAAAGGATGAGAAAAGGGATGTTCTAATTGAAAAACAGTTGGCATTTTATTATCGAAAAGAGTGTTAGTGATGGAGGAGCATTTTACCGGATGGCGGATGATCGCGTCAGGATTTAAACTGTCCAGATTAAAGTACTTTACAGTGAAATAACAAGGGTATTCCTTGTTAACCTTCACTGATGTGTCATAGATTCAAATAATGGTTTCTTTATTTTAAACGATCGTTATTTTCCCCGCATAAAATTACAAGGGAATTGGAAACATATTTACTGTTACTATACAACTGACTTGGAGAGTAGCCTGGTTGTATTTTGTGTGTACATTACAGGGAATGGCAAAGGAGCACTGTCCATTGAATATATGTCTTCTTTTAATCTTGGTCAGGCAGGGAAAAAAACGTAATGGCATTTGACAAGAGATTAAGCATATTTTTGGAGGACCAAAATGGTGCATTGCAAGCGGTTTTTATTCTTGTCTAAATGTATTGATTTCCGTGCTTTTGTATGGTGGTTGATGTCTTCCTTACTTACCTTAGCTGGTCAGTGGGAGGAGTTGACCATTCTTGGAACAAATGTTATGGGGAAATTATGAAATTCACCTATTATACACCATAGATTGATCCCATAGGTCCAACATTGAATACATTGTAACCTATTTTCGAAGTGTTTTAGATTAGTTCCAGGTCAATAATACACTGTGCACATGTTCAGCCATAGTCTAAATAAAACATGTACAATTCTACTCCTCACTCTTTATTATTAAAACATTATTATTAAAATGTATAACAGCACTTAGTCTATTAAATAATTAATAATATAGGCTACTAATAATGCATTTTGGAACACTTTTTGAGAGCTCATTACAACCAGGCCTGTCCTCAATAGCAAAACTTTCCATAATTTGTATGTTTTCATAAATAATAAGAACCATTCAAACATATGAAAACATCCAATTAATGTACTATTTAACCCACTAGTGTATGCTGTGGCTGTAGTAAAGTGCCAGGACAGGCTAGGGGTATAAGTATAGAGAGGAGACCAAAGGGCAATGTATTTGATTAATATCCTTCAACCACAATCAGGGCACCTGGGTTTCCTTTCATTTGGTGCATCCAGAAGTAAATTATTAATGGGAGGATAAAAGTGTGAGTGTTGGGGGATCGAGACAGTCAGACAGACAGGCAAGAAACAGTGCCCCCCCCCCCCCCCCCCCCCCACACACACACCCTTCCATCCCTCTCTGCCCATCCTTTCCCTTCTCCCTCCCTGACTGCTCCCCATCACCCCTCCATCCTCACCCCCCCCCTCTTCCCTCCCTGACTATCCCCCTATCACCCCTCCATCCCCACCCCCTCTGAACTTGCCCCCTTGTCATGTGGTGGTCTCTCACACCCGGCCTCTTCTGACGACCGCTTGAAGTGCAAATCTGTGTTCCAACTTGTTCCTGGTGTCTGTCAGCATGTTTTTCTCTTGTCAGCGGAGTGGGGCAATGGATGTTGTCCCAAATGGCACCCTATTCCCAATATAATGGACTACTTTTGACCCATATGACCCATAGGGCTCTGGACAAAAGTAGTGCCATATGTAGGGAATAGGGTGCCACACATGCCATCTCACCCCTGTACCTCTCCTGTAACGGGATCATTGACAGGCCAGTGACACTGCCCAAATGGATAATGGAAAACTATTGATTTTCTCTTCTTTTTTTGTACAGGAAGCCGGCGGACAGCGGTGGCTAGGTTGGCACGTCAGAATAACCAGACAGAAAAGAAAGAGAGAGAAGGACGTGATCAATGGACTTGAACTCTGGAGCTCCACTGCCACAGACGGAAAGGTGGGTGAAAAAAGCCAGGCCAACAGACAGGGAAGGGCTATCAGTCAATCCAGTTTCTCATGGTGCAGCTGCATTTCAAAATACACCCTATTCCCTACACCCATAGGGTTCCGGCTTTGGTCAAAAGAAGTACACTATATAGGGAATAAGGTGCCATTTAAGACGTATCCATAGTCTACTAGTCCACCTGAAACACCCTAAAGGGTCAGACACACCGAGAAATCTGACTGCCGATAGGTATGCTTACTTAGTACCTCTGCCCACAGTGTCGGCAGTTAACTTTTTGATGTTCACATAGAACCAATTTGCTTCGTTTAAACACTCCAGGCCACGAGGTGGCAGTAGCTTGTTTGGCTTGTGTCTGCTTTAGCTAATGTTATACAACTGGTGGGTCTATTCCTGATTGCTGATTGTATAAAACAGGATTCCAGCCAGTGTCTATTCCACAAATTACCACTGGATAAATCTATGACGTTAAAATGACTATTTACTCTGTTCCATCTGACTCCGCAATCCCACTGTCTCATCAGCCTAGCCAGGCAAGTTATGAACCTGATCTCCACTAGAAAAAGCATTTAGACGTTATCTCACATTTCATTTAGAGTAACATTTCGTTTTCAACAGCAGAGATTTGTATAAACCTTGCTGCCTGTCTCTCCAACATTTGCAACATTGTTTCAAAATTCAAATTCAATCTCCAGCTGTCCCATAGTAATGAACGTGTAGGGATTGAAGTCGGGACAAGACAGACAGGCAGGCAGCGTTTCTCTGCCAGTCGAAATCATGAATCAGCTGGTATCATTTTTATGGATATATACAAGGAAATTGTAAACGAAACGAAGTGCAGCTAGTTTGCCGTCTTTACAGCTTCAGTTTGAAGTGATTGTGTTTGTTGTTTTGTTGGCTAGCTCCTGTGTCCTGACGAGAGAGCACATTTTCATCTCTTCAGTGGGTCATATGATTGAGTGTAGTCTGGCCCAGGAGTGGGAAGGTGAACGGAAAGGCTCTGGAGCAACGAACCGCCCTTGCTGTCTCTGCCTGGCCGGTTCCCCTCTTTCCACTGGGATTCTCTGCCTCTAACCCCATTACAGGGGCTGAGTCACTGGCTTGCTGGGGCTCTCTCATGCCGTCCCTGGAGGGGGTGCGTCACCTGAGTGGGTTGATTCACTGTTGTGGTCATCCTGTCTGGGTTGGCGCCCCCCCCTTGGGTTGTGCCGTGGCGGAGATCTTTGTGGGCTATACTCAGCCTTGTCTCAGGATGGTAAGTTGGTGGTTGAAGATATCCCTCTAGTGGTGTGGGGGCTGTGCTTTGGCAAAGTGGGTGGGGTTATATCCTTCCTGTTTGGCCCTGTCCGGGGGTGTCCTCGGATGGGGCCACAGTGTCTCCTGACCCCTCCTGTCTCAGCCTCCAGTATTTATGCTGCAGTAGTTTATGTGTCGGGGGGCTGGGGTCAGTTTGTTATATCTGGAGTACTTCTCCTGTCCTATTCGGTGTCCTGTGTGAATCTAAGTGTGCGTTCTCTAATTCTCTCCTTCTCTCTTTCTTTCTCTCTCTCGGAGGACCTGAGCCCTAGGACCATGCCCCAGGACTACCTGACATGATGACTCCTTGCTGTCCCCAGTCCACCTGGCCATGCTGCTGTTCCAGTTTCAACTGACCTGAGCCCTAGGACCATGCCCCAGGACTACCTGACATGATGACTCCTTGCTGTCCCCAGTCCACCTGGCCATGCTGCTGCTCCAGTTTCAACTTCCACCTGACTGTGCTGCTGCTCCAGTTTCAACTGTTCTGCCTTATTATTATTCGACCATGCTGGTCATTTATGAACATTTGAACATCTTGGCCATGTTCTGTTATAATCTCCACCCGGCACAGCCAGAAGAGGACTGGCCACCCCACATAGCCTGGTTCCTCTCTAAGTTTCTTCCTAGGTATTGGCCTTTCTAGGGAGTTTTTCCTAGCCACCGTGCTTCTACACCTGCATTGCTTGCTGTTTGGGGTTTTAGGCTGGGTTTCTGTACAGCACTTTGAGATATCAGCTGATGTACGAAGGGCTATATAAATAAATTTGATTTGATTTTTGATTTGATTTTCTATGCCAGGCAAAATAGCATCTCTTAGAGCATTGTTATGGAGGTATCCAAATACAGTGTATTCGGAAAGTATTCCGACCCCTTCCCTTTTTCCACATTTTATTACATTACAGCCTTAATTTTTTCCCTCATCAATCTACACTAGAGGTCGACCGATTATGATTTTTCAACGCCGATACCGATTATTGGAGGACCAAAAAAATCCGATACCGATTAATCTGCCGTTTTTTTTAACATTTATTTGTAATAATGACAATTACAACAATACTGAATGAACACTTATTTTAACTTAATATAATCAATAAAATCAATTTAGCCTCAAATAAATAATGAAACGTTAAATTTGGTTTAAATAATGCAAAAACAAAGTGTTGGAGAAGAAAGTAAAAGTGCAATATGTGCCATGTAAGAAAGCTAACGTTTAAGTTAGTATTTGTATTTCATCAACCTTTGACTATTGGATGTTCTTATAGGCACTAGTATTGCCAGTGTAACAGTATAGCTTCCGTCCCTCTCCTCGCTCTTACCTGGGCTCGAACCAGGAACACAACAACAACAGCCACCCTCGAAGCAGCGTTACCCATCACTCCACTAAAGCTGCAAGGGAAACAACCACTCCAAGTCCGAGTGACGTTTGAAACGCTATTAGCACGCACCCCGCTAACTAGCTAGCCATTTCACATTGGTTACACGAGCCTAATCTCTGGAGTTGATAGGCTCGAAGTCATAAACAGATGCTGGCAAACGCATGATAGTGCTGTTTTAATTTTTTTTATTTACCTTTATTTAACTAGGCAAGTCAGTTAAGAACAAATTCTTATTTTCAATGACGGCCTAGGAACAGTGGGTTAACTGCCTGTTCAGGGGCAGAACGACAGATTTGTACCTTGTCAGCTCGGGGATTTGAACTTGCAACCTTTCGGTTACTAGTCCAACGCTCAGGGAACTCCACCCCACCATTCAGCTGAAAAGGTGGCGCAGGGAATTGAGGGGACCCCCACCTATGCTGTTAGGTCCCTCCTGGAATCCCAATGTTGTGGGGGTTGGCTCCAGTACCTGGTGGACTGGGAAGGGTACGGTCCTGAGGACGCACTTGGGTCCTGGTGGCGGATATCCTGGACCCTAACATCATCCGGGATTTCCATTTCAGCCGTCCGGACCAGTCCGCTCCTCGCCCTCATGGCTGTTCTCTTGGCTATCGTCGTCCTGCGGCTGGAGCCGTGCACCGGGGGGTACTGCCACGCCTAATCCTGTTCCCTCCCTCCAGCGCTTATCGTCTCCGGTCCACTAACCACCGGTCCTGGAAACCGACATTGCGCACACCTGCTCCCCTGAACTTCATCACCACCCTGATTACTCTCCTTTCATATAGCCCTCAGTAGCCTCAGTCATCAGGCAGTATTGGTTTTGGTTACGTTTAGTAAGCTTCTCCTGTTTTGTGTTATCTTCATGTTTATTATTATTAAACTCACCTGCTTCCTGACTCGCTGCATATACGTTACATGTTTTCTCTTTATTCAATCAGGGGAATAAGGGGATGATGTTGATTCTCGTGGCGGCAGGGTAGCCTAGTGGTTAGAGTGTTGGACTAGTAACCGAAAGGTTGCAAGTTCAAATCCCCGAGCCGACAAGGTGCAAATCTGTCGTTCTGCCCTGGAACAGGCCGTCATTGAAAATAAGAATTTGTTCTTAACTGACTTGCCAAGTAGAATAAAGGTTAAAAAAAAAAATAATAATAATTCTCAAGCCCTAATGCTCTGGTTTGCTACTAGCTACCACTATGGCAGAAGCTTGGTCTGCTACTAGCTATCACTGCACCACTATGGCAGAAGCATGGTCTGCTATCACCGCACCACTATGGCAGATGGCCATTGTGGCTCCTTCCACCATAACACATTTATGTTCCTCTCCTCCTCTCTCTCCCACTCTCTCTTTCTCTCTCTCTTGGTTGCCAGTGAAATAATAAAAACTACACTCCTGGTCATGGCTGGCACAATCTCATTATAATCTCTCTCTGTTTTTCATTCATGGGGCCCCTTGGGACGCTGTCTGCCCGCGACGTGGCTCCCAACCTCCGCAGAGATCATCTTTTGAAACAGCCAGGAGACCTAATGAAGTCGCAGAGTGGCACAATTATTTCCCTGAGAAGGAGCATTAATGTACTTGAGAATCCCCTCCGGAGGAACATGATGACAATTGGTTTGTACAGCTTTGATCGTCCAGGATAAACTGCAGGGTTGGCCCCCTGTGCCATGGGTTGGGTTTCTAGCAGATGTGCGTGCATCCCAAATGGCCTGCTATTCCATATATAATGCAATACTTTTGACCAGGGCCCTACGAGGAACCCAGAAATGGTTATGATAAAACAGCAGTCACACCAACCAAACATTCTACTCACAAAAGCTAAAAACAAAAGGTGAATGGCAGGTTATATAAAAATCAGTGTATATTTCTTCTGTAGAGCCACAACTGTATAGACCAAGTCAGCAGGATATGTTAGGGGGTGAGAGACCAATAATTTAAAAAAACACAAAACAAAAATTGGGGGGAAAATATATTTGATGTACTTCAACAAGTTAAAATATATGAAGCAAAAAAGTAAAAAGGCCAATTCAAGTATTTTATTTCAGTATCTTATTTCAGCAAGTTTTTGCTATATTTACTACAGAAAGCTGAATGAATACATGGTATATAGAGCCTTCTTTCTTAATACATCCAAAATGAGGTATGGATGTTAAACCAACCAGACCTTATTACAGTACATTCACATCTCTCAGACATCATCTAGTGCTGTCCAGATGAATAAAACATTAAGCTTATGTATTTTACTTAGCATAATATAATATATATCTGGAAGTTTAAGCGCCATGAAAATGTGATTTACATTGTAACTTGACTTAGATTAAAATGCTCCTAGTCCTTTTATTGGGCTGTAAAATCAATTTCGGAAGGGAAAGTTAAGGTTCTCCATAATATTAGAAAGTAGTGCTTGGTGATGTTGAATCATCAAAGAACGGTACAGAAGAATGTGCTTCATTAACTAGGCCTAATAAATGCCTTAAAGCAATATTTCACCACTATCTCAGCCTTGCTTAATCTTTTGTCTTACATCTTAATGTTTTTATGGAAGAGAGACTACCCACTGGGCACAAACTGGTTGAATCAATGTAATTCGTATTGTGACGTGGAATCAACGTTGAAAATTCATTTGAAAAATGTCATCATCCAGTACTGTTTTCATCTCATTTCAACCAGCGTCTTTACTTAAACATTGAAATTAGGGTAAAACTTCAACTTAAATACATTGACTTAACCTGACTAACAGGTTGTTACATCAATCTAATTTCAACATAATCATCAGACCTATGTAAATGTTAAAATTACGTTGAAAACATAAAACATATTTTGTTGAATTTCATATTTGATTAGACATTTTATTTGAACTGAATGGTAAAATGGTATGTTGGAATCAACGTCATTGTTTCAACGTCATGCTATCGACATAAATAAAGAGGTATATTTAAATAAAATGTGAAGCTTACCGTCCAACAAGTCCTGCCTGAACATTGACTCCTACTGTTATATAAAGGGTAATGCAATTCAGTGAGAACAAGTCTACCAGCCAGATACCTAACACTATGTACTCTGCTTAGCTTCAGAAACAAGATGTGTTCGATTCAGCTGAGCTATTATGTCAAGACAGTTACACATTGATTCCATACTAATTTGTGTAGACAACCTAGGCCCAAATAACTAAATAACTCCTCTAACTTTTCTCACACAAGCTGATTGTGAAAGTAAATTTGGAGTGAGGTAGGGTTTACGTAGGCTACATTAACATTTGATTTGCCCAAAGGACACCATAATTTCAACTTGAAGCTAGGTATTCTATCATTTGTCCAAGGTTGATTGCATCTTTGGAAGTTTAGAAGTAGTTACCATTAGCCCTATAAATAGGATGCCAAATTTATGATATTAATAATACACTTTTAATGTATTTTGGATATTGTTTTGAATATGAAGGATGACTGGTTGATTTCAAATGTAATTTATATATATTAATATGTTTGATTCACGTCTCCATGTCAACCAAAAATCTAAGTTGAAAAATATTAAAATTTGAAGTGCATTTAAAGTTTGATTTGATTTAGTGCTATCATTTTACTCCGATTTTTGGTTTACATGGAGATGTGAATCCAACATATTAATAAGTAATTAGAAGATAAACTGGATATTGAATTGTGAACACAACCAAATATCAATGATCAACATTTGAAGGAGCACTTGCACACCCTGAACGGTATGGTAATGGTAATAGTAACTACTTCTAAACTTCCAAAGATCCAATCAACCATGGATGAATGATAGTATACCTAGCTTCACATTGAAATGATGGTGTCCTTTGGGCAAATCAGATGTAGCCTACATAAACCCACCTCACTGTGAATTTACTTTCACATGTAAAGAGGAGTTAGTTTCAAATATTCTATGTTATTTAGGTAGTCTACGCAAATGAGTTTGGAAGCTGATCAATGTCTAAATGTGTTGACATGGTAGCTCAGCTGAAACAAACACAGCTTGTTTCCAAAACTAAGCGGGGTACAAAGAGGTATGCATCTGGCAATGTAGATTATTTCTCACTGAAATGCATTACTCCTCATATACCAGTAGGATACGATCCCTTATTGATGTCACTTGTTAAATGCACTTCAATCTGTGTAGATGAAGGGAAGGATATAGGTTAAAGAAGGATTTCTAAGCCTTTAGACAATTGAGACATGGATTGTGTATGCGTGCCATTCAGAGGGTGAATGGGCAAGACAAGATATTTAAGTGCCTTTGAAGGTGCCAGGAGTACCAGTTTATGTCAAGAACTGCAACACTGCTGTGTTTTTCACACTCAACAGTTTCCTGTGTGTATCAAGAATGGTCCACCACCCAAAGAACATCCAGCCAACTTGACACAACTGTGGGATGCACTGGAATCAACATGGGCCAGCATCCATGTGGAACGTTTTCGACACCTTGTTGAGTCCATCCCCCGACAAATTGAGGCTGTTCTGAGGGTAAATGGTGGAGTGCAAGTCAATATTAGGAAGGTGTTCCTAATGTTTGGTATACTCAGTGCATATTGAATATAGGATGACATTTTTTTATACATTTCTATTACATTTTCAACACAATTTCAACGTATACATAGCTTTTATGATTATGTAGAAATTTTATTGGTGTAACAACCTGTTAATCAGGTTAAGTGAATGTATTTAAATTGAAGTTTTACCCTAATTTCAATGTTTACAACACTGGTTGAAATTAGATGAAAATACTACTGGTTTGTGACTTCTTTCAAATCCAATGTATTTTCCACGTTGAGTTCACGTCACAATACGTTGACGAATTACATTGAAACAACGTTGATTCAACCAGTGTGCGGCAGTAGGTAGCTTCAATCCACTGCTTCTGTATGCTTATTTGATAACGTTAGCAAATTAGCAAAGGTTGCTAGTTAAACTAATGAAACAGTGGTTTGAAGCAAGTCGATTCCCATGAAACACTTCAGAGGTAAGATTGCATTGCATGATATTGATAGGCTACTCAGTTTACACTCTACACAAATCCAGTAACCCAACATTCAAACTTGTTTAGAATATTTCAGTAAATAAAATCTAATATTGATCTTTGAGATCTTTGCTTGATTAACATAAAATTAGAACATATCGTAATTACAGTTTGCCTACTGTTTAAGTCAGAACAAGCCAAATAGTAAATAATCAGCATAAACGTTGGAGAGAAAGCAGATATTGTGTCCATACATACAATAAGGACAGTTTTAGCAATGCATATAATTTGTGATATGAATGATTGACCCTGTATTCTGATTGTGACTCCTATGGCTACAGTTAAAGGGTATATTCTCATTGATGAGAATTAAAGGGATAATTCGTGATTTTATCTACTTCCCCAGAGCTTGTGGATACCATTTGTATGTAGTATGAAGGAAGTTGCTAATTTACGCTAGAGCAATTGCTACAGTACCTAGAGTTAACGCAATGGCTGGAAGTCTATGGGTAGATACCCATAGACTACAGTCATTGCTAGCAGATACCCATAGACTTCCAGCCATTGCGCTAATGCTAGTTAGCATTGAATTGCGAAACTACCTCTAACTTCCTTCATACTGGTCACACAAGGTATCCAATATTTCATCTCTGGGGAAAACATTCTGGGGAAATAGATACGGGGCCATTGCCAAAATCCCGAAATATCCCTTTAAGGATAATCTCGAGAGATTCTTGAGAGGTATCGATTCTTGAGACATAACTGTAATGTAAACTTGCTTATTTCTCACATCTCGAATGCTACCTCCGGAGCTCGCACATGACACTCGCCCGACAGTTTCCTCCCTCTGAGCAGCGCAGTGTAAACAGAATTGTCTCGCTGAGCCCAACATTAAAAATACTAATAGCAGAACAATGTTTTTGAAACAGCTGAAATGTAAAGACATTTTCATTATATTTGAGACTCGTTTGATTGAGCTTTCACCTGAAATTGCAGTAACAGCCGGTTACGTTCTGAAATTGTCACCGTAGCTTTAAGAAAGGGAAGCTCAACTGCGTTTTCCTGCTTTGGCTGCTCAGTCACAATCCAGTCAAGAAGCATGCAGCAAGAAGCTGATCAACTCACCAGGAAAAACGTTTTCATTCGCAATTTTGCATTTACCTCATATAATGACTTCCATGATACTGATAAGATGAAGCCTGGTTTGTTCTAAGGTAACTTTAATGTGCTGAAACTGTACTTTTATATTCGAATGAGAGGGGGAATTGTTCATGTTTGATATGCTAACATGCTATCTGTGTCATTGTCTTGCAAGCTACATTTAATGCGTGTACGAACATAAATAAACCCCTTAATTGTCTATATACTTGTGAATCGTTGCATTATTCAAGTGTAACTAATATGTTTTAGAGGAAAAGTTTTTGCATTGTCGAACAGTATGCAAGGTTACAAAGTCAGTGATAACTGTGATACTGATTTTTACGGTAAATTTGGAGCTGCAGAGCCAGAAAGTGTATATACAGTACCAGTCAAGGTTTGGACATACCTACTCATTCAAAGGTTTCATTTGTTTAAAAAAAATACTTTTCTACATTGTAGAATAATAGTGAAGATGTCAAAATTATGAAATACCACATATGGAATCAAAATATAGTATTTGAGATTCTTCAAAGTAGCCACCCTTTGCCTTGATGTCACCTTTGCACGTTCATGGCATTCTCTCAACCAGCCTCATGATGTAGTCACGTGGAATGCATTTCAATTAACAGGTGTGCCTTAAAGTACATTTGTGGAATATCTTTCCTCCTTAATGCGTTTGAGCCAATCAGTTGTGTTGTGACAAGTTAGGGGTGGTATACAGAAAAATGCCCTATTTGGTAAAAGACCAAGTCCATATTATGGCAAGAACAGCTCAAATAAGCAAAGAGAAATGACAGTCCATTGTTACTTTAAGACATGGTGAGTCAATGTGGAAAATTTCAAGAGCTTCAAAGGATTTCTCAAATGCAGTCGCAAAACCCATCAAGCGCTATGCTGAAACTGGCTCTCATGAGGACTGCCACAGGAAAGGAAGACCCAGAGGTACCTCTGCTGTAGAGGATAAGTTCATTAGAGTTAACTGCACCTCAGATAGCAGCCCAAATAAATTCTTCACAGAGTTAGAGTAACAGTCACATCTCAACACTCACTGTTCAGACTGCGTGAATCAGGCCTTAATGGTTGAATTGCTGCAAAGAAACCACTACTAAAGGACACCAATAATAAGAAGAGACTTGCTTGGGCTGAGAAACATGAGCAGTGGACATTAGAGTCCAAATTTGAGATTTTTGGTTCCAAACACTGTGTCGTTGTGAGACGCAAAGTAGGTGAACGGATGATCTCCACACGGGTGCCAACTACCCACCCTCCAGGACACCTATGTCACAGGAAGGTCAAACAGATAATCAAGGACATCAACCACCTAAGCCACTGCCTGTTCACCCCGCTATCATCCAGAAGGCAAGGTCAGTACAGGTGTTTCAAAGCTGGAACAGAGAGACTGAAAAACAGCTTTTATCTCAAGGCCATCAGACTGATAATACAGCTATCACTAGAGCATTAGAGGCTGCTGCCTATAGGCATAGACTAGGAATCACTGGCCACTTTAAGGAATGGAACACCAGTCACTTTAATGTTTACATATCTGGAATTACTCATCTCATATGTACAGTTGAAGTCAGAAGTTTACATACACTTAGGTTGGAGTCATTAAAACTCGTTTTTCACCCACTCCACAAATGTCTTGTTAACAAACTATAGTTTTGGCAAGTCGGTTAGGACATCTACTTTGTGCATTACACAAGTAATTTTTCCAACAATTGTTGACAGATATTTTCACTTATAATTCACTGGATCACAATTCCAGTGGGTCAGAAGTTTACATACACTAAGTTGACTGTGCCTTTAAACATCTTGGAAAATTCCCAAAAATGATGTCATGGCTTTAGAAGCTTCTGATAAGCTAATTGACATAATTTGAGTCAATTGGAGGTGTACATGTGGATGTATTTCAAGGTCTACCTTCAAATTCAGTGCCTCATTGTTTGACATTGAAAATCAAAAGAAGTCCGCAAAGACCTAAAAAAAAGAATTGTAGACCTCCACAAGTCTTGTTCATCTTTGGGAGCAATTTCCAAACAACTGAAGGTACCACGTTCATCTGTACAAACAATAGTACGCAAGCATAAACACCATGGGAACACACATCCATCATACCACTCAGGAAGAAGAAGCGTTCTGTCTCCTAGAGATTAACGTACTTTGGTGCAATAAGTGCAAATCAATCCCAGAACAGCAAAGGACCTTGTGAAGATGCTGGAGGAAACAGGTACAAAATGATCTATATCCACAGTAAAACGAGTCCTATATCGACATAACCTAAAAGGCTGCTCAGCAAGGAAGAAGCCACTGCTCCAACACCGCCATAAAAAAGCCAGACTACGGTTTGCAACTGCACATGGGGACAAAGATGGTACTTTTTGGAGAAATGTTCTCTGGTCTAATGAAACACAAATAGAACTGTTTGGCCATAATGACTATCGTTATGTTTGGAGCAAAAAGGGGGATGCTTGCAAGCCAAAGAACACCAACCCAACCATGATGCACGGGGATGGCAGCATCATGTTGTGGGGGTGCTTTGCTGCAGGAGGGACTGGTCGCAAATGGGTGTTCCAAGTGGACAATGACCCCAAGCATACTTCCTAAGTTGTGGCAAAATGGCTTAAGGAAAACAAAGTCAAGGTATTGGAGTGGCCATCATGAAGCCCTGACCTCAATCATATCTTAATGCATTCCTACTTAGAAAATGTGTGGGCAGAACTTAAAAAGCGTGTGTGAGGAAGGAGGCCTACAAACCTGACTCAGTTACACCAGCTCTGTTTGGAGGAATGGACCAAAATTCACCCAACTTATTGTGGGAAGCTTGTGGAAGGCAACTGAAACGTTTGACCCAAGTTAAACCATTTAAAGGAAATGCTACCAAATACTAATTGACTGTATGTAAACTTCTGAACCACTGGGAATATGATGAAATAAATAAAAGCTGAAATAAATCACTCTCTACTATTATTCTGACATTACACCTTATTTTAAGAATGTGAATTTAAACGTGTATGTAAACATCCGACTAAGGTGTATGTAAACTTCCGACTTCAACCTGGAGTGGTTGAAAAACAAGTTTTTATGACTCCAACCTTAGTGTATGTAAACTTCCAAT
The DNA here is from genome assembly GCF_002021735.2 of Oncorhynchus kisutch. Taxonomy (NCBI): domain Eukaryota; kingdom Metazoa; phylum Chordata; class Actinopteri; order Salmoniformes; family Salmonidae; genus Oncorhynchus; species Oncorhynchus kisutch. The sequence continues at coordinate 22,488,194 of NC_034186.2, read as the reverse complement.
TTCAACTGTATGTACAATTTTCCATACTATTCTATGGTATCTCATTCAAACAAGTAATGTTTACATATCTTGCATTACTCATCTCATGTATATACTGTTTTCTATATTATTCTACTGTATCTTAGTCCATTCCACTCTGGCATCGCTAGTCCATATGTATATAGTCTTAATTCATTCCTACTTAGATTTGTGTGTATTGGGTATATGTTGTGTAATTTGTTAGATATTACTTGTTAGATATTACTGCACTGTTGGAGCTAGAAGCACAAGCATTTCGCTACACCTGCACCTGTATGTGCCCAATACAATTTGATTTGAGTGGTTCCCACTGTGAAGCATGGAGGAGGTTTGATGGTGTGGGGGTGCTTTGCTGGTCACACTGTCAGTGATTAATTTAGAATTCAAGGCACACTTAACCAGCATGGCTACCACAGCATTCTGCAGTGATACGCCATCCCATCTGGTTTGCGCTTAGTGGGACTATCATTTGTTTTTCAACAGGACAATGACCCAACACACCTCCAGGCTGTGTAATGGCTATTTGACCAAGAAGGAGAGTGGTGGAGTGCTGCATCATATGACCTGGCCTCCACAATCACCCGACCTCAACCCAATTGAGATGGTTTAGGATAAGTTGGACCGCAGAGTGAAGGAAAATCAGCCAACGAGTGCTTAGCATATGTGGGAACTCCTTCAAGACTGTTGGAAAATAATTCCTGGTAAAGCTGGTCGAGAGAATTCCAAGAGTGTGTAAGCTGTCATCAAGGCAAAGGGTGGCTACTTTGAAGAATCTCAAATATAAAATATATTTTGATTTGTTTAACACTTTTTTGGTTACTATGTGATTCCATATGTGTTATTTCATAGTTTTGATGTCTTCACTATTATTCTACAATGTAGAAAATAGTACAAATAAAGAAAAACCCTTGAATGAGTAGGTGTGTCCAAACTTTTGACTGGTACTGTACATATTGTGTAAATTTAAATCTTATCACGCTGTCTCCTTAAATGTTTGTCAATGAGAAAAGCCTCAAAGTAATGGGCAAAGCATTTACTATTATCAGAATGTTGAGGTGTGAGTTGTCTCTTTTGGTTTATTTTTATTTAACTAGGCAAGTCAGTTAAGAACAAATTCTTATTTACAATGACTGACTAGGAACATTGGGTTAACTGCCTTGTTCAGGGGCAGAACGACAGATTTTTACCTTGACAGCTCAGGGATTCAATCTAGCGACCTTTCGGTTACTGGCCCAACGGTCCAACCACTAGGCTACCTGCCGCCCCATTGCTATTGGGTTCAAAGTTCTGACTGACTGCTAAACAGTGTAAAGAAGGAAACAAGAAGACACATTTAACATGCGTCCATGTTGCAATATGGCAAGATTATCTGTATGTAAAACTTCACTTAAACGTAGAAGAGGTAACTGCACTGCATACATTAGGTTAAAAAAATTGAGATACAAGGTTCTGACAGCTGTTCTAGCTTCAGCGAATGTTGTTGGCCTTTTTGCATCTCAAGTAGAGTTCTCTGTAACTGTAAATTCTGTAACGTTTCTGTACGTCTAAGTAACAAGATTTATCATCTACAGTATAGTATAGATACCAGTCTTAAAAAATAGAGAGAAGGGCTAGTAGGTCCATGTGCATATTAAGAAAAACATATGTATAGCTTTAGAATATTTGTATTTATCTCTATATATTTCTATGTATCTATCCATATTTACATGTGCAGGATAAAGATCTAAAGTGAAAATGTTGTAAACAACCCTTTAGCTCAGGAAGCCACTGGAAGAAACTCCGGAGGGGGCGTGGCCGTGTGCTGCTCCAGGCTGGGGTGCTCATTGGATGAGGGATATGCATAATGCAAGGGGTGCTCATCATGTGGCTCAGGGTGCTCGTGGGTTTCGGGGTGTTCCAAGCAGGGGTGCCCATGGTGCTCCAGTGGCTCGTGGGCTGTGGGGTGCAATTTGGACATTGGGTGCTCCAGACAGGGGTGCTGCTGGGGGGGAAAGGAGGACATCTCTTTGTGTAGTCCCAGGACCTCTACCATGCCAGCCCCTGTATGAGGGACACTGGTGTGCATGAGGTGTCTTTGTAAGTGCTTGATCCAATCCTCCTGGACGGACAGAGGACCCTGGAAGACCAGGTCACAGAATCTGCATGGGAGAGAGTGCTAGGTTAAGGATAGGCTAGGCTAGGTTAGGTTTGGTTTGCAGACATGGATACTATTTAGTAGGGGTGTAACAGTTCACCAAACCCACGGTTCGGTGCATATTGCGGTTTGGTTTTGGTACAGTGGTAAAATGAAATGCCATTCACATTGTTCAGCATTCACAATGTTACTTGCATTGTCTGTTGTGACCGGATTGTTATGTTGGGCCTCTCAAGTTTCCACTCTGATGCTGCATTTGTAACCATGTAGGAAGTGGGAATCTACCAGTTGTGAAGTCATAAATACCAGTTGGATGCATTCAGAAATGCTGATTGGCTAATGGCCAACAAGCTGTGTCAACCATACACTAAAAGTACAGATATCATGCTTGTAAACAAATGATAGAGTTAAAAAACCACATTAATAGATTGCTTTTTATAAATGTTTTGTTGTTGCATATAACTGCTGAAAATGTTGTTATAGAAGCCATTTCCTTAGTAGGTGACATCAGAGGATACCATGTGGGAGAAGTGGGTGCTCAGGATGATAGATGAGTTTCAAACTAGTATATACCAGTTGGAGGGGCGTTAGAGTAAAGTTTTCCCCCAGTCGTATGTGGTAAATTCCCACTTCCCACTTGGTTCGAACGCACCATGCAACTGCCTCCTTCAGTACCAGATATGCACTTGTGAATCTTATAATGAGGCTGTGTCTGTAACACGGTACATCTACCATTCCGGGGTAATGTGATAGGTGGTCAATGCGTGCAATTCATTGTAAACTTAGGCTTTGGTTTGCTTATATAGAGCGGGTACTACATGTTTTCTGAAATGGGTGCAATGCAAGAGGGAAGTTAATAACGTGGTTCGAGCACTTTCACAAGGTGCTGAAACCCTCTATTCTCAACCTCAGAGAATGGGTGCATATGCGCAGCTATAAATCAATTGCTGTAAAAAATATAAACATAGCCTACCTATCACTCTTGTAATTTCTTTAGCCCGGTCAGAATCAGCTTTGGTCCGGTCAGAATCAGAATCAGCTTGAATGCAGAGGGGAGACGATGTTGAGTTATTGTTTATTTGCGTTTCCGTCTTGCTCCGGTAAACTGGGGTAATATCGGTGTAAATGTGTCAACATATTTAAGGTGTTGGCAGCTGCATAGGCTATTCTCGTTGAGTGTGGAAACATACTGTTAACGTTGCATCCACAACTCTCTGTCCATCGCCATTGTAATCTACTGGGAAGCCAAAATGTTCCCAAACTGGAGATTTAAACGATGATGGAGGATACTCCAATTCTGGTTTATCGACCCAACCACACACCATCGTACAGAACTAATTCCTCACAAAAGGACAGTATGAAATGCGCAAATTAAGATTCAAATTTTGATTACAACATGTGCATAGGCTCTAGTTGTTTTAACGGAATAGCCTGAAATGTTTTTTTGATTTACTCAAGAGGCAGAGGCCTATAGGCCTAGTGTTTTTATTGCGTAAATATAGTTTTTTTATGTTTCATTATGGTTCACAGGGCAGACCGAACCGAGGTCCTGGTAGCGAACGGTTTGGTATGTACAGTTACACCCCTACAACTTAGTATCTGAGGAGGCAACACTATTCATACAATACAATATGTGGTCACAAGCTCATTAAACATCTCAAGTTTTGGGGCCTCCCGAGTGGCACAGAGGACTAAGGCACTGCAGTGCTTGAGGCGTCACTACAGATCCGGGTTCGATCCCGGGTTGTGTCGCAGCCTGCTGCGACTGGGAGACCCATGAGGCGTCGCACAATTGGCCCAGCGTCGTCCAGGTTAGGTGAGGGTTTGGCCGGCCGGGATGTCCTTGTCCCTTCACGCTCTAGCGACACCTGTGGTGGGCCAGGCGCATGCACATTGACACGGTTGCCAGTTGTATGGTGTTTCCTCTGACACATTGGTGCCGCTGGCTTCTGTGCAGGCCAGTCAAGTTCTTCCACACTGATCTCGACAAACCATTTATGTATGGACATCGCTTTGTGCATGGGGCATTGTCATGCTGAAACAGTTGCCCAAAAAGTACAGAATATTCAAGAATGTCAATGTATGCTGTAGTGTTAAGATTTCCCTTCACTGGAACTTAGGGGCCTAGCCCAAACCATGAATAACAGCCCCAGACCATTAATCCTCCTTCACCAAACAGGTAGCGTTATCCTGGCCAAACCCAGATTCTTCCTCGGACTGCCAGATGGTGAAGCATGATTCATCCCTCAAGAGTGGCGAGCTTTACACCACACCAGCCGTCGCTTGGCATTGCGCATGGTGATCTTAGGCTTGTGTGTGGCTGCTCGGCCTTGGAAACAGATTTCATGAAGCTCCCAAGCGAAGCGTTATTGTGCTGACGTTGCTTCCAGAGGCAGTTTGGAACTCGGTAGTGAGTGTTGCAACCGTGGACAGACGATTTGTACGTGCTACGTGCTTCAGCACTTGGGGGGTCACGTTCTGTGAGCTTGTGTGGCCTACCACTTCGCAGCTGAGCCATTGTAGCTCCTAGACGTTTCCACTTGACAATAACAGCACTTACAGGTGACTGAGGAAGCTCTAGCAGGACAGACATTTGACAAACTGACTGACAAACTGATAGAAACTTTCTGTCCAAAAATTATGCTGAAAAATTAATCCATGCTTCTGTCACTTCTAGGTTAGACTACTGCAATGCTCTACTTTCCGGCTACCCAGATAAAGCACTAAATAAACTTCAGTTAGTACTAAACACGGCTGCCAGAATCTTGACTAGAACCCAAAAATGTGATCATATTACTCCAGTGCTAACCTCTCTACACTGGCTTCCTGTTAAGGTAAGGGCTGATTTCAAGGTTTTACTGCTAACCTACAAAGCATTACACGTGCTTGCTCCTACGTATCTTTCCTATTTGGTCCTGCCGTACATACCTACACGTCCGTTATGGTCACAAGACGCAGGCCTCCTAACTGTCCCTAGAATTTCTAAGCAAACAGCTGGAGGCAGGGCTTTCTCCTATAGAGCTCCATTTTTATGGAATGGTCTGCCTAACCATGTGAGAGAGGCAGACTCAGCCTCAACCTTTAAGTCTTTATTGAAGACTCATCTCTTCAGTAGGTCCTATGATTGAGTGTAGTCTGGCCCAGGAGTGTGAAGGTGAAAGGAAAGGCACTGGAGCAACGAACTGCCCTTGCTGTCTCTGCCTGGCCGGTTCCCCTCTTTCCACTGGGATTCTCTGCCTCTAACCCTATTACAGGGGCTGAGTCACTGGCTAACTGGAGCTCTTCCATGCCGTCCCTATGAGGGGTGCGTCACCTGAGTGGGTTGAGTCACTGACGTGATCTTCCTGTCTGGGTTGGCGCCCACCCTTGGGTTGTGCCGTGGCAGTAATCTTTGTGGGCTATACTCGGCCTTGTCTCAGGATGGTAAGTTGGTGGTTGAAGATATCCCTCTAGCGGTGTGGGGGCTGTGCTTTGGCAAAGTGGGTGGGGTTATATCCTGCCTGTTTGGCCTGTCCGGGGGTATCGTCGGATGGGGCCACAGTGTCTCCCAACCCCTCCTGTCTCAGCCTCCAGTATTTATGCCTTAGTTTATGTGTCGGGGGGCTTGGGCCTGTTATACCTGGAGTATTTCTCCTTTCTTATCCGGTGTCCTGTGTGAATTTAAGTATGCTCTCTCTAATTCTCTCTCTCTTTCTCACTTTCTTTCTTTCTTTCCCTCTCTCGGAGGACCTGAGCCCTAGGACCATGCCTCAGGACTACCTGGCCTGATGACTCCTTGCTGTCCCCAGTCCACCTGGCCGTGCTGATACTCCAGTTTCAACTGTTCGGCCTGCGGCAATGGAACCCTGACCTGTTCACCGGACGTGCTACCTGTCCCAGACCTGCTGTTTTCAACTCTCTAGAGACAGCAGGAGCGGCCGAGATACTCTGAATGATCGGCTATGAAAAGCCAACTGACATTTTCTCCTGAGGTGCTGATCTGTTGCACCCTCGACAACCACTGTGATTATTATTATTTGACCCTGCTGGTCATCTATGAACGTTTGAACATCTTGGCCATGTTCTGTTATAATCTCCACCCGGCACAGCCAGAAGTGGACTGGCCACCCCTCATAGCCTGGTTCCTCTCTAGGTTTCATCCTATGTTCTGACCTTTCTAGGGAGTTTTTCCTAGCCACCGTGCTTCTACACCTGCATTGCTTGCTGTTTGGGGTTTTAGGTTGGGTTTCTGTACAGCACTATGAGATATCAGCTGATGTAAGAAGGGCTTTATAAATATATTTGATTTGATTTGTTGGAAAGGTGGCATCCTATGACAGTGCCACTATGCTCTCCAGTAAGGCCATTCTACTGCTACTGTTTGTAGATTGCATGGCTGTGTGCTCGATTTTATACACCTGTCAGCAACGGGTGTGGCTGAAATAGCTGAATCCACTCATTTGAAGGGGTGTCCACATACCTTTGGCCATGTAGTGTATATTTTAGAACCAATACATGACCATTTCACAGTATTAAAAGGGTAATCCGGGATATATTTGTGCCTTGTGGCCACAGGATGATACGCACAACAGATCAAGAAGCCAACAAAACCGACAAGTGACAGAAGCTTGTTGTGGTCCTACATACCTGCAGGTGAGTCTGTACATCTCCTCAACAGCAGTTGGGAGAGCTGAGAATAGTTTCTTCTTTGGTCCAGCCCTCAACCTAGGCTTCTTCTGTATACAGGAATAGGCTAGAAAACACAGACCATCTCAGTACAGGCCAAGTCAGTACAGACCAACTTACTACAGACTTACTCCGTACAACTGACTGACACCAGGACAGAGAGAGTCACAGGTTGTGTTCCAAATGGCACCCTATTTCCTATATAGTGGACGACTTCTGACCAGAGCCCTACCTATATAGTGGACTACTTCTGACCAGAGCCCTACCTACATAATGGACTACTTTTGACCACTACAGTTGAAGTCGGAAGTTTACATACACTTTTGCCAAAAACATTTAAACTCAGTTTTTCCACAATTACTGACATTTAATCCGAGTAAAAAGTCCCTGTCTTAGGTCAGTTACGATCACCACTTTATTTTAAGAATGTGAAATGTCAGAATAATAATAGAGAGAATTATTTATTTCAGCTTTTATTTCTTTCATCACATTCCCAGTGGGTCAAAAGTTTACATACACTCAATTAGTAGTTGGTAGCATTGCCTTTAAATTGTTTAACTTGGGTCAAATGTTTCAGGTAGCCTTCCACAAGCTTCCCACAATAAGTTGGGTGAATTTTGGCCCATTCCTCCTGACAGATCTGGTGAAACTGAGTCAGGTTTGTAGGCCTCCTTGCTTGCACATGCTTTTACAGTACTGCCCACACATTTTCTATAGGATTGAGGTCAGGGCTTTGTGATGGCCACTCCAATACCTTGACTTTGTTGTCCTTAAACCATTTTGCCACAACTTAGGAAGTATGCTTGGGGTCATTTTCCATTTGGTAGACCCATTTGCGACCAAGCTTTAACGTCCTGACTGATGTCTGAGATGTTGCTTTAATATATCCACATCATTTCCCCCTCCTCATGGTGCCATCTATTTTGTGAAGTGCACCAGTCCCTCCTGCAGTAAAGCACCCCCTCAACATGATGCTGCCACCCCCGTGCGTCATGGTTGGGATGGTGTTCTATGGCTTACAAGCCTCCCCCTTCAAACATGGGCTTACCTCCGCTGCACCGGCACCCCACCATACCCCTGTCTGCGCATTATGCCCTGAATATATTCTACCATGCCCAGAAATCGGCTCCTCTTATTCTCTGTCCCCAACGCTCTAGGCGACCAGTTTTGACAGCCTTTAGCCGCACCCTCATTCTACTCCTCCTCTGTTCCGCGGGTGATGTGGAGGTAAACCCAGGCCCTGCATGTCCCCAGGCACCCTCATTTGTTGACTTCTGTGATCGAAAAAGCCTTGGTTTCATGCATGTCAACATCAGAAGCCTCCTCCCTAAGTTTGTTTTACTCACTGCTTTAGCACACTCTGCTAACCCTGATGTCCTTGCCGTGTCTGAATCCTGGCTCAGGAAGGCCAGCAAAAATTCTGAGATTTCCATCCTCAACTATAACATTTTCCGTCAAGATAGAACTGCCAAAGGGGGAGGAGTTGCAGTTTACTGCAGAGATAGCCTGCAAAGTAATGTCATACTTTCCAGGTCCATACCCAAACAGTTCGAACTACTAATTTTGAAAATTACTCTAGTCTCTCACTGTTGCCGCCTGCTACCGACCCCCCTCAGCTCCCAGCTGTGCCCTGGACACCATTTGTGAATTGATCGCCCCCCATCTAGCTTCAGAGTTTGTTCTGTTAGGTGACCTAAACTGGGATATGCTTAACACCCCGGCAGTCCTACAATCTAAGCTAGATGCCCTCAATCTCACACAAATCATCAAGGAACCCACCAGGTACAACCCTAAATCTGTAAACAAGGGCACCCTCATAGACGTCATCCTGACCAACTGGCCCTCCAAATACACCTCCGCTGTATTCAACCAGGATCTCATCGATCACTGCCTCATTGCCTGTATCCGCTACGGAGCCGCAGTCAAACGACCACCCCTCATCACTGTCAAACGCTCCCTAAAACACTTCTGTGAGCAGGCCTTTCTAATCGACCTGGCCCGGGTATCCTGGAAGGACATTGACCTCATCCCGTCAGTTGAGGATGCCTGGTCATTCTTTAAAAGTAACTTCCTCACCATTTTAGATAAGCATGCTCCGTTCACAAAATGCAGAACTAAGAACAGATATAGCCCTTGGTTCACTCCAGACCTGACTGCCCTCGACCAGCACAAAAATATCCTGTGGCGGACTGCAATAGCATCGAATAGTCCCCGCGATATGCAACTGTTCAGGGAAGTCAGGAACCAATACACGCAGTCAGTCAGGAAAGCTAAGGCCAGCTTCTTCAGGCAGAAGTTTGCATCCTGTAGCTCCAACTCCAAAAAGTTCTGGGACACTGTGAAGTCCATGGAGAACAAGAGCACCTCCTCCCAGCTGCCCACTGCACTGAGGCTAGGTAACACGGTCACCACCGATAAATCCATGATTATCGAAAACTTCAACAAGCATTTCTCAACAGCTGGCCATGCCTTCCGCCTGGCTACTCCAACCTCGGCCAACAGCTCCGCCCCCCCCCCGCAGCTACTCGCCCAAGCCTCTCCAGGTTCTCCTTTACCCAAATCCAGATAGCAGATGTTCTGAAAGAGCTGCAAAACCTGGACCCGTACAAATCAGCTGGGCTTGACAATCTGGACCCTCTATTTCTGAAACTATCCGCCGCCATTGTCGCAACCCCTATTACCAGCCTGTTCAACCTCTCTTTCATATCGTCTGAGATCCCCAAGGATTGGAAAGCTGCCGCAGTCATCCCCCTCTTCAAAGGGGGAGACACCCTGGACCCAAACTGTTACAGACCTATATCCATCCTGCCCTGCCTATCTAAAGTCTTCGAAAGCCAAGTCAACAAACAGGTCACTGACCATCTCGAATCCCACCGTACCTTCTCCGCTGTGCAATCTGGTTTCCGCGTCTTCATCGACCTTGCCAAGGCTTTCGACTCTGTCAATCACCATATTCTTATCGGCAGACTCAGTAGCCTCGGTTTTTCGGATGACTGCCTTGCCTGGTTCACCAATTACTTTGCAGACAGAGTTCAGTGTGTCAAATCAGAGGGCATGCTGTCCGGTCCTCTGGCAGTCTCTGTGGGGGTGCCACAGGGTTCAATCCTCGGGCCGACTATTTTCTCTGTATATATCAATGATGTTGCTCTTGCTGTGGGCGATTCCCTGATCCACCTCTATCCAGACGACACCATTCTATATACTTGCGGCCCGTCCTTGGACACTGTGCTATCTAACCTCCAAACGAGCTTCAATGCCATACAACACTCCTTCCGTGGCCTCCAACTGCTCTTAAACGCTAGTAAAACCAAATGCATGCTTTTCAACCGTTCGCTGCCTGCACCCGCACGCCTGACCAGCATCACCACCCTGGATGGTTCCGACCTTGAATATGTGGACATCTATAAGTACCTAGGTGTCTGGCTAGACTGTAAACTCTCCTTCCAGACTCATATCAAACATCTCCAATCGAAAATCAAATCAAGAGTCGGCTTTCTATTCCGCAACAAAGCCTCCTTCACTCACGCCGCCAAACTTACCCTAGTAAAACTGACTATCCTACCGATCCTCGACTTCGGCGATGTCATCTACAAAATTGCTTCCAACACTCTACTCAGCAAACTGGATGCAGTCTATCACAGTGCCATCCGTTTTGTCACTAAAGCACCTTATACCACCCACCACTGCGACTTGTATGCTCTAGTCGGCTGGCCCTCGCTACATATTCGTCGCCAGACCCACTGGCTCCAGGTCATCTACAAGTCCATGCTAGGTAAAGCTCCGCCTTATCTCAGTTCACTGGTCACGATGGCAACACCCATCCGTAGCAGGTGTATCTCACTGATCATCCCTAAAGCCAACACCTCATTTGGCCGCCTTTCGTTCCAGTTCTCTGCTGCCTGTGACTGGAACGAATTGCAAAAATCGCTGAAGTTGGAGACTTTTATCTCCCTCACCAACTTCAAACATCTGCTATCTCAGCAGCTAACCGATCGCTGCAGCTGTACATAGTCTATCGGTAAATAGCCCACCCATTTTTACCTACCTCATCCCATACTGTTTTTATTTATTTACTTTTCTGCTCTTTTGCACACCAATATCTCTACCTGTACATGACCATCTGATAATTTATCACTCCAGTGTTAATCTGCAAAATTGTAATCATTTGCCTTCCTCCTCATGCCTTTTGCACACAATGTATATAGACTCTTTTTTTTCTTTTTTTCTACTGTGTTATTGACTTGTTAATTGTTTACTCCATGTGTAACTCTGTGTTGTCTGTTCACACTGCTATTCTTTATCTTGGCCAGGTCGCAGTTGCAAATGAGAACTTGTTCTCAACTAGCCTACCTGGTTAAATAAAGGTTAAATAAAAAAATATAAAAAAATAAAAACATAACGATGGTCATTATAGCCAAACAGTTCTATTTTCGTTTCATTAGACCAGAGGACATTTTTCCAAAAAAGTACCATCTTTTTCCCCATGTGCAGTTGCAAACCGTAGTCTGGCTTTTTTTATGGCAGTTTTGGAGCAGTAACTTCTTTCTTACTGAGCGGCCTTTCAGGTTATGTCGATATAGGACTTGTTTTACTGTGGATATAGATACTTTTGTACCTGTTTCCTCCAACATCTTCACAAGGTCCTTTGCTGGATTGATTTGCACTTTTCGCACCAAAGTACGTTCATCTCTAGGAGACAGAACGCGTCTCCTTCCTGAGTGATATGACGGCTGCGTGGTCCCATGGTGTTTATACTTGCGTACTATTGTTTGTACAGATGAACGTGGTACCTTCAGGTATTTGGAAATTGCTGCCAAGGATGAACCAGACTTGTGGAGGTTTACAAATGTATTTCTGAGGACTGATTTTTATTTTTATTTTCCCATGATGTAAAACAAAGAGGCACTGAGTTTGAAGGTAGGCCTTGAAATACATCCACAGGTACACCTCCAATTGACTCAAATTATGTAAATTAGCCTATCAGAAGCTTCTAAAGCCATGACATCATTTTCTGGAATTGTTCAAGCTCGTTAAAGGCACAATCAACTTAGTGTATGTAAACTTCTGAGCCACTGGAATTGTGATGCAGTGAATTATAAGTGAAACAATTGTTAGAAACATTACTTATGTCATGCACAAAGTAGATGTCCTAACAGACTTGCCAAAACTATAGTTTGTTAACAAGAAATTTGTGGAGTGGTTGAAAAACAAGTTTTAATGACTCCATCCTAAGTGTATGTAAACTTACAACTTCAACTGCATATAGTGGACTATCTCTGTCCAGAGCCCTACCTACATAATGGACTACTTTTGACCAGAACACTACCAATGTAGTGGACTACTTCTGACCAGAGCCCTACCTACATAATGGACTACTTTTGACCAGAACCCTACCTATATAGTGGACAAATTTTGAACAGAGCACTATGGGGCTCTGGTCAAAAGTAGTCCACTATATAGAAAATAGGGCGCCATTTGGGACTCAATGTTGTGTACATTTTCTACAAGGAACATTCAATACTGTAATTTCAGAAATGTGCCTTTATTTTCTTGATTTTTCTGACCAGGCTTAGAGAACTTACTTTTTCCTTCCAACATGGCAACCCTCTTCCTGCGTGCGTAAGCGCGAAGATGATTGGACAAGCTAACAGCACTGGGGAAGGTTGTGTTACAGTGAATGCACATCTTCTTATTAGATTCATTTCTCTCTGGAAAAGTGAAACATGTGAAAGGGAAAGAGACATTTCAAAAGAAAGCAAAGCACACACAAGTTCAGTTCAAAATGTAAAATATGTTCAAAACACTCCTTAACAACACTTTTCTTGCAAGAGAATGCCTTTGAAATAGTGTCAAGAGTATAGCATTTTATTCAAATGCCACTAAGCCTCCAGATTACCTCGCTCCATTAGTTTTTTACTTCATTATCAGTTATCTTCCATTAGAGACATTTTGTTTGTTCAACTTCTACACACATTACATCTAAATAAATTGTTTGGTTGACAAGCGTCTTTGACAAATATAATCTGGAGGTGAGTTGAGGTGACTGTAAGGAAAAATCTGAAGAAATATGGCTAAAAGTGACTACAGAGCACATAGAGATGAACATGAAGTAAACTGCTATTCCCTGAGTGCCATCACCTCTTCCTCCATCTGTTTTCATATTGGAAAGATCTGTTTTGCACTCTGCAGTTGGAGATGTATTGTTGAGAGTAATGTTTATCACAATCTAAGAACTCCAGGGTGCCTATTTTCACCTGGGTTTAGAATTTGATTTAGGCTATGATAAGAAATTCATACTGTGCTGATTGTGTCAATATTGCACATGAATTACAATAGTTTGGCATGTCACTACAGGCTACATCTAGAGCATGTTAAATCATAAAAGCGTTTGATTAGGAAAGGTCTCTCTGTACACCCTTTAGAGCAGATTTGATTGGATGACAAGCCCACACCAAGTTTCTATGCAGGCTGTCCTGAAGCTACTGGCAGTGGTGTGAAAATTATAGAGACAGCTTCCCATTCATTTCACACCTAATAGGGGGGAAAACATCTGCTACGGAGGTGTTTTTTAACCATGACAAGCCACTAAAGGTTATTTAAATTACCTGCAAATCGTTTGCAACAATTGCATGTGCAAAATGAATCTCTTCTTGATTAATTAACTAATGCCCATAAAAAAAGCTTAAGTATATATTATGCAGTATTCTCCCCACGGTATGTGTTAAATCTCCATTTAACATAACACTGATTACACCAAAATGGTGTAAAAACCTTAGTTAGGTGATTAAATCTGAATGTCAGAGTCAGTCTATTCTCCCTTTTAAGGTTTCAGCTTTCAGCTATAATGTAAAAAGTCACTATGACATTCAACAATGTCAGCCACAGAACGGCTAATCATTAGAATTGAGATGGACATCTAAAAAAATCCATATTTTTTTTGTATTTTGTATTTTACCCCCTTTTCCCTCTCAATTTCAATTACGTTCTTGTCTCATTGCTGCAACTCCCCAACAGGCTCGGGAGACACGAAGGTCGAGTTATGCGTCCTCCGAAACATGAACACCCGCCCGCTTAACTCGGAAGCCAGCTACACCAATATGTTGGAGGAAACACCGTTCAACTGACGACCGAAGTCAGCCTGCAGGTGCCCAGCCCGCCACAAGGAGTTGATAGAGTGCAATGAGCCAACTACAGAGCCGGCCCCCCCGGCCAAACCCTCCACTAGCCCGGATGACGCTGGGCAAATTGTGCTACGCCCTATGGGACTCCCGGTTACAGCCAGTTGTGACACAGCCTGGGATCGAACCCGGGTCTGTAGCTGCGCCACTCGGGAGGCTCCAATATCTGATTTAGACATCTTTATTAATCTTTCTGCGAAAAGGACGGAAACTGTTATTTGGTCAGAGATTAAACAAAGGTGTGTAAACACAGCTGATGTGCTCCCAGAACCACATCAAAAGGACGTGACAGGTTTTAATTTCAATTTCAAAGCCAATTTATTATTTTTGTGTGCGTTACAATAATAATGTCTCCTGGTGACTTCAAGGTTGCTGACAGAAGAGCAGTACTGGGGTATTATGATGATGCTCACATACATATTTAATGAAGCTCAATTTGAATGACATTTTGTGATTTAACATGAGCGCCTGTAAATAATGAAAATCTGTACAGGTAATAAAACACACAAAATAGCTGCGGAACAAGACAAGTTTGTGTTTCATTATGGCAAGCTGATCTACTATAATTGGAGGGTAAACTACTATCTTAACTCTGTATCATTGCACTCAATGAAATTGTTCTAAAGATCACCTAAAATAATCATACCTATCTGCAAAGGACTAAACTGATCAAGCCTATGAATAATGATAGAACACTGTGAAAAGAACAGACTGGCGACCCAATTAAGCTAATAAAGCTGTCTGTCACTTCTATCCATCATCTATCTGGCTTAACTGGCTTTCTTGTCTTCTTTGATTCTACATCACTTGAAACAGACTGATCATATGTCATATATGTTTTGCTGTCACAGAGGGGCCTTGTTGCACTACAATAATCAGTACCATTAATAAAATATATTTGGCAGATAAAGTAACTCTAGTTTTTAACTGTATAGTTTTTCACTCTGTTACTTTGCAGAAAACAAATGATATTTTGGCTATCTAGGTCCTTTTATCCACTGTTCAAAATCAAATCAAATCACAATAAAAAAAAGTATTATTTTTTCTGGTCGCTAAAAAGACATGATATTCTGATTTGTATAGAAATTAGCTGTGAATCTGCTTACCTTGGGCCCAGTGTGGTTCCAGATTGCTGGCCTGTTGGTTCTGTCTCTCCTCAAACCTCTCTTTGGTCACAGTAAAGTGATTAGTATCTGCATCATACGATCTGCTGTTATCCCTCAGCTGCCCCTGCTCCTTGTCCAACTTCCTCTTCCTCAACAGCTCTACTAAAGTGCCCTGGGAAGGTTCCCTGACCCCTCGTATCTGTAATAATAATAATAATATTAATAACAATAATACATTTTACTTGCGCCTTTCAAGATACCCAAGGACACTTACAGAATAATTTTTTTTTTAATTATAAGCAACATAACTAAGAGTAAAAGTACAACACACAAAAGAACATAGCACCAAAATACAACACAACTGTACCTCTATACTCTTCCTTTCAGAAAATAACTCCTCTCCCTTAACTTCCTCCTGCCTGAGTGTAGTTGCACTGGGCCCCCATGAAGTGGAATTGCCATCCTGGCCTGGCTGGCAGCCATGTTGGATCTTCACTGGGAACCCTGTGGGTGTCAGGAAGAGCCCATCACTCCCGATGAACTTCTGGGAGATGATTGGTCGAGAGAGGAACTGCTTCCTGTTCAGATTTCATATGAAACACAAAAATGATATAGGATACACTAGTCACAACATATAGCAAGGGAGGTACATGAAAAAGTAGACCAAATGAAAAATACTTTAAAATGAAGACAAATTCAAAACAAATATATAGCTGATATAAGATACAATATTCTATAACATCCCTATAAGGTGTAAACAGTAACTTGTGGAGGAATTGTTTAAACTACCTGTTGAGGGTCTGGAGGATGTTCTGGTGTTCCTGCTCATCCTGTAGCAGCTCGTTAAGGATACACACTGGACTCTTACTGGTGCTGGTGGTGCTGGTCTTCCCTATCCGCTTTAGATGTCCCCTCACATGATTGGAAAGGCCCGTGTTGGTGTCGAACCAGCCACAGCACAAGGGACAGGTGTGCTCCGCCTGAGACTCTGGCTTCTCAGCTGTAACATGAAGATTTAAAAAAAGGTTTGAACACAATATCTATCTTTACATTACAATTTTTGTAATTTAGCAACTTTGTGGTAACTTTGTATATTACACACTATCTATAAAAGAATAACATGACACACTTGACTGTGAAAGAAGCAGTCACAAATATTGTTAGATGTGATTACAGATTACTTTTATTACAGATTACCTTATTACAGTACAATAGGAAACAATAAGTAATTGAATAAAGACAGGGAAAATATAATAAGTTGCTCACCTTTTTTGATCCTCCGTGCCACAGAGGGGATCTTCCTGCGTATGCGTGGCTGTCGGTCCTGTGAAGCTACCTGCTCAGGTGACACCACGTGGCGAGCATCATAACTCAGCCCTACCCTGTGCAGGTGCCCTCGCACGTGATTGGACAAGCCCACTCCAGACTCAAACACAGCAGGACAATAGGGGCAGGACTTTCTTTCTGACCCAAATGGAGGGGATACGTCATACTCATAGGAGAGACTTTGGTTGTGTGTTTTGGTGGTGGTGGGTGACTCCGGAGAATCGTCACACACTGAGCTTTCTATACACTCCTCTTTGATGATAAGCTTCTGTATGTCATCGCTGTCATACTCCCCCTCCTTGACTTCAGTCTTTTCAAAATGGTGGTCAGCCTGAGTAGTGTTCTTTTCAAAATGTCCGACATCAGCAGCAGGTGCAGGATCTTCTTTAACAAAAGAACCCCTCTGTCTGCGTATGAAGTAGCTACGGGCGTAGGGATTCCTCTCATTCTCACTACTATCCAGGAAATTAGCTGTAGCCTCGCTGGTGTAGGCACTAAAGTCATACGTGTCCTCATAATCATCATCTTCTGTGTCTTCAGGAGTGGTAGTCTCTCTTAACTTTGGGTTCAGTTTTGGAAAAACATTATCAACCACCTTGTCCACAGTGTTGCGGAATGGTGTGGACATTTTTCGTTTGGATGGAGACTTTCGGGTAACAGCTTGGGGCTCTGACTTCCTGCAGGTCAAGTCGTTGCTATCTCCCTGACTCTTGTCAGAGTCATAGCTATGATTCAGCATCTGGCCTATTTTAGCCATCTTGGATGTAACCAACACATCAACATTTGAGGGATATTTTGTCCTTTCTGAGATTCCTGAAATGACATGGTCGTATTGTTGATTGTCTTCCTCAACATAAGGGAGACCTGTTGTCACGTCTATTTTCTCTGTTGGTTTGGGAGATAATTTGTTTGGCTTGTCGCTCCTCCACATAGATGGTGACAGCTTGTTTGTTGAGCTGCCAAGACTACATTTGAACTGGGAGGCGGTAAGATCTTTATAATACTTCTGTGCGTCTGCTTTGTTTCTCGTGTAAAAGTCAGCTACACTACTAGACCAAAAGGGCAAATCTGCTCTTTTCCGGAAAGCAGGCTTTTTAATACAGACATTTTGCTTCAGCTGTAGGAGTTTTAAATCTGCTTTTTTGGACGGGCCAGCTAGCCTATATTGATCTTGATGGTCAGATGCTTTGTTAAACGGTGGACTTTCACATTCATCTTCACAAAACTGGTGTATTAGGTCACAATGGCTCTTCAGGTCATTTTGATTCTGGGTGCTGAAAGGGCACACTTTACAGTGAAACACAACATATCTTGATTCATTATCTTCATTGTTATTTGTAGGAAACTCTGACTCCTCATCTTTGATCATGTTCTTGTACTTGTACTGCAGTGTGTCACAGTGCACCGTGTACAGGTGTGCTTCAAGCTCCCGTTCTGTCAGGGCCATGTGGTTGCACTCCTCGCAACAGTAATAACGTTTGTCCTTCTCATGTGTCTTGGCGTGCTGGACGAACGTCTTGGGGCAGTTGGTCCCGAACACACACTGCGGGCACTGCAGCTTGGCGTTCCTGCCTTCGTCTCGGAGTTTGTTGAGTCCCTGTATCTCCTCCATAAGTTTCTCCCGTCTCTCCTGGTGGATAATCATGTGCTTGAGGAGGGAGTTGCGATCGCGGAACGAACGCCCACACTCCCTGCATATAAAAGGCCTTGGAACGTTCTCGTGGTGGCGTATCTGATGATTATGCCCATCTAAATGATACATCATATGTCTATGCAAATGCCTTTTCTCCTTGAAATTAACATTGCACTTTGTGCATGGGAAGAACGATGGTTCTTGTTCGGATTGCTCTGTCTTTAGCTGCTTGGGTTTTCTACTAAAGAGGGAGTCGGAGTGATTGTCTTCATGGCAATCTGCTCTTATAATCAGTTTCTTGATGATTACAGGACTGTCACTGGGATGCTCTTGACATGAATTCACAGAAGATTGTACATCAGCCTTTTTACAAGGGAAATCCTCATCATTTACGTTGGCGATGTCAAAATCCTCGTCATCATCTTCCTCCTCTTCAATATGCCACTTTTTGTAGGTGTGATTCGAGCTGCTGTTGTAAACTTTTTCAGGAGAGCCTGTCGTACCCACCAGGTGTATTTTACGCTTCCTCTGTCTTTGGCTGGT
Source organism: Oncorhynchus kisutch (assembly GCF_002021735.2). Classification (NCBI taxonomy): domain Eukaryota; kingdom Metazoa; phylum Chordata; class Actinopteri; order Salmoniformes; family Salmonidae; genus Oncorhynchus; species Oncorhynchus kisutch. Next base: position 22,469,591 of record NC_034186.2, on the reverse strand, counting down.
AAGCTGAGGCATCACGCCCACTCCCGCAGTGTTTTCCTGTAAGCTGTTGTCAACGTTACGATTGTTCCACAACACCCGTATGAGCTCTTTCTGAGAATCCCAGTGTAGTGAGTTAGCCCCGTCAGAACCGTCCGACGAGCTCTCAGAGGACTCTGTGGTGTGTAAGTCCCATATAGATCTAGCTCTAGCCTTGACTCCCTCAGCCGTCCATATTTGGTTAACTGGCGTTTGGTGAGGCTGTGGACTGTGGTCTGACAAGGTGGTGTCACGGACCTGGTAGGGAAGTTCAGCCTCACTCTCCCCAGAGTCAGATGGTGACGTGTTGTTGGCCTCTGGCTGCGTGGTGGCTAATGTTTTCAGAACAGGCCCTGGCCCTGCTGGATTCTTCAGGGCGTCTGATTGAAGCTCACTGGGTGGCGGTAACACCTGAGGGCTTGTGTCCCTCCCTGCTTGCCATAGTTGGGTGTCCTGGGCCTCCACCAGGACATTGTTGGGCGTTGTGCTGTCTTTGTTCAGGCCACAGCTCTCCTCTGAGTTAGGGTGTGAAGCAGGTCCATTAACAAGTGCTACGAAAGGTAGTGAATGGGCTGCTTGGGCTGTGTGGGGAACAGCAGGGACACTGCTGGGTACAATTGGACTGGGCTGTGCTCCATTTAAAGGGTTTGGGAGTCTGTCAGAGGACAGCTGCTCTGACAACCTTGCAGCATTGTTCTTAAGGGAGGATGTGTGACGCTGTAATGGCTCCTGAGTGGCAACGGAGCTATTACACAATGGTTCCACCACATCGCCTTCTTTGTCCTCTTGTGCATTTGGCTTTATATCAGCCATCTCCCCAGTATGTTCTGAGAAGAGAGAAACAGAGAAAAAACACAAAATCAGCTTAAAACATACTCAATAATTTATATTGTGTTTTGAGGGCTAAAGGCGATGAAAAATGGATGATTAAAACAAGTCTAAATGTGGCAAAAGGAAATATATACAGCCCAACCCATAACACTTGTATTGGTTCAAAGTCAAAATGCAGGCTAATATTATGTTGAATAACAAACAATTATTATTCCTTATACACACAGAAAATCAGTCAGTGTTCAGTGTCAGCTCTGCCTACTTTCTCTCCAATTGTTCCACACAATGAGAGTTTCATCCACAGTACTCTTCTGATCGGCTCTCTGGTACTGCATTATGATTTTCCTAACACCCTAGTCCACCACTTCTCTTCACAACAAACCCTGCTGTTAGCCCCAGATACCCCGGAGAGGGCTCTTAATTACCATAGCACACCTCTGGGATACAACCTTCCTGTTCCTCCCCCGAACGCTCCCAGACGCCTGCTAAAATTGACCAATTTCCATGTGAACAAAGTAGACTTCCAATGAGATCATACTCAGTCTTAGCACTCTGTGATGGTGCTAACACTGGTCCCAGCACGACACTGTTGTTGCTCCAATCCTGACAAATTGGCATGCGTCGGGCTACACAATCTGTCTGTCTCACATACACTCACACAAACACATGCATGGAAACACTCCCTCACACATACACACACACACACAGATATACACATACATAAAGAGATATAAACACACATACATCTATAAACACACACACACCCATGAACACATACACAAACACACACAAACATTAGGGTTGGGGATTGCCAGGGACCTCATGATACGATATTATCACAATACTTAGGTGCTGATAAGGTATGTATTACTATTCTCACGATTCTCATGATTCTATATGTATTGCGATTTGATGCTCCAAACATATTGCTCACTATAGGTTTATGAGAAAACACGTTTTGATCAGTCAGAAAAATAAAATGCTGAAAACATGTTGGCAAACTATTTTGGAAGATGGACACCAAGCTATAGGATGCAAGAGTTTTGCCACAGGTGCAGCCAACAAATCGATACTTTGAGTCAAATACCGATATAATGAAAAATAATATCACAATATGTTACCGTCTCGATTCCCCCCCCCCCCCCCCCATCACTAACAAACATATAAACAGCAATCAACATTTGACAGATTGCTAAATGTAATATAGACTCAACTGTTGAACATGTTAAACAAGCCACTTAAGAGAGTGAAAATACATTAATAAAATCTTCTAATATTTAACACTCTTCCCAGCCTTGTAATAGCCAAGCTGTGAGACTGAGGCGAGGTGATGTATTTTACAGCTTGGTACAATGTGAAGTGTCCAGGCAGGGTTGTTGTAACCCAAGCTTATAGACATAGACTGCATCCCAAATGGCACCCTATTCCCTATTTACTGCACTACTTTTGACCAAGGCCGATAAGGGCTCTGGTCAAAAGTAGTGCACTTTATAGGGAAAAGGGTGCCATTTGGGATGGAACTATTGTGTAGTCTACAATGTATGCTCAGTGGATTTGACATGATCCAGTGTTGGCTGCTCTCTGCAGGAAGCTACGTCGCTAACAAAGTGGTAAATTCAGTGTTAATGAGTGGCTTCACTGTTACCACCTCTGAGGTAAAACCTTCCGAGCTCCCTATTCCCTCCGTCTGCTGTGGTGTTACTGTAGGGGCTTGGGTTAGCAGGGAGGGAGAGGCAGAACAGACGCTCTGCATTTAAAGCTAACTTCACTGCTACCCCCCGAACAGCAGGGTGGCAAAGCCATCAGAATATGATTTCAGCTTTAAAGGCTCATTAGTGGGGCTACTAGCATGCGATATGACTCTCTCTCTCTCTCTCTCTGCTCCATATATAACAACCAAAAGCAAACATTCAGGGTTCAACAGGGATGCGATTGAAAACATATTTTTTGCTTCTATTTACTTCATTTAGTCAATGTTAAAAGGCTGACTTTGCCTTTCTGGAAGCTATTTGCAAGGATTATAATCTTAAATACATTTAAGCCGTATGCATAGATCGATCTGTATCTTATCAATGAGATGTATTACCATTAATCCAGTTCTGCATCATTCCCTAAGACATCTTATATGAGAGAATGTTCAGTAATCATCATGTTCTAGAATTCTCTGAAATGGAACGGTTATGTTCAGCCAAATTCTACTGAAGGAATAACAAGAGCTCTTACTGAAACACCTCCCAGATATGTATAATATGTTACTTGGCTTTTTCTTTCTTTCTTTGAATATTTTTATTACGGGTCTATCAGCACTTTCAGGAACACTCGTATAGCACCTTATCTTGAGGTTAACTACAGAAGAAAAAGGGAGGCGATAATTGCATATTATCATTATTATTCTGGATTCCCTGTAGATACATAAACCTTTCTGAGATATTTAATAACCAGCTTGTCTCAATGACCCATTATCTTTAAAAGCATTGTAGAAAAGCATTTAAAACTTTAAACGTCTTACTCTTGACCCTCACCAAAACCTGCAAAAAAAGATTACATTTATTACATTTTTTTATTGCAATTTTGTGTTACAATTAGAAAAATAACGAAAATATCTGTGTTGCTCCATTCATCACCATATTTATCATAATGTCCAGGAAATGGCTAAAATATCATGTGAACAGCCTGAAAACATCACAAAACAAAGAGTGCCAGGCTAGCCAGTCTTAACATCAGTAGAGAATCAGTGCTAAAGGCTTTTGTGTTTGGGACTAGTGTCCAAAGGAATTCCCTCTTCCCAACCAGGACCAGTCAACCAGACCAGTTCAACCACTGGAGCTGTCTGGATGGATCAACAGACAGCCACCCATCCCCATGTAGTATGTCTCTGCCTCTGCCTTCAGTGGGAGAGAAAACACACATCTAAACAACAAGGGGGGGCGGCGCTGCCCCTCAAGTGCTGCAGCAGCTCCACAACTTCCTCAGCTAATGGGAACTATTGATTTATTTGACACATAGTGAATTTATGAAGCTGCCTCTCAAGTGTGAGTATCAAAACCCACGGATCAAAATAAACAGGCAGAGATTCAGTCTGACTCTTCAGTAGTCCCAATGAGAGGAGAGCACAGCACTGTTCTCCTCAATGCCACAGTGAATAGGAAAGGCTTGGTTCAGTTCATATGCTGCAGTGTGGTCTAAAGCCTACAGTTAACCAATAACCACATAGACCCAGCGACACCAGATATTTTTGCTTACGATGGGGTAAGCTTTTGAGGCATTAACAAGTTATATACTTAAACAAATGATAGTTAATATCACAGACTGCACCTTTACCCAGACAGACCCATGCAGAGACACAAGAGAAACAGGCCCAAAAAGATTAGTGTAGCCTACAACTCTCATAATAACACAGTAATAATAACACATTAATAATAACACAGCTATTCAGCAACTACTGTAAATTTAGAGCTCACAATTATGAATTTACAATAAATTCAATGGTGCTTGTAAAGAGAATAAAGAGAATAAAGTGGACAGTTTCATACATCAAATCAAATGTTATGTGTCACATGCTTGGTAAACAACAGGTATAGACAAACAGTGACATGCTTGCTTACGGGCTCTTCCCAACAATGCAGAGAGAAAAACAGAAAATGATAGAAAGATAATAACACAAGGAATAAAAACACAATGAGTAACGCTAACTTGACTATACTGTATACACGGGGTACCAGTACAGAGTCGATGTGCAGGGGCACGAGGCAATTGAGGTAGATCTGTACATATACTGTAGGTAGGGGTAAAGTGACTAAGCAACAGGATAGATAATAAGCAGTAGCAGCAGTGTGATGAGTCAAAAGAGTTAGTGCAAAGGGGGGTCAACGCAGATAGTCCAGGTAGGTATGGTTAACTATTTAAGTAGCTATTTATCAGTCTTATGGCTTGAGGGTAGAAGCTGTGCAGGGCCCTGTTGGTTCCAGACTTGCATGACGTTTGTACATGACATGACGTTTGGCTTGATTAAGTTCATTTTTATCATCCAGATAGCTTGTCAACAAAAGGTAATCTACATCATAATAACATCCCCTCTCTCTAGAGGGATTTTGGGGTATGATTATCTATGTCTGTATCCTGATTTGGGGTGTGATTATGTATGCCTGTATTAGAGGTCGACCGATTATGATTTTTCAACGCCGATACCGATTATTGGAGGACCAAAACAGGCGATACTGATTAATCGGCCAATTTGTAGTTTTATTTATTTGTAATAATGACAATTACAACAATACTGAATGAACACTTATTTTAACTTAATTTATACATCAATAAAATCAATTTAGCCTCAAGTAAATAATGAAACATGTTCAAGTTGGTTTAAAAACTGCAAAAACAAAGTGTTGGAGAAGAAAGTAAAAGTGCAATATGTGCCATGTAAGAAAGCTAATGTTTAAGTTCCTTGCTCAGTACATGAGAACATATGAAAGCTGGTGGTTCCTTTTAACATGAGTCTTCAATATTCCCAGGTAATACGTTTTAGGTTGTAGTTATTATAGGAATTATAGGACTATTTCCCTCTATACCATTTGTATTTCATTAACCTTTGACGATTGGATGTTCTTATAGGCACTTTAGTCTTGCCAGTGTAACAGTATAGCTTCCGTCCCTCTCCTCGCTCCTCCCTGGGCTCGAACCAGCAATACAACGACAACAGCCACCATCGAAGCAGCGTTACCCATGCAGAGCAAGGGGAACAACTACTAGAAGGCTCAGAGCGAGTGACATTTGAAACGCTATTAGCGCGCGCTAACTAGCTAGCCATTTCACTTCAGTTACACCAGCCTCATCTCAGGAGTTGATAGGCTTGAAGTCATAAACAGCGCAATGCTTGACGCACAACGAAGAGCTGCTGGCAAAACGCACGAACGTGCTGTTTGAATGAATGTTTACGCACCTGCTTCTGCCTACCAACGCTCAGTCAGATACTTAGATACTTGTATGCTCAGTCAGATTATATGCAACGCAGGACATGCTAGATAATATCTATTAATATCATCAACCAAGTGTAGTTAACTTATAATTATGATTGATTGTTTTTTATAAGATAAGTTTAATGCTAGCTAGCAACTTACCTTGGCTTACTGCATTTGCGTAACAGGCAGTCTCCTTGTGGAGTGCAACGAGAGAGAGGCAGGTCGTTATTGTGTTGGTAAAAATCTGTCGTTCTGCCCCTGAACGAGGCAGTTAACCCACCGTTCCTAGGCCGTCAATGAAAATAAGAATGTGTTCTTAAATGACTTGCCTAGTTAAATAAAGGTGTAAAAAAATATATATATATATTATTTTAATCGTCAAATCGGTGCCCAAAAATACCGATTTCTGATTGTTATGAAAACTTGAAATTGTCCCTAATTAATCGGCCATTCTGATTAATCGGTCAACCTCTAGCCTATATCCTGATTCGGGGTGTGATTATGTATGCCTGTATCCTGATTTGGGGTGTGATTACGTATGCCTGTATCCTGAGCAGACACACTGCACTCAGTCTTGTCAGCCTGAATCATGGTAATGTAATTACACAAAGCCTTTGATAACCAAACAATGTCATCCACTGCTAGAGTAAAAAGACATGTATTTGACTTAAACAGTTCTAATGAGAAGAAATGCATTAGTCACAAGTGCACTACTTTTGACCAGGGCTGACAGGGCTATGGTCAAAAGTAGTGTACTATATAGGGAATAGGGAACTATTTGGGACACAGACACTGTTATAGATTAAAATGATATATTAATAGCCTATGTTCTAAAATAGGTTGTAGTGTGTATATTTGGACTCAGTAAACAAAGGTTCGGAAGAATGTAAGAATAATAGAACATGCCTTGAGCTTTCTTTCTATTCTATGGAACAATAACAAAAACAGAGAGGAAAAAAACGCTGATTACACACCATGAAGGCAATAGTGATGTAAAGTTGTGGCAATGTTGAGTGGACTCAAATTCAACTAGCCAGAAACATGCTCTGAAAGCAAGCCCTGAATTTCACTAAACAAAAGAATAATACATCCTGTCAGTAAAAACCAAGTGGGCTAGTTTCCTTTCACAGAGTTAAGACTAAAGAGCATGTAAAAAACTACACCTCGCACCAAACCCCCAAACCTTTTCATGCCCTTTTCTCTAAAAAACAGAAAGAGAATAAATTAAATGGCTGTGATGGAAGAATTACTGATGAAAAAAAGGTGTAGAGAGAACATTGGGAATGATAAAAGAGGACAGGGAGCGAGTGACAGTTGGGTTAAGACAGAAGTCATGTTCAATAGCAGGTAGCAACATCAAATGTTTGAGTTCACAGGGAACCTATGCAACCTTGTCTAGCACAAGGCTTTTCTGTTGTGTGGAGTAGATTATATCTGTTCAAACTGCTGACATGGCCTCATTTTCTGCCCGTAGTGTTAGAGAGGGGATTAAACTATATAAACTTTGAAGCTTTAAACAATACCTTTCAAAATTAAATGGATTAAGGGAGGGATGTCTGATGGGGATTTCCCTGGGCTTTGTTAGTTTTAAACTTCTCTCCTTTTTAAGGAGAAGAAAAAAAATCTTAGGTCTGAGGTTTTTTTCAAGCATTCATGTGACCGTTTTAGTGAGTTCTCTCTCTCTCACAATGAGGAGGAGACCAGGGCCAGTGGCCACAGAGGAGCAGCTACTTTCCCTATGGGCTCTGGTCAAAGGCAGTGTTCTATATAGGGAGTAGGGTGCCATTTGGGACACAGTCACTGTGAATACTATAGCAGACAGATGGTTCATGAACATCATATCTGTTCTGTTTAGATACACACAAATACTGAGAAGAACACAGTCGCTGGCTAAGTCCCAAATGGCACTGTATTCCCTATATACAGTAGTGCAGTACTTTTGACCAGAGCCCTATGGCTCTAAATGGGGAATAAGTTGCCATTTGGGACACACTCTAACTAAAGCATATCGCCGCCACACTCATCTACTCGGCTGGTTCTGGCATGCTGTGCAGTGCTGTTCATGCCTGTTGAAAATGGCACATTTCCATGTACTACTGTGTTTGTTGCATCCTTCATGACATGAGCTGTTGATTCATATCTTCTCATCTGTTTTGAATGTGTGATGTAGGCCTAGATGTAGAATGCATTGGTAGCTTTGCTATTTTTATTTATTTATTTTATTTATTTATTAGTTGTATGGATTTTGGCTTTTAATAAATGTGAGAGCTCACCATATATAAATACTTCAGGGCAATATGCATGATACAAGCAATTGCTATGATCATGATCGGGCATGCTCAGATTGCACCCTGTCTTTTTGTTGAGATGGAATTATATAAAATATAGCCCTATAAAACTTTGTCACTGCCACTTTTCTGTAGTCACACACGTGACCAATCACATGAAAGAGATGTCAGTGTCAAACTCCTCTCCAAACGGAGGACAGGCTCCTCTCTCTGCCGAATGAGCAGGCATCAGCACGCTTACATCTGGAGGAATGTCAAGCATCGCACATATCAGGATGAAAAACCTCTCATTACCTTTCTTTAAAAACATAACATGAATATCTGGCTCCGTCAGTCGTACAGAGTACATGGCAAGGATGGATCAGGCAGAAGGGGGTATAACAAGGACCTCTCACTAGCTAGCTACAGTACAAAGCAACCCAAACTCAATTGATTCAGCATTATTCATCATCAGTAGAACAGAGCATTGTCCCCCATTTAAAGTACTTTTAAATCTGTGTGTTCTCCGATAATATTATTCCGTTTTAAAATACTTTCGGCAATTAGTGTATTCTCCAGGTAAAGAACGTGTAATCTAGCAGGCCGTAAGAGTGTTGTTAGATTGCTACACCTACTGTGTGGCAGCTGAGCTGAACTATATGGCTGGCCAGAAGTGGGGATGTGATCCTTAGTCCTAGGCCCATAAACAAGAAGTAAATTATCTGCAAAGACTAACAATAATAATAACAACTGCCCATGAACTGTTCCTGGTTCGAAGGAAGGAAAATAACTTTCCCCTTCCAAGCAAAAAATAAAATAATAAAAAACACATAGATATAGCTAGGGATACCAGTAAGTAAACACAAACCTTTCCAATCAAACATAATTGTATTTATTAACCTTTATAATCTAACTCACAATGCACTCTGGGTGATCAGAGACACTGAGCAACTTGAACGCACTGACCCTGACAGCAATGGGATTCCCTCTTGTCATTTCTCAAGGTCCACCTATCTAAGCTGTGCATACAGTACAGACACATATACATTGAGATATACACACAGACCTCTTCCCCACACACACACACACACACACACACACACACACACACACACACACACACACACACACACACACACACACACACACACACACACACACACACACACATAACATGATTATTCAGTGGTGCTTGTCAATTGCACCTTTCCAGCGTGGATCAAAGAGTGGCTTGCACCAGGGGTTCTGCAGCAGGACCAGTCATTAACATGGGCCTGCCACTCTACCAGCCCAGCCTCCAAATAAATCAAAGGGTCGGCCGGGGAAGAAAAGAGGCTAATATTTCCTCAATAACCCCAGAGAGGCTCCATGGAGAGATGCAAATTGCCTCCCAGGAGACCCCAGGGGGATGTGGAGGACAAGGGAAGCTGGCTGGGAGGCACCGCACTGGGGAATCTAATGAGTATAATGGTAAACGTATACAAGGAGAGGTGGAGTAGGAGGAGAAAGCCCTCTCTATTCATACCAATTAATATCATCTTATCAATGGAGGTACACCGTGGAGAGGTGGGGTGGGCTGGCGTCTACCGTCTAACCCTTAGCCACTGATCACAGGCGAGGGTTTGACACACACACACACACACACACTCTCTACACACACACACACCCCACGTCCATCCTATGAGTATGTGTATTAATCAACAGAGACTAGGCCCCGGTCATTAACCCTATGGGAGGCTGGTCAGGCCTGGGGGAGTTTAAGGAGATTTTAAAAACCTCCCTCTCATTTCCAGATCAAAAGAAATCAGAAAAATCAAAGAGGTTCACAAATGTCCCTTTTTTGACGACTGACTGACCCCCCCCCCCCCATTGTTCTGAGATATTTTATTTTATTGTAAGGATGTAGCAACATTAGAACTGTACTAAATACCATTGGAAGTAGTCTTCTTCCACCTGCTATCTGTGATTTTAAATATAGATTCATGAATTATAGACAGAGCTTATGGCATCTATTGCTAATGCATGATATGACTATAACATGATATAACTTCATCTATTATGCTGCTGCAAGCGTGATTGCATCAGTTTGTGAGCGTTCAGAAAAAATATCCACAGAATACTGTTTTCGTGAAGGATGATTTAATCTTTCATTCCTTTTATTGAATTTGTTAGTTTGTTCTTTTCTTCTCACCAACTTTCCGATGCTGTGGGATTCATTTCAAGTTGACTCTTCAAAGACTCTCAGTCAAATGTTCGCCAGGCAGTGCTTTCATCAGATTTACTCACATTGAAAACCTGATTTGGAAGCCCTAAAAATATTTTAATCTCTAACGATTCAGTTTATTACAGTTAAATACTATTAGTCACTATCAATCAGTCAAACATGCAGAGTGAGAGTCTGAAACTATAACTTATAGCTCGTTCAAAATATTTGAATCTCTAACAATTCAGTTTAAGACTATCAATCCTTACTCTCAACCAGCTGAACATGTGTATCTGTAAGACACACTCCCTTAATCGCTTTCTGTTTAAATATATATTTTTATATCTTTACATCAATAGAGCAAGATATGAGTAATAAAGTAGAGATTGACCAAATCCTCAATTACCCCTACAAGTTATCTATCAGATAACTGAGTACTGGTTTGAGCTAACATTAATCTATGATTGTCATAGTCACATGGGAGTACTTGTCAGATTTGTATCATGAGAGGTATATTGCTGTAACCTGATCATGTGTATAACTGGACCTCTTCCAGTACCAACAGTAACCAACAGATGGCCCTGCTGAAGCCTTCCTGTCCTGTACACACAGGTGGACTGGACACTTCACAGGCAGAAACTCAACACACAACACAACACTAGAAGACTGAACTATGAAAGGCAAGATTCTGTGTACTTCATGATGTTATATATGAGACACTTTATATGGATATACTGTATTCTAGTCATGGCTCATCCTATATAACTACTGCTGTACACACCTTATCTATTCATACTGTTCATACTGTCTATACACACCACTATATATATTTATTTATATACCGGACTCTGACATTGCTCATTCTGATATTTCTCAATTTTGTTATTTTTAGATTATGTGAGTATTGTTTTTTTTGCTAGTTATTACTGCACTGTTGGAGCTAGAAACAAGCATTTTGTTGCATCTGCGATTACATCTGCTAATCTGTGTACGTGAACAATAAACATTGATGTGATTAGAAGAATAACTGTACCAATGATAAAAATATATTGTTTTACTCCTATCTTCATAATATCAAACACGTATTCCAAATGTCTGAGTAGGATACTGTAATTTACCAGGTAGCAGTCCTTCAATGCAATTTTTTAAAGATTTGTAATATAACCTCTGCAGTCAGAATAATGAGATTCCCAGCAGTTTAGTACAGCGGCATTAGTATGAACAGCTGACCATGCAGCGATCTTACCCCTCTTAAGAAGTGAATCATACTCAAATCAGAACAGGACTTAGTTTGAGGGAGCATTTGCACTGCCCTAAAAATGGCATACAAATCCTTCAAAAATATAATATGAAAAAATGTCCCTGATCTATCCTTTTGAAGGTCATTTATAAATCAAGCTGGCAGGAATGTGTCTAGAAGGAGCTGATTAGATGAGGATTTGTCTCCCTGAGATGGTTGAGAGGAGAGAAAGGAAGGTTCATCACTATGTAACAACTAACCATAAGTATAACGGTATGCTCAGAAAACAGGGAGCACCAGTGACTAGATCAATTAAAAAGTGGTCAGATGAAACAGACGCTAAGCTACAGGACTGTTTTGCTAGCACAGACTGGAATATGTTCTGGGATTCCTCCAATGGCATTGAGGAGTACACCACATCAGTCATTGGCTTCATCAATAAGTGCATTGATGACATCGTCCCCACAGTGACCGTACGTACATACCCCAACCAGAAGTCATGGATTACAGGCAACATCCTCACTGAGCTAAAGGCTAGAGCTGCCGTTTTCAAGGAGCCACCATAGCCTGTGCCCTGTGCCCAAAAACACTAAGGCAACCTGCCTAAATGACTACCAACCCGTAGCACTCACGTCTGTAGCCATGAAGTGCTTTGAAAGGCTGGACATGGCTCACAACAACACCATTATCACAGAAACCCTAGACCTACTCCAATTTGCATACCACCCCAACAGATCCACAGATGGTACAATCTCTATTGCACTCCACACTGCCCTTTCCCACCTGGACAAAAGGAACACCTATGTGAGAATGCTTTTCATTGACTACAGCTCAGCGTTCAACACCATAGTGCCCGAAAAGCTCATCAATAAGCTGGGACTAAACACCTCCCTCTGCAACTGGATCCTGAACTTCCTGACGGGCCACTCCCAGGTGGTAAGGGTAGGTAACAACACATCCGCCACGATTATCCTCAACACAGGGGCCCCTCTGGGGTGCGTGCACAGTCCCCTCATGTACTCCCTGTTCACTCATGACTGCACGGCCAGGCACGACTCAAACACCATCATTAAGTTTTCCAATGATACAACAGTGGTAGGGCTGATCACCGACAACGACGAGACAGCCTTTAGGAAGGAGGTTAGAGACCTGGCCATGTGGTGCCAGGACAACAACCTCTCCATCAACGTGATCCAGACAAAGGAGATGATTGTGGACTACAGGAAAAAGAGGACCGAGCACGCCCCCATTCTCATCAACGGGGCTACAGTGAAGCAGGTTGAGAGTTTCAAGTTCCTTGGTGTCCACATCACCAACAAACGAACATGTCCAAGCACACCAAGACAGTCGTGAAGAGGGCACGACAAAACCTATTCCCCGTCAGGAGACTGAAAAGATTTGGCATGGGTCCTCAGATTCTCAAAAGGTTCTACAGCTGCACCATCGAGAGCATCCTGAGTGGTTGCATCACTGCCTGGTATGGCAACTGCTCAGCCTCCGACCGCAAGGCACTACAGAGGGTAGTGTGAACGGCCCAGTACATCACTGGGGCCAAGCTTCCTGCCATCCAGGACCTCTACACCAGGCAGTGTCAGAGGAAGGCCCTAAAAATGATCAAAGACTCCAACCACCCTAGTCATAGACTGTTCGCTTTGCTACCACACGGCAAGCGGTACCGGAGCACCAAGTCTAGCCTGTGTAGCCCTATGCTCAAATCTCAAAAATGTCACATCCAACTCTGAGAATAAATGGGAAATTTAATTAGGATGGCCACAACCTTGATAGATATCACAGAAAGGTCCAGCTGCCTTGTTACTAATTTAGTGGCAAACTTCTGCTGTTACCCTCTCAATCAATACAAACACAGGGCTTACATTTTTGGTTAATTGGCGCTCAATGAGTGAATAGCTTCCACATCAATAGAACATTCTTCCGGCCTTGGTTGTATTGATCCTGGAATCTTGTCTTTTCTGATTAGGCCTTCTTGTCTGTGGTCTAGCATGTGGTTAATTTGGATGACATTATGTGGTCACATTATGAAGATTATATTATTACTACAGAGCTACAGAATGGAAATACAAATACTTTCTATTTCTTTTAAATATCACTAAACGTACCTGTATTTATATGTGCATTCAACATACTGTAGACTTGGTGTAGACGTATCTATTCAGTCATAAGTAAATCTTGTATAGAGTTAGCATCTTAGAAATGTAGTTTAATTTAGTATGGAAAACAATGAAAATGTTTCAATCCTTTTTTCCTCTGAAATATTGCTTTTTTGTGATTGTCGACCTTCACTGTTGTCAGACTCTACAAATACTTCTCTAAAAATTATAGACTGCAATGACAAATCAAAAATAGTAATTAATCACTGTTATGATTGCCTATTGTTATGTGCCATTGTTCATCTAGACCTGTAACTCAACTCGTCTGAATGGGGGGGGGTTAATTAAGACATTAGTGATCATATTGTGCCCCTTAGTGGTGGGAACCCTCTGTAACCTGACAGACATGTTTGAGGAGAACAGACAGATTGGCTGACACTGTAGAGATACTTCAACAAGCCTGTGTTACTGGAGTGCCCAGTGAGCTTAGGGGTCAAAACCCCAGGAGACCTGCAAGGGGCTAGAACCCTCTCTCTACACATGATGCACTATATAGTCCCAGTAAGGGACCAACAGTGAATGTTGTGATTGTCCTGAGGACATCCCCTGTTACCTGGGATATAGATCAAACGTACCATGAATGTATGTCATTCAAGAAAATAGAATATTAATTTCAATATTACAATATTACTAGATCACATAACAACACTTAAAATCACAGTCATATTGTTTTGCGTCAATCTCTTCTTGGTCTATGTGTATGACTGGAGGTATAATCAGAGTAACAGGAAATAGACTTAACACTGCCTATGACCTGCCAAGCATGTTGTAGTGTAGTGTAGTGTTGGAGATGGCAGTGACAAATGGTGTGCATCCCAAATGGTACCCTATTTCCTGTGGCTCTTGGTCAAAATTAGTGCACTATATACTGTAGGGAATAGTTTGCAATTTTGGATGCAGCGACGGAAGTGACATCTGAGATTTAATTTGACTCTGCTTAATCTAATCACACCTAGCTATAGTATCAGAGCAGTTCACAGCTCTGAGCTACAGTTTCAGGTGTTATGGCAGTATGTATGGAGAAACACAACTGCGTCTCACAATCATCACACCTGAACAACATACAGTCACATTATTGTGCGTTAAGATTCCTTTCCTTCAATATAACCTGAAAAAAATGATCAGTCATGCATGACATCTTCTTAAATTTGGAATTTAATATGCATTCATTGAGGTATACAAATATAAGTAGCCCTTTCCTGCAGTCAAATGACTAGCGGCCTCATGGGTGGAATGTTGTTAATATTTTTATAATTTCATAATTAATAAACATATATTTTTTTAAACAGCTTAAAATATTGTGTTTCTTTGTCAAATGGTTTTGTTATATTTCAGTCATAAAGTGTAATATTGGGAAGAAAACTCAAAATTGAATACATTTCAACTCTATAGCTGACATATCTGACATGGTACAGGTGTATTTTTCTTAAGCCCATAACCATGTGTGTGAAGTGTATACTTTGGTTTCAAATGAGATTTGTTTAAGACTACCAAAACCCTGATTTAGCACACTACAGTAAAAGGTTATGGTTAATATGGTTCAAAACAAAATACAATTGTAGACATGTTACTAATGCTTGTGGTTTACTAATAGATGATTCCAAAGCAGTCATTCCTTACCAATCTGTTCCAAACCATTGGTTCCACTCTACGGTCTTCTGAAAACCCACCTGTAATAAAGAAATAAAAATGGTCTTTATGTATCCACACATTAATATAGCGTAGCATACAGTATCAAAACTTCGAGTTTTAAAAGTGATACACAAATGTTCCCTTCAATGGCAATGGTACAATGGCAGTGTTGGCTACTGAAGTAGCTGCAATAGGACATTTCCTATAGATTCAATGGTTTATACTAAGAGGATATTGTCAATGTATGCCACATCATCCAATCATTCTACCCTTATTTCCTTTTGCTACTAAAAGATATGTGGTCCTTGGTACTATATCCTTCCTAAGGATTACTAAAATATCTCATCTCTCACTGCAGCTGCTCATCTGAGTTGATAATTCAGGGCAGTGTACTCCCGTTACAGTAGTCCCTGGCGTCTTCATTTATAGCAGTATGAGCGCGTCAAGACAGCAGACTCAAGTTGTGTTCCAAATGGCACCCTATTCCCTACATAGTGCACTACCTTTGACCAGAGCGGCCTATGGGGCCTGGCCAAGAGTAGTGCACTATGTAGGGAATAGGGTGCCATTTGGGATGCAACTCTGTACACATGTTTTGCTATGCCGTGCATTCTGCGTATTCTGGCGTCTTACATTTGACCTTGTCAAGTTACATATAATCAATGAGGATAACTTGCCTAGTCCATCTCATTTATTAAGTCAAACTGGGAAATCGGTTTACAAGGAGGAATTTACTGTGTGTGTGTGTGTGTGTGTGTGTGTGTGTGTGTGTGTGTGTGTGTGTGTGTGTGTGTGTGTGTGTGTGTGTGTGTGTGTGTGTGTGTGTGTGTGTGTGTGTGTGTGTGTGTGCTTGCGTGTGCGTGACGCCAGAGTGTACAGTTGAAGTCAGAAGTTAACATACACCTTAGCCAAATACATTACAACTCTGTTTTTCACAATTCCTGACATTTAATCCTAGTAAAAGGTCTCTGTTTTAGGTCAGTTAGGATCACCACTTTATTTTAAGAATGTGAAATGTCAGAATAATAGTAGAGAGAATGATTTATTTAAACTTCTATTTCTTTCATCACATTCCCAGTGGGTCTGAAGTTTACATACACTACATTAGTATTTGGTAGCATTGCCTTTAAATTATTTAACTTGGGTCAAACGTTTTGGGTATCCTTCCACAAGCTTCCAACAATAAGTTGGGTGTATTTTGGCCCATTCCTCCTGACAGAGATGGAGTAATGGAGTCAGGTTTGTAGGCCTCCTTGCTTGCACACGCGTTTTTAGTTCTGCCCACAAATTTTCTATGGGATGAGGTCAAGGCTTTGTGATGGCCACTCCAATACCTTGACTTTGCTGTCATTTTGTCACAACTTTGGAAGTATGCTTGGGGTCATTGTCCATTTGGAAGACCCATTTGTGACCAAGCTTTAACTTCCTGACTGATGTCTGAGATGTTTCTTCAATATATCCACATAATTTTCCTTCCTTCTCATGATGCCATCTATTTTGTGAAGTACACCAGTCCCTCCTGCAGCAAAGCACCCGCACAACATGATGCTGCCACCCCCGTGCTTCACGGTTGGGATGGTGTTCTTCAGCTTGCAAGCCTCCCCTTTCTCCTCCAAACATAACGATGGTCATTATTGCCAAACAGTTCTATTTTTGTTTCATCAGACCAGAGGACATTTCTCCAAAAAGTACCATCTTTGTCCCCATGTGCAGTTGCAAAACGTAGTCTGGCTTTTTAATTGCGGTTTTGGAGCAGTGGCTTCTTCCTTGCTGAGCGGCCTTTTAGGTTATGTCGATATAGGACTCATTTTACTGTGGACATAGATACTTTTGTACCTGTTTCCTCCAGCATCTTCACAAGGTCCTATGCTGTTGTTCTGGGATTGATTTGCACTTTTCACTCCAAAGTACATTAATCTCTAGGAGACAGAATGCGTCTCCTTCCTGAGCGGTATGGCGGCCGCGTGGTCCCATGGTGTTTATACTTGCATACTATTGTTTGTACAGATGAACGTGGTACCTTCAGGCGTTTGGAAATTGCTCCCAAGGATGAATAAGACTTGTGGAGGTCTACCATTTTTTTATGAGGTCTTGTCTGATTTCTTTTGATTTTCCCATGATGTCAAGCAAAGAGACACTGAGTTTGAAGGTAGGCCTTGAAATATATCCACAGGTACACCTCCAATTGACTCAAATTATGTCAATTAGCCTATCAGAAGCTTCTAAAGCCATGACATAATTTTCTGGAATTTTCCAAGCTGTTTAAAGGCACAGTCAATTTAGCATATGTAAACTTCACTGGAATTGTGATACAGTGAATTATAAGTGAAATAATCTGTCTGTAAACAATTGTTGGAAAAAATGACTTGTGTCATACACTAACTGACTTGCCAAAACTATAGATTGTTAACAAGAAATTTGTAGAGTGGTTGAAAAACAAGTTTTAATGACTCCCACCTAAGTGTTTGTAAACTTCTGACTTCAACTGTAGATCAACTTTCACATAAAGTCAATATTATTTGAGGTAGGTCATAATCATAGATTATTATAATATGTTATAAATGCTTCGGAATTTGCATGAATTCCAGGTACAGTGTAACTGGGGTGAGTGACTCCCATAACTGAAAGGTGTTATTAATGTTCTATTAATATGGGCATACTTAATTAGCAGTTGTTGCAGCAGATTACCTTCAAAGTGCAAAGATCCCATTGCCTTTAAAGTAGGCTACTGCAGGAATCTGTTTCTAGAACAATGGTTTACAGTTAACATTAGGGCATGCAGAGACATGATACCCATATAATGCATTTCACATATTGTTTTCATGTTTGAATGGAATGGACACAGTGGAGCAAAGTGATATTTATACATGCAAATAGCACTTGAGTCTATCTTTAGTATGGGAAAGGCATTCCATGACAGCAGAACCCCCCCAAAAAAATGTGGGAATCGATTATAATAGTATTTAATACTTTGAAACAATCAGTCTAAGTTTCAAATAGGTCAAGTGCATGATGTGTGTAAGTCTTCTAAAAAGTTGAGGAGGTAGCCTAGGGTAGTGGCTACAAATCTGACCTAATTAGTTGAGGAATGCATTGCTCCATGCTTGTTTGAATACTTGAAGTGTCAAATGACTAAAATATCAGACTGGCTGCAGATGTGACACGTATAGCTCTGTCTGGAGTTTGACAACACCCCCTTTAATTAAAAGGTATAGCCCTCTGTGTTAAGTTATTGGGTACAGGTAGGCTACAGCCCCATTGCGTAGCTAAAGAAACAACAAAGCGTCTATTGAGTAGCTGAAAGCTAAGAACTTTTGGAACGGTGCTTAACTACAACATACAGGACAATGGAGTGCTTAGTGAGTATCGGGTAACTTGACAGTGCACAAATTGGTGAATGGAAGTCAAGTCCATCAGTCCATACTGACCATTATGCATGTCGAGCCAACGTCTTGCGTTATCTCATCTCTATGCCAGTATGGTGCCAGTGTGTCCGCTGTATTCCGTGCTCAATAAAACCAGGGCTACCACGAACCTCTAAACATGTCAACATCAGATACCCCAAATCATAATATATTGTCTATAGACGCGTGTATCGAAGCATGAGACCTACCTTCCCAATGCAGGAAACAATAACAATTAGCAAGTTTGTCATTACACTTGACACTGTACGTTTTTCGTCCTCCATCCATTACAGTGTCGCCATTTTGCTTAAAATTCTGCAGGTTAAACTATAATTCTGAGAGGGATGTTTGCAGCGGAGGGAAATAAATGTTAACGTTAGCTGAATAGCACAGCGCATAGGACTTATTCTCTTTCGCCGACACTGCAAAAGGCAATGAACATAATGTAATAGAATCGGTATTTTATTCCATTCATGTTCGATTTATGGCAATGGTCTTCACGACAAAAACTAGCGGTCCCCTATTCTAAATATGGACCATCCCAGACCCACTGTAGAAAAGTCGTTGGGTTAAATGGAGCTTGGAAGATGGCAATAACTGTAGGGGTAGAGTGATAATGTTGTCTAACACACACGGTGAAATGTTTGTTAGACAGTGGAATATTACATTGTAGCCAGACACCATCAAATGTTAAATTAATTGTGCTGGACATGGATTTCACTCAACATTTTATTGGAAGGGTGGAGAAAATGACATTACTGTATACACACACCATTAGCTTCCTGATTGTACCCCTTCTCCTCTCAAATTGAAATGTGACATCATACTATTTTGTTTTATTGTAGTAGCATATTTTTACTTTGAACACTACCATTTCTTTATGCAGTAATTTACAAGTGACTGGGGCGGCAGGTAGCCTAGTCATTAAGAGTGTTAGGCCAGTAACCGAAAGGTTGCTTCTTTGAATCCCAGAGCCAACTAGGTGAAAAAATCTGTTGATGTGCCCTTGAGCAAGGCACTTAACCCTAGTTGCTCCTGTAAGCCTCTCTGGATAAGTGTCTGCTAAAATGTTCTGAAATCTATTCTACATTAATCTCTTTATAGAGTCATTGGTAACAAGGCTAGTGTAGATATATTTTCAAACCAATGTATTTGTGAATTGCCACAACCTTATTGCAGTGGCATACAAGATTCAGCAGGGTCTGCAATTTATCAGGCTAATCCTCGACAAAGCACAGGTAGGCCTATTCTAGCCTATCTTGACTTATCTATTAAGTTCAAGGGGATCTAAAAGACAGTAAAGTTAGCTGCCAGCCAGCACAGCATTATAGTGTATAAAATCATCTTGTATGGGACTACAAGGCTGATGACTTTGATATGTATGTCGTTATATCCCCTGATTATGACTATGCTGTCGAAACCGGCTGTTGCAGGGGTTCCCAAACTTTTTCACTCAGGGTCCTCCTTCCAGCATTGGGGAACATCCTGCGCCCCCACTGCATGCGCTCGCACGTGCCATGTCTATTTCTATGGGCACAAGCACTGTTCATGATACAAACGGTTCACACCCTTCTTGTTGGTGGAGAGAATTTTTCAGGTTCAAAGCGTATTTCTTGCAATTCTATACATTTTGCCATGTCTAATGTGTATTCATATGATATTTGAGTGACAAAAAATGTACAGTAATATCTATGGGGTAAAAAACATAAATAAAAAACATTAGCTGACACTGGCTAGTTGATCTGGACATTTCTGACAAGTTGTAAATAGCTCTTTAAGGTATGCAATGACTTAGATGACAAGAGGAACTGATAATGCACGGCCCAATTTCAAAATTGCACCTTGTGCATTCTACTATTACTATTATAGTAATTTTATAGCCGGACTGAGTTCCTTAAATATATATATATATATATATAAACGTGGGACCCCGAGCACCCCCTGCCGACCCCTCTGGGGGTATGCCCCAAAGTTCGGGAACCACTGGGCTGTTGGATAGAATGGGGAATACAGCACATTTGCCTAATGAGATAATCATTTTAGAATATAAGTGAATTCTAGAATATTCCATATTAAATATTTTACTGGTGAAAATGTGCTACTATTATATTTGTAATGCTTCGCTGCTCTCACACAAGTAAACCAGTCAGCTTTAACCCTCATTTAAATTGTATAATGATGATAACAGACTGAGTGTACATTATTGATGTGATTACATTATTTATTTGACCAAGCACATGACCCCAACCATCCATCCCGTTACCGTTGCTGTTATGTTATGTTATGTATAAGTAAACAGCATATCAAATGCTTCCACAATAAAGCTTTTCAATATGTTTCAATCCTCTTGTGTCAGATAGGCAGTGTGTTTTCAACAGGCTAGTTAGATTTACACTGAACTAATGGTGGACGCTCTTTGATATCAATATTATTACTGTTGATCATCTGCAACGTTATGGTGTATCTCTGCTCAAATTATATTAGGGACAAAGTTGCAGAGTAAATGTGTAGACTGCTACTATATGGTTCAAGTTGGGCATTTCAAGCTACACATGAGAGTCATAATATACCATTTTACTACATACTGTACAGCATGGATACCACATCTTCCAATTGGCACCTCTGTACAGTCCTCCATATGGTTATTTTTCTTATCCTGCAATCTGGATCGTTTTAATTTCCTGTTAAATTGGTTATCTTTAGGGTCTTGTTTACTCCAGCATGAGACTTCATTTATATTTCATCACAAGATAAATTCCACTATCAGGGACAAGCTGGCGATAAATGGTTTCATTTTAAAGACCTTTGTTGAATTTTTTTTCAAAATGATATTGCTGACAGAGCCTCAATTACAGTTAAACAGTACCTTCTGGATAATAGCCTCTGCCATGAGCAATTATAGCAGTAATACCTGGGAAATTTCTTGTTCTTCTTTTCCACCTTCTCTCAGGTCAGACTTGATTTAGCCAATCCCTGTCCTTCTTTCTAATCTAGTCTAATCTAATAATACTAGTCATTTAAATGTATATCAAGGAATGGCTAACTGCAATGGTAACAATAGTGAACATTTTGTATCGATGAATCAGGGGCTTGTTCTTCAGTAGTAATTATGTTTTTATCCCTAAAGGTTTTATGTCCTATTTGTCTGTCCTGTATGTCCTTTATGTCTGTCCTGTATGTCCTTTATGTCTGTCCTGTATGTCCTTTATGTCTGTCCTGTATGTCCTTTATGTCTGTCCTGTATGTCCTTTATGTCTGTCCTGTATGTCCTTTATGTCTGTCCTGTATGTCCTTTATGTCTGTCCTGTATGTCCTTTATGTCTGTCCTGTCGCACTACCAATGTGAATCTAATACTGGATCTTGCATGCCCCATTTAAAAACGAATTTCACCATCTGATGAAAGCAAGGTAAATCTTAGAATACACTACTGTATATCACATGACCTAGGTTACCTTTGACACAAAAATATGTAATTGTCATCTATCATATTGTCAACCTTGATAGATGATACCTTGATTTAAAAAAGTAATACCAAAATATGGAAATATCTCAAGCCTTGTACACCCTTTACCCCTAGGTGGGTACAACAAGCTCCCCAAAACTCTCGCATTTGTTCCATTATGAAATATTCATTCAATGAAGCAAATGTTCAGAGCAAAGTCTTTGTACTGTATGCAAAGTATGGAGATAATTATATTGGGAGCAACAGCCATTATCTACAAGAAACAGTGTGTGGACACAGCTTCTGAAATGTCTGAAGTATTTGGCATATTGAATATTAATAGGAAGTGCAAAATATTTTGATTAAATTATTAAATGTGTGGATCATTAATCATTAATGCTGAAAATTAGGAATATTTGCAATGCAATACCAATTAATTTTTTAGGCATATTTCTTTATTTAAGGGATGGATGGAGTTCAGAGATTCATCCTACCGTATGTATTTAAAGATACATTCACATAAGATGTGAGTTTTTTTTTACTCAGTCTCTCTATAACCCATATACAATAATAATTAGGTGGGTCATGTCAAATTTTACACATGTACAAGTATGTATTAGGAATGTGTGTTTTGCATATCCCAACTCCCACTGTGATACCCTCAGAGAGTGGGGTCATGGCCAGGGTCTGAAATGATCAATGCTGACCCTGGAGCAATTAGGGTTAAGTACCTTGCTCAACAGGTTTTTCACCTTGAGGATTTAAACTAGGGACCTTTCGGTTACGGGCCAAACGCTCTAACTGCTAGGCTACCTGCCACCCATAATGTATCATTGTATGTACTCAGATGAAGCGATAGCACAATGGTACTGAGGTAATCCCTCCCAAAGAGTGTTGTCTCTTTGTGAGAGATATCAGAATTGACACAAGGCCTCTGTTTTCAGAACATGAAATCATTATTTTAATGGCCTGCCAAGTGTACGCACATTCTCAAAGTTTGATTTTGGTCTGCAAAACGAGTAGCTCAAAAACCTCAGACAATTTATTATGCTGTTTGTGCCTCACGCTACTAGTTATCCTCTGCAATTTATTCCCTACCTTGGGGTACTATGAGCCATTTTCTCAATTTTTCAGTGGCTCACTTTTTTTTGTGATCCTGGGTGCTGCAGACTCCTGCCTCCAGCCATGGTGTCAGAACATCACAGAAAACTACACCATTATACTGAAGCCAGTTAACAAAGAGAGAGGCAGAGAACCAGTCTAAAACATGGGGCAAGCGATAGAATACATAAGATTACAGAGTTCACCATTTCACTGGAGGATGGGAGGGAAGCAGGGAGGGAGGCAGGATGAGAGGGAGGGAGGGAGGACGAGAGGGAGGGAGGCAGGACAAGAGGGAGGAAGGCAGGACGAGAGGCAGGACGGGAGGGAGGACGAGAGGGATGGATGCAGGACTGGAGGGAGGTAGGACGAGAGGGAGGGAGGCAGGACAAGAGTGAGTGAGAAAGGACGAGAGGGAGGGAGGGAGGACGAGAGGGAGGACGAGTGGGAGAACAAGAGGGAGGAGATTTGCCTCTAACGTGGAGCATGGAGAGGAGGCTCTTGCCTGTGTTTCATCCCCTGTACTGAAGGGTTGCATCCCAAATGGCACCATATTCCCTATATACTGCACTACTTTTGACTAGGGCCTATAGTAGTGTACTAAATAGGGAAATGGGTGGCATATGGGTCACACCCTATCTTTCCTGCTGCACAGGGATTCTGAGTCACTAATGAAAGCTGTTTCAGGCCTCAACACACGCATCAACCATAAACTCAAGGTCACCTGTGTGTTCAGCCACCTGTCTTAAAGACTGTTGCTCAAAATGTAGAATCTATTTGACGAATCCCTCTGGTATCACCATGTTTTCCTGTGTTTTTGTCCATGTTTTATTCAGAAAGGTTGGCTATAGCAGCTTCAGTCAGGCTGGAGTCTTCTAGCCGTTTTAGCATGTTAATTGGACAGTGACCTTGGTGTGTTATAGAGGTGTTAGCCTGAATCTCTCTGGCCTAATGAAATCACCTTTACTGTCCCGTTTTAGCATTTCTATACTTCCCTCTGACACTGCCAAAGGGGGAAACAGTAGACTTTTATTGTCATGATAGACATTTTAACAATAAAAAGAAGGTTGTGGATGCGAAGGTAACCACCCCGTTCTGCCCCCGTCACACCCCCCTGGAAGTCTCTTCTCCGGAGCTGTAGATCCAGGTCACATTCTGCACAGGCGTTTCTTTACCTCTACTTTACACAAAAAAAATATTGTGGTCACCCTCCCTTCACATTTCTTACTGTCAATCGTGAATGATAATTCCTCAAGGTTTACCGGTGAAACTTTTTGACAACAATTTTATCTCAATCAGTTTCATGAGAATATCTTGAGTTATGAAGTGTTGTTTTAATTGACATACCGTGAGAGAATTTTCGAGCAGATGGTGTTAACAAACTGTACACTCTTAGAAAAAAGGGTTCTTTGGTGTTCTATATTTAAGCAATAAGGTATGAGGGGGTGTGGTATATGGCCAATATATCAGGACCAAGGGCTGTTCTTCCACACGATACAACAAGGAGTGCCTGGATACAGCCGTTAACTGTGGTATATTGGCCGTACACCACAAATCCCTGAGGTGCCTTATTGCTATTATGAACTGGTTATCAAAGTAATTAGAACAGTAAAAATATTTAGGGGATCATAACCGTGGTATACGGTCTGATATACCACAGCTTTCAGCCAATCAGCATTGAGGGCTCAAACCACCCAGTTTATAAAGAACCTTTTGGTTCTTTGGACGAGATTAAAGAGCCCAACTAAAAAAGGTTCTATATAAACAGTGAGGGAAAAAAGTATTTGATCCCCTGCTGATTTTGTACGTTTGCCCACTGACAAAGAAATGATCCGTCTATAATTGTAATGGTAGGTCTATTTGAACAGTGAGAGACAGAATAACAACAACAAAATCCAGAAAAACGCATGTCAAAAATGTTATAAATTGATTTGCATTCTAATGTGGGAAATAAGTATTTGACCCCTCTGCAAAACATGACTTAGTACTTGGTGGCAAAACCCTTGTTGGCAATCACAGAGGTCAGACGTTTCTTGTTGTTGGCCACCAGGTTTGCACATATCTCAGGAGGGATTTTGTCCCACTCCTCTTTGCAGATCTTCTCCAAGTCATTAAGGTTTCGAGGCTAACGTTTGGCAACTCAAACCTTCAGCTCCCTCCACAGATTTTCTATGGGATTAAGGTCTGGAGACTGGCTAGGGCACTCCAGGACCAACCTCTTGGGGCTAGGGGGCAGAATGTTCACTTCACTTTCACAGTTTCAACTTCCTGCTACTCATGCCAAGAATATAAGATATGCATATTATTCGGATAGAATAATATATTTGGATAGAAAACACTCTGAAGTTTCTAAAACTGTTTGAATCATGTCTGTGAGTATAACAGAACTTATGTAGCAGGCAAAACCCAGAGGACTAACTGTTCCAAATTATTTATTTTTTGCCTCTCTCTGTTCCCTGAGTTGTCATTGCCAAGGGATATGTCTTAGGAACCTGTTTTCAGTTCCTACCGCTTCCACCGGATGTCACCAGTCTTTGGAATTTGGTTTAGGTTATTCCTTTGTGCAATGAAGAAGTAGGCCAACTAGGAACTGGGTAACACTTTTGTGAGTTGCGCAAGACGTGAAAAGTAGCGCTGGTTTGTTTTCATTCCTGTATTGAACAAAGATTGCCCCGTCTACAATTTGATCGATTATTAACGTTTAAAAATAACTAAAGTTGCACTACAAAAGTAGTTTGAAATATTTTGGCAAAGTTCATAGGTAACTTTTGAAATATTTTGTAGTGACGTTGCGTTTGTTGTAAGCTGTTTTTTTTCTTGATCAAACGCGCTTTATAAATGGACATTTTGGATATATATGGACGGAATTAATCAAACAAAAGGACCAATTGTGATGTTTATGGGACATATTGGAGTGCCAACAAAAGAAGCTCGTCAAAGGTAATGCATGTTTTATATTTTATTTCAGCGTTTTGTGTAGTGCCTGCAGGGTTGAAATATGTTAAGAACACATTTTTATTTAGAATGACAGCCTAGGAACAGTGGGTTAACTGCCCTGTTCAGGGGCAGAACGACCGATTTTTAGCTCAGGGATTCGATCTAGCAACCTTTCGCTCTAACCACAAAATTGAAATGTTATTCGAATTTGAGCACATTTGTAAGCTAGCTAGGCTACTAGGAAACATCTAGGCTACTTTAATTCACCACTTCAGAAACTAGCCAGCTAACTCTTTCAAATAAACATAATTTATTATGGTATGTGCCAAAAATAGAGGTACAGACCCAGCCTGATATTGGCAATTAGCTAATTGTTACTTATATTTCAGTGGTGTCAATTGAGGGGACTATGTTTCATGAAGCCATTAGAAGACTTTTGCTGACTGAGAGGATATAGTTGTTCTTCTACGTCATAATAATTATATGTCTGCATAACATTTTGTCTTCATTTTGGAAGATTAGCTCATGCTTATTTCTGAAGATCAACTTCATGTTTTTGCTCCTTTTTTCTTCTTCTCTGGAACCAGTCAGGCAACAACCCATACTGTACTGGCGCTAGGTAGCCCAGCGGCTAGGGAGTTGGACTTGTGGTAACCCATACTGTACTGGCGCTAGGTAGCCCAGCGGCTAGGGAGTTGGACTTGTGGTAACCCATACTGTTCTGGCGCTAGGTAGCCCAGCGGCTAGGGAGTTGGACTTGTGGTAACCCATACTGTACTGGCGCTAGGTAGCCCAGCGGCTAGGGAGTTGGACTTGTGGTAACCCATACTGTTCTGGCGCTAGGTAGCCCAGCGGCTAGGGAGTTGGACTTGTGGTAACCCATACTGTTCTGGCGCTAGGTAGCCCAGCGGCTAGGGAGTTGGACTTGTGGTAACCCATACTGTTCTGGCGCTAGGTAGCCCAGCGGCTAGGGAGTTGGACCCGTGGTAACCCATACTGTACTGGCGCTAGGTAGCCCAGCGGCTAGGGAGTTGGACCTGTGGCCAAAAGGTTGACGGTTTGAATCCTGGGACAGGCGCTGGAAAAAAACAGGTGGAATTGTTCTGACAACTAGAGGGCCGCTGGGTTCACATCCTCAAAACATTCCCCTACTGTTGGGCCCTTGAGTAAGGCCCTTAACCTCACAGCATGTTCTTCATCCAGGGGCGCTGCACTGCAGCTTGAGCCTGTGCTAATCTCAACTGTATGTTTGTGGGTGTTGAGAAGACATATTTTTGTTGTTCGGACAAAGTTGTATTGTATTGTATTGTAAAGAAGTCAGCTGATTATTTAATTGTTTATTAAATTATAGTCTTAGCTAAGAAATATTACTATTTAATAGTAGTAGCCATAATTAATAAATGGCACCATGCAGGGTTCTATATGGAACCATTTAGGTTCAGTGAGGAACCTTCTAGGGTTCTGATCAAAGAACCCTAGAAAAGTGTTCTACAGTATAAAGAACGTTTAGGGATACCATATATGAAGCAAGCGATAGAACCCTTTTTGTTTTTATAAGGAACCTTTTTTATAAGAGTAGCATACCTGTTTCAATCAAAGCACATATTTTGCCAAGTGGCGCGTGCTGTTGAGTTTTGGCATGAGAGAAAAATGTGACCATTTGTGCAATCATCCTTAAATCTCATAATAAATTAGGTGCTGTTTTCGCTCTTGCAGTAAAGTAATACTATGATATTATATTCAGTTTTGTTATGTAGAATTCTATCATCATGTGATCTTGCATTCATTCAGCTTTGATCTGATTTTATTAAACGAGCACTGCACCATTCTCCATTCATCACTGAAATTCGCCAGAGTAGCCTGTACAGCCGAACGAGTAGTCTGGACAGCCGAACAAGTAGAACAGAGACTGTGCAGAGACTGCGT
The DNA here is from genome assembly GCF_002021735.2 of Oncorhynchus kisutch. NCBI lineage: Eukaryota > Metazoa > Chordata > Actinopteri > Salmoniformes > Salmonidae > Oncorhynchus > Oncorhynchus kisutch. The sequence goes on along the minus strand of NC_034186.2, from coordinate 22,441,466 downwards.
GTACAGTAGAGAATCCGGCACATGCGCAGAAGCTTCAAACTTCTAGCTGTTAGGAGGAGGGTTCCAGAGAATTCGGATTCCCAGCCACTCACTAGAAACTATTAGGAGAGAGTTCATTCTCAAATCAGCTGAGCTGACCCTCCTTTGTTCATTATATACTTGAATATCTAGCTCTATTCTCTTCTTCTCCTTTTGATTCATTGCCAATTGTTTGTATCGTGAGGGCATCATGTGTGAAATTACAATACATTAAATAGTCAGATAATATTTCTACATATTTTATAGAAACCTTTCCTCTCTGTGCAGCGGAGGAATATCGGCACACGGTGGTATATGATCTCTTCCTGTAGCACTTTGAATTGTGCCGTCTCAATTTAGACCTATTAAACACTATTACATCAGCAATATGAAAATCATATTTTAATATGTAAAACGATTTTTTAAATACATATTATATGCTGTTTTAATTCCTAATATCAGTAAATATGGTATATTAGAGTCTTTAATACTCTTCGGAGATTAACCACCAGCCACTCGTTGCCTGTGTGCTTATGCAGGGATTCAGCTTTATCAAATATTAATTCTTCTAAACTTGCTCTTTTAAGAAGATTTCTTTGATGTTTCTTAATTTCGCACAGCCTAGGCAAAACTCTGCGTCTGGTGCTGGTATCCATTGGAAAGTAGACCAAGGGGCATGATTCATTGATGAGTAGTGTAGAACCATAGACTCACATCTGTATTTTATATGCTTTAAAACTGTCATTAATACAATTCAGTTATAGAAATCAGAAAACAATTTGTTATTTTGCTCACTATCTCTGCTCCTATTTCTTCCTGTCTCAGAGTTCTAAGGTATGGATGTCTGGGATCGTTCCAGGGACAACTGTCTTCCAAACGTTTGTGTAAACGTTTGTGTGCAGATAAACTCGTAAACAATATCTGTTGTATCACAGCTGTGTCAAATGGGTTGTATATCAGTTGTACAACCTGAGTGTGTTCTAGGCCTTTGTTGAGGTGAGCAGATACTGTACAGACTGAGCCGTACTGAACGTTGATATACATCGCATTTGGCAAGTCATTCTCACATTTAATGACACCCACTAACAAATAGGCTGCAGTATCACAGTATAATATCAAATTAACAAGTTCAAATGTGGAAACATTTTGGTTTCACAATGAAAAGGTCATATCAGTTACAGTATTTCTCAAATGTTACAGTTTTTCTCAATTGCGAAAGCAACACACAAAGTGCTGTTGTCTTTTTTTGTCTCCATGGTATGTGTCTTGAATTTAACAGTCAATTTGAAATTTAGAAAGTTCTGCAAACATTGAGAGATATAGAATTGGCAATTAACTATATTTTGCTACTTCTTTTGGCCATGCCCAAGCAAGAGCACACAGATTCAGTTTGGATCTTCCCTGCATTGTTTGGGGAGATATATTAAAGAGGCAAAACATAAAGTTTAAGGTTATCACCCAATTAAATTATTCATCATGGACAAGATAGTGATGTTGGCCCATGGAGTTTGGGAATTTATCTTTCTGTAAACAAGTTTAAGCAAGCAGGATTGAAGTAAATTGCAAAGACGAAGGAGCTCTCTTTAGAGCTGCTGTCCTCTCTCCCTTTCATGTTGCCTGACTTGGGGGGCTGAACAATGTTAATCACATTGGGAAGACCTTGGGCAGGCAACACAGCAGCCTGATTAGTTTCACTCACTTCAGACAAGGGCCGCTTTGGAAGTCTGCAATAATATTGTTTTCTTCTTCAGTGGATATCTGAGGAAGAGAAATAAACAGAATACTTTAAATATCACCGATGTGTTTGTTCTCTTCAAAAGCGAGAAACATCTTGTGATTCTGTTTTGTGTTTTTTAGAGTGGGTGTCAGATGTTGGATGTATGCACTCATTATTTCAATAAGCCCATTTGGGCCTCTCAGTCTCATGCATTGCTTTCTATAAAGAGAATTGTGGATGACCCACCATATTCTCCAGTTAATGCAGCATTACAAAAGAATACTAGATGGCTGTAGATAGATAGGACTGAGGCTACGGTGGGACCAGGGACCCACAGTCCCCAGTCAGTCTGAATTGCAAACAAGACTATTGCCCCAATTCCTGATGAAATGGTGTGGTTAAGTCCAAATAAATTGAGTCCTCTGGTAGATGGTGGAGCTGAGGGGGTTGAAGTAATTATACCGTTAGTATTTTTGTTTTGATATACAAGTATGTTTTTGGGGCATCTTAAAAAATATCCTTGAAAATATTTGTCGAAAAGGATGATTGATTGATAATCATAGAACAGGTTTGGTCAGCTTTAGTGCAGTCAGATTGTGCTATTGTGCCTGTTAAGAGCATTTGTTTTAATTGAAAAGGATTGGGGAATCAGTAGATCATCACCATGGGTGAAGCCTGATGCAATGGCAATGGTTAGACAACTGTCTCCAACGGTATGCCTCCTCACGATACTGATGTGACCCCGTTAAATAACAAAGTGCACACAATATACAAAATATGGTATATACAAAAGTATCTGGACATCCCTTCAAATTAGTGGATTTGGGAATTTCAGTCCCAACCATTGCTGACAGGTGTATAACATCAAGCACACAGCCATGCAATCTCCATAGACAAACATTGGCAGTAGAATGGCCTTACTGACATTCAATGTGGCACCATCATAGAATTCCACATTTCCAACAAGTCAGTTCGAAAATGTCTGCCTTGCTAGAGCTTCCCCGGTCAACTGTAAGTGCTGGTATTGTGAAGTGGAAATGTCTAGGAGCAACAACGTCTCACCCGCAACGTGGTAGGCCACACAATCTCACAAAACAGGGCAGCCGAGTGCTGAAGCGAGTAGTGTGTCAAAATCATCTGTCCTCGGTTGCAACACTCCCTACCGAGTTCCAAACTGCCTCTGGAAGCAATGTCAGCTCTGAAACTATTTGTCGGGAGCTTTATGAAATTAGTTTCCATGGCCGAGCAGCCACACACAAGCCTAAGATCACCATGCTCGATGCCAAGCGTCGGCTGGAGTGGTGTAAAGCTCGCCGCAATTGGACTCCGAAGCAGTGGAAACACGTTCTCTGGAGTGATGAATCACGCTTCACCATCTGGCAATCCAACGGACGAATCTGGGTTTGGCAGAGGCCAGGAGAACACTATCTGCCCCAATGCATAGTGCCAAATGTAAAGTTTGGTTGAGGAGGAATAATGGTCTGGGGCTGTTTTTCATGGTTGGGGTTTGGCCCCTTAGTTCCTGTGAAGGGAAATGTTAATGTTACAGCATACAATGACATTCTAAACAATTCTGCTTCCAACTTTGTGGCAACAGTTTGGGGAAGGCCCTTTACTGTTTCAGCATGACAATGCCCCTGTGCACAAAACGAGGTCCATACAGAAATGATTTGTTGAAATCAGTGTGGAAGAACTTGACTGGCCTGCACAGTGCCATGACCTCAACCTCATCGAACACCTTTGGGATGGATTGGAACATCGACTGCGAGCCCTGCCTAATTGCCCAACATCAGTGCCCAACCTCACTAATGCTCTTGCGGCTGAATGGAAGCAAGTCCCTGCAGCAATGTTCCAAAATCTAGTGGAAAGCCTTCCCAGAAGAGTGGCTGTTATAGCAGCAAAGGGGGGACAACTCCATATGAATGCCCATGATTTTGGAATGCGATGTTTGACAAGCAGGTGTCCACTTTTGGTCATGTAGTGAAGTATTTGTGTGCTTGTTTGATTGTTTGGTGTGGTTGTCTCTGCCCATAACTAGTGATGATGAGTATCGTTTCCTTGTGGAATGCAGGATAAGCAGGTTTGAACCTCGGTCGTAGCTTATATGCAGGGCTGAGTGGAAGAGAGGCCTAGAGTCGCAGAGCCATCTTGAGGACACCTTACAACATTGATGGATGGAGTGACATCACCAGGTAAAACTGAATTATAAATCACTGTGTGGAATAAGGTGGCCCACACACAGACCTGTACTTAGGAAAAATGTATTTCCCAGAGGTTACGGTCCACTAAGTGCAACGGTACTTCTATCCTAACAGTCTCCTCTCCCCGATTGCGAATAAATAGGACACACAAAACCATATGAGCCATTTGCACTGAATTGAACCCCACAGACGCAGACTACACAACTGTTGAGTGAGGGGCGTGTGTGGGGTCCAGACGACTGCAGACTGCATCCACGGGCCAAAGTCTGCATTCCTATGCATCTTTCATAGCAGCACACTACAGACCTGAGTAGGAGAGCACACTTACTGCTGCAGCTGGTTGTTCAGGAAGTTGCTTGGCCGAGTGTCTGTGTGGACCGTGCCAGAGTAGTGGATGGGACTGGGAGGGCTCTCAGCCAGTGGAAGATAGAGTATGCTGACACATTCTTACAAAACTCTTATGCAAGAGACATTTACGCCACCACACCAGACTTCTCAAGAGCTGTTTGGTTTATGAAGAGAATAGATCCAACAGTAGTAAATTCTAGCTGACCACCATATAGAATCGATTTTTCCAAAAAAGGAAAAAAATATTTAAAAAGACCAAAACTGTTAAACAGATGCTTAGTTTGCCTCGGTTACATGCTAAGATAAATGTAAACAGATACGTGTATAACTTCTGGTACATACAGGTCCCTTTTACTTAGTACAGTGCTTGAGTGCACTCTGAATTCTGAAGGCAACAACAGAAATGTGTTCCTGTTTTTGTCTGGTGATGCAAGTCAAAAATAACAGAGCCACCAAGATTCTGATGAGAGAGAAATATCAAACTTGATAAACTCCTATATGAACTAGGTGAAGTATCACAGTGTGCCACCATAGCAACAAGCTTGGTACCTAATGCCACAAGAAAAGGTCAACCAGTAGAGCACAAACACCATTGTAAATAAAATCTGTATTTAGCTGTTTATTTATTTTCCCTTTCGTACTTCAACCATTTGCACATTGTTACAACACTGTAGATAGCTAATAATATAGCAATTGAAATGGTTGGTATTGTAAACATATGTTTCCCATGCCAATAAAGCCAATTGAATTGAGAGACAAAGGGAAAGAGGGATACCTAGTCAGTTGTACAACTGAATGATTTCAACTGAAATGTGTCATCCACATCTAGAGAGAGAGAGAGCGAGAGAGAGAAAGAGAGAGACAAGAAGGGGCTTTTTTCAAATGGAACATAAAATTCAACATACCAATTAGGATCTGGCGAAAAATACATGAATCAGCCCTTTATGGTTGTGTGGTCTGGGGTCAGCTAACCAACCAAGAATTCACAAAATGGGGCAAACCCCAAATTGAGACTCTGCATGCAGAATTCAGCAAAAATATCCTCTGTGTACAACATAAAACACAAAATAATGCATGCAGAGCAGAATTAGGCCGATACCAGCTAATTATCAAATTCCAGAAAAGAGACATTAACTTCTATAACCACCTAAAAGGAAGCGATTCCCAAACCTCCGATAACAAAGCCATCACCTACAGAGAGATGAACCTGGAGAAGAGTCCCCTAAGCAAGCTGGTCCTGGGGCTCTGTTCACAAACACAAACTGACCCCACAGAGCCCCAGGACAGCAACACAATTAGACCCAATCAAATCATGAGAAAACAAAAAGATAATGACTTGGAAAGAATAAACAAAAAATCTGAGTAAACTAGAATACTATTTGGCCCTAAACACAGAATACCTGACTGCTGTGACTGACCCAAAATTAAGGAAAGCTTTGACTATGTACAGACTCAGTGAGCATAGCCTTGCTATTGAGAGAGGCCTCCATAGGCAGACATGGCTCTCAAGAGAAGACAGGCTATGTGCACACTGCCCACAAAATGAGGTGGAAACTGAGCTGCATATTAGAGACACATATTTCAATCAGATTACAAAGACCCACAAATAATTCGAAAACAAATCAAATTTGGATAAACTCCCATGTCTATTTGGTAAAATACCACAGTATGCAATCACAGCAGCAATATTTGTGACCTGTTGCCACAATAAAAGGGCAACCAGTGAAGAACAAACACCATTGTAAATACAACCCATATTTATGTTTATTTATTTTCCATTTTGTACTTTAACTATTTGCACATTGTTACAACACTGTATATAGACATAATATATGAAATACCTCTATTATTTTTGAACTTTTGTGAGTGTAATATTTACTGTTAATTTCTGATTGTTTATCTCACTTTTGTTTATTATCTATTTCACTTGCTTTGGCAATGTAAACATATGTTTCCCATGCCAATAAAGCCCATTTGAATTGAATAGAGAGAGAGAGAGAGAGAGAGAGAGAGAGAGAGAGAGAGAGAGAGAGAGTGAGAGAGAGAGAGAGAGAGAGAGAGATTAGAGAGAGAGAGAGAGATCTTGGTCGCTCTTGGAAGACTAAACACAGCGAGGTTCTGCATCATGCTGGCCATGGAATTCTTAAGGATAACAGAAAACATATTCATTCCATATGATACAGCATGGGAAGTGATTCATCTATGGCAGGAGAGATCACTCTCTCAACCAAAATACTATCAAGCACCTAATGACAGAATGATAATTCATCTTAGGAACACCCTTTTTCCTTACTTTCTTATTTTCTATTATAGATATTGTAGTGAAGTGTACATGAAATCATATATGTTTTTTTCTTTCTTGTCATTGTGGCATTTTGTCACCTATATCACCACATGAGGGCGCTGTAGATGGACAAATCTTCTGGAATGGATTCTCTCTGTCCATTTTTCTACCAAGTCTGCAGTAGAGGGGGTCCAAGAGTTGCACGGTTAGTTACCTGGGCATATGATGACACATGCCATATCAACAGTTCCTTATTTATATCCTATATGACATGTTATATGTGTTCATGTCAGCTGAGTGTCAGTGATCCTGAGTAGCTCAGCGGTCTAAAGTGCTGCCTCTCAGTGCAAGAGGTATCATTGCAGTCCATGGTTCAAATCTAGACTACATCACATCTATTATATTTTCTCTTTAGGCCTACAGTAGAGTTGTGACTGATTCTCAGTACAGTGCTGTTTTGAGGGAAGGACGTCTCAAGCGATTTTTTGACAAAAATGAAGTTACCAAAATACATGTGTGTGTGTTTTTGGGCTTCTTCTCTGTGTGTGTGTGTGTGTGTGTGTTATATCAGTCTCAACAGCTCAATTCCAGAGAGAGATGTAAGAAGAGAGGGTGGCTTGTATTATCTCCCATCTCAATGGGTCCTGACAAGGCTGAAAATGAGCTCAGAGCTGAAACCTTACACACACATGCACATGCACGTGCACACACGCATGTGCACACACACACGTGCACACACTCACACAGACCCCAAACCATTTCCCTAGATGCCAGACTGATAAAAGGAGAAATTCGACAATAGAAACCCATCCATTAAACACATTACATTCACTGTCCATCATAACAAAAACCAAGGAAAGATCCTATAAATAAACAAGTTTTTAGGAAGGGAAGACTTACTGGAAATTGTTTGCTGGGCAGTTGAAGAGGTCTCTGAAGTCTCTGTTTGTGTTCCAAATGGTACCCTATTCCCCGTGGGTCCTGGTCAAAAGTAGTGCACTACAGAGGGAGTGGGGTTCAATTTGGGCCTCTATTTGGGCATTAAGGGAGTCTGTCTAGGTTTGGAGGCTTATCATGACCAACCGTGATCTCAGTTCAACTCAGTTAAACTTCAAATTAGGGGAGTATTTAGACTAGCTTTCCCCCAGAGACCTCTCTTTCCATTTGAGACCTCTCTTTCCCTCTGAGACCTCTCTTTCCATCTGAGACCTCTCTTTCCCTCTGAGACCTCTCTTTCCCTCTGAGACCTCTCTTTCCATCTGAGACCTCTCTTTCCCTCTGAGACCTCTCTTTCTCTCTGAGACCTTTCTTTCCATCTGAGACCTCTCTTTCCCTCTGAGACCTCTCTTTCTCTCTGAGACCTCTTTTTCTCTATGCGACCTCTCTTTTTTTCTCAGACCCCTGAGACCTCTCTTTCCCTCTGAGACCTCTCTTTCCCCCTGAGACCTCTCTTTCTCCCTGAGACCCCTCTGAGACCCCTCTTTCTCTCTGAGACCTCTCTTTCCCTCTGAGACCGAGACCTCTCTTTCCCTCTGAGACCTCTCTTTCTCACTGAGACCCCTCTGAGACCCCTCTTTCTCTCTGAGATCTCTCTTTCCCTGTGAGACCTCTTTCCTACTGAGACCCCTCTTTCCTTCTGAGACCTCTCTTTCCCTCTGGACTGTCTTCTTCTTAGACAGGGTCTGGCTAAAACACCCCGATCCACACAAACACGCACCTACACATTCCATAATTAACACAGAGGTGAGCTCAGATTTAGGGTTGTGCAACCCTGAGTTGGCACAAGTCCATGACAAACCTCTCCCTTCACAGAGTGTGACCATGACCCTGCTCCGTGCCAATCAACACATCTCAGTCTGGCGGCAGTGGAGAGACCATACAGTATAGTGCCAACTGAAATCACGGGACAGTTTCCGAAGAGGAATGAGGTCTGGCCCGGAGATGAGCCCTCCTCAGTTCATTGAGCTTTTTCACGGCAAATGGCATGGGTTCCCTGCATGTCTTTTACTTGTAGGAAAGAAGAATGCTTGCTAGCATTTTTAAGTTGTCAGTTATACATTAAATAGATTGGTTGGAATCATGACCTACGTGAGGGAGATTTGATTGTCCACATCAGAAATCAGTTCTGTAAGACTGAAATATAAAATACATCAGTATACACATATATTACCAACTCAGTGGCCTTGTGGTTAGAGTGTCCTCCCTGTGATTGGAAGGTTATGAGTTTGTTCCCTGGTCAAGTCATACCAAAGACTGTAAAAATGGGACTCAATGTTTCTCTGCTCGACCCTCAGCTTTAAGGAGATAGATTGGGAGTAAGGCCCTGCAAGAGACTAGTGTCCTGTGTGGGGACTTTACATCAGGCTACCTTATGCTATAGAAGGAGGAGTTAGGCTCCTGCTTCCATGAGCCAATCTGGCTTGCCAAAGCTCATGCAAGGCGACTAACACATATGGTTTGAGACAGTGACCTTAACTGTCTATCCAGTGTCTCTCTGCTAAGACATATGGTCTCATCCCAGGATATTAAACGCTTGTTCACAAAGACCATGCATACTGGACCTCTATCTGAAGACCAGACGAAACATAGGAGGAACCTACAATGTCCACACGTGTCCATGTGAGGATGAATTATCCCCCTCTGTCCTAAGGAGACATCGCTGAGGCACCAGTGGTGTGTGTGTTCCAGCCCCCTCTAGGAGTTACATTTTCCCCTGGGAGCCTCTTCTTCCCTCACTACACAAGGAACGTTCCGTCATGTCCTATGCAGAGCGAGCCGACCGTTTGTCAATGAACCTTCATTTATTTTTATTTTTATTTTCAAGTTAATGTCCTTGCATTACTTCTCTGTGCAGCATCTGTGTCTCTGTCTCTCCCGTCCCTCCCTTCCATCTATCTCTCCTTCCATCTCTCTCTCTCTCTCCCTCTCTCTGTCTGTCTGTCTTTATTTAATTTATTTTTTCACCTTTATTTAACCAGGTAGGCTAGTTGAGAACAAGTTCTCATTTGCAACTGCGACCTGGCCAAGATAAAGCATAGCAATTCGACACATACAACAACACAGAGTTACACATGGAATAAACAAAACATACAGTCAATAATACAGTAGAACAAAAGAAAACAAAAAGTCTATATACAGTGAGTGCAAATTAGGTAAGTTAAGGAAATAAATAGGCCATGGTGGCGAAGTAATTACAATATAGCAATTAAACACTGGAATGGTAGATCGACAGAAGATGAATGTGCAGGTAGAGATACTGGGGTGCAAAGGAGCAAGATAAATAAATAAATACCAGTATGGGGATGAGGTAGGTAGATAGATGGGCTGTTTACAGATAGGCTAAGTACAGGTGCAGTGATCTGTAAAATGCTCTGACAGCTGGTGCTTAAAGCTGGTCTGTCTGACAGGCTAGGAGAAGGACGCCAAGTAGTTAAGGTGAGCCAGGCCACATCTCAAATGTCAACACTTCAGAGAGACTGTAGAATGACGAGAAACAACATGTAGCATTTTAACACCTGCACGCCAGGTAACAATCTAAACAGGTAATGGTCGAAACAGGTAACGTCTAAACAGGTAACGATCTAAACAGGTAACGATCTAAACAGGTAATGGTCTAAACAGGTAACGGTCTAACAAGTAACAGGTAACAGGTAACGGTCTAAACAGGAAACGATCTAAACAGGTAACGGTCTAACAAGTAACAGGTAACGGTCTAAACAGGTAACGATCTAAACAGGTAACGATCTAAACAGGTAACAATCTAAACAGGTAACGGTCTAAACAGGTAACGATCTAAACAGGTAACAGGTAACATCTAAACAGGTAACAGGTAACGGTCTAAACAGGTAACAATCTAAACAGGTAACAGGTAACGGTCTAAACAGGTAACAATCTAAACAGGTAACAGGTAACGGTCTAAACAGGTATCAGGTAACGGTCTAAACAGGTAACAGGTAACGATCTAAACAGGTAACAGGTAACGTCTAAACAGGTAACAGGTAACGGTCTAAACAGGTAACAGGTAACAGGTAACGGTCTAAACAGGTAACAATCTAAACAGGTAACAGGTAACGGTCTAAACAGGTAACAGGTAACGGTCTAAACAGGTAACAGGTAACAATCTAAACAGGTAACAGGTAACGGTCTAAACAGGTAACAGGTAACAGGTAACGGTCTAAACAGGTAACAATCTAAACAGGTAACAGGTAACGGTCTAAACAGGTAACAGGTAACGGTCTAAACAGGTAACAGGTAACAATCTAAACAGGTAACAGGTAACGTCTAAACAGGTAACAGGTAACGGTCTAAACAGGTAACAATCTAAACAGGTAACAGGTAACGGTCTAAACAGGTAACAATCTAAACAGGTAACAGGTAATGGTCTAAAGAGGTAACAGGTAACAATCTAAACAGGTAACAGGTAACAATCTAAACAGGTAACAGGTAACGGTCTAAACAGGTAACAATCTAAACAGGTAACAGGTAACGGTCTAAACAGGTAACAATCTAAACAGGTAACAGTCTAAACAGGTAACGGTCTAAACAGGTAACAATCTAAACAGGTAACAATCTAAACAGGTAACGGTCTAAACAGGTAACAATCTAAACAGGTAACAATCAAAACAGGTAACGGTCTAAACAGGTAACAATCTAAACAGGTAACAATCTAAACAGGTAACGGTCTGAACAGGTAACGATCTAAACAGGTAACGATCTAAACAGTAAATGGTCTAAACAGGTAACGGCCTAAACAGCTAACGGTCTAAAAAGGTAACAATCTAAACAGATAACGATCTAAACAGTAAATGGTCTAAACAGGTAACAATCTAAACAGGTAACGATCTAAAGAGTAAATGGTCTAAACAGGTAACGGTCTAAACAGGTAACGGTCTAAACAGGTAACGGTCTAAACAGGTAACCGTCTAAACAGGTAACGGTCTAAACAGGTAACCGTCTAAACAGGTAACGGTCTAAACAGGTAACGGTCTAAACAGGTAACGGTCTAAACAGGTAACAATCTAAAGAGGTAACAGGTAACGGTCTAAAGAGGTAACAGGTAACAATCTAAACAGGTAACAGGTAACGTCTAAACAGGTAACAGGTAATGGTCTAAACAGGTAACAATCTAAACAGGTAACAGGTAACGGTCTAAACAGGTAACAATCTAAACAGGTAACAGGTAACGGTCTAAACAGGTAACAATCTAAACAGGTAACAGGTAATGGTCTAAACAGGTAATGGTCTAAACAGGTAACAATCTAAACAGGTAACAGTCTAAACAGGTAACAATATAAATATGTAGCAGGTAACATCTAAACAGGTAACAGGTAACGATCTAAACATGTAACGGTCTAAACAGGTAACAATCTAAACAGGTAACAGTCTAAACAGGTAACGGTCTAAACAGGTAACAATCTAAACAGGTAACAATCTAAACAGGTAACGGTCTAAACAGGTAACAATCTAAACAGGTAACAATCAAAACAGGTAACGGTCTAAACAGGTAACAATCTAAACAGGTAACAATCTAAACAGGTAACGGTCTGAACAGGTAACGATCTAAACAGGTAACGATCTAAACAGTAAATGGTCTAAACAGGTAACGGCCTAAACAGCTAACGGTCTAAAAAGGTAACAATCTAAACAGATAACGATCTAAACAGTAAATGGTCTAAACAGGTAACAATCTAAACAGGTAACGATCTAAAGAGTAAATGGTCTAAACAGGTAACGGTCTAAACAGGTAACGGTCTAAACAGGTAACGGTCTAAACAGGTAACGGTCTAAACAGGTAACCGTCTAAACAGGTAACGGTCTAAACAGGTAACCGTCTAAACAGGTAACGGTCTAAACAGGTAACGGTCTAAACAGGTAACGGTCTAAACAGGTAACAATCTAAAGAGGTAACAGGTAACGGTCTAAAGAGGTAACAGGTAACAATCTAAACAGGTAACAGGTAACGTCTAAACAGGTAACAGGTAATGGTCTAAACAGGTAACAATCTAAACAGGTAACAGGTAACGGTCTAAACAGGTAACGGTCTAAACAGGTAATGGTCTAAACAGGTAACGGTCTAAACAGGTAACCGTCTAAACAGGTAACGGTCTAAACAGGTAACGGTCTAAACAGGTAACCGTCTAAACAGGTAACGGTCTAAACAGGTAACGGTCTAAACAGGTAACGGTCTAAACAGGTAACGGTCTAAACAGGTAACGGTCTAAACAGGTAACGGTCTAAACAGGTAACAGATAACGGTCTAAACAGGTAATGGTCTAAACAGGTAACAATCTAAACAGGTAACAGTCTAAACAGGTAACAATATAAATATGTAGCAGGTAACATCTAAACAGGTAACAGGTAACGATCTAAACATGTAACGGTCTAAACAGGTAACAATCTAAACAGGTAACAGTCTAAACAGGTAACGGTCTAAACAGGTAACAATCTAAACAGGTAACAGGTAACGGTCTAAACAGGTAACAATCTAAACAGGTAACAGGTAACGGTCTAAACAGGTAACAATCTAAACAGGTAACAGGTAACGGTCTAAACAGGTAACAATCTAAACAGGTAACAGGTAATGGTCTAAACAGGTAACAATCTAAACAGGTAACAGTCTAAACAGGTAACAATATAAATATGTAGCAGGTAACATCTAAACAGGTAACAGGTAACAATCTAAACATGTAACGGTCTAAACAGGTAACAATCTAAACAGGTAACAGTCTAAACAGGTAACGGTCTAAACAGGTAACAATCTAAACAGGTAACGGTCTAAACAGGTAACAATCTAAACAGGTAACAATCAAAACAGGTAACGGTCTAAACAGGTAACAATCTAAACAGGTAACAATCTAAACAGGTAACGGTCTGAACAGGTAACGATCTAAACAGGTAACGATCTAAACAGTAAATGGTCTAAACAGGTAACGGCCTAAAGAGCTAACGGTCTAAACAGGTAACAATCTAAACAGGTAACGATCTAAACAGTAAATGGTCTAAACAGGTAACAATCTAAACAGGTAACGATCTAAAGAGTAAATGGTCTAAACAGGTAACGGTCTAAACAGGTAACGGTCTAAACAGGTAACGGTCTAAACAGGTAACCGTCTAAACAGGTAACGGTCTAAACAGGTAACGGTCTAAACAGGTAACCGTCTAAACAGGTAACGGTCTAAACAGGTAACGGTCTAAACAGGTAACGGTCTAAACAGGTAACGGTCTAAACAGGTAACGGTCTAAACAGGTAACGGTCTAAACAGGTAACCGTCTAAACAGGTAACCGTCTAAACAGGTAACGGTCTAAACAGGTAACGGTCTAAACAGGTAACGATCTAAACAGGTAACAATCTAAACAGATAATGGTCTAGATTACAGGTTACAAGATTACAGATTAGGACTTAAAATGAACTCTCTCAGCTTGTCGCTGTTCAAAGAGTTGATTTGTGAAGTTGATTTGTGACACTATTAAGCTATTTCCTGTTTAGAGGGGTTGCTATTGGGAAGCAGCATGCGAGTTTACCCATTCAGTATGTGTCCTTGCAGACAGATGTGCTTATTGCCTTCCATACTGTAAATAAACCTTGATTTTACTGCTGCTCAAACTGATGCACAATCTTCCAGAGTTCCTATCTTCCTGATGTTAAAACATTATTTTCTGTACAATATTTGTATATATTTATTTGAACAATCACTCAAAACAAGGTGAAAAGCTGAGAAGTTGACTTCTAAGTTTCAAAGACTTCTAATGGGTCCTACTGTAATGTGCTGTGACTGAGCTGTCAGCATTCAAATCCTGTTTAAAATGCTAAACATACAGTATTAGGTGAAAAAACACCTCTCTCTCTCTGGGAACCAAGAGTATAATTGCCATTTGTGGCTCATTTTAAAGGCCACAATATGCTTCATATGAGGGAGAGGGAGCTTTCTGTGGCATACAAACACACAAACACACACACACACACACACACACACACACACACACACACACACACACACACACACACACACACAGACACACACACACACACACACACACACACACACACACACACACACACACACACACACACAGACATACATACATACACACACACACTCTCTCTCTCTCTCTCTCTCTCTCTCTCTCTCTCTCTCTCTCTCTCTCTCTCTCTCTCTCTCTCTCTCTCTCTCTCTCTCTCTCTCTCTCTCTCTCCCTTGCTCTCTCTCTCTCTCTCTCTCTCATTGACTCTGTGATTACATTAGCCCTTGGGAATGGGGATTTAGTAAGGCAGCCACAGCTGTCATGCTACTAGCCATACTGGTGTCATTAACCATGTGGTTTAGAGCCATGCTGTAGAGCTTCCTCTAGGGTTAGTCTACGTCCCAAATGGCACCCTATTCCCTCTATAGCGCACTACTGTTATGCAGGGCCCATACGGCTCTGGTCAAAAGTAGTGCACTATATAGGGAATAGGGTGCCATTTGGGAAGTAACCATGGTCTCTGAGCTTGCCATAAGGATGCAGTTTGAGTTGTTACACAACAAGCTAGCTACATTTCTCTGGCAGGGTGGCATATCACACAGGCTAATCAACAATGTCAGACCAGACCCCAGTCCCAAAGTCTGATATGCCATAATACCAGGGTTTTTTCCCAGTTTATTTCAACGGGTCAAAGGCACTCAGAATGGCTGGTTTATAAATTCCATCTCTGTGGTTCAGTTTCAGTTCCAGAGCTCTGTTAAAGAAAATAACAAACAAGAGAGTTATTTCTTTAGTTCTGGAATTGGTTATTGACTGATATAATCTTGCTCCTCAAAACTACTACTTTGCCCTCTGAGCCTCACCACCCTAATAGGCATGCAACTATAACATCAAGATCTGTTGGGACAAATGTAATCATTATTTATACAAATCCCTGTGAGCTCTGTACAAAAGTCTTTCACTTCTGCAGAAAGGGAGTTATTTTAGGATCACCATTGTGGAGGCACATTCTACTAATATATTCATAGAAATGGCTATATGAATGGATATGCCTCCATATGTTGGTCTTGTAGTTCCATATGTTGGTGTGTAAGCTAAATGTAAATGGGCTTCCCAAGCCATGTGTTATGAAGTAAGACTCAGAATGGTTTAATCTTACAGCAGGATTCCCCTGCTGTGATATTATCTGTTATTTTCAGACATAAAAGACTGTAAAAACATCAGCAAATCAGCTGCAAGTGATTTTAATTTTGGTAATCTGTTCCAAAGTATTTGCATAATAGAGAGATATATGTGATCGTATACAAACGAAAGCCAAGTTTGAAAAAATGTAGTGTCAGTCAAATGTTCTATCTGTTTGGTCTTCTTGCGGTCAATTTGCAGTCTGCAAATTATTTGTAATTATGTTCCGGCCCCGTGACCATCCGCTCAAGAATAAATGGGCCCATGGCTGATGCTAGTTGATGATCCCTGTCTTACAGCAATGCCTAAAAAGAAAATTGATTTGGATAACTTTTGTAACAAAAATCTGTAAAAATTCTTCTAAAAATATCTCCTTTCCTTATAAATAACTCATATTATTAAACAATTATAAACAGCTAATTAACTGTCAATTCACAATGTATTTGCAGGGTTACCGCTTACAAATGGGCTATTATTAGCCTATTGCATATTGAGGTATTATATCCATGCTTTCTGCTGCCTGAAGGCCTAGCAATAAAACCAATAGAATAACCCCCTCGTGACTTTGAACTATAGAGGAGAGTATGACCTCACATACGTGTGTCATCAGCCGTAACAAGGAGAGTTGTCCATTATCTCATTATTTCAAATATGCTCTCAATTTGTCACAAGGCATTTTTAACGGGCAATATGTTGAGAGAATAACCTGTCTTAACTATATGCGTTTATCTTATAAGTTAACCTATATATTCCGTTTTTCGAAAAACAAATTGGACTGTGAGACTAAGAAACAGACAGACATTACAATCCTCTCAGCCAATGTAAAGAAGAGAAGAGAGAAAAGAAAACAGACTCTAAATATTGATTCTGTCCCATGTAGTTTTATAATTTATTATTATTATGGAGAAACGGATGGTTGTCAGGGGAGATTGAACACAGTGGAGGATTCTGGGAGGATTGATACTCTGCGTGAAGAAGAGTTTGCTTTGTAACTGTGAGAAACCAATAAAGTTTAGGGAGCAAAGGTTTGCTTTGATTTGAAAACTATACTTTATTCTTCTGACTGAACATTAAGACAGGAGACAATACTGGTTAAATGGATATGATAAATAAAAACGTTTGAAAACTTTGATTCTGTATCTAATAAAGATGCATTTGGTAAACGTTTTGCTGTTGAGTAATAGAAGAGGACATAAACAGCAAAGCAAACTAAGAGATATTGTGAGAAATTTGTTTGCAGTTGTTTGTAATTACAAACCATCTTGGCTCTTGAAACTGGAACTAGAAAGAAAAGGGATTATAGGCCTAAACAGTTTATCTGAATAGCATAATGAACACACTATGGCTGTTCCCAGTCCCAACCAGCTTTCATATCTGTGTGCAGTGCAGTCTTAAATAAAATAAACCATGGTTAGAATAGAATACAATAGATTTCAATAGAACACAAAACAATACAATACTATACACAAGTTCTAGACTACCATCACATCAAATTATTGTTGCAATATCCAATGGTTAAGTGGCCGTGCAGAAGAATCAGCTACAAAACAAAATATGGAAATTGACCATTGGTTTGTTCCTAGCCCCTTAGTGTATAGCTAACACACGTAGCTGGAGTACTGGATTATAGCATCAAGAACTATAACTACGTAAGAAATACACAGATGGATTGTGGTGGTGCAGCTGTGGAAAACATTAGTGGATCAAACCAGGCGCTCGCTATTCCCAAATGGCACCCTATCCCTATATAGTGCATTACTTTTCACCATGGTTTGGTCAAAAGTAGGGCACTATATAGGGGAAAGGGTGCTTTTAGCACCACTACCCACTGCCTGCCTGTTGTAGAGCTGTGGCCGTCAGAGTCATATATCCCTGTCTGATTTATCCCCTGTGCTTAGGTGTTGGTGGGCCAGTAAATCCATTTCCTTTATTATTGAACATTAAGCACAAATGGAGTACATCTGTTTGCGTATTATTAAATTGAACAACTTCTAGTATTGTGACGTTGACTCTGTGAGCGGCAACATCTGCAGGAACAGTTCTCAGGGGTGAAGAAATATGCTCAGCATTTTCATGGACCTAAATTCTTTAATCCTATTTATGTGACATTTCCATGGCTGGGGAAGTTTTTCATTTATTTCTCAGGGAAAAAAATTGAATTCAAAGCAGGACATTTTGCAGGACAAGTTAACCCGTTGCTAAATGCAATTGTCGACTATCACAGTATAAGGGCAGAGTATTGAGAGGCGTGTTGCACTATACTAACCCTACAGCTGTGCTACTCCAAAGGATACCCCCAGAAACTACACCGATTTTTTTTTTTAAAGAGCACATCCAAAACATTAACATAAACGAGAAAGAAACTTTAAATGAATTGTTTAGGGTCGTGAACCCCAAGTGTTTTTACTACATTGACCATATTAGGTGAGAAATCTCTCTTGGGCAGCCAACCATGGCTGGGTCAATAGGCTGAGGGGCTGGGGGAGAACAATTTACAAGCAAGCAGGATGACTTCTAAAAAAAATATTCACAGAATCTCTAAGAAGACATTAGCATTAGTGTGTCAGCTCAGCTCTTCTGGCAGTGGCAGGTTCCACAGCTGGTATTCATAATGTTTCTCAGAATAGCAGTGCTGATCTAGGATCAGATCCTCCTGCTCCATTCAGTATAATATAAAAGGCAAAAAATGGATCCTAGGTCAGCACTCCTACTCTGGGACATTTATGAATAAGGACAATGGGAGCAGATGTCCCTCCTAGCATGAGAGGTGCTCTATATGGCTCCACACAGAGAGGCTCTTTGCTGTGTAAACTGGTCCCCATAGAGAGGACTGTTTATGTAACTCTAGCATTGCACGTCTGTCTGGGTGACATTATGAATCTAGTACAAGTAGAATGTGCAACCCGGAATCCTTGGGATGTCCCTCCCCATTGAAGTTGATATTTAAAATGGTTAAAGTAAGGGTTAAGGTTAGGGTTAGGTAAGAGTTATAGTTATGGTTAAGGTTAAGGTAAGGGTTAAGGTTAGGGTTAGGGCTTATGGTAGGGAAGTCCCAAGGAACCCGGATAGCACTGCCCGAAGTAGAACTGGAGAGGTAGAAGCGCTGGACTGTCCGACGGTATAAACATGATACATGGTGGATTCCTCTTAAACGTCTCTTAGCCAAAATATTTAACCATCAGAGATTAGCTTAACAGAGCAGAGAGAACCACAGCTAGCTCCCTTCAAAACAGTCCTGCTATAGATTTGCATTCCGTAGAAAGGCCCTTCTTAAAGAATGAGTGGAGTCTGATTGGATACTAAGTGGAATGGAATAATCTCAACAGTAGACATATACAAAGGAACACAATTATTGGCACCCTTGATAAAGATGAGTAAAAATGATGGTAAAATAAATAATAAAAATACAAAGCTATATTATACGCTCAAAAATATTTTGTTTAACGAGTCATATTTTTTTTTTAAAGATAGGTGTCAAAATTAACGGCACCACTGTTTTCAATACTTTGTGCATCCTCCCTTTGCGAGGACAATGGCACTTAGCCATTTCTATAATGTTTTACCTTAACAAGAGCCCCAGGACCAGTTAACTCAAAACAGCCATATAACATCAAAGATCCACCACCATATTTTACAGTAGGTATGAGGTTCTTTCTGCGTATGTGCCGTCAGAGATGGTCGCCGACAGAGAAGGTCACCTCGCCTCGCTTCGCGTTCTTAGGAAACAATGCAGTATTTTGTTTTTTATGTACATTGTTACCCCAGGAAAACTTAAGTCTTATTACATGCACCTTGGAATAACTATTGGATATAAGAGCAGCGTCAAATTAGCAACATTATGACCAGCAATACGACTTTCCCGAAGCGGATCCTTACTTTGGACCACCACCCAGGACAGTGGATTTAATCCCAGCAGCTGACCTAAAACAACAGCGATGCAGAAGGGGCATACAGACGGGTCTTCTGGTCAGGCTTCGTAAACAGGCACATCACTCACCGCTCCCGGAGCATTCTACTCGCCAATGTCCAGTCTCTTGACCACAATGTAGACAAAATTCGAGCAAGGGTTGCCTTCCAGAGAGACATCAGAGATTGTAACATTCTCTGTTTCACAGAAACATGGCTCTCTTGGGATATGTTGTCAGAATCGGTTCAGCCACCGGGCTTCTCCATACATCGCCCGACAGAGATACCGTGGATCGTTGCCGGAGGCTCCGGACCGTGGATCATCACTGGAGGCCCCGGGCCATGGATTATCACGGGAGGCTCCGGGCCATGGATCATCACTGGAGGCTTCGGGCCATGGATCATCACTGGAGGCTTCGGGCCATGGATCATCACTGGAGGCTTTGTGCCATGGATCATCACTGGAGGCTTCGTGCGTGGAGCTGGCACAGGACGTACCAAGCTGGAGACACGCACTGGAGGCCAGGTGCATGGAGCTGGCACAGGATATACTGGACCATGGCGGCGCACTGGAGGTCTGGAGCGTAGAGCTGGCACAACCGTCCTGGACAAAGGACCACCTTCGCACGGCAAGTGTGGGGAGCACAGGATGCACTGTGCTGTGAAGGCACACCTGAGATACAGCACGTAGAGCCGGTGCAGGATATACTGGGCCGAGGCGCACTGGAGGTCTGGAGCGTAGAGCTGAGCCGGAGCACTGGAGACCAGGCGCGCTGAGCCGGCACCACCCGTCCCGTCCTTTTTTTATACCTTTCACTGTAAGCTATTTTATACCTTCTATACTGACCAAAAAGGTCAAGAAGTCTTGGACATGAAATGAAATATTAAAGTTGACAAGGTACTTAGGTAAGATATCTTTCTACACTACGTGCCTCCACTGAAAATCCACTAGAATAGAACATAAATTCTACCTGGCTTATTGGCCTGCTCACAGTTCAACAGGAGTGCCAATAGAGACAGGCAGACTAAGAGAGAGAGGAAGAGAGAGAGAGACAGACAGAGAGAGCGAGCGAGAGAGACAGCGAGAGAGAGAGAGAGAGAGACAGAAACAGAGAGAAAGAGAGACAGACCATTGTCAGGTCTGACCTAACCATAACTGTGACAGAGACGAGAGGAAGAGTCTGGTTTTGAGATTGAGAAGAGAAGTAGACCCGTGAGGGAAGCCTTACGGTAACGTGTCTGTGGAATTCAACCGTTTAGCCAACAAGAGACACTTAATCACCCATCTCATTCACAATGTAAATACAACTGCTGCCTTACAGCTGCCTCGCGCCCCCACCTGACTGCCAAACTACCATCTGCAAAAAACACCTCTACTCTGAATTAGCTAAACGTTGCATTTTTTCATCCTTAATTTTGTAGACATAAGCATATAAATCATGTTAGAATATCAACGCTAGGCAAATGGCAGTTCGTTTTAGGGCTATACTAATAACAACCACCTGAATCACCTGACCTATGTGATGACTTCATCCATACGAGATGAGACAGGATGTTGAAAGGTGCCAGAGAGGATGGTGAGTTACTGCCACCAACAACAAGGGTGGTGAAATTACATTCAGAATTCGAAGCACAGACATAAGAGGTTGGTTATCAGCATCTTTGCCGCTAGTGTAGCCAATTTATCAAGGTGATAGCTAAAGCACAAGCAACAGGTTGTAGTGATTTTTGGCATAAAAATTATATGCCAAAATTATCAAAAACAAATTCATCCTGAACACATAGCGAGCTAGCTCTCCCACTTCATATATGCAGTCATTGCTTCTCCAACTTCGACCACTATGATCAGTAGCGGTGCGTGCGTAAGATCACTGGGGAAGCCAAGACAGAAAAAAAGGCATATTACAACCTATGTGTTGTTTGCTCTATAACCTGTTAGTTCATATGCCTTGCATCCATGATACTGTATATGGGGCATACGGCAATCTCAGCTCTGTAGACTTTGTTGCGAAGAGACAGAGTCAATAGATAATTTATTCTGGTATTGCCCGTATGTAGCTTGTTTCTGGTCACAGGTTCAGGAATTATTAAAAAATCACAACATGCACTTAAAATGAACCTTACAAATAGCAGTGTTGGGCCATAGCCAATCAGCAAATAATATAATAATACTCATAGGAAAGGTTTTCATCTTTAGCTCACAATCTATGGATAATATATGATTAGAAAGATTCAACATGTTGGGATTAAAGAGTTTGTTTGGTAATATATTGTTGTTATATATAAAAGGACCATGTATGTAAAAGGGATACAGTATGTAAAATGTGTACGTAAAATGTATAGGTAAAATGTATGTATATGTAGCAAAAAAAATCTATTAAAAAAACTAAGATATTTGTCCTTTCAAGAAGGGGGTGGTGGAGGGTTTACAAAAATTAAAGTAAAAAAAGTAAAAAAATAAATAACAAAAAAATATATTTTTTAAATAATAATATAAATGTTTGTTCACAAGCCTAACTTTCTTTCATGGGCAACGATGTGCCAGGCCAGCTCGTTAACATCAGCCTACTACATCTAGCTACATTTTGAACTTCCATCCTCTCAGGACAGGGGCACAATGTATGAATTTATGGTTGAATCAGAATCACCATTATGGGCTCCTGAGTGGCGCAGTGGTCTAAGGCTCTAGCTGTGCCACTAGATATTCTGGGTTTGAGTCCAAACTCTGTCGCAGCCAGTCGCAACCGGGAGACCCATGGGGAGGCGCACAATTGGCCCAGCACTGTCTGGGTTGGGGAGGGTAACTACCGATTGGATACCATGAAAAAGGGGGTAAAACATGTTTTTGCTAGCTAGCTTGCCACGGAGAACAACCCAACGAGATTCAACCTTTTTTTTTTCTTCTGTAAATTACGTTTTGCTCTCGATATGTTATTCGTCTGAAGCCAAATCCAAACTGGCTTCCCTTGACACTTTTTTTGGTGCGCCAGGACCATTTACAGTTGAACTCACTCAGTTTAGCCCAACACTGCCAGGACCATTCACAGTTGAGCTCACTCAGTTTAGCCCAACACTGCCAGGACCATTCACAGTTGAGCTCACTCAGTTTAGCCCAACACTGCCAGGACCATTCACAGTTGAGCTCACTCAGTTTAGCCCAACACTGCCAGGACCATTCAAATCAAATCAAATCAAATCAAATTTATTTATATAGCCCTTCGTACATCAGCTGATATCTCAAAGTGCTGTACAGAAACCCAGCCTAAAACCCCAAACAGCAAGCAATGCAGGTGGAGAAGCACGGTGGCTAGGAAAAACTCCCTAGAAAGGCCAATACCTAGGAAGAAACCTAGAGAGGAACCAGGCTATGTGGGGTGGCCAGTCCTCTTCTGGCTGTGCCGGGTGGAGATTATAACAGAACATGGTCAAGATGTTCAATGTTCATAAATGACCAGCATGGTCGAATAATAATAAGGCAGAACAGTTGAAACTAGAGCAGCAGCACAGTCAGGTGGAAGTTGAAACTGGAGCAGCAGCATGGCCAGGTAGACTGGGGACAGCAAGGAGTCATCATGTCAGGTAGTCCTGGGGCATGGTCCTAGGGCTCAGGTCAGTTGAAACTGGAACAGCAGCATGGCCAGGTGGACTGGGGACAGCAAGGAGTCATCATGTCAGGTAGTCCTGGGGCATGGTCCTAGGGCTCAGGTCCTCCGAGAGAGAGAAAGAAAGAGAGAAGGAGAGAATTAGAGAACGCACACTTAGATTCACACAGGACACCGAATAGGACAGGAGAAGTACTCCAGATATAACAAACTGACCCCAGCCCCCCGACACATAAACTACTGCAGCATAAATACTGGAGGCTGAGACAGGAGGGGTCAGGAGACACTGTGGCCCCATCCGAGGACACCCCCGGACAGGGCCAAACAGGAAGGATATAACCCCACCCACTTTGCCAAAGCACAGCCCCCACACCACTAGAGGGATATCTTCAACCACCAACCTACCATCCTGAGACAAGGCTGAGTATAGCCCACAAAGATCTCCGCCACGGCACAACCCAAGGGGGGGGGGGGGGGGGGGCGCCAACCCAGACAGGATGACCACAACAGTGAATCAACCCACTCAGGTGACGCACCCCCTCCAGGGACGGCATGAGAGAGCCCCAGCAAGCCAGTGACTCAGCCCCTGTAATAGGGTTAGAGGCAGAGAATCCCAGTGGAAAGAGGGGAACCGGCCAGGCAGAGACAGCAAGGGCGGTTCGTTGCTCCAGAGCCTTTCCGTTCACCTTCCCACTCCTGGGCCAGACTACACTCAATCATATGACCCACTGAAGAGATGAGTCTTCAGTAAAGACTTAAAGGTTGAGACCGAGTTTGCGTCTCTGACATGGGTAGGCAGACCGTTCCATAAAAATGGAGCTCTATAGGAGAAAGCCCTGCCTCCAGCTGTTTGCTTAGAAATTCTAGGGACAATTAGGAGGCCTGCGTCTTGTGACCGTAGCGTACGTATAGGTATGTACGGCAGGACCAAATCAGAGAGATAGGTAGGAGCAAGCCCATGTAATGCTTTGTAGGTTAGCAGTAAAACCTTGAAATCAGCCCTTGCTTTGACAGGAAGCCAGTGTAGAGAGGCTAGCACTGGAGTAATATGATCAAATTTTTTGGTTCTAGTCAGGATTCTAGCAGCCGTATTTAGCACTAACTGAAGTTTATTTAGTGCTTTATCCGGGTAGCCGGAAAATAGAGCATTGCAGTAGTCTAACCTAGAAGTGACAAAAGCATGGATTAATTTTTCTGCATCATTTTTGGACAGAAAGTTTCTGATTTTTGCAATGTTACGTAGATGGAAAAAAGCTGTCCTCGAAATGGTCTTGATATGTTCTTCAAAAGAGAGATCAGGGTCCAGAGTAACGCCGAGGTCCTTCACAGTTTTATTTGAGACGACTGTACAACCATTAAGATTAATTGTCAGATTCAACAGAAGATCTCTTTGTTTCTTGGGACCTAGAACAAGCATCTCTGTTTTGTCCGAGTTTAATAGTAGAAAGTTTGCAGCCATCCACTTCCTTATGTCTGAAACACATGCTTCTAGCGAGGGCAATTTTGGGGCTTCACCATGCTTCATTGAAATGTACAGCTGTGTGTCATCCGCATAGCAGTGAAAGTTTACATTATGTTTTCGAATAACATCCCCAAGAGGTAAAATATATAGTGAAAACAATAGTGGTCCTAAAACGGAACCTTGAGGAACACCGAAATTTACAGTTGATTTGTCAGAGGACAAACCATTCACAGAGACAAACTGATATCTTTCCGACAGATAAGATCTAAACCAGGCCAGAACATGTCCGTGTAGACCAATTTGGGTTTCCAATCTCTCCAAAAGAATGTGGTGATCGATGGTATCAAAAGCAGCACTAAGGTCTAGGAGCACGAGGACAGATGCAGAGCCTCGGTCCGATGCCATTAAAATGTCATTTACCACCTTCACAAGTGCCGTCTCAGTGCTATGATGGGGTCTAAAACCAGACTGAAGCATTTCGTATACATTGTTTGTCTTCAGGAAGGCAGTGAGTTGCTGCGCAACAGCCTTCTCTAAAATTTTTGAGAGGAATGGAAGATTCGATATAGGCCGATAGTTTTTTATATTTTCTGGATCAAGGTTTGGCTTTTTCAAGAGAGGCTTTATTACTGCCACTTTTAGTGAGTTTGGTACACATCCAGTGGATAGAGAGCCGTTTATTATGTTCAACATAGGAGGGCCAAGCACAGGAAGCAGCTCTTTCAGTAGTTTAGTTGGAATAGGGTCCAGTATGCAGCTTGAAGGTTTAGAGGCCATGATTATTTTCATCATTGTGTCAAGAGATATAGTACTAAAACACTTGAGCGTCTCTCTTGATCCTAGGTCCTGGCAGAGTTGTGCAGACTCAGGACAACTGAGGTTTGGAGGAATACGCAGGTTTAAAGAGGAGTCCGTAATTTGCTTTCTAATAATCATAATCTTTTCCTCAAAGAAGTTCATGAATTTATCACTGCTAAAGTGAAAGTCATCCTCTCTTGGGGAATGCTGCTTTTTAGTTAGCTTTGCGACAGTATTAAAAAGGAATTTCGGATTGTTCTTATTTTCCTCAATTAAGTTAGAAAAATAGGATGATCGAGCAGCAGTAAGGGCTCTACGGTACTGCACGGTACCGTCCTTCCAAGCTAGTCGGAAGACTTCCAGTTTGGTGTGGCGCCATTTCCGTTCCAATTTTCTGGAAGCTTGCTTCAGAGCTCGGGTATTTTCTGTGTACCAGGGAGCTAGTTTCTTATGAGACATTTTTTTTGTTTTTAGGGGTGCAACTGCATCTAGGGTATTGCGCAAGGTTAGATTGAGATCCTCAGTTAGGTGGTTAACTGATTTTTGTCCTCTGGCGTCCTTGGGTAGGCAGAGGGAGTCTGGAAGGGCATCAAGGAATCTTTGTGTTGTCTGTGAATTTATAGCACGACTTTTGATGTTCCTTGGTTGGGGTCTAAGCAGATTATTTGTTGCAATTGCAAACGTAATAAAATGGTGGTCCGATAGTCCAGGATTATGAGGAAAAACATTAAGATCCACCACATTTATTCCATGGGACAAAACTAGGTCCAGCGTATGACTGTGACAGTGAGTGGGTCCAGAGACATGTTGGACAAAACCCACTGAGTCGATGATGGCTCTGAAAGCCTTTTGGAGTGGGTCTGTGGACTTTTCCATGTGAATATTAAAGTCACCAAAGATTAGAATATTATCTGCTATGACTACAAGGTCCGATAGGAATTCAGGGAACTCAGTGAGAAACGCTGTATATGGCCCAGGAGGCCTGTAAACAGTAGCTATAAAAAGTGATTGAGTAGGCTGCATAGATTTCATGACTAGAAGCTCAAAAGACGAAAATGTCATTTTTTTTTTTGTAAATTGAAATTTGCTATCGTAAATGTTAGCAACACCTCCGCCTTTGCGGGATGCACGGGGGATATGGTCACTAGTGTAGCCAGGAGGTGAGGCCTCATTTAAAACAGTAAATTCATCAGGCTTAAGCCATGTTTCAGTCAGGCCAATCACATCAAGATTATGATCAGTGATTAGTTCATTGACTATAATTGCCTTTGAAGTAAGGGATCTAACATTAAGTAGCCCTATTTTGAGATGTGAGGTATCATGATCTCTTTCAGTAATGACAGGAATGGAGGTGGTCTTTATCCTAGTGAGATTGCTAAGGCGAACACCGCCATGTTTAGTTTTGCCCAACCTAGGTCGAGGCACAGACACGGTCTCAATGGTGATAGCTGAGCTGACTACACTGACTGTGCTAATGGCAGACTCCACTATGCTGGCAGGCTGGCTAACAGCCAGTTGAGCTCACTCAGTTTAGCCCAACACTGCCAGGACCATTCACAGTTGAGCTCACTCAGTTTAGCCCAACACTGCCAGGACCATTCACAGTTGAGATCACTCAGTTTAGCCCAAAACTGATTGACTATTATTTTACACTTTTTTTATCAAGGGAAGTCAAATGCTCACTGGCTTCCCTTGCGTTCAATGCTATGGGCAGCAACAATATCATACTCTTTTTTGACCAGACAGCATCAGATAGATGGGCTACACATACAGAAGCAGAGCGGCGCTGTTTCGCTCGCTCAGATGCTTTCTCTAGTTAGATATATTGAGCCTCTTGTGAATTGAAGGACAATTATGAAACCCAGAGAGATGAAGAGATAAATTATTTTATGTTTTTTTTCTTGGTAATTGTTTTGGGGTGGAAGCCTGGCTTCACTTGGCATCCATAAATACACGTCACTGACTACAATACTAACCCACTAATATAATGCCTTGGACCAGCCCTAGCGCGCCAATTGGTATGCGCATAGCACACTGATGCTCTCTCGTCTAGAGTTCAGGTTATGCATGCACATACCATCTGAGATGCACGAGCATGCGCTTTGTGATTCGCAGACTAGGCGGCATCAGCTCGCAAAATCTGCAACTGGATGCTTCTCCTTACAGAGGTGAGCCAGCAACTGGACGTGTGCCAGTTTGAATCCATGTTCTGACGGGAATAATTTGGAGAGAAGTGAGCTGGCAGCCGGAGGGTTGTTGGTATCAAAGCCTAGATGCCATTGCTTGACGTTGTGCTCTTGAGCAAGGCACTTAACCCCTCAAAACAACTGCTCCATGGGCGCCCATTTTGGTAGCCCCCTGCTCTAACCTCTCCAACATGTTAATGTATGTGCGTCTTTCAGGGGTTTGAATAAAGCAAAAGTCTAGCTTAGTGAGGTTTCATTTTCAAAATCATTATTAATATTGTGGAGGACAACGTGAAAAACGGACATCTTTTCATTAAAGGCCCACAGGCTCCCACTCTCCTACTGCTGCAGTCATTAAGCGAGGCTGTTCCCGTGATCAACAATGCCACCTCTTCTTCTCTAATCACAGAACAGCTCACGCGATTAAAGGTGGGTCAGAATAACACACACACTCACTTCTGTCCTCGTGACACATACATGATGGTCTTAATGGGGAAAACATTTCTAAATGTACATTTTAGAAATTTAGCAGGTTCTTACCCAGAGGGGTTTAAAGGCACATCAGCAGATGTTTCACCTAGTCGGCACAGGTATGTGAACTAGAGATCTTTTGGTTTCTGGCCCAACTCTCTTACTCACCTGGCTACATGCCGCCAATGTTTATCTTTGAACTATGCACAGCCCTGGGTCCCTCGGGAGCTGAGGCAAACACACAAAATATCTGACCGCACACCCCCTCCAACCTATCACAGCTCTAGACATGAGATCTGGGATAGACCCTAGGTCTGACTGGATTCAGGTATTGATTAACTTGTAACCAAACTCAAATCATAACAAAAAATATTTGAAGCTCTTGTACTAAAGATGATAGAGGATTCCCATTCAGATTGGTGATCATCGTAGAGAAAAGAAGTAACACATTTTAGAGGAAGCACATCTGAAGGGTTTCAGTTGGATACACAATATCACAATCTCTTTCACACGTGTACACATGTCTACAAGTACATGAATACCGAGGACGAGTAATCGGCCGCATAATGTGTGCATACATGTGAACATTCGATTTTCCAAGCAAACACAAACACTTTCTCCACCCCAGCGCAGGTTTGCCTTTCCCCCCCCATGGGATTTCCTTCAAAGCCTAGCAGACATAAGAGAGGACTGGCCACCCCTCATAGCCTGGTTCCTCTCTAGGTTTCTTCCTAGGTTTTGGCCTTTCTAGGGAGTTTTTCCTAGCCACCGTCCTTCTACACATGCATTGCTTGCTGTTTGGGGTTTTAGGCTGTGTTTCTCTACATCACTTTGATATATCAGCTGATGTAAGAAGGGCTCTATTAATCAATTTGATTTGATTTGATTTAATAAGGGGTGTGTATTTCCATCATGGCATTTTTTATACCTTTCCCTGTAACTGCAGGTCAGGTCTGCCCCACTCACCTTTCAGTGGTGCCCTGGGCTACAGCAGAGTTTCACCACCCTCAGCACACCCTACACATCTGTTTTCTAGATAACAGCCTTCAGTGAATGACTGGGGCTTGCCAACGACCAATCAGAGCTGAGGTGTGTATTTGATGTGATTATTGGTTGAGAGGGTAGACATCTGGTTGTTTTTAAAGCCTGATAAGTAGTGCTGCTGTTTTTATTATGTTGGTGTAATGAACACGATGGGAGACAGAGAGCTGGTTTCAAGCGCAGGGCACAGGTGTTTATTCGTAAATGACCACAGGAGGAGGCAGGTAGCTGGGTCCAGGGGCAGGCAGAAGGTCATACACAGGGGGTCCAAAAAGGCAACAGTACAGGCAGGGAAAAGGCTAGTAACGTCATCAGGGAGATCAAGCAATAAGTTGATAACAGGAAATCTGAAAGGCTAAAGTACAGGCAGGGAATAGGCAAAAGGTGTCGTTAGTGAGACAGACAAAAACTATCATACACAGGAGGATTAAATTACAGGAAAACAGAGCTCCGAATAGAAGTGTATCACAAAACAAACAATACCTCACAATGATGGGGTGCAAAGAACTGAACTAAATAGTGTGTGATAATGACACAGGTGTGTGAACAGGTGATCAGAATTCAGGTGATTGGGATCTGGAGAGTGAGCTGAGTTCAGGGGATCTAGGTGTTTGAGAGTGTGAGTTGGAAAGTGGGCTGGAAAGTGAGCTGCGTTCAGGGGATCTACGTGTTTGAGAGTGTGCCCAGACGTTACAGTTGGGATGCAGTGGTGCAGAGTGGTGCTTCCTCTCTCTCTCCCTTTCTCCTCTCTCTCTGTCTCCTTCCTCAGCCTCTCTCTCGCTCTCTCAGCCAGTTCTGATATCCCTCTAGTTGTGTATCCCTCAAAGCTGTGCTTTGGCAAAGTGGGTGGGGTTATATCCTTCCTGCCCCAGGACTACCTGACATGATGACTCCTTGCTGTCCCCAGTCCACCTGGCCATGCTGCTGCTCCAGTTTCAACTTCCACCTGACTGTGCTGCTGCTCCAGTTTCAACTGTTCTGCCTTATTATTATTCGACCATGCTGGTCATTTATGAACATTTGAACATCTTGGCCATGTTCTGTTATAATCTCCACCCGGCACAGCCAGAAGAGGACTGGCCACCCCACATAGCCTGGTTCCTCTCTAGGTTTCTTCCTAGGTTTTGGCCTTTCTAGGGAGTTTTTCCTAGCCACCGTGCTTCTACACCTGCATTGCTTGCTGTTTGGGGTTTTAGGCTGGGTTTCTGTACAGCACTTTGAGATATCAGCTGATGTACAAAGGGCTATATAAATAAATTTGATTTGATTTTGATTTCTGAGATAGAATCTTAATTCAGTGTGGCCTTCCATGTTTCCCTCCTTCCCTGCCACCCTCCTTCCCTGTTTTCCTCCTTCCCTCCTTCCCTGCTTACCTCCTTCGCTGCTTCACTCCTTTCCTGTTTCCCTCCTACCCTGTTTCCCTCTTTCCCTCCTTTCCTGTTTCCCTCCTTCCCATCCCAGTCCTGAACGTCCCACAAGATCTGTACCCTGTCTCTGGAAGGCAGGCAGACCAGGCTGACTCTGCAGGCAGGCAGTTGCTGACAGCTGGTATTGGTGTATTTTACAGCCTTCTGGCATCCTCCACAAATATGGGTTTATTTTCCAACTGGGCTTTACTTTACAGTATGGATGAAATTAGTCTGGATGAAATTAGTCCGTGGTTTAATTAAGACAGGTACTAAAAATCCACTCCAACACCAGAGCCTGAAAAATGAGCCAAGTACCTGAATTTCAATGGCTCCAATTTTCAGTACAAGCACCTATAAAAGCACAATAAATCAAATGAATGTTCATATCAGTGGAATCAAATTTAGGCGTTGCATGTATCATTAATCTACTTTTACAGGAATAACTTTGCCAAGATATGATGATCTATACAAACATAATTACTGAAAAGTTGAGTATTTTCTGATGGACTTTGATGGTCTTTAAATGGTAATTGATAGCTATGTGTTTACTGTAGTGTAATTACACTGTAATTTCTGTAATCATGATTGAGAAGAATTTTAGGTGACTCTCAGTTTGAAAGATAAGCTTGCTTCGGTGCAAAACAGAGTTGACCGTCGGTAGAAAATAAACAGTGGACATCACACTCTCTGTCTATTATCTCTCCCTGCTTCACAGTTTCATGTAATGCAAACAAAAGACCCTCAAAAACATGTGTTGTATGCATTGACATTTCCATAATACTAACCAAATGTATATGTGTGCATAGCATACTGCATTGTGAAATCTTTGTCACTGTATGTTGAAAATTGGCATTCCCTCTGAGGATTGTTGTATTTGTGTTTGGTTTCAGTGTGCGGGAGAGTGGGGGTATTGGCCCTAACAGACCTCTTGGTTGAAGGACAATAATGTCATGTAATAGCCAAGACCGTCATTCATCTGTCATTGCCAGCATTCATTTAGGCGCCTGCAATCCTCCATTTGATAAGGAGATTTATAAACAGTTACTGAGACAAGAACAGTTGCCAAAATAGAGAGGCCACAATGAGGAATGTATTTGTGTATAAAAACAATTCAGTGTAGTTTTGAGACACATTTCTGTGGTGTGTGTGTTTTGTTGAACTATCCCTGTGGGTACCAGAAGTCCTCACAAGGACAGTAAGACAAGGAAAAGTGGGGAACATTTCGCCAGTCCCTACGAGGGGAGGAAAGGAATGTTAGGGTTATGTTTAGGATTAAGGTTTGGGGTTAAGTTTAAGGTTAGGAATTAGGGTTAGATATAGTTTTAGGGTTAGGTGTTTGGAGTTAAGGTTAGGGTTATGGTTAGGGAAAATAGAATTTTGAAAGGGAATAAATATTTTGGTCCCCACAAGGAAAGTAAAACCAAATTGTGTGTGTGTGTGTGTGTGTGTGTGTGTGTGTGTGTGTGTGTGTGTGTGTGTGTGTGTGTGTGTGTGTGTGTGTGTGTGTGTGTGTGTGTGTGTGTGTGTGTGTGTGTGTGTGTGTGGTGTGTGTGTGTGTGTGTGTGTGTGTGTGTGTGTGTGTGTGTGTGTGTGTGTGTGTGTGTGTGTGTGTGTGTGTGTGTGTGTGGTGTGTGTGTGTGTGTGTGTGTGTGTGTGTGTGTGTGTGTGTGTGTGTGTGTGTGTGTGTGTGTGTGTGTGTGTGTGTGTGTGTGTGTGTGTGTGTGTGTGTGTGTGTGTGTGTGTGTGTGTGTGTGTGTGTGTGTGTGTGTGTGTGTGTGTGTGTGTGTGTGTGTGTGTGTGTGTGTGTGTGTGTGTGTGTGTGTGTGTGTGTGTGTGTGTGTGTGTGTGTGTGTGTGTGTGTGTGTGTGTGTGTGTGTGTGTGTGTGTGTGTGTGTGTGTGTGTGTGTGTGTGTGTGTGTGTGTGTGTGTGTGTGTGTGTGTGTGTGTGTGTGTGTGTGTGTGTGTGTGTGTGTGTGTGTGTGTGTGTGTGTGTGTGTGTGTGTGTGTGTGTGTGTGTGTGTGTGTGTGTGTGTGTGTATCTGGTTTTGATTGAGCTTTTTATAATATTTTATTGGAATCGTTCCAGTGTTCCAACCTCTCCAAGTAAATATACACACATTACCCATGTGGCACAATCAAAACACTGTCTGCAAGTCAGCACAATGGGACTGTTTTATGGACACTGGCAAGCGATATCAAATGTACCATGTGTGAAGCGAGTGGGGGACAGCTGTGCTACATTAGGAGGCTAAATATAGATGGTCTACTACTATGTCTAAGGCTAGTATTCTTATCTAATGGTCACTAGCATGCAGAAATCACTGATCATTAGTTTGGAGTCCGTAAGAGGTGCTATGGTATACAGTACCTAAAGCCTACTAAGTACAAATTACTTTACACAAAAACAGCATTGAATTTACAGCTCTTGATCTGTATCTATCCCTCATAAAATCCCATCATAGCGTCATATTGAAAGTTCTACACCCCCCCTCACCCATACACTCAACCTCCCACCTTATGCACACACACACACACACACACACACACACACACACACACACACACACACACACACACACACACACACACACACACACACACACACACACACACACACACACACACACACACACACACACACACACACACACACACACACACACAGGCGCCTCCTCTAACCACTCCAACAAGCCCCTGGGGATTGACCAATGGCTATGAAGCAGGATGTGGTTCCCTACTCTGTGAGGAGGTGTCCAAGACCACTCTACTTGGCCACATCCCCTAACCAGGAGATAAACAAACAAAGCCCAAAACATACTGTCTTGACCTACTTAGAGTAATGGGGAATGTCCCAAATGGCGCCCTAATCTCTATGCAGTGCACCACGGGCTCTGGTCAAAAGTAGTGTACTATATAGAGAACAAAATGCCAGTTTGGTCCACATTAAAACTGGCCTCCCCAATGTAGTCAGTGCCAAAAATGCCGTTGGTCAAATTGAATCCAAGGTCGCGTTCCCATATCTGTGATTCTATGCTTCTACAGTAATCCTTTCTCTGGGTTGTTGATATGATTCAATACTTTCTGACATACAGAAAGTCTGTGTCCGCTTCCCAAATGGCACCCTATTCCCTACAGTGCATGGGCCCTATGGGTCCTGGTCAAAAGTAGTGCGACACAGTATATAGGGAATAGGGTGCCATTTGGAGAGTTTGGTCCTATCTGCATTTGTTCTAAACTGAGTTATTTGACAGCCTTGTTCTATACTCAAAATACCCAAATTCATGTTGTTAAGTTCTGTTACAGGAAATAATCTCAGAAATCTGTCTGTGGAGGTGAATGAATGAAGGGTTGGAGAAGAGTGCAAAACAAATGAATCATCATTTAGAGAGGGGCCTGCTCAATGAGTGAGAAATCACTCTTGAACTGGTTCTGTGAGCCTTCATACACAGGTAACGGAAAATAACGTGCTTAACTCTATCCTCTTGCGTAAAACAATGCTTGAAGCGAACAGTCAATCAAATAAAAATGGCGAAGGGCTGAGCACTCACATCATTCAGTTGCAAATAAATTTTTGTTTCGTTTTCTTTTCTTTTACA
The DNA here is from genome assembly GCF_002021735.2 of Oncorhynchus kisutch. Classification (NCBI taxonomy): domain Eukaryota; kingdom Metazoa; phylum Chordata; class Actinopteri; order Salmoniformes; family Salmonidae; genus Oncorhynchus; species Oncorhynchus kisutch. Next base: position 22,407,282 of record NC_034186.2, on the reverse strand, counting down.
AGCAACATGTCTTACTAGAAGCCTTTACACACAGTCTGAGGAAACGGAAGATGGCCAGGTAATCAGGTCAACAGAGGGACATCACACAGTACAGGCAGGGCCACATAAAGTATGCAGCCAGGACTCTTTGCCTTCCAGTGGTCAGTGAGGTTTGAGAAGTGGGGCCTAGACTGGTCAGCTCAAACATGGTTTGGGATGACATCAACATCAGATCTCCTATCCAACTCGCCCTGGGCCCATCTCTCCCTCTCACTCTCTCTCTCCCTCCCTCTCTCTCTCTCTCTCTCTCTCTCTCTCTCTCTCTCACAGTCTGACATCACAGTACTTTACACATTCTCTCTCTCCTCACAGGCTAATCTGGGCCATCTTCCTGATGAGGGGTCCTTGGAGTCACTGTGCTCATGCATGACTCCAAGGACCCCTCATCAGGAGGATGGGCCAGATTAGCCTGTGAGGAGAAAGAGTGTGTGTGTGTGTGTGTGTGTGTGTGTGTGTGTGTGTGTGTGTGTGTGTGTGTGTGTGTGTGTGTGTGTGTGTGTGTGTGTGTGTGTGTGTGTGTGTGTGTGTGGACACATCTAGGTGGTCTACCCCCTTGTCCCCTGTGCCAGAAGGCCACATGGTCTGCATTGTGTAATGGCCTCACCCAAGAGGGGACTGATGGCATCATCAACACACTGCCACACCTAACACATTGTTACTACAACTCATTGTTATAAGACTAAGCCCACAGGAATACACTATTCTGAGTGAGATAATGACTGAGTACCATGATGTTGTTACTGATGTTGTTACTTTGCAAATTTGACGCTTGATAGAGTGTATTAATCAGAGGAAGAGAAAAAAACAGGCCGAACAAGTTATGAACGATTATAAGATTTTATTAGGCACACAAATGTGCATTCAAAATGCCATGCCTATTTACAGCATGATTTACAAAACGCTTTGCAAATCAAAACAACAATCTCATCAACAAATAGCTTTGAGACCAAGGGGATTTCGACTGGCATTTGAGAAAGGACTTCTTTGGTTGTGCATAATGAAACTACAGTCAACTGACCAATGGTAGGAAGAGGCCATCTACCTTGACTGTCCAATTGTGGAAAAGCTTCAAAGATTGAATACCTGAACATATAGAGAAAAACATAGGGCCCTTTCAACCATCACAACATAGTAAATAGTAGAACACATCTGTCTCTCTTTCTCTATCACACACACACACACGCACGCACGCACGCACGCACGCACGCACGCACGCACGCACGCACGCACGCACACACACACACACACACACACACACACACACACACACACACACACACACACACACATGCTGAGAAAAGGTTTTAAAAAAAGGTTCAAACAAATAATAAAGCTATACAATTACCAGCAATTTAGGGATTAGTTTACTGGGCAAATGACCGGTTCTGCGCTGACATTATGTACTGTATGGAGTGGGGCCCCTCTTACAGGGTGGCTGAAACCAGCAAACCTCCCCTGATCTACTTTGCAAAATACTGTATACGTGTAAGATCTACTAACAGGGATTGAATTTGAGATCTAAACTTCCAAGTACAATATCTAATTGAATCCTAATTCATAGTGTAATTTGGGGTTTAACAGGTTCATGGGTAAATGTCCCACAGTAGATAAGAAAAGCCAGTGAACTACTGGAATGTTATAAATGCAAATGATGGTAACAGACAGATTAATCTGTCGCGCTGAAGAGCCGCTTTATAGAGCGATTGACAATTAAAGGCAACATTCCTGCGGTCGTGGAGACTGCATTCAAGGGAAAGGCTCCCTATGTCGGCTCAATCGGAAATTACCTTGAAATTTTTAGGTGGATCTTCCCACCCGTTAATTCGCTGATATGGATTGAATCTTGCCTTAAAACTGCCATTCCACTAGAGCAGGTATTCCCAAACTGGGGTACGCGCAATGCGCGTACATATATACACTGTATATACAGTGGGGAGAACAAGTATTTGATACACTGCCGATTTTGCAGGTTTTCCTACTTACAAAGCATGTAGAGGTCTGCAATTTTTATCATGGGTACACTTCAACTGTAAGAGACGCAATCTAAAACAAAAATTAAAAAAATCACATTATATGATTTGTAAGTAATTCATTTGCATTTTATTGCATGACATAAGTATTTGATCACCTACCAACCAGTAAGAATTCTGTCTCTCACAGACCTGTTGGTTTTTCTTTAAGAAGCGTTCCTGTTCTCAACTCATTACCTGTATTAACTGCACCTGTTTGAACTCGTTACCTGTATAAAAGACACCTGTCCACACACTCAATCAAACAGACTCCAACCTCTCCACAATGGCCAAGACCAGAGAGCTGTGTAAGGACATCAGGGATAAAATTGTAGACCTGCACAAGGCTGGGATGGGCTACAGGACAGTAGGCAAGCAGCTTGGTGGAAAGGCAACAACTGTTATTAGAAAATGGAGGAAGTTCAAGATGACGGTCAATCACCCTCGGTCTGAGGCTCCATGCAAGATCTCACCTCGTGGGGCATCAATGATCATGAGGAAGGTGAGGGATCAGGACAGAACTACACGGGAGGACCTGGTAAATGACCTGAAGAGAGCTGGGACCACAGTCTCAAAGAAAACCATTAGTAACACACTATGCCGTCATGGATTAAAATCCTGCAGTGCACGCAAGGTCCCCCTGCTCAAGCCAGCGCATGTCCAGGCCCATCTGAAGTTTGCCAATGACCATCTGGATGATCCAGAGGAGGAATGGGAGAAGGTCATGTGGTCTGATGAGACAAAAATATAGTTTTTTGGTCTAAATTCCACTCGCCGTGTTTGGAGGAAGAAGGATGAGTACAACCCCAAGAACACCATCCCAGCTGTGAAGCATGGAGGTGGAAACATCATTCTTTGGGGATGCTTTTCTGCAAAGGGGACAGGACGACTGCACCATATTGAGGGGAGGATGGATCGGGCCATGTATCGTGAGATCTTGGCCAACAACCTCCTTCCCTCAGTAAGAGCATTGAAGATGGGTCGTGGCTGGGTCTTCCAGCATGACAACGACCCGAAACACACAGCCAGGGCAACTAAAGAGTGGCTCCGTAAGAAGCATCTCAAGGTCCTGGAGTGGCCTAGCCAGTCTCCAGACCTGAACCCAATAGAAAATCTTTGGAGGGAGCTGAAAGTCCGTATTGCCCAGCGACAGCCCCAAAACCTGATGGATCTGGATAAGGTCTGTATGGAGGCGTGGGCCAAAATCCCTGCTGCAGTGTGTGCAAACCTGGTCAAGAACTAGAGGAAACGTATGATCTCTGTAATTGCAAACAAAGGTTTCTGTACCAAATATTAAGATCTGCTTTTCTGATGTATCAAATACTTATGTCATGCAATAAAATGCTAATTAATTACTTGAAAAACATACAATGTGATTTTCTGGATGTTTGTTTGCTTTGTAAGTAGGAAAACCTGCAAAATCGGCAGTGTATCAAATACCTGTTCTCCCCACTGTATATATATATATATTATTTTTTTCTCCTTCAAATTTTCAAAAAGTACATTTAGATTTTCCAACGGGGCTATACATTTGGGTGAGGTTTTTTTCTCGCCCGAGTAGCCTCGTTTCACTGCCATAAATAAAATTAAACCATCTAGTGTTTATAACAACGTCATATACAGGTAGCCTAGTCAAACAATTAACATCCAATCACATTAACTGTTACTCTCTCGCAAGAACACCTTCACTCTTGCGCAGACATTTAGAAGCTAAACATAACAATTTGAAAAATGAGCCACAGGAGTTTTTTGAGCGGGAATAAAGACAATTTTTGAGTAGTAAGACATGTATAAAAGCGACAGATACCATTAATAAGAAAGTGCTAGAAGAGTCTATTATGGTGAGCTACCGAGTGGCTAGGACAGGCAAGCCCCATACTATTCTGGAGGACTTCCTTCTTCCTGCTGCCGTGGATATGGCTGGGACAATGCTGGGGGAAAGGCCAAAAAAACTATAAAGACAATGCCTTCATCAAACAACCATGTTTCACGACGCATCAGTGACATGGCAGACATTTTGAAACAATTACTGCTTCGCATACAAGCCAGTGAATTATATGCTTTACAGCTGGTTGAGTCAACAGACATGGTCTGGCACAGCTCCTGGTGTATGTATGTTATATTTATGGGGGGTCAGTTAAGGAAGACATCCTCTTCTGGAAACCAGGACAACATGAGAGGATATTTTTAAAGTACTGGACAGCTTTGTGACATCAAATGGACTTTGGTGGTCAAGATGTGTTGGTATCTGTACTGATGGCGCAAAAGCCATGACAGGGAGACATAGTGGAGTGGTGACGTGCATGCAAGCAGTTGCTCCCGACGCCACTTGGGTACACTGTAGCGTCCACGAGAGGCTCTTGGGTACACTGTAGCGTCCACGAGATGCTCTTGCTGCCAATGGAATGCCTGAAAATCTGAAATACGTTTTAGACACTACAGTGAAAATGGTTGACTTTGTTAAAGCAAGTCCCCTGAACTCTCGTGTATTTTCTGCATTATTCAATGATATGGGCAGCGACCATGTAACGCTTTTACAACATATAAACATATAGCTGTTTATCAAGGGGCAAAGTATTGACGCGTTTTTTAAAAGTGAGAGACGAGATAAAAGTTTTCTTTACAGACCATCATTTTCACTTGTCTGACCGCTTGCATGATGACTAGTTTCTCACACGATCTGGGTGATGTTTTTTCTCACCTGAATGATCTGAATCTAGGATTACAGGGACTCTCCTCAACTATATTCAATGTGGGGGACAAATTTGAGGCCATGTTAAGAAGTTGGAGCGCTTTTCTGTCTGCATTAACAAGGACAACACACAGGTCTTTCCATCATCGTGTGATTTTTTTGTGTACAAATGAACTCAATCTTATGGACAATGTCAAATGTGATATAGCGAAGCACCTGAGTGAGCTGGGTGCGCAACTATGCAGGTACTTTCCCGAAACACACGACACAAACAACCTGATTTGTTATCCCTTTCATGCCCTGCCTCCAGTCCACTTACCGATATCTGAACAAGAGCCTCATCGTAATTGCAACATGCGGTTCTGTGAAAATTTAATTTAATCAGAAGAAACTGCCAGATTTCTGGATTGGGCTGTTTCTTGAGTTTCTTGCCTTGGCAGATCGCGCTGTTAAGACACTGATAACCTTTGCAACCACGTACCTATGTGAGAGTGGATTCTCAGCCCTCCCTAGCATGACAACTAAATATAGGCACAGACTGTGTGTGGAAAATTATTTAAGACGGAGACTCTCTCCAATACAACCCAACATTGCAGAGTTATGTGCATCCTCTCAAGCACACCCTTCTCATTAACCTGTGGTGAGTTATTCACCATTTTTGATGAACAAATAAGGTTTTATATGTAAGATGGCTAAATAAAAAGCATAAATATTGATTATTATTATATCATTATTTATGCCCTGGTCCTATAAGAACTCTTTGTCACTTCCCACGAGCCGGGTTGTGACAAAAACTCACACTCATTCTTATGCTTAATAAATGTATCATACAGTGTGTGTGTGGCAGACTTACAATGATGGCAAAAAAATTACATTTGAGAGTGCGCTGACCCTGGTGCTAGAGGGGGTACCTAACTGGAAGTTGAATGTTTGAACGGTATAAAAAGTTTGGGAACCATTGCACTAGAGAAAGCAACCTTTCAGAGAAAACTCACGATATAGCTCAAACAAAAAAGGAAACATTTGTCTGGCACCATCACAGAACAAGACATGGAATAAGAACAGTGTTCAGAGAGTATGAATACAACTAAAACTGTAATATGACATCTGAAAATGTGAGAGGAACAGACAATACAGAAAAACCTTTCTTTTGATTCATGTAAAATACAATGAAGTACTATGTTGTACTACCATTCCATTGTGTTTATAACAATTCTGCCTTGCTTACGTACAGTGCTTTCGTATAGTATTCAGACCCCTTCCCTTTTTTCACATGTTACAGCCTTATTGTAAAATGGATTAAATAAAAACATTTCCTCATCAATCTACACACAATTCCCCATATTGACAAAGCAAAATGTTTATTTTCTTGCAAATCAATAAAAAAATAAATTAAAAAAATACCTCATCTACATAATTATTCAGACCCTTTGCTATGAAACTCGAAATTGAGCTCAGGTGCGTCCTGTTTCCATTGATCATGGTTGAGATGTTTCTACAACTTGATTGGAGTCCACCTGTGGTAAATTCAATTGATTGGACATGATTTGGAAAGGCTCACCTGTCTATATAAGGTCCCACCGTTGACCGTGCAAAAACCAAGCCATGAAGTCGAAGGAATTGTCCGTAGAGTTCCAATAGAGGATTGTGTCAAGGCAGAAATCTGGGGAAGGGTACCAAAACATTTCTGCAGCATTGAAGGTCCCCAAGAAAACAGTGGCCTCCATCAATCTTAAATGGAAGAAGTTCGGAACCATCAAGACCCTTCCTAGAGCTGGCCGACCAGCCAAACTGAGCAATCGGGGGAGAAGGGCCTTGGTCAGGGAGGTGACCAAGAACCCGATGGTCACTTTGGCAGAGCACCAGAGTTTCTCTGTGGAGATGGGAGAACCTTCCAGAAGGACAACCATCTCTGCAGCCCTCCACCAATCAGGACTTTATTGTAGAGTGGCCAGATGGAAGCCACTCCTCAGTAAAAGGCACATGGCAGCCCGCTGGGAGTTTGCCAAAAGGCACCTAAAGAACTCAGACCATGAGAAACAAAATTCTATGGTCTGATGAAACCAAGATTGAACTATTTTAGCCTGAATGCCAAAGGTCACATCTGGAAGAAACCTGGCAACATGGTGGTGGCATCATCATGCTGTGGGGATGTTTTTCAGCGGCAGGGACTGGGAGACTAGTCAGGATCGAGGGAAAGATGAATACAGCAAAGTACAGAGAGATCCTTGATGAAAACCTGCTACAGAGCGCTCAGGCCCTCGGACTGGGGCAAAGGCTTGCCTTCCAACAGGACAATGATCCTAAGCAAACAGCCAGACAATGCAGGAGTGGCTTTGGGACAAGTCTCTGAATGTCATTGAGTGGCCCAGCCAGAGCCCGGACTTGAACCCAATCGAAAATCTCTGGAGAGACCTGGAAATAGCTGTGCAGCAACGCTCCCCATCTTGAGAGGATCTGCAGAGAATAATGGGAAACTCCCAAAATACAGGTGTACCAAGCTTGTAGCATCATACCCAAGAAGATTGAAGGCTGTAAATCACTGCGAAAGGTGCTTCAACAAAGTACTGAATAAAGTGTCTGAATACTTATGTAAATGTGATATTTAAATGATTTATTTATAAATGTTTTTGCTTTGTCATTATGGGGTATTGTGTGTAGATTGATGAGGGGGGGAAAATATTTAGTCCATTTTAGAATAAGGTTCTAAAATATCAAAATGTGGAAAAAGTCAAGACGTCTGAATACATTCCGAAGTCACTGTATGTTATCAATGATGTCACAATTGTATTTCTTTTTAAGATATGGGTATGCAATATATTACTTTTGTAAAGCTATATGATATCTAATTGTCTCTATGTTTACATAGGAAAAATTCAATAAAAACAGTATCATTTTAAGGTAGTCAATTGAACCAACTTCAACACTATAAGTGAGAGATTTTTCTTTAATTAAAACATCACATATGAAGAAAATTGTTAATATTTTTACATCATTTATAGAAACAGAAATACATAAAGTAATATATGCATATTTACAAAAAAATAGAAAGAACACAAAACAAAAAATTCACAGTACTCAAAGAGTCAACAATAGATTGGCTCTAGGTAAATACTTTAAAATATATATATATTTTATACACAACTATATATTTATACTCTGTTTACCTCTGTGGAGACATATATACATGTTAACATACAACTAAGACTCAAAGCTTTGAGATAACATACCTTCTCTATCGGGATCTGCAGCAAGCAACACTTAAAATACATTATACATAGGGTAGGTAGGGTCTAATGCCAATTTTCCTAGTGTATTGGGTTTTCTATTTCTCTTCCAAACATATTTTCCTTCCAAAAAACATCCCCTTTCTCCTATAAAAAAAACATGTACTTCTATTCAAACCCCCCAAACACAAAAAGTAAAGACACACCAAAGAACATTCATGGATTCTATGACGGTGAGACTCTTTTGGCTTTGCATTAACTTTGCATTAGCTTTGCATGGCACATGATATTACAACTGAAGCAACACAATACAACTCAACACAGTTGTTTGTCCCTCACAATGAATGTACTCATTGCTAACATGCATTATATACATCTAAGTGCCCATATGTCTATATACACAGAGAGAAACAATACCTGTTTTACTTGAGATCCCAAATGATCAGGATGAGTTCATTAATAAGTAGTAGAATGTTTGTCAGAACAAGTACACCATTAAGATTCCAGGATGGAGCCAGTATATGGCAATGTTTAAGGTCCAATGCAGCTGCTTTTGTCTCAATATCCAATCATTTCTGGGTAACAGTTAAGTACCTTACTGTGATTGTCTTAACGTAAAATGGCCAAAAAGAAACAATAATAGCTTCTAAGCAAAGAGCAATTTCTCTACCAATAATTTTGACTGTCTGGGAGTGGTCTGAGTTGAGAGGGGAAAACTGAAAACGAGCTGTTATTGGCTGAGAGGTTTGGAACTCTTTCTTTTTGGTCTATTAACTCATTTACTGCCTGGTGATGTCACCAGGCAGGACAAAACTCCATCCCAACAAAACAGGCTGAAATTTCAAGTGGTCTTTTCAAACAGTTCTTACACTAAAAGGGCATTATCATAATTTTCACAATTTCACAGTATTGTTCCAAACTCATAGGGTGGAAATATATATAAAACACAGGACAATCATGTTTTTGACTGCACTGGGCCTTTAACTATTTCATTTTGATGCAAGAGCTCTGGTGAGTAAGATTGGCAATATATTTATTACATATAGAAAATACATTTGAAACTTCATCATCTGGGTCAGATCTACTGATAATAAGCCAATGACTATTTTGGCTTATATTTTCATAATACAATCTCAACCTTACCAGGTTCACAAAAGATACACATTTTGGTATGAAATTGTGTACAATATTATTATGTACAATCAGAATACAAACAGCTAAAGTTCTAGTGGTGTCAGACCCAGATAGAAACACATTGTTTTGTGTTTTAAATGTAATGCCCAATTACTGTGCCCCAAGTTCACTTTTAACAATACTGTATATTTATGATCCAACACTGCAGCATGTAGAATTTTAGTTACCTCACAGTGGATACAAACATTATAATATATTTGGGAATACTGGCCAAACGTAGCCACTTAACAATGTCTTATTTAACAACATGATATTTAGAATGCTTCTAAAGCACCAACCTTGCACATTATATTTAGACTTTCGCCTTATAACATTTTAGATTATTTACAATATTCACAAAAATATACATAGCTTTACAATACTATTTGTATATAGTACAAGAGAACCCATAATGCCTCATGACAAGCTGTGTAACACCAATCAAACGTGAGACTAAGGATTACAAAGCATACATCACTCAATATCAACAAAAACACCATTGATACTTAATTAACAATTTTGTAACAACAGTATGTTTAGACGGATGAGTTGCCAAAGTCCTACTATAACCGATAGCATGCAAAACTAGCTGGCTTACAAACAGGGTTATCATCAAGTGATTGTTCACATTACTTTTGTCTTTCACATTTGTCTTGGCATCTAGCTATCTATCTATTTACACCTCTGTTTGGTTATTAAGTCACTTCACATTCCAAGTGATTAATAGCACATGATGGGATGCTTTACTGTCTGGTTTTGCTCTCCGATTCAACTGGTTGATTTGACCATCTCCTATCTACTGTAAATAGCATGAGGATAGGAGGTAGCATCTCTATACTGAACAAAAATATAAATGCAACATTTAAAGTGAAGGTCCAATGTTTCATGAACTGAAATAAAAGATCCCAGAAATGTCCATACGCACAAAAAATGTATTTCTCTACATTTTTTTTGCATATTGTTTACCTGTTAGTGAGCATTTCTCCTTTGCCAAGATAATCCATCCACCTGACAGGTGTGGTATATCAAGAAGCTGATTAAACAGCATGATCATTACATAGGTGCACCTTGTGCTGGGGGCAATAAAAGGCCACTCTAAAATGGGCAGTTTTATCACACAACACAATGCCAGAGATGTGTCAAGTTTTAAGGGAGCGTGCAATTGGCATGCTCACTGCATGAATGTCCACCAGAGCCGTTGCCAGATCATTTAATGTTAATTTCTCTACCATAAGCCACCTCGTTAGAGAATTTGGCAATAAGCCCAACCGGCCTCAGACCACATGTAACCACGCCAACCCATGACCTCCACATCAGACTTCTTCACCTGCGGGATTGTCTGAGACCAGCCACTCGGACAGCTGATGAAACTGGATTTGCACAACCAAAGAATTTTGGCACAAACTGTCAGAAGCTGTCTGAGGTAAGCTCATTTGCGTGCTCATCATCCTCACCAGGGTCTTGACCTGACTGCACTTTAGTGTCGTAACTGACATCAGTGGGCAAATGCTCACCTTCAATGGCCACTGGCATGCTGGAGGCATGTGCTCTTCACGGATTATTCCCGGTTTCAATTGTACCGAGCAGATGGCTTGCTGACGTCAACGCTGTGAACAGAGTGCTCCATGGTGGCGGTGGGGTTATGGTATGGGCAGGCATAAGTTATGGACAACAAACACAATTGCATTTTATCGATGGCAATTTGAATGCACAGAGATTGCGTGATGAGATCCTGAGGCCCACTGTCGTGCGATCTATCTGTCCCCATCACCTCATGTTGCAGCATGATGATGCACGGCCCCATGTCGCAAGGATCTGTACAAAAATACTGGAAGCTGAAAATGTCCCAGTTCTTCCATGCATATTCACCAGACATGTCACCCACTGAACATGTTTGGGATGCTCTGGATCAACGTGTACGACCGCGTGTTTCAGTTCCTGCCCATATCCAGCAACTTCGCACAGCACAGGAGTGGGACAACATTTCACAGGCCACAATCAACAGCCTGATAAACTCTGTGCGAGGAGATGCGTCGCACTGCAAATGGTGGTCTCACCAGATACTGACTGGTTTTGTGATATATTTTTTTAAGGTACCTGTTTTCCCAGTCATGTGAAATCCATAGACTACTACTGCCTAATGCATTTATTTCAATCGACTGATTTCCTTAAATGAACTGTAACTCAGTAAAATCTTTGAAATTGTTGCATGTTGCGTTCATATTTTTGTTCAGTGTACATATAATGTGGATAGGAGGTAACAGGCAGTTCTGTTGACAGTCATGTTGTTCATTTCACTAGTCCTGCTAACACTCACAGATGTTGTTTGCAGACAGGCAGCTTTACTGTCTCCATTGCTATTGGTGTACACTAGCTTGTTTACAGCCTAAACTAGGCCATTTAAGGTCCAAAGAAAATTATCTGATGTGGTTGCCGAAAAAAAGCAGCATTTATATAAAAATAAATAAAAAGGCTGGTATTTCACTAACAGTTATTTTTTGCCCGTAGCTAGAGTTCTAGTGCTCTATAGATGTGAGGCCTTGTTGCCGTTCTGGGTATTAGAGGGTCGTTCCACAAAATGAGTGCCATTTGCGTCCCTTTGATATGTTAAGTAGAAATTGTACACCAATATAGAATTTTAAAAGCCTGTTATATTTAATGAACTGCCCTTTAATATAGACCACATGCAGAATTCAATAAATCAGCTTTTTTGTTTGAATAAAATAAATAAAGATTAGCATTTTGACATGTCCCTCCGTTAACTCTGTGTTACTTCTAAGAAGATTTTAACCCACTTAACCCCAACATTTCTCTAAGTTTTCACCATCATTGTAAAGCCCTAGTTATTTTATTGCTTTGATAAACTCATTTCTAAAGATTATTATATATTTCAGGTGATTAAGGATTCATATACAGTACCAGTCAAAAGTTTGGACACACCTACTCATTCAATGGTTTTTCTTTATCTTTACAATTTTCTACATTGTAGAAAAATAGTGAAGACATCAAAACTGAGAAATAACACATATGGAATCATGTGGTAACCAAAAAAGTGTTAAACACTTTGGTCCAACTCATCCCAAACCATCTCAATTGGGTTGAGGTCGTATGATTGTAGAGGCCAGGTCATCTCATGCAGCACTCCATCAATCTCTTTCTTGGTCAATTAGCCCTCACGCAGCCTGGAGGTGTGTTGGGTCAGTGTCCTGTTGAAAAACAAATGATAGTCCCACTAAGCGTAAACCAGATTAAATGGAGTATCGCTGCAGAATGCTGTGGTAGCCATGCTGGTTAAGTGTGCCTTCAATTCTAAATAAATCACTGACAGTGTCACCAGTAAAGCACCCTCACACCATCACACCTCCTCCTCCATGCTTCACGGTGGGAACTACACAAGTGGAGATCATCCGTTCACCTACTCCGCGTCTCACATAGACACAGCGATTGGGACCAAAAATTTAAAAAATGGGACTCATCCCCATTTCCACCAGTCTAATGTCCATTGCTTGAGTTTCTTGGCCCAAGAAAGTCTCTTATTATTATTGGTATCCTTTAGTAGTGGTTTCTTTGTAGCAATTTGACCATGAAGGCCTAATTCACTCAGTCTCCTCTGAACAGTTGATGTTGAGATGTCTGTTACTTGATCTCTGTGAAGCATTTATTTAGGCTGCAATTTCTGAGGCTGGTAACTCTAATGAACTAATCCTCTGCAGCAGAGGTAACTCTGGGTCTTCCTTTCCTGTGGTGGTCCTCATGAGAGCCAGTTTCATCATAGCGCTGGATGGTTTTTGCAACTGCACTTGAAGGAACTTTCAAAGTTCTTGAGATTTTCTGCATTGACTGACCTTTATGTCTTAAAGTAATGATAGACTGCTGTTTCTCTTTGCTTTTCTGAACTGTTCTTGCCATAATATGGACTTGGTTTTTTACCAAATAGGGCTATCTTCTGTACCTTGTCACAACACATCTGATTGGCTCAAACACATTAAGAAGGAAAGAAATTCCACAAATGGCTACTTTGAAGAATCTCAAATATAAAATACATTTTTATTTGTTTAACACTTTTTTGATTACTGCATGATTCCATGAGTGTTATTTCATAGTTTTGATGTATTCACTATTATTCTACAATGTAGAAAATAGTAAAAAATAAAGAAAAACCCTTGAATGAGTAGGTGTGTCCAAACTTTTGACTGGTACAGTACGTCTGTCCCTCATTTTATGGTCAACCCTGTTACGTGAACTCAACTCTCGTAGTAATGTGGTAAAACTATTCCTTTTAAACTATTTTTTTCAAAAGAAACATTAAGTAAATCATAGTGAAAAGCAGGTTAGCTGGTTCTACTCTTTTTGGATATTTTTGGTCTTTTGTGGTGGAAAACTAAGTGGGTCGAGCATAACACTTCAATCATGTTACCGATAGATAGAGAGTCGAGAAATGCTTTGACAATTTCAATATTTTGCATTCAATTGTCACTCCCTGTTGCAGACAACAAGCTTCCATTCCCCCTGTCAAGGAAGGGAATTTTTTGCCTGATTAAGATGAAATCGTCAACCCTGGTACAAAATGTGTGTTTTATGATGTTGAACATGTGCTCTTTATGACAGAATGTTAAAATTAGGTGAAATCAACTATTTTTGGACCAGGTTACACTTCTCAAAAGGCACTGAATTGGTGGAACAACCCTAGTACTCTTTCGCTCTCAGACCAGTCCTTGTAGTACAGCAGTTCTGTCACACAGCCTTAATGACTTGTGTTGAAATAAATTGAATTAACCAGGGACATTAACGGGTCTTATTGTTTTTTAGTATCTTACAAAATCCTTTTTTAAAATCCTTTTATTCTTATTTTCTCCTTTAGTAAATCATCCTTCTTTGTTTTCACAAATCAACCCAAAATAATTCCTTTCATCCAGAGGGGAAACAAGTGTCAACAAACCCAGTTCCCTGTGACCCGTGTAGCCCTTCCTGTAGCCCTGCAGGGGGGTAGGGTGCTCCCCGTCGGGCTCCAGTCCAATGGCCTTGGCCTGGCCTCTGGGCTATGCTGTACTGCTGCTTGAACAAGGCGTGCTTTGTGTGCTGCCAATACTGTGGGCCGCACTGCTGTTCTCTGAGGGTGGGGGTTGGGGCTTCAGGGGCTGCTGTTGCCCAGCTGTATCACCTGGATAGGGAGGTGAGGGGGAGAGGGAGGGAAGTGAGAGAGAAGGAGAGGGGTGGGGGAGAAAGGGGGAGGGAGAGAGAAAGACAGACAGAGAGAGGGGGAGAGACACACAGGAGGGGGCGAGAAGAAAAAATACAGAAGTGAGTGAGGGAGGGGGAGAGAGCGAGGGAGGGGAGAGAGCGAGGGAGGGGAGAGAATGAAAAAGACAGAGAGATAAGGTTTGATGAAATACAACACAATAATATGATTTTAGATACGCTTTTGCACCACAGCCTTGGCCTTATTATCTAGAGGCTAATGGCTCAATCGTCAGTTCTCCAAGTGCTGCTGCTTGTCCCATGTGGTGACCACCACTTCACTGCCATTTGTTAAGTGAATGTAACAGTCGCTTAACACACAAGGACTCAACTCCTTTGAGTCAGCCAATCAAAACACCTGATCAAGCACAGTGTCTCAAATGGAAAGACCTGAACTGAGGTTTCTCAATCCAACTCTTCACTTTCTGTTATCTGCAAGCAATTCGCATAGCTTTAAAGGCAGAGGCCTTTTGCTTGGACCTCAAACCACTGACTTGTTTATTGTTCTGTGTTTAAATGAGCATTCCATTTTGTAGATTCCTGGGCTCCAGAGCTGGAGACAGAAAGTTAGGGGGCAAATAAAAATGCTTCAATTTGTTTGGAAAGCTTGTCTGACAGAGAACTGAAGGCATCTGAAAAAATCCCTGTGTTTGTTTTACATATCTGGCACACTGTGCTTCTGGTATCAAAATGCACTCCATATGTTGTTTGTTGGCAACCTGAGCTCCTGCATAGCTGAGTGAGGACCATAGAGGAATATACGTAGAGAGAGACTGGAAAAATGGGGTCTGTGATTGTGTCCCAAATGGCACAATATTTCCTATATACTGCACTACTTTTGACCAGTGCCCTACAGGCTTTGGTGAAAAGTCGTACACTATATAGGGAATACGGTGCCATTTGGGACGCAGACGGTGCCTACCATATTGATCTCTGTTGGTTTCTGGAGTGGTTCTGTGTTTGTGCATTAGTGTCATTTACTTTTGTGTGTGTGTTGCGCGGCTCTGGGACCACAGCCCTTCTGGTTCCCTCTTTCAGGCCCCTCGTCTCTCTCTCTGCTCTAATGTTTGCCAGAGCAGCGCTGTCAAAGACCTCAAGCTAAACACAGTCCATATACTCACAGAACACTGCATGGGTTGTCAAACACAAAAGGCCCGGCTCACTTTACCTCTCCTTTGTGTCCATTCTCTATCTCTAAAAAAACTTCAATAACAACGTCAGTTTACCTCCTGGTAGGAATCTAAGGGGCAAAATCCTAAATTGAATTTAGTCATGCATTGAAATCTATGGGAGACCAAGTGAAAAGTTGATGTAAATATAAAGTTAGAATTTGCCCCTAAAAGCATACTTGGCTTTCCACCATTCTGTCAGCAAGTTTGACCAAACAAATCTATAAATCTCATGATAGATCCGGAAAATCGGCCAGATAGGTACTGTATGTCAGGCCTGCCGGCCAGATAGGTACTGTAGGTCAGGCCTGCCAGATAGCTAGGTCTGGCTGGCCAGACACAAATGGGCTATATAATTTAATTTAATGTTGTTGTAAACCATCTGGCCTGAATGAGAAACTTTGCGAATGGTGACATCACATGTCATTGAAGTGAAGCAACAGTGTATTGACCCTGTTCCGGCTCCCAGGTAACTCCCACTCCTTGTCTCCAGTGGCAACCCCCTTTGACCCCTGGTGTGAGCTATCACAATGCAGGCAGAGAGATCACAGCCAATCTTCCATAACAGCATCCTTCCTCCAAAGCTGTGTCCCAAAATAGCACCATATTCCATATTTAGTGCATTACTTTTCACCAGGGCCCATAGAGCTCTGGTCAAAAGTAGTGCACTATATAGGGAATTGTGTGCCATTCTGGACGCAGACCACATTCCTAATGTGGCATATTGTAAAATAGAGGGATACTAGGGATAGTATTTATCACGTCCTGTATACATAGGATACATTACCGGACTGAAGACTTAGCTTTAATAATAACTTCCTGATATCTGTTTCCAGTTCCATTCAAATATATTGTATTTGTATTAAATATATATCACTTCCCTGTGGCTGCAAACACAAGGTAATGATAAATAATACTTCAGAGTACCCTACCGGTTTTAATTGTGACCTTCTATACCAGGGGCGGCAGGGTAGCCTAGTGGTTAGAGCATTGGACTAATAACCGAAAGGTTGCAAGTTCAAATCCCTGAGCTGACAAGATATAAATCTGTCGTTCTGCCCCTGAACAGGCAGTTTAACCCACTGTTCCTAGGCCGTCATTGAAAATAAGAGTTTGTTCTTAACTGACTTCTTAACTGAATAATGGGGAATATCAAAGTATGAGCTAGCTAGGGAAACCATATTGCACACTGGTACCTGATCAGAATGTCTAGTCTGTTGAATTGAATGGTTCAGTTTTGAGCCATCAGGTGGATGCTTCAGTTCAGGAGTTCAGGAGTTTCTTTTTGGGATTTGGCCAAGACCACACAGACCAAGGAGCAAACTTTATGGGCTTGTTTTGTGAGTGAGTGAGTGTAGATGAGTGTGGGGTAAGTATGGTTTTGGCTTTTAATGTGAACAAACCTCTAACATTCGCCTCCTGAGGGAATAAGTGAGGGTACATGTTTCATCATTCACTGGTTTTAAAATTATGCAGCTGTGGATATTTTAAGTTGTTTTTGAGAAAATATACATTCTTGGGGTATTCTTGCCTATGTTTCCATGTAGGGATATGTTGGTGTTACAAGTCAATAGTTTCCAAGACTACATCAGAATAGAATAGGGATGCATCCCAAATAATACCCTACTCCCTATTTAGTGCACTGCTTTTGACCAGAGCCCAATTTGAACCTTTATTTAACTAGGCAAGTCAGTTAAGACAAATTCTTATTTACAATGATGGCCTACACCGGCCAAACCCAGACGACGCTGGGCGCCGCACTATGGGACTCCCAATCATGGCCGGAAGTGATGCAGCCTGGTATCAAACCAGGAACTGCAGTGAATCCTTTTGCACTGAGATGCAGTGCCTTAGACCACTGCACCACTCGGGAGCCCTCATCAAAAGTAGTGCACGATATAGGGAATAGGGAGCTATTTGGGACACAAGCCTAGGCCTCTCGGGCTATTATGCTCCAACAGAGGAACCACTAGCTATAACATAAATATTAGAACCACATTCCTGCAGTGTTTTTTATCACAACTTCCAAAAGGGCTTAACTCTCATAATCTTTTCATAACTACATTCTTTTCACCTGTTTCCCTAAAGAAGTTCAACTCTTGACCTCAACAATATTTTGGGCCATAGGGGAATATAAAGGATTGTGTTTATAATGGCGGGTCTCTCTAGGAAACTCATAAAAGGACGTTTTAAAGGGGTGCCAGTATAAACAGAGGGATAAAGATAAAAGTAAAAATGATGAATTTGGACTGGTTAACTGAAATGCACATTAGTGGAGTTTGCTGCACTTTCAGAGATTTCCGCATTTCAGTGAGGTTGAAATTTGACGCCCTACTGCTTCTAAGTTATGTGACACACATTTTAGTAATTACATTACCTAGATTAGATCAACTTTATTAGAACCCCCTCATGCTGTAAATGAAAGATTTCACAGTGTTTCACTGAAAGCACATCAGATCGATGAAGAGGGGGGCCAACAGTGTAGTAACCAGATAAGACGGCCAGTGGCAAAACAGGCAGAACACAGACAGGCCTTTGGTGCTATCTGTGCTGTGGTCCTCCAAACCTTAGGGCAATGATCACGCTTAGAACACCCTGATCTTGTTTATGAAGGATTTCATGGTTTTCTCTGAGGACACATGAAGGATCGATGACAGGGGGTCAACTCAACAGCATAGCAGCCAGGCAGAACACAGACAGGCCTGTTCTGTTCTTCAGTATGTGCTGTTAGAGGTCCTCTCCAGACGTCAGTGACCTCCACGCTTCCTCCCAAAGGTCAGGGGTCACCAGCCTGGGGATGCTGGTGTGGAAAGTCTTGACATGGCATCTAATGGACAGATTGTGTCTCTCTTCCTGTGAGCCAAACGGCGAGTGCCCCACAAAATGGACAGGGGGAATTCCAGCCAGCCCCCTCTCTATGTCCGAGCTGAGGCCATTGTGTCTGAGAATACAACAACCCGCAGGACCCGAGACCCATTCAAAGGCAGGAAAGAGAAGAGCCGCTTAAGCTGACAAACAGGATATATTTACAGTAGAGGAGTCAATATGTTATTGCCAGGGCTGTAGCCAGGGTCTGAGTTTTAGTCGGGTTGGGGGATCCAATAAATGTAAAGAAAGTTAAAGCTCATTTACTGCATTTCTATAAAATCTAAAAACTCTAAAATGCTATTTGGATAACAGAATAAACAAGCAAAATTACCTTAGCCATTATCACATTGGTTGCTGTAGGTTCATTCACCTCAGTTGATCTACTAAAACATAGCCTATTAGCTATACAATTAGCCGCTACACATTAACTCCCATTAACTCAGCATCGCAATTAAAAACTATAATTTAATCTGTACAGAGGGATCTGTTCGCAGAAAATGTATGTTAGTAACAAAAGTTAAAACAACTACGTTAACTTTACAGAACCTTTTTGGTGATTGCAGTTTTACAGCTAATTTCCTGCAATTATACACGTTTTGACATGCCTTACCAGTCAAAAGTATGGACACACCTACTCATTCCAGGGATTTTCTTTATTTTTTACTATTTTCTACATTGTAGAATAATAGTGAAAACATCAAAATTGAGAAATAACACATATGAAATCATGTTGTAACCAAAAAAGTGTTCAAAATTAGTTTTATATTTGAAATTCTTCAAAGTAGCCACCCTTTTCATTGATGACAGCTTTGCACACTCTTGTCATTCTCTCAACCAGCTTCAGGAGGTAGTCTCGTGGAATGCATTTCAATTAACAGGTGTGCCTTGTTAAGTTAATTTGTGGAATTGATTTCCTTCTTAGTGCATTTGAGCCAATCAGTTGTGTTGTGACAAGGTAAGGGTGGTATACAGAAGATAGCCCTATTGGGTAAAAGACCAAGTCCATATTATGGCAAGAATAGCTCAAATAAGCAAAGAGAAATGACAGTCCATCAAAGGCAGAATTCCTCTGTCCAGTGTCTGTTCTTTTCCCCATCTTAATCATTTATTTTTATTGGCCAGTCTGAGATATGGTTTTTTCTTTGCAACTCTGCCTAGAAGGCCAGCATCCCGGAGTCTCCTCTTCACTGTTGACGTTGAGACTGGTGTTTTGTGGGTACTATTTAATGAAGCTGCCAGTTGAGGACTTGTGAGGCGTCTGTTTCTCAAACTAGACACTCTAATGTACTTGTCCTCTTGCTCAGTAGTGCACCGCGGCCTCCCACTCCTTTTTCTATTCTGGTTAGACCGGGTTTGCACTGTTCTTTGAAGGGAGTAGGACACAGCATTGTACGAGATCTTCAGTTTCTTGGCAATTTCTTGCATGGAATAGCCTTCATTTCTCAGAACAAAAATAGAAGGACGAGTTTCAGAAAAAAGTACTTTTTCTGGACATTTTGAGCCTGTAATCGAACCAACAAATGCTGATGCTCCAGATACTCAACTAGTCTAAAGGCCAGTTTTATTGCTTCTTTAATCAGAACAGTTTCCAGCTGTGCTAACATAATTGCAAAAGGGTTTTCTAATTATCAATTAGCCTTTTAAAATTATAAACATGGATTAGCTAACACAACGTGCCATTGAAACACAGAACTGATGGTTGCTGATAATTGGTCTCTGAACACCTATGTAGATATTCCATTTTTTTTTATCCGTTTCCAACTACATTAACAATGTCTACATTGTATTTCTGATCAATTTTATGTTATTTTAATGGACAAAAAATGTGCCTTTCTTTCAAAAACAAGGACATTTCTAAGTGACCCCAAACTTTTCTCGCCTCTGTCAGCGATAGGATGTTTTCTGATTATAAAACAACATTCTGGCACTGTGTAGTTAAGACATTCTTTAGAATCACTTATCAGTGCAGAGAGGTTACCATCAAGATGAAACCTTCAGTCTTACATGAGGCCCAACAGGTAGGACCTCATATGCAGCAGCAGATAAAGGGACAGTACCCAGATGTTTAAGTTCCAATGAGTGTCTACGTTCCAAACAAGCATGCCACTAATGAATGTTCCAATGTCCATACTATCATACCACTTGGAATGAAGCAATGCATTGAGCATACATTCTAAGTAGTATACAAGTGGGGATGTAACTGTATGGGACTTTCCTGTGTCTCAGGTAAATGGACAGGTCAGAGATGTACCTGTATGGGACTTTCCTGTGTCTCAGGTAAAGGGACAGGTCAGAGATGTACCTGTATGGGACTTTCCTGTGTCTCAGGTAAAGGGACAGGTCAGAGATGTACCTGTATGGGACTTTCCTGTGTCTCAGGTAAAGGGACAGGTCAGAGATGTACCTGTATGGGACTTTCCTGTGTCTCAGGTAAAGGGACAGGTCAGAGATGTACCTGTATGGGACTTTCCTGTGTCTCAGGTAAAGGGACAGGTCAGAGATGTACCTGTATGAGAGTAGATGAACCACAGGGCTCCGGTCAACAGGGCACCGATCACAAATGCAGCGAAGGCGATCCCAACCACGGTTGGAGTGTCCAACACATACAAGATGTCTGAGAGAGAGAGAACAGGGTAGATTGTTATTCAATGACTTGACAACATGACTTCACCTTGGTCTGAACGTGAGGTAGCGACAGCATGTATTTTTCTCTGGTAGTGACAGCATGAAAACAAGTTATATGCAAATGACATAACTCAATCTGGACATCAAGTATTATGTCAAAGTGGCCTAAGATCCTGAGATATAAAAAGCATTGGTTAAGAATTCCCTAGTCAATGACTGAGTTACTTTCCCCTAGGGGGTCAACAGGGTCTTGGTTAAGAATTCCCTAGTCAATGACTGACTTACTTTCCCCTAGGGGGTCAACAGGGTCTTGGTTAAGAATTCCCTAGTCAATGACTGACTTACTTTCCCCTAGGGGGTCAACAGGGTCTTGGTTAAGAATTCCCTAGTCAATGACTGACTTACTTTCCCCTAGGGGGGTCAACAGGGTCTTGGTTAAGAATTCCCTAGTCAATGACTGACTTACTTTCCCCTAGGGGGTCAACAGGGTCTTGGTTAAGAATTCCCTAGTCAATGACTGACTTACTTTCCCCTAGGGGGTCAACAGGGTCTTGGTTAAGAATTCCCTAGTCAATGACTGACTTACTTTCCCCTAGGGGGTCAACAGGGTCTTGGTTAAGAATTCCCTAGTCAATGACTGACTTACTTTCCCCTAGGGGGTCAACAGGGTCTTGGTTAAGAATTCCCTAGTCAATGACTGACTTACTTTCCCCTAGGGGGTCAACAGGGTCTTGGTTAAGAATTCCCTAGTCAATGACTGACTTACTTTCCCCTAGGGGGTCAACAGGGTCTTGGTTAAGAATTCCCTAGTCAATGACTGACTTACTTTCCCCTAGGGGGTCAACAGGGTCTTGGTTAAGAATTCCCTAGTCAATGACTGACTTACTTTCCCCTAGGGGGTCAACAGGGTCTTGGTTAAGAATTCCCTAGTCAATGACTGACTTACTTTCCCCTAGGGGGTCAACAGGGTCTTGGTTAAGAATTCCCTAGTCAATGACTGACTTACTTTCCCCTAGGGGGTCAACAGGGTCTTGGTTAAGAATTCCCTAGTCAATGACTGACTTACTTTCCCCTAGGGGGTCAACAGGGTCTTGGTTAAGAATTCCCTAGTCAATGACTGACTTACTTTCCCCTAGGGGGTCAACAGGGTCTTGTGGTGCCGTGAGGGTGGGATGAACTGAAACATAAAACACAGACTGGTGTTAACATAGAACAACAATTGAACAACATTACATTTGTAGATACATGAAAACACCACATCACAACTATGTGTTGAAGGGTCAAGAACACTTCCTGTGACATAAAATGACAGCACTTATAAATCAAAGCTGAGCAACCCAATGAACCTAACTACTGTGGGATAACCAATAACCAGGTCTTGACAATGGTCCCCTATGTGCCCTGGCTAAAAGTAGTGCACTACAAAGGGAACAGAGTGCAGAGATTAACGTGTTGACTCCTAACATTTCTGCTTATTCCTTCATTTGAGGTAATCTGGACAGCTTTAAAATAAAAAACGAATTACTTCTAAACAAACCATACAATGGTGCTTGTTGTGTAGAGGCGAACTCAAGAGCAGGTTAGTTCCGGGTCCAAACTATTCCGGGAAAGAACACATTTTTTCATTCCATCAAGACGGACGATGATAGAACCATCAGAGTATAGTTGGATTTCACATGGGACCCCCCTCCCTTCATCCCTCCCCTCCAAACCACTCAGTGACTGTCCTGCTCCATCTCTCAATCCTTGCCCTCCATTCCCCCTTCATCCCACCCTCCTGTCATCCCTCCCACTGCTCCACCTCTCCAGTCTTATCTTATCTTTGGCTCGTAATGAAGAAAATGAAAAGCTGACCCGTCAACAATCAGAGATGCCCAACGACTTCCAGGTCAGAGGAGAGGATAGAGGAGCCGAAGACAAGTTGAGGCCAACAAAAATAGCACACTTTGGACATTTGTTTTACAGTACAGTTGTAGTTGTACAGTACAGTTGTAGTTGTACAGTTATAGTTGTACAGTACAGTTGTAGTTGTACAGTACAGTCGTATGAAAAGACTGTAGCAGAAGATCTTTCCAAGCCTGGTCAGACTATGATTGGGAAGTTCCACCTCTGGGTTGCAGTTGGGGTTTTTGGCCGGCTGAGGTTGGGTCACAGCTCTGAGGTTCTGTTCCCATCTAGCCTCGCCTGCCCATGTGCTCTAACAAAGATGGTTGAGTCAGTTATCCCTGGGTCTTCCCCCCAGACCAATTTTCCTACTAGCACATCTGCCAATAGTATGAAAGAGACCCTAAGGTTCAACCATTCTCCATGTAAGAAGCAAAGCTTTGTTCTTCATACTTATTCAGATTCCACAAAGATCTCAGCTGTGCTAAGTGTGTGAGAGAAAGGGCGAGAGAAAGAGGGAGAGTGGGAGAGAGAGAGAGAGAAGAGAGAGAGAGAGGGAAAGATGAAACTAAAGGCAAGGCGATGTTCTCATCTCCGTATGCTCTAGACACAGTCGACCCTGAACCGATAGCACCTCAATAGAGTCAACGTCATTTGTTTGCCTAGCGTTTGCTGTTCACATAATAGAACAGAAGAACAGTCCTTTAGTGGCATGGTGCCTTGTTTCTCTTAACATCTGACCCTTGACCTCTAATCCAAATCCCCAAAGTGTGTAGAAATGACTAATGGAGTCCATATGAGATCCTTGACATTTGAGGCCTCTGCTCAGATAAACCATATGCCAGTTGACTCGGTTGCACAATTTACAGGCAGTCAGTCAGATAAAAGGAATTCAGTCAGAAAATGTTGTGTTGTATAATTACTGTACTGTAAACAAGTCCACTTCAAAAGAAAAGCATAGGGAGATATGCAACAGGGGATTCAAAATGGCGGTGCTCTCACGAAGTTGGTTGTTGACTGAAAGCTTAGCACATTATAATTCGCATCTGAAGCTTAGCACTGAACCTGCATCTGATTCAAGTGTGCAGACTTCTTTTGATAGCTCAACGTTCTCGCCAGTACTCAACATTACTACTGTCCCTTCTGTTAGCTTTCCTTACAGCTCACAGTTCAGTAAAAAGGGTGACAATTTATTTATGCTGTGAGGCAGTATATCTAACTTTGATGGCTGAGCTTTGAGGCTGCTATGTTTTTCCGTGCAGCAAACTGCCTACAAACGTCCCTCTTTGATTTGGAGATCAAGCTGAACTCATTGGATACTGTCCATTACAGGACTCAGGTTGCTTGAAAATACTGCTTGTTGTCTTTGCCATCTCAGCATAAGAGATGCCTTTGTATTAAAAGCATGGTATCTGAGCCCAGCTGTATTTTTTTCATTAGGCTTTATGTGCTTACTTAATATCCCTTTGCCACAGGAAACAAATCCACAGCCCTGCCTGGCATAAGTACTGGTATTGGCAGGAACACAACATCCCCCTGCCCACTGCCAAGGTTGGCTTGGTTACAGTAGGCTAGGTTTGGCATATACTGCATACTCAGAGCCCACTTGGGTGATTACTCCATCCATATGGGTCTCTGATCACCAATAGCTACAAGCAGCTGAGGTTGTTGAGGTTCTTTATTTCCAAACATCATCAATGAAAGATATATCCCTTGATTACAACATCTCAGTCTGAGCCTAATATTCAGACCCGCAGAGGAGTGGTGCTCACAGTCAAATCAAGTGGCACCCTATTCCCTTAGGGCTCTGGTCAAAAGTAGTGCACTATATAGGGAATAGGGTGCCAATTCTGATGTAGCCTGAGTCTGTACCCAATGTTTAGGCCCTGCAGCAGCATGGTGCTCCTTTGTCAACATAGGCCAAATCAAGTCTAGTAAACACTCCTCAGGTCCCCACTACTGTTTGCCATGCTTCATTTACTCTGGGCACAATGCCAGCCCTTAGTGATTAATACAGTATGATTAGACATGTAAGACAAGTACTGCGTCCTAAATTGCAGCCTATTCCCTTTATAGTGCACTACATTTACCAATGCCCATAGGGAATATGGTGCCATTTGGGTTTACTCATCACACCCACCGACAACAGTCCACTTGTTGATGTATTCACCCCATAGGGGGATGCTGATTAGAATGTGAAAACAGGTCCATTTAGATCATAATGAGTATCATGAGATGTAGGACACCCCCGGGCCTCTGTGGTCCTGGGGCCTCTCCAGTCTGCCCCACCCACTCTCTGATCACACACACTCATATGCACACAGTCCCAGCCCTCTGAGCCCCAGAGAAGAGAATAACTGACTGACTGACTGAGTGAATAAGTGATTTGCTAATGCAGTGATGAGGGGGCCTCAAGCTCTGGATATTCTCCCAAACCTAGCGAGAAGACCACTTCTCCCTCCTTTCTTTACCGGGAAGGGGAGGCCACAGAGAAGGTTCTAAGTGAAAACAACTGGAGCTCTCTGCTGGATGGATGTGGATGACTCGTCTTTTTCCACTCCTTTCGCACAGTACTGCTTGGTAGAACTGTGATAGAACATGGCTGGGGCCTCATCTGGGGCCTCAGCGCCAGCAGCAAGCCACCCATACCCCAGCTATGCTCAATTGCTCCAATCAACCTCTCTCACACACACACACACACACACACACACACACACACACACACACACACACACACACACACACACACACACACACACACACACACACACACACACACACACACACACACACACACACACACACACTCACACATACATACACAGACTCCCACCACAAGCTAATAAACTCCAGATGCAGGGATGCAGGGGGATGGAGGGATGCGCTCTGCAATGTGTCTCCTCTCTTTCTGCAGAACTGAGGTTGATTTACCCTGGGACGTCCTTTCTGCCACCCAGACTGTTCTCTGATTTACTCTCTCTGTCTTCCTGTCCTTCTTCAATGACCTCAAAACAGTTCTGGCTCTTTACATGTGTCTTAGTTAAGCAGGCTGCGCATAAAGGATGTCTCAGTTAGACTAGTCTCTCTCCACAGACATTCATATAAATGTTAGCCAGCCAGCACAAGACGTCCAGTACGTCTCGCGAGACTACAGTAAGATTAGACTGTCTCTGATGTATAGGGAGGGAAGAAGGGAAGGAGGGGAAGATGGAATGAGTACTTTGAAGTAGTTCTTACATGCCATCCTCCTCATATATTTTGGATAAGCTGGCTCATCATAGAGATTACATTGGATATGAGGACTGTACAGTAGGTTAGCATTAGTCCACTCACCAGGTTCCTCCTCCTCTGTGTCATGTTCATCTACCACCACTAGGGTCTTGGTAGAAGTCCTGGTGTTCATCATCATGGCTAGGATGATCTCTCCGTTGACAGACGTACAAGCCTCGTCCGGTTGGATACACTGCATGGAAAGAAACACAATCACAATGAGACCACTGAGAGATCCAAGATAATTCAGCCTTGGTATTCATACACCATGTGAAAATATTTCATACAGTATATTACTTTCATTCATATCTTATGAATTTCATTAATTTCATATGTTACATATGCAACATCAGCCCTGAGTCACCAAGACATTGTGGGGAATATCCAGCATGGAAGAGGAGGCTTTGGCCTGGCAGCAAGCAAACCAACGTTCCATAAGGCAACAACATCTGAACGCAGGAAGCTGGTGGTCGAGGAGGTGCGCAGACAGGAGGAGACTGCAAGAAGTGCAAAGGCTGTCTCTCTTGCTAAACAAGGGCAATGGACGGGGTGGGAAGGCCTGGAGAGGACAAAGATCAACTGGAGTGAGCTTTGGCAAATGGAGGCAAGCAACATCAGCTTCATCATAAGAGCTGTTTATGATGTGCTTCCATCACCCAAAAATCTACATCAATGGTATGGCGAGGACTCGACCTGCCCCCTCTGCCCAGCTCCAGCGACTCTCAGGCATATAATGACAGGTTGCAAGACCAGCCTCTCACAAGGCCGCTACACCTGGAGGCACAATCAGGTCCTCAAGAGCCAGGCTGCAGCACTTGAGACCAAGAGGAGTGCAACCAATTCATTACCTCCAAAAACAAGCAATCCCGTCAAAACAACAACATTCATCCGGGAGGGACAGAAAAGGCCCAAGTATCCTCCTACGAAGCCAGAAACTGGACACCTAGCCATGGCCCGGGACTGGAAGATGCTTGTCGATATTGGCCAGCAACTCATTTTTCCACCTGAGATTGCTTCTACCAACCTTAGGCCAGACATGGTACTCTGGTCCCCTTCACGAAAGGCTGTGTACATCATAGAGCTCACAATCCCGTGGGAAAACTCTGTTGAAGAGGCCTACGAGCGTAAGAAACTGCGCTACACAGAGTTGGCAGCAGACGCAACTCAGCGTGGCTGGAATGCAAAAGTCTGGCCAGTTGAAGTGGGATGCAGAGGATTCGTGGCTTCTTCCACCATCAGGTTGCTGAAAGAACTTGGAATCCATGGACAGGCTCTGCGGCAGACCGTCAGA
The DNA here is from genome assembly GCF_002021735.2 of Oncorhynchus kisutch. Classification (NCBI taxonomy): domain Eukaryota; kingdom Metazoa; phylum Chordata; class Actinopteri; order Salmoniformes; family Salmonidae; genus Oncorhynchus; species Oncorhynchus kisutch. The sequence continues at coordinate 22,379,797 of NC_034186.2, read as the reverse complement.
GCAGTTTCGCAAGCAGCTGAAAGAGGCAGCCAGTGGATCTGGATCAAACGGAAGGACCCTTGCTGGGCTATAACTTCATGACCCCTCCACCCCCACCTGAGAATCCAATTCAGATCCCTCCAACTTGAGGAGGGCATATGAGGTATGCGGTCAGCTGTAGGGCTGGCTCAGGGAAGAGGACGCCCCTGCCTTGCATAGTCCCGTGGGACATCTTAATTGGGCATGGGACACAAGCGAAGGCTTGATCACCCTTTAGCTGGCCACCTTTGATGAGGGTGTTTAGTGATTAAAGGCCGAAACACCCACTGATTCGAAGGCACATTACTGAGGATGTGTCACAAAATTGACATCTTAACCCAGTCTAAGAAATAAACCTCCCATGCCACTCTGTCAACATCACGGCAAATCTCATGTGAGTGCATTCCATCTATTGGCACAATGGACAGTTTTTAACATCTCGTCCCGTGTTTTATTATTCATAACACATGGAGTTTCCTATTCAAATAAACAGTTTTTCGTATGATTTGCTTATCAGCCATGAGACTGTTACATGCTTTTCATTCATATGACAAAAGCAGTTTATAAGACCAATCAATAATCAGATCTCTACACTACTCGTTGACCACACATATCATTTTCCAAGAAATCATACCTAGTCAAAACTCATGTTCCTTCCCCTGATCCCTATCCTAACCATAATGTAAATAATCAGCTGCAGCGCTGCTCTGGCGTGAGTCAGCTTAGAGCCCCAGCCTGACTCTGACAGGACATTTTAACGTAAAATACCCTCTGAGACCCAAATAGAGGGCGGCTGGGTGAGCACTGAGCAGAAAGAACTGCTTGGAAAAGGTTATGAAAGTGGAATGACTTAGCAGAGATGGAGGGAGAGTGAGAGAGAGAACGAGAGAAAAAGAGGGGAGTGAAAAAAGGAGAGAGAGATATACAGAGAGAGAGAAAGCGTGAGAGAGAGAACAGTGAAGAACAAACACCATTGTAAATACAACCTATATTTATGTTTATTCATGTTCCCTTTTGTACTTTAACTGTTTGCACATCAATACAACACTGTATAAAGACATAATATTTATTATTTTGGAACCTTTGTGAGTGTTTACTGTACATTTTTATTGTTTATTTCACTTTTGTTTATTGTCTATTTCACTTGCTTTGGCAATGTTAACATATGTTTACCATGCCAATAAAGCCCCTTAAATTGAAGTAAAATGAATTGAATTGAGAGAGACAGGACTAAATGCAAGAGAGAATGCGTGCGAGAGAGAGGGAGAGACAGAGGGAGAGAGAGAGAGAGCGAGAAAGAGAGAGAGAGAGAAAGAGAGGGGGGGGGGGCTAAAGGCAAGAGAGAGAGAGTGGGATTCTGGTACGGTGAGGAGAGGGGAAAGTGAAAATGACACTTGAGTTGTTGGCTTGTTTTGGTTCTACAGATGGTTTCTTAGGAAACCTGAAGTAGATGTATGCTTCTTGCTCTGGTTCAGAATGGATTGAGACTGACAGATGGTGCAGCAGGCCTAGCTCGTGCCAAGTCTGCAAACTGGAGCACAGACCTTCTGAATGGCTGGACTGCCCAGTCACACAGTAAACACTACCTAACTTACGCCGAGTGCTCTTCAAACTACCATGAAATGTATGAATCATTGCATAGACCACAGATTCAGGTCATGCCAGTTAAGTCTGGGTTACTGCATGTAGGGCTTTGAAAGAGGTAGATGCTACAGTATGTACCACTGGCAATGCAGGAGTTTGGTCTAGCAGTGGCACTGCCAGGCTCTGGACTACACACGCCCCGTGAAAGACCAGGGTTCAATCCCTGGGCCAACATCTACAACTCTTCATACTGCACCTCTTATTTGTCCACCCACCCCTATTCAACATTGTCTATCCAAAAAATGAATCAGGTCATTTGTCAATGGCTTATGCTCCTCGCAGTTTACTCTGAGTCGATATTTACATCATGCCCACAAATTGGGGAAAACATTTTTCCCAATTGTAAAGGAGCCAACTTCATCATAGATTTTTTGTTATGTAGAAAGAAAGAGAACATGCTGAAAAGCTGCTGTTGTTCAATGTACATGTAACCAGATCAAAAATCACGACCTACAATTTGCAATGCTCCCACGTAGCGAAATAAAACCTGCGAGAAGTGCTCTGTGGCTTCAGGCTATTCAGCATGAGAGAGGGAAATGTGGAGACCTGGTGGTCAAGTAGGATACACCTAGCTACATTGCCTTCAGAAAGTATTCATAGCCCTAGACTTGTTCCACATTTTGTTGTGTTGCATTGTGTACTCATTTATAGAAAATGTAATGCTGAAATGTCAATAAGTTTTCAACCCCTTTGTTATGGCAAGCCTAAATAATTTCAGGAGTAAAAATGTGCTTAACAAGTCACATAATAAGTGGCACTCACTCTGTGTGCAATAATAGTGTTTAACATGATTAATAAAGACCAGACAGGGTTTCCCAGTGCCTCGCAAAGAAGGACACCTATTTGTAGATGGGTAAAAAATAAAAAGTAAAGCAGACATTGAATATCCCTTTGAGCATGGTGAAGTTATTAATTGTACAATGGATGGTGTATCAATACACCCAGTCACTACAAAGCTACAGGTGTCCTTCTTAACTCATGTTGGAGAGGAAGGAAACTGCTCAGGGATTTCACCGAGGCCAATGGTGACTTTTAAAACAGTTACAGAGTTTAATGGCTGTGATAGGAGAAAACTGAGGATGGATCAACAAAATTGTAGTTAGTATCCACAATACTAACCTAAATGACAGGGAGAAATGAAGGAAGCCTGAACAGAATACAATTATTCCAAAACATGCATCCCGTTGCACTGAAGTAAAACTGGAAAAAAAGCTAAAATAATTTATTTTTTCCACATACTCAGTATTCATATTCGTCAATCACTCCTGAGTTCCATCAATCACACCTGGGCTGCAGTCACCTATCCGGACCCGTTTGACTGCCTTCGCGGAGCCCCACCGGGCCTTCACAACTGGACTGCCGACGTTATCTACCCGAAGGAGTTATTCGGCTGGCTCCTCCGTCGCGACGTTACCTGAACGCCCATCTGCGGCCTGCTAACCGTTAGCTGTCTTACCGGCTGCTATCTGAATAGACAATTTTTTTTATTTTTTTTATTATTTTTTTAAATTATTATTATTATCTTTTCTTCTTGGGCCTCTATAACTATATCTATTGTTTTTATTTTTGTTGTTGTTGTGTGATTTGGATTAATCCCCTCTACCACACGGAACCCCACTAATCTACTGACGGAACGTAAGGGGTGGCTAACAGACCTCCATCCTATGCTAGCTTGCTACCGATGCCCTGGCTAGCTGTCTAAATCACCAACCAACCTCTCCACTCACCGGACCCTTTTGATCACTCGACTAAGCATGCCTATCCTTAATGTCAATATGTCTTGTCCATTTCTGTTCTGGTTAGTGTTTATTGGCTTATTTCACTGTAGAGCCTCTAGTCCTGCTCACTATACCTTATCCAACCTATTAGTTCCACCACCCACACATGCAATGACATCTCCTGGTTTCAACGATGTTTCTAGAGACAATATCTCTCTCTTGATCACTCAATACCTAGGTTTACCTCCACTGTATTCACATCCTACCATACATTTGTCTGTACATTATACCTTGATGCTATTTTATCGCCCCCAGAAACCTCCTTTTACTCTATGTTCCAGACGTTCTAGACGACCAATTCTCATAGCTTTTAGCCGTACCCTTATTCTACTCCTCCTATGTTCCTCTGGCGATGTAGAGGTGAATCCAGGCCCTGCAGTGCCTAGCTCCACTCCTATTCCCCAGGCGCTCTCTTTTGACGACTTCTGTAACCGTAATAGCCTTGGTTTCATGCATGTTAACATTAGAAGCCTCCTCCCTAAGTTTGTTCTATTCACTGCTTTAGCACACTCTGCCAACCCGGATGTTCTAGCTGTGTCTGAATCCTGGCTTAGGAAGACCACCAAAAATTCTGAAGTTTTAATTCCAAACTACAACATTTTCAGACAAGATAGAACTGCCAAAGGGGGCGGTGTTGCAATCTACTGCAAAGATAGCCTGCAGAGTTCTGTCCTACTATCCAGGTCTGTACCCAAACAATTTGAACTTCTACTTTTAAAAATCCACCTCTCTAAAAACAAGTCTCTCACCGTTGCCGCCTGCTATAGACCACCCTCTGCCCCCAGCTGTGCTCTGGACACCATATGTGAACTGATTGCCCCCCATCTATCTTCAGAGTTCGTGCTGCTAGGCGACCTAAACTGGAACATGCTTAACACCCCAGCCATCCTACAATCTAAACTTGATGCCCTCAATCTCACACAAATAATCAATGAACCTACCAGGTACCTCCCCAAAACCTTAAACACGGGCACCCTCATAGATATCATCCTAACCAACTTCCCCTCTAAATACACCTCTGCTGTCTTCAACCAAGATCTCAGCGATCACTGCCTCATTGCCTGCATCCGTAATGGGTCAGCGGTCAAACGACCTCCACTCATCACTGTAAAACGCTCCCTGAAACACTTCTGCGAGCAGGCCTTTCTAATCGACCTGGCCGGGGTATCCTGGAAGGATATTGATCTCATCCCGTCAGTAGAGGATGCCTGGATATTTTTTTTAAAATGCCTTCCTAACCATCTTAAATAAACATGCCCCATTCAAGAAATTTAGAACCAGGAACAGATATAGCCCTTGGTTCTCCCCAGACCTGACTGCCCTTAACCAACACAAAAACATCCTATGGCGTTCTGCATTAGCATCGAACAGCCCCCGTGATATGCAGCTGTTCAGGGAAGCTAGAAATCATTATACACAGGCAGTTAGAAAAGCCAAGGCTAGCTTTTTCAAGCAGAAATTTGCTTCCTGCAACACTAACTCAAAAAAGTTCTGGGACACTGTAAAGTCCATGGAGAATAAGAACACCTCCTCCCAGCTGCCCACTGCACTGAAGATAGGAAACACTGTCACCACTGATAAATCCACCATAATTGAGAATTTCAATAAGCATTTTTCTACGGCTGGCCATGCTTTCCACCTGGCTACTCCTACCCCGGACAACAGCACTGCACCCCCAACAGCAACTCGCCCAAGCCTTCCCCATTTCTCCTTCTCCCAAATCCATTCAGCTGATGTTCTGAAAGAGCTGCAAAATCTGGACCCCTACAAATCAGCCGGGCTAGACAATCTGGACCCTTTCTTTCTAAAATTATCTGCCGAAATTGTTGCCACCCCTATTACTAGCCTGTTCAACCTCTCTTTCGTGTCGTCTGAGATTCCCAAAGATTGGAAAGCAGCTGCGGTCATCCCCCTCTTCAAAGGGGGGGACACTCTTGACCCAAACTGCTACAGACCTATATCTATCCTACCGTGCCTTTCTAAGGTCTTCGAAAGCCAAGTCAACAAACAGATTACCGACCATTTCGAATCTCACCATACCTTCTCTGCTATGCAATCTGGTTTCAGAGCTGGTCATGGGTGCACATCAGCCACGCTCAAGGTCCTAAACGATATCTTAACCGCCATCGATAAGAAACATTACTGTGCAGCCGTATTCATTGATCGATCTGGCCAAGGCTTTCGACTCTGTCAATCACCATATCCTCATCGGCAGACTCGACAGCCTTGGTTTCTCAAATGATTGCCTCGCCTGGTTCACCAACTACTTCTCTGATAGAGTTCAGTGTGTCAAATCGGAGGGTCTGCTGTCCGGACCTCTGGCAGTCTCTATGGGGGTGCCACAGGGTTCAATTCTTGGACCGACTCTCTTCTCTGTATACATCAATGAGGTCGCTCTTGCTGCTGGTGAGTCCCTGATCCACCTCTACGCAGACGACACCATTCTGTATACTTCCGGCCCTTCTTTGGACACTGTGTTAACAACCCTCCAGGCAAGCTTCAATGCCATACAACTCTCCTTCCGTGGCCTCCAATTGCTCTTAAATACAAGTAAAACTAAATGCATGCTCTTCAACCGATCGCTACCTGCACCTACCCGCCTGTCCAACATCACTACTCTGGACGGCTCTGACTTAGAATACGTGGACAACTGCAAATACTTAGGTGTCTGGTTAGACTGTAAACTCTCCTTCCAGACCCATATCAAACATCTCCAATCCAAAGTTAAATCTAGAATTGGCTTCCTATTTCGCAACAAAGCATCCTTCACTCATGCTGCCAAACATACCCTTGTAAAACTGACCATCCTACCAATCCTCGACTTTGGCGATGTCATTTACAAAATAGCCTCCAATACCCTACTCAACAAATTGGATGCAGTCTATCACAGTGCAATCCGTTTTATCACCAAAGCCCCATATACTACCCACCATTGCGACCTGTACGCTCTCGTTGGCTGGCCCTCGCTTCATACTCGTCGCCAAACCCACTGGCTCCATGTCATCTACAAGACCCTGCTAGGTAAAGTCCCCCCTTATCTCAGCTCGCTGGTCACCATAGCATCTCCCACCTGTAGCACACGCTCCAGCAGGTATATCTCTCTAGTCACCCCCAAAACCAATTCTTTCTTTGGCCGCCTCTCCTTCCAGTTCTCTGCTGCCAATGACTGGAACGAACTACAAAAATCTCTGAAACTGGAAACACTTATCTCCCTCACTAGCTTTAAGCACCAACTGTCAGAGCAGCTCACAGATTACTGCACCTGTACATAGCCCACCTATAATTTAGCCCAAACAACTACTTCTTTCCCAACTGTATTTAATTTTTATTTATTTATTTATTTTGCTCCTTTGCACCCCATTATTTTTTTATTTCTACTTTGCACATTCTTCCATTGCAAAACTACCATTCCAGTATTTTACTTGCTATATTGTATTTACTTTGCCATCATGGCCTTTTTTGCCTTTACCTCCCTTCTCACCTCATTTGCTCACATTGTATATAGACTTGTTTATACTGCATTATTGACTGTATGTTTGTTTTTACTCCATGTGTAACTCTGTGTCGTTTTATCTGTCGAACTGCTTTGCTTTATCTTGGCCAGGTCGCAATTGTAAATGAGAACTTGTTCTCAACTTGCCTACCTGGTTAAATAAAGGTAAAATAAAAAAATAAAATAAAAATATCCCAAAAGAAAGAAATTATCTCACTACAATACATTACAATAGAAAGTTATCAAAAATAGATAAGATCTTGCTATCATGGAAAGGAAAATACTTGTCTATTTGTTGAAAAATCACCCTGATGAACTCTTTAGTCATATTCCAGTTGACCTATTTGCTTATGGTCTAGCCTACACCTAGCAACCAGTTTTTCAAATTATATAAGCAAAAAAACTTTAAACTTTAAATTAAACGGGCCGATTTATATAATAACGATGAATGATTAAATATGAAAGAATTAGACCTCTCACTAAAGACTTCAGTCATACAAAAGTTATACTTAAATCCAAACTGGTTCCTATAGTAGATTAGTAACAATGTCTCATCCTATGTTCAAGAATAGCCTTTTCCCGTTTATTCAGATTATAACCTCTCAAATCAAATCAAATTTTGTTTGTCACATACACATGGTTAGCAGATGTAGCAAAATGCTTGTGCTTCTAGTTCCGACAATGCAGTAATAACCAACGAGTAATCTAACCTAACAAGTTCAAAACAACTACCTTATACACACAAGTGTAAAGGGATGAAGAATATGTACATAAAAATATATGAATGAGTAATGATACAGACTGGCATAGGCAAGATGCAGTAGATGGTATTGGGTACAGTATATACATATGAGATGAGTAATGTAGGGTATGTAAATATATAAAAGTGGCATAGTTTAAAGTGGCTAGTGATACATGTATTACATAAAGATGGCAAGAAGCAGTAGATGGTATAGAGTACAGTATATACATATGAGATGAGTAATGTAGGGTATGTAAACATATAAAGTGGCATTGTTTAAAGTGGCTAGTGATACATTTTTTACATAAATTTTTCCATGATTAAAGTGGCTGGAGTTGACTCAGTATGTTGGCAGCAGCCACTCAATGTTAGTGGTGGCTGTTTAACAGTCTGATGACCTTGAGATAGAAGCTGTTTTTCAGTCTCTCTGTCCCTGCTTTGATGCACCTGTACTGACCTCACCTTCTGGATGATAGCAGAGTGAACAGGCAGTGGCTCGGGTGGTTGTTGTCCTTGATGATCTTTTTGGCCTTCCTGTGACATCGGGTGGTGTAGGTGTCCTGGAGTGCAGGTAGTTTGCCCCCGGTGATGCGTTGTGCAGACCTCACTACACTCTGGAGAGCCTTACGGTTGTGGGCGGAGCAGTTGCCGTACCAGGCGGTGATACAGCCTGACATGATGCTCTCGATTGTGCATCTGTAAAAGTTTGTGAGTGCTTTTGGTGACAAGCCAAATTTCTTCAGCCTCCTGAAGTTGAAGAGGCGCTGCTGCACCTTCTTCACCATGCTGTCTGTGTGGGTGGACCAATTCAGTTTGTCTGTGATGTGTACGCCGAGGAACTTAAAACGTACTACCCTCTCCACTACTGTCCCGTCGATGTGGATAGGGGGGTGCTCCCTCTGCTGTTTCCTGAAGTCCACGATCATCTCCTTTGTTTTGTTGACGTTGAGTGTGAGGTTATTTTCCTGACACCACACTCTGAGGGCCCTCACCCTCGGAGTGGCCATCTCGTCGTTGTTGGTAATCAAGGCTACAACTGTAGCGTCGTCTGCAAACTTGATGATTGAGTTGGAGGGGTGCATGGCCAAGCAGTCGTGGGTGAACAGGGAGTACAGGAGAGGGCTCAGAACGCACCCTTATGGGGCCCCAGTGTTGAGGATCAGCGGGGTGGAGATGTTGTTACCTACCCTCACCACCTGGGGGGTGGCCCGTCAGGAAGTCCAGTACCCAGTTGCACAGGGTGGGGTCGAGACCCAGAGTCTCGAGCTTGATGACGAGTTTGGAGGGTACTATGGCGTTAAATGCTGAGCTGTAGTCGATGAACAGCATTCTCACATAGGTATTCCTCTTGTCCAGATGGGTTAGGGCAGTGTGCAGTGTGGTTGCGATTGCGTCGTCTGTGGACCTATTGGGGCAGTGAGCAAATTGGAGTGGGTCTAGGGTGTCAGGTAGGGTGGAGGTGATATGGTCCTTGACTCGTCTCTCAAAGCACTTCATGATGACGGAAGTGAGTGCTACGGGGCGGTAGTTGTTTAGCTCAGTTACCTTAGCTTTCTTGGGAACAGGAACAATGGTGGCCCTCTTGAAGCATGTGGGAACAGCAGACTGGGATAAGGATTGATTGAATATGTCCGTAAACACACCAGCCAGCTGGTCTCCGCATGCTCTGAGGACGCGGCTGCGGATGCCGTCTGGGCCGGCAGCCTTGCGAGGGTTAACACGTTTAAATGTTTTACTCACGTCTGTTGCAGTGAAGGAGAGTCCGCAGGTTTGGTAGCGGGCCGTGTCAGTGGCACTGTATTGTCCTCAAAGCGAGGAAAGAAGTTGTTTAGTCTGTCTGGGAGCAAGACATCCTGGTCCGTGATGGGGCTGGTTTTCTTTTTGTAATCCGTGATTGACTGTAGACCCTGCCACATAGCTCTTGTGTCTGAGCCATTGAATTGCGACTCTACTTTGTCTCTATACTGGCGCTTAGCTTGTTTGATTGTCTTGCGGAGGAAATAGCTACACTGTTTGTATTCGATCATGTTTCCGGTCACCTTGCCCTGGTTAAAAGCAGTGGTTCGCGCTTTCAGTTTTGAGCAAATGCTGCCATCAATACACAGTTACTGGTTTGGGAATGTTTTAATAGTTGCTGTGGGTACGACATCTCCGATGTACTTGATAATAAACTCGCTCACCGAATCAGCGTATTTGTCAATGTTGTTGTTTTACGCAATGCGGAACATATCCCAGTCCACGTGATCGAAGCAATCTTGAAGCGTGGAATCAGATTGAACGGACCAGCGTTTAACAAACCTGAGCACGGGAGCTTCCTGTTTTAGTCTCTGTCTATAGGCAGGGAGCAATAAAATGGAGTCGTGGTCAGCTTTTCTGAAAGGAGGGGAGGGGAGGGCCTTATATGCGTCGCGAAAGTTAGAATAACAATGATCCAGGGTTTTACCAGCCCTGGTAGCACAATCGATATGCTGATAGAATTGACAGAGTCTTGTTTTCAGATTAGCCTTGTTAAAATCCCCAGCTACAATGAATGCAGCCTCAGGATATGTGGTTTCCAGTTTTCATAGAGTCAAATGTAGTTCACTTTAATGTCTACATATCTTACATTACTCATATCTCATTTATATACTGCATTGAGACCCAATCACTGGACACTTTAATAAATGGATCACCGGTAACTTTAAACAATGCCACTTTAAATAATGCCACTTTAATAATGTTTACATATCTTACATTACTCATATCACATGTATATACTGTATTTTATACAATCTACTGCACCTTGCCTATGCCGCTCGGCCATCGCTCATCCATATCCATATACTTACTCCATATACTTACACATTCTCATTCACCTCTTTTGATTTGTGTGTATTACGTAGTTGTTGGGGAATTGTTAGATTACTTGTTAGATTTGTGTGTATTAGGTAGGGTTTGGGAATTGTTAGATTACTTGCTAGATATTACTGCACAGTTGGAACTACAAGCACAAGCATTTCGCTACACTCGCATTAACATCTGCTAAACATGTGTATGTGACCAATGCAAATTTGATTTGATTTATAGATTGCAAAATAGTTGGGAAGAGATTTTTGATGTACCGATTCCATGGCACATGGTTTATGAACAGATATGCAAAACGAAGCCAAATTGAAAACTTAGAAGAAAAAAAAATCCAACTATGACAGACAAAAAGAGAAGAAAAAAATCCAGAAAATCACATTGTAGGATTTTTTATGAATTTATTTGCAAATTATGGTGGAAAATAAGTATTTGGTCAATAACAAAAGTTTATCTCAATACTTTGTCATATACCCATTGTTGGCAATGACAGAGGTCAAATGTTTTCTGTAAGTCTTCACAAGGTTTTCACACACTGTTGCTGGTATTTTAGCCCATTCCTCCATGCAGATCTCCTCTAGAGCCGTGATGTTTTGGGGCTGTTGCTGCGCAACACAGACTTTCAACTCCCTCCAAAGATTTTCTATGGGGTTGAGATCTGGAGACTGGCTAGGCCACTCCAGGACCTTGAAATGCTTCTTACGAAGCCACTCCTTCATTGCCCGGGCAGTGTGTTTGGGATCATTGTCATGCTGAAAGACCCAGCCACGTTTCATCTTCAATGCCCTTGCTGATGGAAGGTTTTCACTCAAAATCTCACGATACATGGCCCCATTCATTCTTTCCTTTACACTGGTCAGTCGTCCTGGTCCCTTTGCAGAAAAACAGCCCCAAAGCATGATGTTTCCACCCCCATGCTTCCCAGTAGGTATGGTGTTCTTTGGATGCAACTCAACATTCTTTGTCCTCCAAACACGATGAGTTGAGTTTTTACCAACATTTCTATTTTGGTTTCATCTGACCATATGACATTCTCCCAATCTTCTTCTGGATCATCCAAATGCTCTCTAGCAAACTTCAGACGGGCCTGGACATGTACTGGCTTAAGCAGGGGGACACGTCTGGCACTGCAGGATTTGAGTCCCTGGCGGCGTAGTGTGTTACTGATGGTAGGCTTTGTTACTTTGGTCCCAGCTCTCTGCAGGTCATTCACTAGGTCCCCCCATGTGGTTCTGGGATTTTTGCTTACCGTTCTTGTGATCATTTTGACCCCACGGGGTGAGATCTTGCGTGGAGCCCCAGATCGAGGGAGATTATCAGTGGTCTTGTATGTCTTCCATTTCCTAATAATTGCTCCCACAGTGGATTTCTTCAAACCAAGCTGCTTACCTATTGCAGATTCAGTCTTCCCAGCCTGGTGCAGGTCTACAATTTTGTTTCTGGTGTCCTTTGACTGCTCTATGGTCTTGGCCATAGTGGAGTTTGGAGTGTGACTGTTTGAGGTTGTGGACAGGTGTCTTTTATACTGATAACAAGTTCAAACAGGTGCCATTAATACAGGTAACGAGTGGAGGACAGAGGAGCCTCTTAAAGAAGAAGTTACAGGTCTGTGAGAGCCAGAAATCTTGCTTGTTTGTAGGTGACCAAATACCTATTTTCCACCATAATTTGCAAATAAATTCATTAAAAATCCTACAATGTGATTTTCTGGATTTTTTTTCTCATTTTGTCTATAGTTGAAGTGTACCTATGATGAAAATTACAGGCCTCTCTCATCTTTTTAAGTGGGAGAACTTGCACAATTGGTGGCTGACTAAATACTTTTTTGCCCCACTGTATATATTTTAGCTTAGCATGTGCAAAATCCTAGAGGAAAACCTGGTTCAGTCTGCTTTTCAACAGATGCTGGGAGGAAAATGCACCTTTCAGCAGGAAAATAACCTAAAACATAAAGCCAAATATACACTGGAGTTGCTTACCAAGACGGCATTGAATGTTCCTGAGTGGCCTAGTTACAGTTAAATCAGCTTGAACATTTAGGACCTTGAACATGGCTGTCTAGCAATGAACAACATCCAACTTGACAGAGCTTGAAGAATTTTTAAAAGAATAATGTGCAAATATTATATAATCCAGGTGTGCAAAGCTCTTAGAGACTTACCCAGAAAGACTCACAGCTGTAATTGCTGCCAAACGTGATTGTAACATGCATTGTCTCTGGGGTCTGAATACAAAAATTATATATTTCTGTATTTCATTTTCAATAAATGTGCAGAAATCTCTAAAAACACTGTCATTATGGGGTATTGTGTGTAGATGGGTGAGATTTTTATTTATTTTTTAAATTAATTTGGAATTCAGGTTGTAAGACAACAAAATGTGGAATAAGTCAAGGGGTATGAATACTTTCTGAAGGCACTGCATGTGTGTGTAAAACATTTAATAACAGGTAAGAAATTTAACGTGTTTAGTCTGTTTGTAATTCCACTCACTACTTGTAGCTGTATAATCTGTTTGTTTGTGTTGTTGTTGGCTAGCTTAATGTTCCAGTCAGTAGCTAGCTAGCACTCACTCGCGTGGCTCCTAGCACTGTCATGAAAAGGGGCATGTATTACGTTTTTCTAAGTAGTGAGAAGGCTCGGGAGCAGGCAATGTTTAAAAGCAATCTTTAGGTGTTGTACTTTTCTTAAATGTAGTTTTGTAATTGACTAACACATATAGACAACAAGAAAATTGCGTTCTGTAAGCCAATAGGGTAACCAAAGTAACCACAGGTTGTTTTCCTCACAGGTGGGCGGGGCCGTGACGCTCTAGCTAATACAGACTGGGACTATAGGAGCCAAGGACGTCAAGTAACTCAAGAAATAAAACAAATATGGAGAAAAACAAAAACATACCATTGCCAGTCCCTGGTTATTGTGGGGTCTCTTAGAGCAAACGGACATTTCACAGTGCAGGAAGAGCAACGATTCATTGAAGTGTGAGTTGAAGGTGAAGCTGAACCTCTTCCTGTCGGTCTGGGAGTGGGAGATAGGTAGGTCTCTCCGACTGTAGTATTTGACGGTGTCGTCTGTAGGGCAGATATTCTCGATCAGGGTATAGTCTGACGCGATTTTGGGGTTTGAGTTGGCAGAGATGAAGCAGGTCTGGATCATGAAGCCAAGATCTGGGTCGACTTTGAAGGCTACAATCTGACGGGAGAAATAAAAAAATATAAAAAATCAAGATCAAAGATATTTGTGTTAAACAAAAAATTGTGTTAAACATTGTGTCATTTTTCACAAAAACAATCAACTCATGTGCCAAAATATTGTCCAGTTTATAATGTGTAAGCAAGGTGTAGAGGTTATATGATTGATACAGCCTCTAAAGATGTCAGATGATTCTATTTACAAATCCTCTCATCGACGTCGTTGAATTGATAAACTATCTGTTTCGCTCTGCAAAGTTGTGTGAGGAACACCATCTTGGCAAATGTCTGTACACTCTCTGTCAGTCCAGGAGCTATTTGTTTTAACACAGAGAACAAGCTAAAGGAACACTATCAGAGTGCTATCAGGTCCAAGAATCACAAATCCTGTGGATTTCAGTCCCTTCAAATGTTTTAAGAGGATCTTTCTTTCGGCAGACCACAAGGCATTTCCCTGAGTTATGGGTTGCATCCCAAATGGCACCCTATTCCCCATATAGTGCACTGCTTTTGACCTGAAACCTATGGACCCTGGAATAGGGTGCCATTTGGGACGAAACATGACTTATTATCCCCCTGCTGCTTTCTCTCTCCCTTTTCTCTGAAAAATCTACATGTGTTTTACTGTTTTCTGGCTGTGCCATCGACATGCCAAGGTTGTCAAAAAGCTTGCCCAGTCAAAAGCACACATGTAAGCACGCAGGCACGGACACACAAACACGCACACACACACACACACACGCACGCACACTGCATTCAAAGGACAGCTCATGGTTGGCAGCGACTAGTGAAAACCCAGTGAGCACTGTACATGCAGGCTGTGACCTGACCTATGAGTAACACAAGTTATGACACACTTGTTGCACAACAGCAGTTTCCTATACAGCTTAGTTTGGGCTGTAGCCTCAGGGGCTTGGGCAGGGCACGGCAGATCTCAGCCCAGTGTGAGAGGTGTGGAGGTGGGAGAGAAAGGGCTAGAAAGGGGCTAAGGACTAGGCCCCATGGCCCCACACACAGAGCCCTTTGTGACTTGTTGCTGCTGTCTCTCTGAGGCCACACTGTCAGAGCAGCCGTCCTCCTCAAATAGCTCCATAAATCAACACTTCAAAGAGCCTCACTGTGTGGATCTCGAACTTATCTTACACAACCTCCCGATAGGACCTCCTTAGTAATTACTTATCAGTGCTATTAGCAAGGTACATTCTGGACTTTCCAGACAGAATAAATAAGACGATAAGGTCTCTGGGGAGAATTCTAAATGCCATACAGTACTGTATGTGCCAGGACACTTTAAGACAGAGATGATGGCTGGTAGGGGTAGTTAACAGCAGAAAGACGATATGTTAACTTTATATCCTACCGACCCAGACCAAATATCAACGGACCCTGTGGAAGCTAAAACACTAACAGATGAAAGTGGACCAGACCAGTGTACACACAGAACAGTCCTCAATGTTGTTTTGACAGGCCTCATATTAAGAGAGACAGAGACACAGACATATACACACACACACAGACAATCCTGGCTCTTGTGAAATCGTTCCAACTCACATGTCCCAACATCTGGATACTAGCCTACTAATTATATTAATCTGAGCGAATCACACACAGACTAAAAATATAACAGACACAATGTACTTAAATGTATTTAGTACAGTTTATAGTATTTCACTGCTTCGTTTACCTCTACGAAGACCTGTTGATTTTTGGAGACGGTATGGAAGGCCTGGGTAGACGGATAATGGAAGAGATGGGTGTTGTACAGCTCCATGTTAACCATGACGTCGGTGCTGAGCGGTTCCTTTGCTGCCGGGGCAATACGAGGGAACGATCCTGATGATCCTGATCCTCCTAGAGTGTCCTGGTTCTTCCTGTAGGTGCAGTTGAACTGGAGAGAGGCGGGAGAGAGGAGAGAAAGCCAGTCAAAACAGTTGAACTGGAGGGACAAGGAGAGAAGAGCCAATCCAAACAGTTGAACTGGGGGAGGGGTGAAGAGCCAATCAAAACAGCTGAATTGGAGGGGTGAAGAAGAGAAGAGCCAATCACAACATAATCATGGTTCTAACATACCCTGGCCCTCACCCTTGTCCTCACCCTGACCCTCACCATCCCCCTGGCCCTTACCCTGGCCCTCACATTACCTGGCTCTCACCATCGCCCCTCACACTACCTGGCCTTCACAGCCAGGAGCATTTCAAGTGTTTCATCACAGCAATATCACTGAGGGAAACAGAGATACAGGCAGGAGGAGACAAAGATGAGAAAGGAAGAGTGTGCATGGGTAAAGAGTATGGCTATAGAGACACAGAGATACAGGCAGGAGGAGACAAAGATGAGAGAGGAAGAGTGTGCATGGGTAAAGAGTATGGCTATAGAGACACAGAGATACAGGCAGGAGGAGACAAAGATGAGAGAGGAAGAGTGTGCATGGGTAAAGAGTATGGCTATAGAGACACAGAGATACAGGCAGGAGGAGACAAAGATGAGAGAGGAAGAGTGTGCATGGGTAAAGAGTATGGCTATAGAGACACAGAGAGAAAGGAAAGAGACTTTGTAGATGAAAGGGAAAGCGTGATAGTAGATTTCCCAAAACGCTCAGTCAGAAGAAGTTCAAGACATAAAGATAATGTGGGGAGTAGACAGTGAGAGTTGGAATCTTCCATCCTCCTAAGAAGCCAGATGAGTCTTTACTAGCACTGAGGGACTCTGGGAGATGGAGTTTCAACCATCTGGACAGGATTCAGGTGGAGGTAGTATATTATTTATTGATGATCGGTGGTCTGGTCTTGACTCCCAACTCTCTCAACCCCAGGCAGGCCCTGTCATGCAATGCTACTCTCTTAATTCCTTTTTCATTTAGGGTTAATTAACCAGGGTAAACTCCCTTGAGTTTGAAAACCAACCTCTTGTTCGAGGGAGACCAAATGTATGAAAAACAAACAAACAGAGAGTCATGTAGGTACAGGAATGGCTCTAGCCATTTGAGGGCCCTAAGTGAGATCTGGTTGGGGGCCCCCATGTCCCGGTAAAACATATTAGTGCTCCCGCCCCCTTTCATGGCTGAGAGAAGAATTTGAGTTTTAAAGTTAATTTTCTGCAATACTCCCCATTTTGCCATTGGGTGGAGAGACATCTTTGCAGTTTTATAGAAGTTGGGGAAAAAAACAAGCGACCGCTTATGCCTGTAGCTGGCCCTGTGTAGCTAGATGTCTTACCAGAATGAAGGACCTGTATGCTGGTCCTGAGAAAGAATCATATAGAATCCATGTTATCTAATATTATAGATGTCTTACCAGAATGGAGGACCTGTGATCAGGCCCCGTGGTGTGCTCCAGGAAAGCAGCCCTCTCCAGCGCCTCTGTCTCCCCAGGGAAAGTCACGTCTCCGGACTCTAGATCATCGTAATCCAGGGGAACACCACTCCCATCCTTAGGCCCATCGTGACTTATCAGGATCTGGATGTCAACCACAGGGGAGTTGAACCCATCAGTGAACACAGTTCAGATACAGTATGCGTCCCAAATGGCACCCCAGTTATTCCCTTTATAAAGTACAAACTTTTGACCAAAGCCTGTTCTAAAGTAGTGTACTATATAGCTAGGGTGCCATTTGGGAAACACCCACATTGAACAGGTTCAGGTTGACTTTTTAGAATCTGTACGTCAGCCACATAGGAGAGTTGATCATTGAATCATTGAACATAGTTCAGATATATTCACAAGGTGAATAGGACATGTTCCCAGCTACTGGTGCCAAATCATGTTTTAAGGGTGCATCTCAAATGACACCCTACTACCTATATAGTGCACTACTTTTGTCAGGGCGTTGGTAAAAAACAGTGCACTATATAGGGAATAGGGTGCCTTTTGAGACATACACCAGGAAACTTTACCAGTGATTGGCGCCAAACTATTTTAAAATAATGTTCTGCATGTGAATGGTGTTGTTTCATTCAGGGGCTCAGGACTAGTGTTGCAAAGCTGCCGGTAATTTAGGTAATTAACAGAAAATCTATGGCAATCTATCGTAACTTTGGAGATGTATATTTGAATAACTTAAAAACATTTAGAATAATATAGAATATTCCTTTTTTTTTATATCGGTGTCCATATTGTTCATGAGTTTCTAGTACATGGTTCAAGAGAAAATAGTCTAATTAATGAAAAAAGCATGCAATTACTTTCAATTAACTCTACTAACTATTGACTTTTTCATAACTGCCACCAGTTTGATGGCAAAACACTGAAACAAATACATATTGACATAATAACATACAATACAAGTTTTTTTTAAAACAACATATATAGGATATTTAATGCTGAAACCCTCATATTAAACACCAATGGTATCACTAAGTTGATGGTGAATAAGCTTTTACAGCTTTGTCATTCAATTAGTAAAAAAAAAAAATCTTATTCAATCATTTCATAAGTTTTACATGTGATAAGGCCACACAGAGGGCCAGAGATTATTACAGAACCGTACACAAAAGGGCCACTAGATGTCTTGTGATAGATTACATAGAATCCTTCGAAGATACCAAACTTCTGGTGGTTTACTGGTAAACCTCTAAAGTTTTGAGTAATATACCCTCCCTTTGCAACCCTACTCAGGACACCAGTGATGCGGCTCTGGTCTGAATCTAGCTGCCACAACATTCTGCAACAGATGAGCTGAAATTAAAACGTGGGAACGTCCAGAGATTTCAACAGTCCAGAGCTGAGAGCTCTATCAGGTAGAACCCTGTGAAGCATATATATTTCATTTTCTCCACAGGAAAGAAACACTGGAAGCCCACTCTGTGTACTTCAGTTGTTTACAGGCTCAGAGGTGAGTTAGGGCTAGAAGAGAAGGACTAAATGAGGTCAATTATTGCCATTGACATTTAGTTTATTCCTACTGGTGCTTATTTCACACGTGTTTACCCTCCAGTGTAGTCTCTAGTCTAAGTATGCATCCCAAATGGCACCCTATTCCCTATATATTGCACTACTTTTGACCAAGGCTCTAATATAGTAAATAGTAGACTTGGGCGGTATACCATATATACCGGGGGAAATTTTGAAATAGCCACAGGATGTTTTTTCAATATCGTCAATACCGTTGAAACTATTTATTTTACATTTTTATACATTAGAATATTTGTAGCTACTTTTTAAGTAAATACCTGCAGTCAACTTGTGCAATACGTTAGGAGATAAAGAAGATTCCGTTCTTCAGTTTACCTGTCAAATATTTTTTTATTATGAAGCTTACTGGCAGTCCCCCGTCACGTGGTGTTTGTTTACAAGCACACAACAACGAGAGATCAGAACCTTGTGAGTCACTAACTGTTGTGCAGCACGCGTCCGGTGATCTAGTTTCACTATGGAATTCACAACTAAATGTTTGCCAGCTAGATATTTTATAACTATTACGGTAACTGTCTAAAATGTGCTAAATGCTCTGCGGCTGTGCATTGGGTTTGCTAATTTAGTAGCTTGTTAGCTATCTAGCTAAGTGGTTAGCGTCTTCCAAAATCAAGCTTCGCTTTGTAACAGCTGAGAATCCCCTGCTGGATCAAGAGCCTTGCTGTCTAATGTGTGTTTTGTGCAGAAAACTGTGAGTAGCAGTTTTTAGTTACTTCTAAAAATGTATGAGCTGGGATGTCTGTCCTGCAAATAGTTTAGGTCAGAGACTGTATAAAATGTTTGCAATGTGCTTGTTAGCATTTAGTTAGCACTCTATGGGTTAGCATTGCTAACCTTTGGACTACAGAGGCTCAGTGGGGTTTGAAAATAGCTCCCCTTGTGTTCAATGCTGGTATGACCAAATATCCCGGTGGCACAAGGTCGGTATGAAGGTATGACAATCTGGATACCGCCCAAGCCTAATAAATTAAAATGCTTATTCGTAGGATGGAACACACAAGGACATGGGGCTTTGATGTATTGCGAAACAGCTAAATGAAGAATACTTTATTTTGACCATAGGGAACTGAAGTTATCTTTGTATCTAAGAAGAGAAAAAAACAAAAATTATCCAGGAGTAATAAAGGCCTAGTTAACACATTTTGCAGGGGGTATTTTATTTATTTATTTAAATGTTGATTTATCAAGGGATGGGAAGCCCCCTCAGCACCCTTACTTCCCGCAGCAATTCATACTGTTGTCCTGATTTAGCGCTAGCTGCCCCTAGTTGTTCCTCCCATGCACATAGAGATAATGGATTACCATTGTTCAGAGTAACAGGATAGGGTTGGGGGATACGGCCATAGAGATCCTATAATTGTTCTATTTAAATATGTGAATACAGTAGGGCTAGTTTCCAGACACAGACCAAGCCAAGTCTTGGACTGAAAGTATTTTAAATGGAGATGCATTTTAGTCCAGGGGTATGCTTATTAGGGTCTGGGCACCCTCAATTTCCAGGCTTTACAAGATTTCGGAGTATGGTAACACGTGGTAGGCTAGGGTCCAGGAAACGTGCCTTCAATGAGTTGATCATTTGCTAAATGTGCTACTCACTGAGTTGATGTAGAGGACCATAGGACTGGGGTGCATGGGGTACTTGGTGGTCTGACAGCCCTCCAATGGGGTCACCAACGTGTAGTGGGTGGAGTTGACTGTTGCTTTGCATTCTGGGTCTTGAAGAGTCAGGTTGACATTAGCGTAACCGTTGGCCTGAGGAAAGAGACAATGTAATTATAAATAAATAGTCAATCATCTATAAAGTATTTTTTTAATGATATAATGTCAATATAATCTATAATCTTTGCAATAAAATTTAAATCATGATCAATGATCATCTCAAAACGATCAGTAGAGCTGACTGAGACACATGACACTAGACTAGTGAGGCATTAGACGTCACTATGCCATTCTACAGCACATACTACTTCTCTGTGTGATGTTAAATAAAACCACAGGATAGTCCAACTCTAACCATAAGTATACCTAATTGCAGTGTGAGGGTTTTACTACACTGTTGTCTATTGTGTTGGGCCTGCTTCACAGTGTCCAATGGTAGCACACAAGAACAGACACACACACAGTAGCAAACACACTACACACTGTTGACTCAAATCAGTGCCAGTCAGTATTAAAGAGGAATAATCATACAGTTAAATCAAGCATGAAAAGTGTTAATTCCACAACTGCCTTTCCTCCATTTTTGACACAATGAAGGCAGACATTTAGTCACAGTGATAAACCAGTTGGCTGACTACTCAAGTATCTCCTCACCTGCAGACTCTCTCGGTCGATGCAGACCACTATCCTGCTCTCCTCACACTGAACACTGAGACCAACACTGAGGGTCCCCTGCTGCTCTTCAGGCTCCCCACCCAGCTCCCCTCCCAGCCAAGGCCGGTCATCCAGGGAGGGGGGCAGGGACAGGTAGGGCAGGCCCTGCTCCATGAGCGGGGGCAAGGGGAAGGTGAAGGGCAGGCCACTGGAGTGTGGGGCAGCACCCCCCTGACCACCAGAGAGGATGGGGTTGGTGTCACGTAAGATGGAGAGTTCTGGAGGGAACATGGAATCCAGGGGATCCACCACATCTGTAAGTGAAGTGTGTGTGACACATTTTAGTCACACGCACAGATACAGAGATGCACGAAAGCACAAGCACGAATGTACACGCACACACACACACACACACTTACACACACACAGGCCTCATCTGGTGATTTTAAAGGCATGGAGATTGCACTGAGCACAAACAGAACAGAACATTGAAACTAAATTGGCTCAGAGTTAACAGACTTGAGTTTCAGACTATTGTCTTTATAAGGAAAGTTAAAATTGTATGTCGATGGTATGTGGTTTTAAAAATCAATGATTTATAATAGTTTATACTTTTATAACAAGCGCTTACAAATAAAATGTATTATTAGCATAATTTATTTACACAGTAGATATCTTTCTTAAATGTAGTAAACCAATGTCTATTTGTCATGCATTATCTATTATTTTCATTACAGTAAACATACACTTTCAATGACCACTTTATTAGTTACACCCATCTAGTATCGGGTCGGAGCCCCCTTTGCCTCCAGATCAGCCTGAATTCTTCAGAGAATGGATTCTACAAGGTGTGGCATTCAAACGTGGCTCAATTGCTATCAAGGGACCTAATATGTGTCAGGAAAATATTCCTCACACCTTTACACCACCGCCACCAGCCTGTATCATTGACACCAGGCAGGATGGTGCCATGGACTCATGCTGTTTACACCAAATCCTGGCTACCATCAGCGTGACGCAACAGGAACCGGGGTTCGTCGGACCAGGTGATGTTTTTCCACTCCTCAATTGTCCAGTATTGGTGATCGCATGCACACTGGAGCCACTTCTTCTTGTTTTTAGCTAATAGGAGTGGAACCTGTCTTCTGCTGCAATAGCCCATCCATGACAAGGACTGATGAGTTGTGCGTTCCGAGATGCCATTCTGCACACCACCGTTATTTGCCTGTTTGTGGCCCGTCTGTTAGCTTGCACGATTCTTGCCAATCTCCTTCGAGCTTTCTCATCAACGAGCTGTTTTTGCCCACAAGACTGCTGCTGACTGGATGTTTTTTGTTTGTCGCACCATTCTCTGTAAACCCTAGACACTGTCATGCATGAAAAGCCCAGGAGGCCGGCTGTTTCTGAGATGCTGGAACCGGCGTGCCTGGCACCGACAATCATACCACGCTCAAAGTCGCTTAGGTCACTTGTAGGGTTGGGCGTAAATCCCAGGATTTACGGTATTACTAGCTTGGTACACAAGGGGGAGCCAAAATAAACTCAAAAAAGCCCTATGGGCATCTATCACCAGAATGCTAACAAAATTAGAATAAGTAATAACACATTTCCATGGAAGTTGCTAGCTAAATATGCTAACGTGCGCAAACAAAAATAAACTTATTGCAAAGACAGGCAATCCAGCTCATAAAGTTATACATATATAGGTAGGAGCTACCGAATGTCATTTTTGGTGAGTTTGGACATTTACAAGGGAATGTGAATGAGAGACTCAAAGTTTTGACGCATGCTTGTCTGAACAGTACTCTCGAGCAGTGTGTACAGGCTGTATCTGTGTGGAATCTGGAGTCACTAGGGCAACTGGCCTGCCTGCCTGCTCTGCTTGAAGAAGATGGGGAGGAGCAGACGTGCCAAGAACAGAGAGGATAAAAAAAAGCAAGGAAATCAAGACCGCCTACAGATAACTCATCCAAAGGGCTTTGACTTATCAAACATGGCAGAAAGCTAACCCAATATTGTTAATTCAGCCACTTATTTAGATAACTAGCAAGTTAAATTAAGGGTTGTGTTAATGCAGAATTCTGTGTTTTTTCATGCAGGAACAAAATATGAAAAGCATAAGAAATATTTTGCTGCGTTTTGGAAAGCAGATCTAAAATGCTTCTTACTGGAATTTCTGCTCGACACCAGATTAAATTTGTGCTTCAAGCTGCACTTCTCCAAATGGATGAGACTTCACGAACGGGCATTCTATCAGCAGACAGCGCTTTGAGATTAACTTTAAGCAAAACATTAGGAAATTTAGCTGGCTACATTCTTTCTATGATAAACATTAGAAATATGAAATAGAAATATATCGTTTTTGCAAAAAAGACCTTGCTTTTTCATTGTAAGCTCATTTACTTTCCTGGTTGCCAGCCAAGTAGTGTTGCGCTTCTGTTATCATGAAGCTATTTTCTGCCAAATTTGTTGCACTAATGTTTTTTCTGTGAAGGAAAACTATAGCTGCACATCCCTGATCCCTAGTGAAGCAAAAGACACCATTGGCTTTCAATATAAAACGTGACCCCTGTGAATACACAGCAGGACTCACCTGCTCCCGCTTTCTCCCGTTGTGCTATTTACAAACAAACACTTGACTGGCTCAAGTGTTCTGGGGAAGTAAGGTAAGATTCTTAATGTAAAATAATGTGACAGGTGAAATGAAGAATGCAATCTCCTAATATATTGCACAATTTGACTGCAGGTATTTACTCAAAAATAAGCTACAAATATGAAAATTTATTGAAAAAAATTCAAATAAGTAGGTTCAATGGTGACAGTATTGAAAAACCATCCCGTGGCTACTTCCAAGTACCCCGGTATACCGCCCAAGCCTAGTGGAAGCCCGACCGGAATTTTTCAAATAAGTTATTCATAAGCCACCAATTGCTTGAAAACAACTTCTAAAAATCTTGGATAAAAAAGGATGTTTAGAAGTCTATAATTACTCAGTGATGAGGGGTCTAGATTGTCTTTTTAAGGAGAGGTTGGACCAGAGCTGTTTTTGGAAAGGAGTCAGAGTTCATGGCGCAATTTACAATAGACATAATGTTGAGGCCAACATTAGGCATAACTTCTTTAAGTAGTCTAGTAGGGATCACTTCTAAGGGGCAGGAGGAGGTCTTCATGTGAGCTACAGTATCAAGGAGGGAATTAAAGGATATTTGCTCAAATGAGCAAAAGGAAGCAGTAGACAGTCTCAGAGCGGTTGCCTTTAGTGCCTCCTGACCAGAAATGCTGTTATGGTGTCGGATACTGTCAATCTGGGATCTAATATTTTCTATAAAGAATCGTAAAAACTATGTGCAGAGATCAGGGGATGCGAGCATGTCACTCTTAGGGGAGGAGGGGGGCACCAACAATACAATCAGTTGTCTATAAACAGAATTATAGAAGCCTGGGTGTTTCTCACCTGGCTCCCTGAGCCTCAGGTTAAAGGTGTTAGCTACAGGTGTGTGGGTGTAGGTGGTGACCGGTCCGTAACCATGATCCTCTGCCCACTTGATCAGGGCCTGAGAGCCAGACGGGAGGTGGTGCTTAGGGGTCCTAGACACCTCCATCAGCCTCTCTGTGTTGGGGCTCAGACTGATGGTATCTGGCGTCTGAAAGGTAAATACAGGTTTATATTAGTCATATGGAATATTAAATATGACATACAGTATACAGTCATTTTCTTCTGACAGGTGGAGTCACTCCTATGTGATGCTCGTCCCTCAGTACAGACAGAGCAATCTGACCATATTTTAAACCATTCTGTGTCATGAAAGTCATTTTATAGAGATCAAAGTGGGTGCTTTTTCTCTTCTAGTCAGCAGCATTTACAGTAATCTCTACCTCTGCTAAAGTTTCATTTCCTTTGTCTGACTGTATGGAACAGTAAAAACGACCCTGTCAGCTTCAAAAGCCAGCGTGACCACAACCCACAACGAAAGTGTATTTCACATACTTTCATATCTTGACAAAGTAAAAGTCGAAGAACCATTTTACATTTGTTAGGTTTCTTCATGTAAGGAAAACACATGACAAATGTACTACTGCCCATAGTGGTGAAGGGTCATACGCACGCATTCTCGATCAAACACACACACACACATCGAAGGCCTGATCAATGGTGGGACTTAGTCTGTGTCAGATTTCTACCAGAATTCCTCATTAGTTCTGCAGTGTTCTGTGCTGTATAATGTGAGGGAGCTAATCCCTTCTCACAGATCCACTCTGTCTCAAATGGCATCTTATTCCTTATTTAGTGTACTACATATGACCAAGGCTCATGTACTCTATGTCAGCCTGGCCTGTACTTTCCCAGACACCCTGGACCCACTCCAATTCACATTCCGCCTTAACAGATCCACATATGATGCAATCTAGTTACTTCACACTGCCCTCTCCCACCTGGACAAGAGGGGAAATAACTATGTAAGAATGCTGTTCATAGGCTACAGCTCAGCTTTCAACACCATAATCCCTTACAAGCTCATCTGCAAGCTGGGGACCATGGGACTGAACACCTACCTCTGTAACTGGATCCTGGACTTCCTGACGGGACAGCCCCAGGTGGTAAGGGTAGGCAACAACACCTCCACCAGGCTGACCCTCAACATGGGGGCCCCTCAAGTTCCCTGCTGTACTCCTTGTTCATCCATGACTGCATGGCCACGCACAACTCCAACACCATTATCAAGTTTGGTGACAACACGATGGTGGTAGGCCTGATCACCGACAGCGATGAGACAGCCTACAGGGAGGAGGTCAGAGACTTGGAAGTGGTGTGCCATGACAACAACCTTTCCCTCAATGTCAATAAGACCAAGGAGCTGATCGTGGACTACAGGAGAAGGAAGGGAGAACACGTCCCTGTCCACATAGACAGGGCTGTTGTGGAGCTGGTTCAGAGCTTTAAATTCCTTGGCATCCACATCACTAAGGACTTAACATGGTCCACACAGACAGTTGTGAAGAGGGCACAACAGTCCTCTTTCTCCTCAGGAGGCTGAAAAGATTTGGCATGGGCTCTCGGATTCTCAGAAAGTTGTACAGCTGCACCATCGAAAGCATCTTGACTGGCTGCATCCCGGCTTGGTATGGCAAATGCACCACCATCGACCGCAAAGCGCTACAGAGGGTGATGCGGACAGTCCAGTACATCACTCGGGGCGAGCTCTCTGCCATCCAGGATCTCTATATCAGGCCAGAAATATTGCCAAGGACTCCAGCCCCCCAAGTCATTGACTGTTCACTCTGCTACCATCTGGCAAATGGTACCGGAGCTTCGGCTGTCAGACTAACAGGCTCCAAGACAGCTTCTACCCCAATTCAAAAGACTGCTAAATAGTCAAAAGAATGCTTAAAGGGATATTTCGGATTTTAACATGTTAGACCTCATTTTCCACTTACTTTTAGTTTTGAAGCCTCACCCAGACAATTGGTTTGATCAGACTTCCATTCCTGAGATTTCTTTGGCTGTCTTAGTTGCTTGCAAGAGTCAAATTGTGGTAGTGGCCAGACTCACCCCAGAAAACGTGTTCCAAAACATCTGGGCTATACAGGCATGTCAATATCGAAACACTTTTTCCACAATTACGAGCATAAATGTGTATATCCTGTGTTTACTGTTTTGCCCTTGTATTGGAACTAATTTCTATGTCACTACTACATCCGCGTGCTGCTAGTCTTGCTTAGCCACACCTCCAAATTCTACGGAGCCTGCTACTCGAGGATAGCGCAGTACAGACATCTTTCAAGCGCTACACTGCCCAAAACCATTACATCAAAATCAAAACATGTCTTGAGTCGGACAGCTAAAACTGAAGAGGATGCATACTTTGCAGAACCATATTTATATGGGCCAGAATATACTGATGAAGAGCTTGGACAGATAGAAGCCGAGACAGAATGGGGGAAATGGCGACAGGTGATCCGGCCTGCCCCAATACATAGTGCCAGATGTAAAGTTTGGTGGAGGAGGAATAATGGTTGGGGCTAGGCCCCTTTCTTCCAGTGAAGGGAAATGTTAACGCTACAGCCTACAATTACATTTTAGACGATTCAGTGCTCACAACTTTGACAATCGTTTGGGGAAGGCCCTTTCCTGTTTCAGCATGCACAACGCAAGGTTCAGACAGAAATGGTTTGTCGAGATCTGCGAGCATTTCATGGTTAAGTATTCGGCGCATGTGACAAATAATATTTGATTTGGTTATTAACTGTCATGTTAAACAGATATTTATTTTTGTAATTTATCCAAAGCAAATAGGGTTAAGTGCCTTGCTCAAGGGCACATCAGCATATGTTTTTTTTCTCCACCTAGTCAGCTTGGGGATTTGAACCAGCAACCTTTCAGTTACTGGCCCAACGCTCTTAACCGCTAGGCTACCTACCAACCCATATAGGACCAAGCTGGTACTGGTCCTGTCCTAGAACAGTGAACTGCAGGTCAGTAGGTAAACTGCAGGTAAACTGCCAACCTTTGTGTTAATACACGTTTGCGTTATACGCCTACCCATCCAAACACCCTACCGTTTCTGCAATTCAAACCACTCAGGTCCGCCTCCCAAGATGGCGTAGCAGTAAGTCGTCCTGTCGTGTCGTGTCCCTGTATATATCGTTTCTTTTTCGTTTTTTAACATATTTTTCTCCGCATATCTCTTTAAAAACACTTTGCTAAACCTAAGCTTCCAAATACTTTCCTGCAACCCGCCTCACCCAATGTAGCTACTTTTCCTAAAGTATTTATATTTACTTCGGAACCCCTCAACTGAAGCTAGCCAGCTAACCACCAGCTATGCTAGCGGTCTTCAGCTAACCGGTCATCAGCTAACCTTTAGTTCGGAAAGCTCTCGCCAGTTCGAACAACGCGACTCTAACCAGAGCATAACGGACCTATTTATTTTTCATCCCCGGATTCATCCCCGGATTCCCACCGCAAACGGAACATTTTTCAGCAGGATTTTTCAGCTGGATCTTCATAACTAGCTATCTAGCTAAACCGCAACCCCGGATGATTACTCCTGGCTAGCGTTTCCACCCACTTAGCTTGAAGCTAGCCCGGCCTGCGCACCTGTGCTACCACCGTAGCATACTCCTGAGCTACAATACCCGGGCCCACGACCGGTCTATCGATGTCACCGCATGAAGAGGAATAAACAGACTCACCCCATCGCGACGTCCCCCAAAGGCTAACTCTCTAGCCCTCGCTATCTCCCTGCTTGCTAATTTGGCCTGCTAACTGCTAGCTTGTCCAGCTCCGGTCCACTAACTGCTACCTTGTCTAGCCCGGGCCTACAAACTGTTAGCTTGTTAGCACAGGCCTGCTAACCGCCTGAATCGCCGCGTCCCAAAACTCTCACTGGACCCATATTTACTTTCTATCTCTTTTGACTTTTAATTTGTTTATACCTTCCGGAAACCTGCCTCACCCAATGTGATACGGAATCGCTATTATTTTTAATTTATTTTTTAGAACACACTCAAGAACCTCCAGAAGCTAACCAGCTAACTAGCTACAAGCTATTTAGTCATTGTTCGTTTTTTTTTACCTGGATAACACTCGCCAGTCCAGCTTCCCTGCCCCATCCACCGCTGCCCCCTGGACACTGACCTCTTGGCTACATAGCTGATGCACGCTGGACTGTCCATTAATCACGGTACTCCATTCTGCTTGTTTGTTTTATCTGTTGGCCCCGTTGCCTAGTCTACGCCATTTTACCTGCTGTTGTTGTGCTAGCTGATTAGCTGTTGTCTCACCTACTGTTTTAGCTAGCTTTCCCAATTCAACACCTGTGATTACTGTATGCCTCGCTGTATGTCTCTCTCAAATGTCAATATGCCTTGTATACTGTTGTTCAGGTTAGTTATCATTGTTTTAGTTCACAATAGAGCCCCTAGTTCCACTCTTCATACCCCTGATAACTCCTTTGTCCCACCTCCCACACATGCGGTGACCTCACCCATTACTACCAGCATGTCCAGAGATACAACCTCTCTCATCATCACCCAGTGCCTGGGCTTACCTCCGCTGTACCCGCACCCCACCATACCCCTGTCTGCGCATTATGCCCTGAATATATTCTACCATGCCCAGAAACCTGCTCCTCTTATTCTCTGTCCCCAACGCTCTAGGCGACCAGTTTTGATAGCCTTTAGCCGCACCCTCATACTACTCCTTCTCTGTTCCGCGGGTGATGTGGAGGTAAACCCAGGCCCTGCATGTCCCCAGGCACCCTCATTTGTTGACTTCTGTGATCGAAAAAGCCTTGGTTTCATGCATGTCAACATCAGAAGCCTCCTCCCTAAGTTTGTTTTACTCACTGCTTTAGCACACTCTGCTAACCCTGATGTCCTTGCTGTGTCTGAATCCTGACTCAGGAAGGCCACCAAAAATTCAGAGATTTCCATACCCAACTATAACATCTTCCATCAAGATAGAACTGCCAAAGGGGGAGGAGTTGCAGTGTACTGCAGAGATAGCCTGCAAAGTAATGTCATACTTTCCAGGTCCATACCCAAACAGTTCGAACTACTAATTTTGAAAATTACTCTCTCCAGAAATAAGTCACTCACGGTTGCCGCCTGCTACCGACCCCCCTCAGCTCCCAGCTGTGCCCTGGACACCATTTGTGAATTGATCGCCCCCCATCTAGCTTCAGAGTTTGTTCTGTTAGGTGACCTAAACTGGGATATGCTTAACACCCCGCCAGTCCTACAATCTAAGCTAGATGCCCTCAATCTCACACAAATCATCAAGGAACCCACCAGGTACAACCCTAACTCTGTAAACAAGGGCACCCTCATAGACGTCATCCTGACCAACTGGCCCTCCAAATACACCTCCGCTGTCTTCAACCAGGATCTCAGCGATCACTGCCTCATTGCCTGTATCCGCTACGGAGCCGCAGTCAAACGTCCACCCCTCATCACTGTCAAACGCTCCCTAAAACACTTCTGTGAGCAGGCCTTTCTAATCGACCTGGCCCGGGTATCCTGGAAGGACATTGACCTCATCCCGTCAGTTGAGGATGCCTGGTCATTCTTTAAAAGTAACTTCCTCACCATTTTAGATAAGCATGCTCCGTTCAAAAAATGCAGAACTAAGAACAGATACAGCCCTTGGTTCACCCCAGACCTGACTGCCCTCGACCAGCACAAAAACATCCTGTGGCAGACTGCAATAGCATCGAATAGTCCCCGTGATATGCAACTGTTCAGGGAAGTCCGGAACCAATACACGCAGTCAGTCAGGAAAGCTAAGGCCAGCTTCTTCAGGCAGAAGTTTGCATCCTGTAGCTCCAACTCCCAAAAGTTCTGGGACACTGTGAAGTCCATGGAGAACAAGAGCACCTCCTCCCAGCTGCCCACTGCACTGAGGCTAGGTAACACGGTCACCACTGATAAATCCATGATTATCGAAAACTTCAATAAGCATTTCTCAACGGCTGGCCATGCCTTCCACCTGGCTACTTCAACCTCGGCCAACAGCTCCGCCCCCCCCCGCAGCTCCTCGCCCAAGCCTCTCCAGGTTCTCCTTTACCCAAATCCAGATAGCAGATGTTCTGAAAGAGCTGCAAAACCTGGACCCGTACAAATCAGCTGGGCTTGACAATCTGGACCCTCTATTTCTGAAACTATCTGCCACCATTGTCGCAACCCCTATTACCAGCCTGTTCAACCTCTCTTTCATATCGTCTGAGATCCCCAAGGATTGGAAAGCTGCCGCAGTCATCCCCCTCTTCAAAGGGGGAGACACCCTGGACCCAAACTGTTACAGACCTATATCCATCCTGCCCTGCCTATCTAAGGTCTTCGAAAGCCAAGTCAACAAACAGGTCACTGACCATCTCGAATCCCACCGTACCTTCTCCGCTGTGCAATCTGGTTTCCGAGCCGGTCATGGGTGCACCTCAGCCACACTCAAGGTACTAAACGATATCATAACCGCCATCGATAAAAGACAGTACTGTGCAGCCGTCTTCATCGACCTTGCCAAGGCTTTCGACTCTGTCAATCACCATATTCTTATCGGCAGACTCAGTAGCCTCGGTTTTTCGGATGACTGCCTTGCCTGGTTCACCAATTACTTTGCAGACAGAGTTCAGTGTGTCAAAACGGAGGGCATGCTGTCCGGTCCTCTGGCAGTCTCTATGGGGGTGCCACAGGGTTCAATTCTCGGGCCGACTCTTTTCTCTGTGTATATCAATGATGTTGCTCTTGCTGCGGGCGATTCCCTGATCCACCTCTACGCAGACGACACCATTCTATATACTTTCGGCCCGTCTTTGGACACTGTGCTATCTAACCTCCAAACAAGCTTCAATGCCATACAACACTCCTTCCGTGGCCTCCAACTGCTCTTAAACGCTAGTAACGCATGCTTTTCAACCGGTCGCTGCCTGCACCCGCATGCCCGACTAGCATCACCACCCTGGATGGTTCCGACCTAGAATATGTGGACGTCTATAAGTACCTAGGTGTCTGGCTAGACTGCAAACTCTCCTTCCAGACTCATATCAAACATCTCCAATCGAAAATCAAATCAAGAGTCGGCTTTCTATTCCGCAACAAAGCCTCCTTCACTCACGCCGCCAAGCTTACCCTAGTAAAACTGACTATCCTACCGATCCTCGACTTCGGCGATGTCATCTACAAAATGGCTTCCAACACTCTACTCAGCAAACTGGATGCAGTCTATCACAGTGCCATCCGTTTTGTCACTAAAGCACCTTATACCACCCACCACTGCGACTTGTATGCTCTAGTCGGCTGGCCCTCGCTACATATTCGTCGCCAGACCCACTGGCTCCAGGTCATCTACAAGTCCATGCTAGGTAAAGCTCCGCCTTATCTCAGCTCACTGGTCACGATGGCAACACCCATCCGTAGCACGCGCTCCAGCAGGTGTCACTGATCATCCCTAAAGCCAACACCTCATTTGGCCGCCTTTCGTTCCAGTACTCTGCTGCCTGTGACTGGAACGAATTGCAAAAATCGCTGAAGTTGGAGACTTTTATCTCCCTCACCAACTTCAAACATCTGCTATCTGAGCGGCTAACCGATCGCTGTAGCTGTACATAGTCTATTGGTAAATAGCCCACCCTTTTTCACCTACCTCATCCCCATACTGTTTTTATTTATTTACTTTTCTGCTCTTTTGCACACCAATATCTCTACCTGTACATGACCATCTGATCATTCATCACTCCAGTGTTAATCTGCAAAATTTTAATTATTTGCCTACCTCCTCATGCCTTTTGCACACAATGTATATAGACTCCCCTTTGTTTTCTACTGTGTTATTGACTTGTTAATTGTTTACTCCATGTGTAACTCTTTGTTGTCTGCTCACACTGCTATGCTTTATCTTGGCCAGGTCGCAGTTGCAAATGAGAACTTGTTCTCAACTAGCCTACCTGGTTAAATAAAGGTGAAATAAATAAAAAATAGGCAGAGCTAGGACTGGTCCAAAATGGCACCCTATTCCCATTATAGTGCACTACATTTGACCAGGGCCCATAGTACTTTGGTCAAAAGTAGTTCACTTTATAGGGAATAGGGTGTCATTTGGGGTACAGCCAGAGCCTGCAGTCAGCCAGAGCCTGCAGTCAGCCAGAGCCTACAGTCAGCCAGAGCCTGCAGTCAGCCAGGGTCTGCAGTCAGCCAGGGCCTGCAGTCAGCAGCGCTCATAACTCACATTATCATGGATGACAAACAGGTCAGGCTGTGAGCACAAATACTGTCTGTGATGAGCCTATGAAAATGTCTTGCCCCCCTCCTCTCTTCCTCCTTTCTCCTCCTCCTTTCCCTTCCTTATTTGATGCGATGACAACCCTTAGTGCTGTCAGGGTGATATTTCACGGTTCATCCATCCCCCTCCCTCCTTGCATCCCTACATCCCCTGCAGGCAGGTTGAAACCAGGTGCCACTTCAACACTCCTCAGATTGTGACAAATGTATTGGTCAGCAACACAAAGTGGTGACATGCCTGTCTATCTGCTGTGCCTGTCTAGTCATGTGTTGTGACATGGGTATTCTGCCTGTATCCCCTCACACCATCAGTGCCATTGTGATGTGTTACTGAGACAGTGAAAAACATTTTGGCAGTGAAAAATCTGAAAGTAGAACTACTCAATTTGAACTCAACACTTGGTTTGCTATAAAGCTGAGGGATGGAGTCTTGGGTCTCTGGAGATGGCCATTAAATAAACTGCTACTACTGAAAATCAAATAATTTTTATTTAGGTCAAAACAGCTCTTTCCAAAAGGAGAGGCTGTGTTTGTTACGTTAAGAGTGACGTTCTGAGTCACGTACCACTACATTCAGTTTCCCGCTGATGCTGTGAGCCTTGATGACCCAGTTGACAGACTTCTGACACTTCAGCAGCAGCACGATGTCACGAGGCAACAGAACATCTGCACCCAACGGCCTCAGATCAACGATCACATCCACCTGGAACGCACTGTTCAAGGAGAGGGAGAGAGACATAAGAATTTTGGATGGCCCAAAACACTCTGTATTTACATGCCTTCTCTCAGTCTGGCCAACTGATTAAGAAACTGGAAGTATTCCCAGAAAGAGGAAGACGTGTGTAACAGACCAGACCACATAGTGGAAGTATGGTGAAATACATGTATTTCTGGGCTCTTCATGCATATACAAAGTAATCACACCACTGGAAGAGTGAGGCGATTATCTGGCAGACTGGAGATAGGTTGCATCCCAAATGGCGAATAGTGAATAGGGTGCCATTTTGGGACAACCTCATAGACTCTGAGCCTGAGGTAGAGTTCTTAACAGAACGTCATAAGGTCAATATTACCCACCCTCTTCCTTCGTATCCAAAACAAACTACCAGAGACCAGAGAGAGAGATCATTCTGGCCTCTTGTAATGGGGAAATTACACTGAGATCATTAAGGTTTGTGCTAAGAGTTACTGTGATCGACATAATGTGTATTGTATTGACATAAAGGGCCAGTTTCCCAGTGAACAATTAAGTCTGCTCCTCGACTCAAAGCAAGCTCAATAGAGAATCTCCATCTCTTTAGTCCAGAACTAGGCTTAATCTGTGTCCAGGAAACCAGCCCAAACTAGATAAACGTGCACCCTATTTGGGTCAGACCAGTTTTTGGTTCTGGTCATGGGCTACAGTACTGACCAGCTGGAGTTATGTTTATGTTATGGTTGTGGTGGATTACAGTACTGACCTACTAGAGTTGGGTGCTTGCAGCTCGATGATGTGGACCTCTTGGTCCTGGCCTGGTCCAGACAGGACACAGCCTTTAGAGGCCTGGGACTCTACGTAGCCAGCAAGGTAGTTCAGAGAGAGGAACTTGTTGTCGATCTTGCAAGTATCGGAGAACACTGGGTCTGGAAGAGGAAAGGAGAAGGTGGGTGGATGAGATTATGAGATGAGATCATGACTCAATGTATAATTCGAACACTGGATGTGATGTGATTATACATGATTAATCGTCAAGAGGAAGAAGCTCTGACGAAGGCAGAGAGAACAATACGTAAGCTTAATATACTGAAGTGATACTGGGAATCGCTGTGTGCAAGGTTTTTTTTAACTTTCAAGATGATTACTCATGAGCAAATGGGTGAGGATTTACACTACAGTTTGTTCAGCCAGCGTTTTGAGATATCTAAACTAGAGGTCGACCGATTATGATTTTTCAACGCCGATACTGATTATTGGAGGACCAAAGAAGTCGATACCGATTTTAAAAAATATATATATATTTATATATATATATATTTTTTTAATGTATTTGTAATAATGACAATTACAACAATACTGAATGAACACTTATTTTAACTTTAATATAATACATCAATAAAATCAATTTAGCCTCAAATAAATAATGGAACATGTTCAATTTGGTTTAAATAATGCAAAAACAAAGTGTTGGAAAAGAAAGTAAAAGTGCAATATGTGCTATGTAAGAAAGCTAACGTTTAAGTTCCTTGCTCAGAACATGAGAACATATGAAAGCTGGTGGTTCCTTTTAACATGAGTCTTCAATATTCCCAGGTAATAAGTTTTAGGTTGTAGTTATTATAGGAATTATAGGACTATTTCCCTCTACCATTTGTATTTCATTGACCTTTGACTATTGGATGTTCTTATAGGCACTTTAGTCTTGCCAGTGTAACAGTATAGTTTCCGTCCCTCTCCTCGCTCCTCCTTGGGCTCGAACCAGCAACACAACGACAACAGCCACCATCGAAGCAGCGTTACCCATGCAGAGCAGGGGGAACAACTACTAGAAGGTTCAGACCGAGTGACTTTAGAAACGCTATTAGTGCGCGCTAACTAGCTAGCCATTTCACTTCGGTTACACCAGCCTCATCTCGGGAGTGATAGGCTTGAAGTCATAAACAGCACAATGCTAGACGCACAACGAAGAGCTGCTGGCAAAACGCACGAAAGTGCTGTTTGAATGAATGTTTACGTGCCTGCTTCTGCCTACCACCGCTCAGTCAGATACTTAGATACTTATATGCTCAGTCAGATTATATGCAACGCAGGACACGCTAGATAATATCTAGTAATATCATCAACCATGTGTAGTTAACTAGTGATTATGATAGATACATTTTTTATAAGATAAGTTTAATGCTAGCTAGCAACTTACCTTGGCTTACTGCATTCGCGTAACAGGCAGTCTCCTTGTGGAGTGCAACGAGCGAGAGGCAGGTCGTTATTGCGTTGGACTAGTTAACTGTAATGTTGCAAGATTGGATCCCCCGAGTTGACAAGGTGAAAATCTGTCGATCTGCCCCTGAACAAGGCAGTTAACCCACCACCACTAGGCCGTCATTGAAAATAAGAATGTGTTCTTAACTGACTTGCTTAGTTAAATAATGCTATAAAAAAATATATGTATAAATGAAAAAATCAACAACTCAGCGCCCAAAAATACCGATTTCCAATTGTGAAGAAAACTTGAAATCGACCCTAATTAATCTACCATTCCGATTTAATCGGTCTGCCTCTAATCTAAACACTTTGGGATTGCTGGTAAAAGACAGGGACATACAGACAGGTTTTGCATTGAACACTATTATTCATGTTCTGACAAAATTAAGGCCAATATGTTTTGAAAATACATTTTGAACAATATCAGTCATAAACACGTCCAATCAGTAATTCCTGTCAGGTTTCCCACCATTCTAACTTATAATTTATTTACTCAAATATTATTATACTCCATCCAACTGCCCAGGCATGCAATCTCTTCTCCATCTTTTCAGAGGAATCACAAGACAGATGCTTCCTTATTTAGCAAACAAGGTCTTGGACAGTAGTGAGGTTTAGAGAATATAAAGTAAAGGTTTGGCACCTTCCTCCCCGAACCTCCTCATGGCACTTTGAAGAGCTGAGGAAGAGTGTGTGTGTGTGTGTGTGTGTGTGTGTGTGTGTGTGTGTGTGTGTGTGTGTGTGTGTGTGTGTGTGTGTGTGTGTCTCTCTGCTCTCCTCCAAGTGACTAAGAACATGGAGAGCACAGAACATGGAGAGCACAAAACAAAGGCCTGAGGTGTATGTTTCATGATTAACTACTCGTGGTGTGATTCTGATAACGTTCAGGAATTCAAGTCCTTTTGTTCACCCGACCTAGAATACCGACCTCACAATCAAATGCAGACCGTATTACCTCCCAAGAGATTTATCTTTGGTTATAGTACCAGCCGTGTATATTCCCCTTCAAGCCGATACCACGACAGCCCTCAAGGAACTACACCTGACTTTGTGCAAACTGAAAACCACAAATCTTGAAGATGCATTTATTGTAGCTGGGGGCTTTAAAAAAACGAATCTGAAGAAAAAGCTACCAAAGTTCTATTAACACATTGCCTGTACAACTCGCACTTCAAAAACTATTGACCATTGTAGCCATCCCAGAAGGGAGAGAAACAAAGGCCCTCCCCCACCCTCAGTTTGGCAAATCAGATCACGACTCCATTCTTCTCCTCCCTTCCTATAGGCAGACACTCAAACAGGAAGTACCTAGGCTAAGGTCTATTCAACGCTGGTCTGACCAATCAGAATCCATGCTGCAAGATTTTTTTTGAGCATGTGTACTGGGATATGTTCTGGGTTGCTTCTGAGAATATCATTGACGTATACACTGACACAGTGACTGAGTTAATCAGGAAGTGTATAGGGGATGTTGTTCCCACTGACTGTTAAAATCTTCCCAAATCAAAAAGCATGGATAGATGGCAGCATTCACGCAGAACTGAAACCACGAACCACCGCATTTAACCATTGCAAGGTGACCGGGAATATGGTTGAATAAAAAACAGTGCAGTTATGCACTCCGTAAGGCTATCAAACAAGCAAAATGTCAGTACAGAGACAAAGTGGAGTTGCAATTCAACACGAGATCTATGTGGCAGGGACTCCAGACAATCACGGACTACAAAGGGAAAACCAGCCACGTCTTGGACACCGACATCTTGCTTCTGGACACGCTAAACACCTTCTTCAGCAGTTTTGATGATAACACAATGCGACCAACACAGGCCACTCCTGAGGACTGTGGGCTCTCATTCTCTGAGTAAGACATTTAAGTGTGTTAACCCTTGCAAGGCTGCCAGCCCAGATTGCATCCCTAGCCGTATCCTGGCTGGAGTGTTTACGGACATATTCAATCTCTCTCTATCCCAGTCAGCTATCCCCATTTGCTTCAAGATGTCCACCATTGTTCCTGTATCCAAGAAAGCAAAGGCAACTGAAATAAATGACTAATCGCATATCACTTCCACCTTATCTGACACCCTAGACCAATTTCCATTTGCATACCGACCCAAAAGACCCACAGACGATGCAATCGTCATCACATTGCGCACTGCTCTATCCCATCTGGACAAGAGGAATACCTATGTAAGAATGCTATTCATTGACTACAGCTCAGCCTTCAACACCGTAGTACCCTCCAAGCTCATCATTAAGCTAGGGACCCTGGTCTGAACCACGTGCAACTGGGTCCTGGACTTCCTGAGGGGCCGGTCCCTGGTATTGAAGGTAGGAAACCTCACCTCCACTACACTGATCCTCAACACAGGGGCCCCACAGCCCCCTCCTGTACTCCCTGTTCACTCTGCCTCCAACTCAATCATCAAGTTTGTAGACGACACAACAGTAGTAGGCCTGATTACCAACAATGACGAGACAGCCTACAGGGAGGACGTGAGGGACCTTGCGGAGTGGTTCCAGGAAAATAACCTCTCCGTCAACTTCAACAAAACAAAAAGCTGATTGTGGACTCCAGGAGACAGCAGGGAAGCAGTGAAGAAGGTGAAAAGCTTCAAGTTCCAAGGCATACACATCACTGACATGGTCTGAAATGGTCCACCCACACAGATAGTGTGGTGAAGAAGGCGCAACAGCGCAACTTCAATCTCAGGAGGCTGAAGATATTTTGCCCCTAATTTCGCCCCTAAGACTCTTACAAATTTTGACAGATGGCCATTGAGAGCATCCTATCAGGCTGTATCACTGCCTGGTATCCCGCTCTCCAGAGGGTGGTGCAGTCTGCCCAACGCATCACCGGGGGCAAACTACCTGCCCTCCAGGACACCTACAGCACCCGATGTCACATGAAGGCCGAAAAGATTATCAAGGACATCAACCACCTGAGCCAAGGCCTGTTACCCCCGCTATCATCCAATAGGCGAGGTCAGAACAGGAGCATCAAAGCTCAGACCGACGGACTAAAAAACAGCTTCTATCTCAAGGCCATCAGACTGTTAAATAGCCATCACTCGCCAGCCTCCACCTAATACTCTGCCCTGAACTTAGTCACTCACAAGCCAGCTACCACCTGGTTACTCAACCCTGCACCTTAGAGGCTGCTGCCCCATGTACATAGACATGGAACACTGGTCACTTTAATAATGTAACACTGGTCACTTTAATAATATTTAAATACTGTTTTACTCATTTCATATGTATATACTGTATTCTAGTCAATGCCATCCCTCAACTATTGTGGTATATATATACTAATCTATTCTAGGTATTCTACAGATATACTAAATATTCTATCCTTATACTGTCCATAATGTCTATACATCCTATCACATGTACACATACATACAGTACCAGTCAAAGGTTTGGACACATCTACTAATACATGGCTTTTTCTTTATTTTTTACTATTTTCTACAGTGCCTTGCCAAAGTATTCATCCCCCTTGGTGTTTTTCCTATTTTGTTGCATTGCAACCTGTAATTAAAATATATTTTTTATTTGGATGTAATGTAATAGACATACACAAAATAGTCCAAATTGGTGAAGTGAAATGAAAATAATTAAAAAAATGTGAAGGAAAAAAAAACACGGAAAAGTGGTGCGTGCATATGTATTCACCCACTTTGCTATGAAGCCCCTCAATAAGATCTGGTCCAACCAATTACCTTCTGAAGTCACCTAATTAGTTAGATTGCACACAGGTGGACTTTATTTAAGTGTCACATGATCTGTCACATGATCTCAGTATATTTTCACCTGTTCTGAAAGGCCCCAGAGTCTGCAACACCACTAAGCAAGGGGCAACACCACTATGCAAGGGCAACACCACTATGCAAGGGCCACCACCACAAAGCAAAGGCCACCACCACTAAGCAAGGGCCACCACCACTAAGCAAGGGCCACCACCACTAAGCAAGGGCCACCACCACTAAGCAAGGGCCACCACCACTAAGCAAGGGCCACCACCACTAAGCAAGGGCCACCACCACTAAGCAAGGGCCACCACCACTAAGCAAGGGCCACCACCACTAAGCAAGGGCCACCACCACCAAGCAAGCGGCACCATGAAGACCAAGGAGCTCTCCAAACAGGTCAGGGACAAAGTTGTGGAGAAGTACAGATCAGGGTTGGGTTATAAAAAAAATCTGAAACTTTGAACATCCCACAGAGCACCATTAAATCGATTATTGAAAGAATATGGCACCACAACGAACCTGCCAAGAGAAGGCCGCCCACCAATACTCGTGGACAAGGCAAGGAGGGCATTAATCAGAGGCAACAAAGAGACCAAAGATAACCCTGAAGGTGCTGCAAAGATCCACAGTGGAGATTGGAGTATCTGTCCATAGGACCACTTGAAGCCGTACACTCCACAGAGCTGGACTTTATGGAAGAGGGGCCAGAAAAAAAGCCATTGCTTAACTTCTTATGGCTGGGGGCAGTACTGTGAGTAGCTTGGGTGAATAAGGTGCCCAGAGTAAACTGCCTGCTACTCAGGCCCAGAAGCTAAGATATTCATATCAATCAGCTCTTATTCTCTCCTCCTTCACAGTAGAAGCCCGAAACAAGGTTCTAAAGACTGTTGACATCTAGTGGAAGCCGTAGGACGTGCAATATGACCCCATAGACACTATATATTGGATAGGCAAAGACTACAAACCTCAGATTTCCCACTTCCTGGTTGGATTTTTTTCTCAGGTTTTTGCCTGCCATATGAGTTCTGTTATACTCACAGACATCATTCAAACAGTTTTAGAAACTTCAGAGTGGTCTATCCAAATCTACTAATAATATGCATATCTTAGCTTCTTAGCCTTGAAGAATGCAAAAAGCCCAGTGGCTAGATGTGACAAGCTTATAGAGACATACCCCAAGACACTTACAGCTGTAAAAGGTGGCTCTACAAAGTATTGACTTTGGGGGTTGAATAGTTATGCACGCTCAAGTTCTGTTTTTTTGTTTTATTTCTTGTTCTTTTCACAAGAGAAAATATTTTGCATCTTCAAAGTGGTAGGCATGTTGTATTTATAAAATGATACAAACCCCCCAAATAACCATTTTAATTCCAGGTTGTAAGGCAACAAAATGCCAAGGGGGTGAATACTTTTGTAGAATAATAATGAAGAGATCAGAACTAACACACATGGAATCATGTCGTAACCAAAAGTGTTAAACAAATGTAAATATTTTATACTTGAGATTCTTCAAAGTAGCCACCCTTGATGACAGCTTTGCACACTCTCAGCCAGCTTCATGAGGTAGTCACCTGGGATGCATTTCAATTAACAGGTGTGCCTTGGTCAAAATTACACAAATTAACTTTTAACAAGAAAGAGAGTGATGGAGTGCTGCATCATATGACCTAGCCTCCACAATCACACAACCTCAACCAAATTGAGATGGTTTAGGATGTAACAGAATTTCTAGTAGCAAGGATCAGACCAATGTGCAGCGTGGTAAGTGTCCATAATGATATATTTAATAAATCAACAAAATAACAAAAGTACAAACAAACAACCGAAACAGTGCCGTATGGTGAAAACACTAACACAGGATACAACCACCCACAAAACACAATAGAAAACAGGCTACCTAAATATGGCTCCCAAACAGAGACAACGACCGACACCTGCCTCTGATTGAGCACCACACTAGGCCAAACACATAGAAATATAACAACAGAACAAAACATAGAAAACAACAGAATGCCCGCCCCAACTCACGTCCTGACCAACTAAAATAAAGAAATAAAAAAGGAACTAAGGTCAGAACGTGACAGTACCCCCCCCAAAGGTGCGCCCCCCAAAGGTGCGGACTCCGGCCGCAAAACCTGAACCTATAGGGGACGGTCTGGGTGGGCATTTACCGCGGTGGCAGCTCTGGAGCGGGACGTGGACCTCACCCCACCATAGTCTCGGCCCACTTATGTGGCACCTAAGGAGTGGCGACCCTTGCCACTGACCCCGGATTGGGGACCCTAGCAACGGGTCCCAAATGGACGGGAGATTCCGGCAGCATCGGACAGGCAGGAGACTCCGGCAGCTCCGGAGTGAAAGGCGATTCCGGCAGCGCCAGAGTGACGGGCGATTCCGGCAGCTCCGGAGTAACGGACGGCCCTGGCAGCTCCTGACCGGCGGCTCTGGCAGCTCAGGACAGACTGGGGACTCTGGCAGCTCAGGACAGACGGGGGACTCTGGCAGCTCAGGACAGACGGGGGACTCTGGCAGCTCAGGACAGACGGGGGACTCTGGCAGCGCTGGACAGACGGGGGACTCTGGCAGCGCTGGACAGGAGGGGGACTCTGGCAGCGCTGGACAGGAGGGGGACTCTGGCAGCGCTGGACAGGAGGGAGCACCTGTAGGGAGAAAAGAGAGCGACAGCCTGGTGTGGGGGGCTCCCACCGGAGGACTGGTGCGTGGAGGAGGCACCGGATAGACCGGACCGTGGAGGCGCACTGGAGGTCTCAAGCACCGAGCCTGCACAACCCTACCTGGCTGGATACTCCCCGTAGCCAGGCCAGTGCGGTGAGGTGGAAAAGACAGCACTGGGCTGTGCTGGCGAACCGGGGACACCATGCGTAGGGCTGGTGCCATGTACCCCGGCCCGAGGAGACTCACTGGAGACCAGATGCGCTGAGCTGGCTTCATGGCACCTGGCTCGATGCCCACTCTAGCCCGGCCGATACAAGG
This sequence comes from Oncorhynchus kisutch, assembly GCF_002021735.2. NCBI lineage: Eukaryota > Metazoa > Chordata > Actinopteri > Salmoniformes > Salmonidae > Oncorhynchus > Oncorhynchus kisutch. The sequence goes on along the minus strand of NC_034186.2, from coordinate 22,337,385 downwards.
CGCTGCGCTGTAACGCACCAGGCCATGCCTGCGCACCGGGGACACCGTGCACCACACGGCATAACACGGTGCCTGCCCGGTCCACCTCTCCACAGTAAGCACGGGGAGTTGGCGCAGGTCTCCTACCTGACTTAGCCACACTCCCCGTGTGCCCCCCCCCCCCCCCCCCCATACAGTTTTGGGGCTCCCTCTCGTCCCAGTCGCGCTGCCGTGCTGCCTCCTCATATCGCTGCCTCTCAGCTTTCGCTGCCTCCAGCTCTGCCTTGGGGTGGTGATATTCCCCAGCCTGTGCCCAGGGTCCCTTGCCGTCCAGAATCTCCTCCCATGTCCATGAGTCCCGAGATTTCTGCTGCTGCCCGTTACCACGCTGCTTGGTCCTTGAGTATTGGGTGGTTCTATAACGGAATTCCTCTTCTTCAGATGAGTAGCAAGGATCAGACCAATGTGCAGCGTGGTAAGTTTCCATAATGATATATTTAATATCAACAGAACACTGAACAAAATAACAAAGGTACAAATAAACACCCGAAACAGTCCCGTATGGTGAAAACACAGGATACAACCACCCACAAAACACAATAGAAAACAGGCTACCTAAATATGGCTCCCAATCAGAGACAACGACTGACACCTGCCTCTGATTGAGAACCATACTAGGCCAAACACATAGAAATATAACAACAGAACAAAACATAGAAAACAACAGAATGCCCACCCCAACTCACGCCCTGACCAACTAAAATAAAGACATAAAAAAGGAACTAAGGCCAGAACGTGACATGGGATGAGTTGGACAGCAGAGTGAAGGAAAAGCAGCCAACAAGTGCTCAGCATATGTGGGAACTCCTTCAAGACTGTTGGAAAAGCATTCCAGGTGAAGCTGGTTGAGAGAATGCCAATAGTGTGCAAAGATGTCATCAAAGCCAAGGTTGGCTACTTTGAAGAATCTCAAATATAAAATATTTAACACGTTTTTGGTTACTACATGATTCCATATGTGTTATTTCATAGTTTTGATGTCTTCACTATTATTCTACGATGTAGAAAATAGTACAAATTTATATATATATATATATATTATATATATATATAAAATAAAGAAAAACCCTGGAATGAGTAGGTGTGTCCAAACTTTTGACTGGTACTGTATATATATATATATATAATATATATATATAATATATATATATATATATATATATATATATATATATATATATATATATATATATATATATATATATATATATATATATATATAATATATATATTATATATATATATATATATATATAATATATATATATATATATATATATATATTATATATATATATATATATATATATATATATATATATATATATATATATATATATATATATATATATATATATATATATATATATATATATATATATATATATATATATATATATATATATATATATATATATATATATATATATATATATATATATATAATATATATATATATATATATATATATATATATATATATATAATATATATATATATATATATATATATATATATATATTATATAATATATATATATAATATAATATATATATATATAATATATATATATATATTATATATATTATATATATATATATATATATATACACACACACACAAATCTAAAAGTTAAATAATTGAATTAAAAAATATATAACTATTAAGATGAGCAATGTCGGAGTCGTAATATTTCTATATTTCTTAATTCCATTATTTTACTTTGATGTGTGTATTGTTGTGAATTGATAGATATTACTGCACTGTTGGAGCAAGGAACACAAGCATTTTGCTACACCCTAAATAACATCTGCTAAATATGTGTACGTGACCAATAGAATTTGATTTGATTTTGACATAATGCTGTAATGTGTAATGGAGCCATTACTCCACTCCACTCCACTCCTGGCAGTAACTGTGATATTGTCTTGCATTGAAAGATAGGAGACCTATTAACGACTATCTATCTGGATGTTGATGAAGTTGAACGTGCTGTCGGTTCGGTTTCTAAAGGACCAGTGGGGAGTGAAACAGTGAAGGAAGGAGTGAAGCATGGCTTCAATGGATCAATCACACAACATCCCTGGAGGAGCCCTGGACTTCCAACAGCCAGCCTCCCTACTACAGTAACTCTACTGACTGGTTGAGAGGAGATGAGGCCCCCAATGTCTGCTTTTGCTCAAGACACCTCTTCACAGTTTTTTCCACTTACAGCTCATAGTTATCAAGGAACATCTCACATTCCCTAAACCCATTAATGCCTTCGACAGTTTAGTTTACTACAAACTTTGCTGCTCAGAAGAGATTTTCCTATAGACACAAGTTGAGGAGCAAGACCCCTATCATCTTACTTAACAGCAGCTTGAAGAGTTAAGTAGGAGATAATATGATAAATGGATCCCTCTCGTGTATTTGACTAAACCTGCTTGAAGACTTGAATAGCAAGAAACAGTCCCATGTTTGATCTCTTCAGTCTACAAATGTTGTTCTTGTTTCATCAACTTCGGTACAACTCTGCCACTTCCCTCTTTTTCTCAGAGTGCACAGGACTAGTCTATCAGGCCTCAAATATGGCAGCAGGCCAACACACAAGCTAGCAATCAGAACAGCGATCCCTCACAAACCTACTACACATTTCCATCAGTCACTTCTTCCTCACTCCACTGACTCTGGGCTCATGGTCAAATAAGAAAAGTGACAAGCAAGGAAAGCAAGGTGCCAGATTACAAAATAAAGTCTATGTGCAACTGGTCAAGTCTATGTGCACCTGAAGGTTGGCTAGTGGAACTGAGAAGTCAGAAAAAAGAGAGTGTGTGCTCTGCTACTCTATGGCCTCCATTAAGAATGACTGACTGAGTAGGAACCCCTTAATTAAGGTTTAGTGGGGAAGAAAAGGCCTGTCACAAGGCAAAGAAAATATACAGTTAGTGAAATTAGGTGTAAAAGTCCCCAGGCATTCTAAACGAGAATGTGGCACACATTCTCCCACTTTGATATATGGTTTCACCTGAAATGTATGTATGGTTTCACCTGGTTATCCTACAGAAAGGACAGCCAAAGATACCTTTATGGTTCTAGGTACCACCTTTTTCCATACTGTCCCTCTAACAGTAAAACACACCTTCTCCCACTTTGATGTAGATGTCCAGGGCAATCTTGAGTTCGGAGAAGGAGGTAACGGCTCTGTACTTCTTGGTGGCCCAGTTGAGGAGGTGCTCGTTGCCATGGGGAAGTACCTCCTTCTGAACATAACAGTGGAGGGAGAAGTTCCCTGGAGGGAAGTGGACATCAGATCCCCCAGATACCTGGAGGAAGGAGAGATACAACAATGTTATAGACAGTCAGTAAGAGAGACACCATGGCTTTACAGGCAGACATACAGTGCACTTTTCATCAAGAGACATAACCCTGAGACATGGCTGTAGTGTGTTAGGAGTCATACTGTAGGAGTCTACAGCTATGTATCAGCACTACACAAGACACAGGGAATTGGACCACTGAGGTTTCAGATAGCTGGAGGGTTGAGAGACACAATGAGATTACAGACAGACACTGTACATCAGAAGAAATAGCCCCAAGACATGGCTGTAGGCTGCTATGGCATTACAGTAGGTGTAATAAGACTCATAGTCAGTTATAGGAGTCTACAGCCTTGTCTCAGGGCTAAAGGAACCACAGAGGAACATCACTTTGCCAGTGAGAGAAAAGAGCTGAAGGTAAGGATTCCACAGAATGACTGTGATACAGTAGGTTTCTGTATGACACTATGGCCCGGTTACCCAGACACAGATAAAACCTAGTCCTGGACTAAATAGCAAGCTCAATGAGCTTGTCTAGAACAAGGCTTAATTAGTGTCGAAAAAACCTGACCCTCGCTGGAACATTTGAAAATTGTGGGAGGCAACCCAGCTGTCTAGAGAGACTAAGGCTTAATCAGTGTGTGGGAAACCGGTGCTAAGAGACTACCTAAAGCATTATGGACCTAGGGAGACAAAACACAGAGATACCATAGGAACAGTAATATGGTGTGGGGATTTACAGTATCGGTATATCTAGTCCAGAGAGCAATAAGCATTGATTTAATATCATAGGGATGATTTTTGATAGTCTAATCTACATGAAATAACTTTAGATGACTTTTAGCAGTCTCCATTTCAGCTACTGAAGGAAATACATGTATAGAGTTACTGAGGACATAAAATGGTAAGCTACCACAAGGTAGCTGTGATTTACTGTTCAGAAGCTGTATTTTCTATTGGGCTCATGGTTTTCAAGACTTTCACTCACAACGACTTCTTCGTTGATAAAGATATGCACATAAAACTCAATTCTGTATTGATATGTTCATCCACTTTTTGGGAAAATAACAAATTCGAGACAATAAAAGTAAAGGCCTGCCTAGAGGCAAACAAAAAAAGAGATGAACAGACCTTTCCAAATTTAAAACTTCCATCTAAACTTTGCGCAAACACATCTTTCACACCATCCCCATTCATTATTTTAAGACCTCTCGCAATGTTCTCTTCTTATTTTCACACAAGGTCCCCTTGCACAATAAGGTGTCTGGTTTCTACTGTTTATATAACCTGTTATTGTGCGTAAGCAGTGTGCAGGGATTTATCAAAATGGCAGCAAACACCTAGAGTAGTATGGAGCTGTCTGTCATGAATGTAGCTAGCAGATACACACACGCACGTGATTGCATATGCACAAACACTTATCTGTCTTCATCATAGGTAACACATGTGCAAGATGCGCGTGTCTGTGTATGCATGCTCACACACACACACACACACACAATAACTCAGAGGTACAAAAGAAAGAGACAACTTTTATCAATGCAGTATGTTTGTTTGGCGTTGCCATTGGGGATCATCTCAAAGTAGATCATTTTGCCATATTAGAGCCGGCTGAGAGTGGGATGATACAATGAGACGCAGCCTAAGCCTAGGTAGGTAAAAAAGTGTGAGAGCACAAAACCCAGCTGTAATATGCAGAGTCAAAGAAGAAGAAAATGTGAGCTGAGCCCACAATGAAATGCTGGTTTGTCTTCTGGCAGAAAGGGAAGGAGGGATTGAGGAAAGGATGGAGAGAAAGAGAGAAACTTGGCATGTGTGAGTGTGTGTGTGCATAGAACAGGGAGCAGAGAAAGAGAGAGAAGTAGAGAGAAAGCGAGACCATCCCTTTTGGTTCTGAATGGACCTCGACCCATATGCTTCATTTCAGAGGGATAAACATTCACATGCACTGAAAAACCTACTACGGACTGTAGTACAACTGTGAGCAGGGCTGAGCATCCCAGGCCAGTCGGCGGCTCCAACACACAGTCTCGTCTAGATAGCCTACCTCATTATATTTCATACTTGTCATTCTTATTACCAAGGCCTCCAATGTAAAGTGGGGGGCAGCTGACAACATGCTGCCTGGCAGGCCAAATTAAAACATTAACTCATAGAACTATACTGATAGAGCGTAGTGCTGAATGGACCATTTCCCTTAAGCGTAGGTGGACATATAGGATCATTACGATCATTCACACTTTGTTGCCTTCCCCAGATTTTGGTTAATAGGAATTTTCCAAAGAGGGGGGAGAGGAAAGCAAAAACACAAGAATCTACTGCAACGTTAGTTAATTTTTCAGATCATGGTGTCCATTTGTTTGTGTGAAAATTTGTTACATTATCTCTTATCTCTCCATTCCTATTTGGAGCTCCAGACAGAGAGGTTCTCCATTCCCCAAACACACACACACACGCACGTACACAAACACCAACACTAGCCAACACTATCTGCAACATCTGCCTGACCCCTGGCCTCTCCTCTCTATGTTCCTGGCATTGTCACCACAGATAATAAATTCCAAAACCAGGGAGACGAACACTGTCGAAGAATTCACCGCTACGTAGATATTTATTTTTAGCAATAACGTTTACTAAGACTATGGCAGGAAGGAAAGGAAAAGTTAAGTGGAGAAAGATGGAGCACCGTGCCATTGCCTGACTGCCTCACCTAAGCTATCAAATGTGAAATAGAGCAATGGAGGAACGCTGAACAAAGAGAGGGAAGGAGGAAGAGGAGGAGGAAGGGGTTTACTTTGGGAAACCTTCCCAAGCTCAGCAAAGTTTATCAATTTAATTGTGGAAATATGACTGTAATTAGTCTTAAAGAATTAGTGGGGGAAGCCTGAAACCCCAAATTAGCTACAGGCCTTTACATGGTGATTTGACACCTCAATAATATGATATGGGAATATGAAAGAAGAGACTCGGAGAGACCCACTTTGGGACTCGACCAGTTAGCTGAGGGAAAGAGAGAGAGAAAGAAAGAGAGAGAGGAGGGATTTTGAGATTTTAATAAAATGGAATATATGAGTAATGTTTTTATCAAAGACTTTTGAAGAAAGTAATTGCCACTAGCATCCACTTTTACAAGAACACAAACTGTGAAGCCAGCACTTGCATGAGAACTGCTTGAAAATGTAAAAGCAATGCTATTCTTAATTTTTCCACTCCCAGAGTATCAACAATACTTCAACGTAGTGCTATATGCATAGACATCAATGACTGACACAATGGGACGATTAACTCAATGATTCATACAATACACAGAACATACATTTTTGTCTTTATATTGTCCCTACTGTCATAGGCATGTACGCTACTTCTTATCACCCCGTTCTCCCTGAAAAGAGAAGAGGAGGATATGACTAAACGTGCAGAGAGAGAAAGGGCCTTATTCCTAAACTTTATCCCTGAACACATAAATCATTGTTGTTTATATTTCCTCTGCTCACAAACAGACCCAGACAGACAGACAAACAGACTATCTTAGTCCTGGGCTCGCTGTATCATATGACTTAACACCTAACGCACCCAAGCATGGCCTGTCTGTCTGTCTGGCCTCTTTCTGTCGGTCTGGAATCAGCTCAGGTCTGCACTCAGAGGTGAGCGCCGGGGAACTTTGCAAAGCCAAAAGATAACCTCATTCTACCTAACTGAGCATGGAGTTAATCTCCAATGAGGAGTTCTTGGGCAGTTCAAAGCCAAATATAAGGGTACTTGAGTATAACCAGGGATGGAACTCTAGTCTGGAACATTTTCTACAAGCCCAATATGAAAAATACTAGCCTCTGGCAAGCGTGCTAGCCTAATTTCCATGGGTATAACACAATTGGAAGGGTCATATCTGTTGAAAAAGCATTTGGCATCCTCAACTGTTCAGCAGAACATGCAACGTGACACAATTAAATACTACCCACACTTTCAAAGAGATTTTTTGACAATCCACTCATGTCTACCTAACAGCCATAGAGAGCTAAGCCTGCTTACTGTACCATTGGTCCCTTGCTTCTCTCCGCAAAGTTTAAAACCCAACAATAACATGTGCATGCTGCCCAGTACCCTGCATGGTCTGTGGCGTTTTAAAAGCATATTTGCCTGTGGTTGGTTTCCTGGCCTCTCTGCCTATGTGAGTGAGTCTAGATATTACTTCCATATGTGCCAGTTGTGGTGAGGGGAGAGGAGAGACGCCATGCCAAATGTTTTATATTCATTATCAGAGTGCTGCAATCCTACTACCTAAGCAACACCCACAGTAAAGCACAACCTGAGAAAACACCATGTCTGTTTGGAGAGACAGAGAGGGGATGTGAGATAATAGGAGCGTGCTCTAATGCAGATTATATAAATGTGATAAATGCTTTTGTGGGTGATTTGATCTGCTCTCTCAAGACTGGCTCCTGGATAGCTAATCAAACTCTGTGTGTGTGTGTGTGTGTGTGTGTGTGTGTGTGTGTGTGTGTGTGTGTGTGTGTGTGTGTGTGTGTGTGTGTGTGTGTGTGTGTGTGTGTGTGTGTGTGTGTGTGTGTGTGTGTGTGTGTGTGTGTGTGTGTGTGTGTGTGTGTGTGTGTGTACTGGCAGGGAGCGCTGTTGTGTAGAAAACAACACCATCTGTCTCTGCATCAAAGCCAATATTGGGCTGGCCATGGTTCCAATTAACAATTACATAGATCGAGAGAGAGAGAGAGATAGATGAAAGAAAGAGATACAGAGAAAGACCGAGACATAGAAAGATAGATGAGTAGAGAAAAGAAAGAAAGAGAGCGAGCGAGAACAACACAGAGAGAAGAAGATAGAGAGAGAGACAGAGAGAGCGAGAGAAAAAGAGAACAAAGAGAACGAGATTTGCACATCATAACACACTGTACATAGCCATAATAGGACATTTGAAATGTGTCTATTCCTTTGAAACTTGTGAGTATAATGTTAATGAGTATAATGTAATTTTTTTTTGTTTATTTCACTTTTGTTTATTATTTATTTCACTTGCTTTGGCAATGTAAACATATTTCCCATGCCAATAAAGCCCTTTGAATTGAATTGAATGGGAGAGAGAGGGGGAGAGGGATTTAAAGAGAGACAAAAAGGAAAAAGATAGAGATTTAAATCAAATCAAATGATATTTGTCACATTGGCCGAATACAACATGTGTAGACCTTACAGTGAAATGCTTACATACAAGCCCTTAACCAACAATGCTTACATACAAGCCCTTAACCAACCATGCTTACATACAAGCCCTTAACCAACCATGCTTACATAAAAGCCCTTAACCAACAATGCAGTTTTAAGAAAAAATAAGTGTTAAGAAAGTGTTTAATAAATAAACTGAAGTAAACAATAAATAAATAAAAAGGAAAACAATGAAGAAAATATAAAAATAACTAATAATTAATGAGCAACAATAAAATAACAGTAACAAGGCTATATACAGGGGGAACCGGTAGGTTCTATGTGCGGGGGCACAGGTTAGTCGAGGTAATATATACATGTAGGTAGAGGTAAAGTGACTATGCATTGATAATAAACAGAGAGTAGCAGCAACGTAAAAATGGGGGGGGGGGGGGTCAATGCAAATAGTCTGGGTAGCCATTTGGTTAACTGTTCAGGAGTCTTATGGCTTGGGGGTCGACGTTAAGAAACATTTTGGACCTAGAAGAGAAGCTCCTGTACTGCTCCTGTACCGCATGACACTAGGGTGGCGAAGTTATGGCAATTTTTAGGGCCATCCTCTGACACAGCCTGGTATAGAGATCCTACCCTCTGTAGTGCCTTGAGGTCGGAGGCCGAGCAGTTGCCATACCAGGCGGTGATGCTCTCGATGGTGCAGCTGTATCATTTTTTGAGGGTCTGAGAACCCATGCCAAATCTTTTCAGTCTCCTGAGGGGGAAAAGGCGTTTCGTGCCCTCTTCATGACAGCCCCATTGATGAGAATGGGGGAGTGCTCGGCCTTCCTTGCTCACATTGAGGGAGAGGTTGTTATCCTGGCACCACACTGTCAGGTCTCTGACCTCCTTTCATCTTTGTCTGTAATCAGGCCTACCACTGTTGTGTCATCGGCAAACTTAATGATGGTGTTGGAGTCGTGCTTGGCCATGCAGTCATGGGTGAACAGGGAGTACAGGTGGGGACTGAGCACGCACCCCTTAGGGGCCCCCGCGTTGAAGATCAGCGTGGCAGATGTGTTGTTACCTACCCTTACCACATGGGGGCGGCTCGTCAGTCCAGGATCCAGTTGCAGAGGGAGGTGTGTGTGGTCCCAGGGTCCTTAGCTTAGTGATGAGCTTTGTGGGCACTATGGTGTTGAACGATGAACTGTAGTCAATGAACAGCATTCTCACATAGATGTTCCTTTTGTCCAGGTGGGAAAGGGCAATATAGAGTGCAATAGAGGTTGCGTCATCTATGGATCTGTTGGTGCGGTATGCAAATTGGAGTGGGTCTAGGGTGTCTGGGAGGATGCTGTTGATGTGAGCCATGCCCACCCTTTCAAAGCTCTTCATGACTACAGACATGTGTGCTACGGATCGGTAGTCATTTAGGCAGGTTCCCTTGGTGTTCTTGGGCACAGGGACTATGGTGGTCTGCTTGAAACATGTTGGTATTACAGACTCGGTCAGGGACAGGTTGAAAATGTCAGTGAAGACACTTGCCAATTGGTCAGGGCATGCTCGGAGTACACGTCTTGGTAATCCGTCTGGCCCTGGGCCTTATGAATGTTGACCTCTATAGAGAGAGTGATCACACAGTCGTCCGGAACTGCTGGTGCTCTCATTCAGTGTTGCATGCCTCGAAGCATGCATAGAAGTAATTTAGCTCGTCTGGTAGGCTTGTGTCACTGGGCAGCTCACAGCTGTGCTTCCCTTTGTAGTCTGTAACAGTTTGCAAGCCCTGCCACATCTGGCGAGCTTTAGAGCCGGTGTAGTAGGATTCAATCTTAGTCCTGTATTGCCTGTTTGATGGTTCGTAGGAAGGCATAGCGGGATTTCTAATAAGCTTCCTGGTCAGAGTCCCACCCCTTGAAATTGGCAGCTCTACCCTTTAGCTCAGTGCGGATATTACCTGTAATCCATGGCTTCTGGTTGGGGTATGTACGTATGGTCACTGTGGGGACGACGTCATCAATGCACTTATTGATGAAGCCAGTGACTGATGTGGTGTACTCCTCAATGCCATCGGAATAATCCAGGAACATATTCCAGTCTGTGCTAGAAAAACACTCCTGTAGCATAGCATCTGCGTCATCTGACCACTTCCGTATGTATTGGTACTTCGTGCTTTAGTTGTTGCTTGTGAATAGGAATCAGGAAGATAGATTTATGCTCATATTTGCCAAATGGAGGGAGAGCTTTGTATGCATCTCTGTGTGTGGAGTAAAGGTGATCTATAGTTTTTTTCCCTCTTGTTGCACATGTAACATGCTGGTAGAAATGAGGTAAAATGGATTTAAGTTTGCCTGCATTAAAGTCCCCGGCCACTAGGAGCGTCACCTCTGCATGAGCATTGTCTTGTTTTCTTATGGCCTTATAAAGCTTGTTGAGTGTGGTCTTATTGCCAGCATCGGTTTGTGGTGGTAAATAGACAGCTACAGCTAAAGTATAGATGAAAAATAGTAAATAGTGTGGTCTACAGCTTATCTACCTCAGGCGAGCAAAACCTCAAGACTTCATTCATATTATATTTCGTGCACCAGCTGTTATTGAAAAATAGAAAGACCACCAACCCTTGTTTTACCAGAGACAGCTGTTCTATCTTGCCGATGCACGGAGAACCCAGCCATCTCTATGTTATCCATGTTGTCGTTCAGACACAACTCAGTGAAACATAAGATATTACAGGTAATGTCCCGTTGGTAGGATAGGCTTAAATCAGATCTCATCCAGTTTATTATCCAATGATTGCATGTTGGCTAATAGGACTGATAGTAGAGGCGGGTTACTCACTCGCCATCTGATTCTTACAAGGCACCCTGACCTATGACCATTATACAGTACCTCTGTCTCTTCTTCATGCGAATGACGGGGATTTGGGCCTTGTCCGGTGTCTGAAGTAAATCCTTCGCATTAGACTCATTAAAGAAACAATCTTTGTTCAGTACGAGGTGAGTAATCGCTGTTCTGATATCCAGAAGCTCTTTTCGGTCATAAGAGAATAAGTTACACATAACGTGGAAAAAACACACACAATAGCACAATTGGTTTACGAGCCCGTAAAACGGCAGCCATCTCCTCTGGCGTCATTAATCAATTTACACACCAAGTTCAAATAATGTAATAAAAGAAAGAAAAGAGAGGGAAAATGAGGAAGACTTGGCAAACAGAGAAAGAGCACATTCCAACATCTAAACTTTACAATGTTGCTCCATCAAAAGGCCAGAGAGAACAGAGATGTGTTTCAGATGAAACTAGTCAAACAAAGAGGCACGATAACACCATATGCAATAGAGACACAGACAAAGTCATACAGCCAACTTCCCTAAAGACATGGAAACATGCCCTCTTTCGGATTGTAATTGTCCCCTCCTGAAATTACATTGGCTTGATTTGCTGTGTCCATCTTTCATTTCATGTTAGAATTGGTATTCTTTCATTACTCAGTACTTCTGATTGACAGGGAGTGTTGCGGAGCATGTTTACCAACAGAATGTCTGGATTTTAAAAGGCTGGAGGTTAGGAGGGTGCAGTGGGCCAACAGCAACAGTGTGTTTACCAGACAGAGCAGGGCTAAACTGCAACGGTTCCAGGGCCCATCTGTGTCTGTCTGTGGACCCTAGAATGGGGGACCAGGAAACGAGGCCTTGGCAGAGCTGATCAAGTTTGTGTGTGTTTGTGTTTGTCTGTGTGTGTGTGTGTGTGTGTGTGTGTGTAGCAGGGCTGATGCATGGCCCATTAGCCCCAGGAAACAAGCTCTCTAATGGGGGAACAGCGTAAAGAAGGTCTGGGTCGAGGTGTTACTATAGTTTCTATTACTCCATATATCCACCACACAGCACCTTCTCTCTAACTCTCTGGAAGCTGCTAGCTGTCTCCACTAGCTCAGCCCTCACAGTGTCATAGTGTTTGTGTCAGACAGACAGTCAGACCAGTGAGAGTATGATGAGGCAAGTGTGGCTCTAGTCATGAGGATGGTGCTTTAAGCAGGGGAGATGTGGCTGCATGCAGTATGATGGGGTTTCTCCTCCTCCTCCTCTTCCTCCTCCTCCTCCACATCCTCCTACAGGACAAACAGGCAGAGTGAAACACCGACAGTGTGCGGGACAGGAAGAGTGGGTGTACATCCTTTCTTTCACCCTGTCCCGTCTCGTTGTCCAGTCATTGTGTGTCTGGGTTCCATGGTGGCATGTTAACGAGGCGTCCCGGTGGAGCTAACCTGAATCTGAGGAGAGCAGAGGCTCCTGGGTACCTGAACCTGAGGAGAGCAGAGGCTCCTGGGTACCTGAACCTGAGGAGAGCAGAGGCTCCTGGGTACCTGAACCTGAGGAGAGCAGAGGCTCCTGGGTACCTGAAACTGAGGCAGGCAGAGGCTCCTGGGAATCTGATTATGGCTAAGTGCAGACAGGCTAACAGATAGGATGTACAAGGCAACTCGATCTGCGCACAGCCAGAGGGCCTGGAGCTGTCACTCAAACACACAACCCAACACTTACCTTACTTTGCCATAGCTAAGGACCAGAGTGGAAGACCACAGACAGACAGCTAATCTGGTACAGTCACTTCATTGTTAGAGTGAATGTGTCTGAATAGGACTCACATATGACTCACATGTATATGTGTAGCTTGCCAAGGCCATTAAGAAAATCTCACAAACTATTTAGATGAAAATGACAAAATCTGTTTATGTGAATATATGATACTGAGGGTACATTAAAGTATCCCTGAACAGTAGAACTGTCACCAGGGAGGAGTCCTATCCCCTTCCCTCTTCACAGTGGGAAAGATCTCATGTCTAACAAATCAAATCAAATTATATTGGTCACATACACATGGTTAGCAGATGTTAATGTGAGTGAAATGCTTGTGCTTCTAGTTCCGACCGTGCAGTAATACAGTAATATCTAACAAGTAATCTAACAATTTCACAACAACTACCTTATACCCACAAGTGTAAAGGAATGATTAAGAATATGTACATACAGTGGGGCAAAAAAGTATTTAGTCAGCCACCAATTGTGCAAGTTCTCCCACTTAAAAAGATGAGAGAGGCCTGTAATTTTCATCATAGGTACACTTCAACTATGACAGATAAAATCTGAAAAAAAATCCAGAAAATCACATTGTAGGAATTTTAATTTATTTATTTGCAAATTATGGTGGAAAATAAGTATTTGGTCACCTACAAACAAGCAAGATTTCTGTCTCTCACAGACCTGCTTCTTCTTCTTTAAGAGGCTCCTCTGTCCTCCACTCGTTACCTGTATTAATGGCACCTGTTTGAACTTGTTATCAATATAAAAGACACCTGTCCACAACCTCAAACAGTCACACTCCAAACTCCACTATGGCCAAGTCCAAAGAGCTGTCAAAGGACACCAGAAACAAAATTGTAGACCTGCACCAGACTGGGAAGACTGAATCTGCAATAGGTAAGCAGCTTGGTTTGAAGAAATCAACTGTGGGAGCAATTATTAGGAAATGGAAGACATACAAGACCACTGATAATCTCCCTCGATCTGGGGCTCCACGCAAGATCTCACCCCGTGGGGTCAAAATGATCACAAGAACGGTGAGCAAAAATCCCAGAACCACATGGGGGGACCTAGTGAATGACCTGGAGCGAGCTGGGAACAAAGTAACAAAGCCTACCATCAGTAACACACTACTCCGCCAGGGACTCAAATCCTGCAGTGCCAGACGTGTCCCCCTGCTTAAGCCAGTACATGTCCAGGCCCCTCTGAAGTTTGCTAGAGAGCATTTGGATGATCCAGAAGAAGATTGGGAGAATGTCATTGGTCAGATGAAACCAAAATATAACTTTTTGGTAAAAACTCAACTCGTCGTGTTTGGAGGACAAAGAATGCTGAGTTGCATCCAAAGCACACCATACCTACTGTGAAGCATGGGGGTGGAAACATGCTTTGGGGCTGTTTTTCTGCAAAGGGACCAGGACGACTGATCTGTGTAAAGGAAAGAATGAATGGGGCCATGTATCGTGAGATTTTGAGTGAAAACCTTCCATCAGCAAGGGCATTGAAGATGAAACGTAGCTGGGTGTTTCAGCATGACAATGATCCCAAACACACCGCCCGGGCAACTAAGGAATGGCTTCGTAAGAAGCATTTCAAGGTCCTGGAGTGGCTTAGCCAGTCTCCAGATCTCAACACCATAGAAAATCTTTGAAGGGAGTTGAAAGGCCGTGTTGCCCAGCAACAGCCCCAAAACATCACTGCTCTAGAGGAGATCTGCATGGAGGAATGGGCCAAAATACCAGCAACAGTGTGTGAAAACCTTGTGAAGACTTACAGAAAACATTTGACCTCTGTCATTGCCAACAAAGTATTGAGATAAACTTTTGTTATTGACCAAATACTTATTTTCCACCATAATTTGCAAATAAATTCATAAAAATCCTACAATGTGATTTTCTGACACCACACTCTGAGGGCCCTCACCTCCTCCCTATAGGCCGTCCCGTCACTGTTGGTAATCAAGCCTACCACTGTAGTGTTGTCTGCAAACTTGATGATTGAGTGCATGGCCACACAGTCATGGGTGAAAAGGGAGTACGGGAGAGGGCTGAGAACACACCCTTGTGGGGCCCCAGTGTTGAGGATCACGGGGTGGAGATGTTGTTTCCTACCCTCACCAACTGGGGCGGCCAGTCAGAAAGTCCAGGACCCAGTTGCACAGGGCGGGGTCGAGACCCAGGGTCTCGAGCTTGATGACATGTTTGGGGGTTACTATCGTATTAAATGTTGAGCTGTAATAGATGAACAGCATTCTTACATAGGTATTCCTCTTGTCCAGATGGGTTAGGGCAGTGTGCAGTGTGGTTGCGATTGCGTCATCTGTGGACCTATTGGGGCGGTAAGCAAATTGGAGTGGGTCTAGAGTGTCAGGTAGGGTGGAGGTGATATGATCCTTGACTAGTCTCTCAAAGCACCTCATGATGACAGAAGTGAGTGCTTCGGGGAAATAGTCGTTTAGCTCAGTTACCTTAGCTTTCTCGGGAACAGGAACAATGGATGGCCCTCTTGAAGCATGTGGAAACAGCAGACTGGGATAGGGATTGATTGAATATGTCCCAAAACACCAGCCAGCTGGTCTGCGCATGCTCTGAGGACGCGGCTGGGGATGCCATCTGGGCCGGCATCCTTGCCAAGGTTAACATGTTTAAATTGTTTTATTCACGTTGGCCTTGGTGAAGGAGAGCCCGCAGGTTTTGGTAGCGGGCCGTGTCAGTGGCACTGCATTGTCCTCAAAACGAGCAAAGAAGTTGTTTAGTTTGTATGGGAGCAAGACGTCAGTGTCCACGACGGGGCTGGTATTCTTTTTGTAGTCCGTGATTGACTGTAGACTCTGCCACATACATCTCGTGTCTGAGCTGTTGAATTGCGACTCTACTTTGTCTCTATACTAACGCTTAGCTTGTTTGATTGCCTTGCAGAGGGAATAGCTACACTGTTTGTATTTGGTCATGTTTCCGGTCGCCTTGCCATGATTAAAAGCAGTGGTTTTGCGCGAATGCTGCCATCAATCCACGGTTTCTGGTTGGCGAAGGATTTAATGGTCACCGTGGGTACCACATCACCGATGCACTTGCTAATAAACTCACTCACCGAATCAACGTATACATCAATGCTAACCGAAACATATCCCAGTCTACGTGATCGAAGCAATGTTGAAGCGTGGAATCAGATTGGTTGGACCAGCGTTGAATAGACCTGAGCACGGGAGTTTCCTGTTTGAGTTTCTGTCTATAGTCTAGGAGCAACAAAATGGAGTCGTGGTCAGATTTGCCGAAAGGAGTGCGAGGGAGGGCTTTGTATGCGTCGCGGAAGTTAGAGTAGCAATGATCCAGGGTGTTGCCAGCCCGGGTCGCACATTCAATATGCTGATCAAATTTAGGGAGCCTTGTTTTCAGATTAGCCTTGTTAAAATCCCCAGCTACAATAAATGCAGGTGTCCAATTCCTCTATGTAAACTGGTTTCCAGTTTACATAGAGTCCAATGAAGTTCTTTCAGGGCCGTTGAGGTGTCTGCTTGGGGGGATATACACGGCTGTAATTATGATCGTAGAGAATTCTCTTGGTAGATAATGCGGTCGGCATTTGATCGTAAGGAATTCTAGGTCAGGTGAACAAAAGGACTTGAGTTCCTGTATGTTGTTATGATCACACCACGACTCGTTAATCATAAGGCATACACCCCCTCCCTTCTTCTTACGAGAGAGATGTTTGTTTCTGTCGGCGTGATGCATGAAGAAACCCGGGTGGCTTTACCGACTCTGATAATGTATCCCGAGTGAGCCATGTTTCCGTGAAACAAAGAATGTTACAATCTCTGATGTCACTCTGGAAGGCAACTCTTGCTCGAATTTCATCTACCTTGTTGTCAAGAGACTGGACATTGGCGAGTAGTATACTCGGGAGCGGTGTGCGGTGTGCCCGTCTACGGAGCCTGACCAGAAGACCGCTCCTTCTGCCCCTTCTGCGGCACCGTTATTTTGGGTCGCCTACTGGGATCCAATCCATTGTCCTGGATGGTGGTCCAAACAGAGGATCCGCTTCGGCAAAGTCGTATTCCTGTTCGTAATGTTGGTAAGTTGACGTTGCTCCAATAGTTCCTCCCGGCTGTATGTAATAAGACTTAAGATTTCCTGGGGTAACAGTGTAAGATATACACGTTAGATACACTATAGCATAAAGCCTAGTACTGTACTGTAGGCTGTGGGCTGGGCTTCATGACTGTTGTCAGCTGTTATATGTCTGATGAGAAGACTCTGTTGACCTGCTAATGGCTCCCTCCGAGACCGCGTCCCAAATTACACCTTATTCCCATATAGTGTACTACTTTTGATCAGAGCCCAGACTACGTATAGGTAATATGTTTCCATTTGGGACACAGCCCCCGAGAAGACTGGCTCTAACTGCATGTAGAATTACAGCTCTAAAAACAGAAGCAGCCTGGATGCACATTCATCTGAATAAACTACGTCAATCTGACATGGAAATATTTCCACTTAGTACAGGAAATAACTCAATTAAAAAGGGAGCCTGGTATGTAGGTTGTTATGCTGTGTGATGTATTCACTAGGGATGTCCGAGTGAAAACTGAGTCTGTGGTTAAGACAGATGGGTCTGTTGTATATCTGGGTTCAAATACTATTTCAAATATTTCTAATTATTTTAGCATTTGCTTTTGCCTGCCTGGAGCGACAGATGGGAAGGGTTTTCATTTTTGCACCTATTCTATTGGTTCCATTGTGCCTGGCAAACTCAATCAAGCCCAGCTGATGTATTTGAAATGATTTCAAATAGTGTTTGAACCCAGGTCCGGTCTGTGATATGGCTAAATAATGGTTTCTCTGCTCAAAGTGGATGGATGTTAGCACGTCAGCTAGGTAGCTTCACATGATGACGGAGTTCTCGCTCTTCTCATTGCCGAAGGAGACCAAGTTCTTTTCACTGCCGAACTTCGGATTTCAGGCTAAGCCTCTCTCTGAAAGACTGAATTTGGCTATATCTGTTGTAAATGTAAAATGTTTTAGCTGTAAAGGATTTAGGTTGTGGCTTTATTGCTGAAGCTCAGCTCTCTCAGTGATCAAAATAAAGATGGCTTAATATATTTTTGAAAGACCTGTGCGTGTGCGGTGCGCGTCAATGAGTGTCTGTTTGTGTGTGTGTTCGTGCATGAATGCGTGCATGTGTGTTGTGTGTGCATTTATGTGGGTGTGCCCATGCATCTGTATGGGCTCTGGTTTTCATGGTAGGATGTTTTGCATGCAATGAGAACACATAACCACCACATCTGGAAATAATATGGAGTATGAATACCATTCTTGCAGAATGCTATGGTGTTAACTCACATTTGACAATGATTATTTCAAAAGAACTGCAAGCTACATGAAAGTTTTCACAGCATATATGTAAATGTAGGTGTTGAGTGTACAGATCCAGACAGGCTTACAGTGTAGAGCAGCATGGTGAGTTAAACCATGTACATGTAGGCCTGTTGCTCTCATTTCTCTCAGATGTTCTCATGTGATACCCCACTGTAAGGTGTGCGTGTTTTTGTGATGGAAGGGAGGGAAGATGGGAGGGGAGGGAGCGATTATCAGTCAGACTGGAAAACAATAATGTTGTTAGGGACTGCAGTGCCAACCAAGCTCACCGACCCTGGTGTGACTATGACCGTAGCTGTTGGCAAGACAGCATAAAGTACATGTCAACCTATATCCCATCATTTGGCAGGTAAACCAGTCTCCTAATCACTTGAGGGTTGATATCAATGATGTCCTAAAGCAGTGGTGCGTTAGTCATCAAAGTGGTACAGGTTTGTCACTGATTATTAGAGTTTACAGCGAGAGGATGTGGAAAGTGTGAGTGTCTGCACAATGTAAAGAAGAGCCTGTCCCCATGGGTAAACCACTGCTGCACATTACACACTAACTACTGCCATACAGACATTAACGTCTCGCCACAGGACATGTGGGAGGGTGTGTGTCTGTGTGCGTGTCTGTGTCTGTGCGTGCCTGTGTGCCTGTGTCAAATCAAATTTTATTTGTCACATACACATGGTTAGCAGATGTTAATGCGAGTGTAGCGAAATGCTTGTGCTTCTAGTTCCAACCATGCAATAATGTCTAACAAGTAATCTAACAATTTCACAACAACTACCTTATACACACAAGTGTAAAGGAATGATTAAGAATATGTACATATAAATATATGGATGAGCGATGGCTGAACGACATAGGCAAGATGCAGTAGATGGTATAGAGTACAGTATATACATATGAGATGAGTAATGTAGGGTATGTAAACATTATATAAAGTAGCATTGTTTAAAGTGACTAGTGATACATTTATTACATCCAATTTTTTATTATTAAAGTGGCTAGAGATTTGAGTCAGTATGTTGGCAGCAGCCACTCAATGTTGGTGATGGCTGTTTAACAGTCTGATGGCCTTGAGATAGAAGCTGTTTAACCAGTCTCTTGGTCCCAGCTTTGTACTGACCTCGCCTTCTGGATGATAGCGGGGTGAACAGGCAGTGGCTCAGGTGGTTGTTGTCCTTGATGATCTTTTTGGTCTTCCTGTGACATTGGCTGGTGTAGGTGTCCTGGAGAGCAGGTAGTTTGACCCCGGTGATGCGTTGTGCAGACCTCACTACCCTCTGGAGAGCCTAACGGTTGTGGGCGGAGCAGTTGCATTGTGCATCTGTAAAAGTTTGTGAGTGATTTTGGTGACAATTTCTTCAGCCTCCTGAGGTTGAAGAGGCACTGTTGCGCCTTCTTCACCACGCTGTCTGTGTGGGTGGACCATTTCAGTTTGTCTGTGATGTGTACGCCGAGGAACTTAAAACTTTCCACCTTCTCCACTACTGTCCCGTCGATGTGGATAGGGGGCTGCTCCCTCTGCTGTTTCCTGAAGTCCACGATCATCTCCTTTGTTTTGTTGACGTTGAGTGCGAGGTTATTTTCCTGACACCACACTCTGAGGGCCCTCACCTCCTCCCTGTAGGCCGTCTCGTCGTTGATTGGTAATCAAGCCTACCACTGTAGTGTTGTCTGCAAACTTGATGATTGAGTTGGATGCGTGCATGGCCACGCAGTCATGGGTGAAAAGGGAGTACAGGAGTGGGCTGAGAATGCACCCTTGTTGTTTCCTACCCTCACCAACTGGGGGCGGCCAGTCAGAAAGTCCAGGACCCAGGTGCACAGGGCGGGTTCGAGACCCAGGGTCTCGAGCTTAATGACAAGTTTGGAGGGTACTATCGTGTTAAATGCTGAGCTGTAATCGATGAACAGCATTCTTACATAGGTATTCCTCTTGTCCAGATGGGTTAGGGCAGTGTGCAGTGTGGTTGCGTCATCTGTGGACCTATTGGGGCGGTAAGCAAATTGGAGTGGGTCTAGGGTGTCAGGTAGGGTGGAGGTGATATGATGACGTAGCACTTCATGATGACGGAGGTGAGTGCTACCTAGTCATTTAGCTCAGTTACCTTTGCCTTCTTGGGAACTGGATCAATGGTGGCCCTCTTGAAGCATGTGGGAACAGCAGACTGGGATAAGGATTGATTGAATATGTCCGTAAATACACCAGCCACCTGGTCTGCGCATGCTCTGAGGACGTGGCTAGGGATGCCGTCTGGGCCAGCAGCCTTGCGAGGGATAACACGTTTAAATGCTTTACTCACGTTGGCTGCGGTGTGTGTGCATGTGTGCATGTGTGCATGTTTGGTTGTTGTTGTCCACAGACTGTATGCTATCATGATTCATCTGTAACCAATAGCTGAAAACTCTTTACATCTAGACTGTAACATAGCACAGGTTTCCTCTGCAAAAGGATTGGTTTCCAAACATCTCACGCCTGAATGTTAATAAAGAATGGTATGAGGGAAATGAAGACATGGGAGTAAGGAAAGTAAGACAAAGGGACTTCGTGGAGAGAGACAGGGAGAGAGAGAGAGAGAGACACACAAAGATTAGAAGGGATATTAGTTAGATCTGGACCCAAATGGAAGATGTGTTTGATAGGAGTAATAAGGGGAGTGTTTGCAAGGAAATGAGTTGGAGCTGGACTCACATGGAAGGTGTGTTTAATGCCTAGGGCTAGTTTCTCTGTCCTGATGTCCCAGACCACAGGCTGGGGGGAGTTTAGCACAAACACCAGGGGCTTCTGGTGAACCAGCAGGGACTGGATGGGCTTCAGATGCAGCTCCACCTGGGAACAGGGTAACAACACAGAAGGTTAGAGGACTATAATTAAGCAATAAGGCCTGAGGAGCTGTGGTGTATGGCCAAAATCTTAAGCACGACACAGAGCGTTGGTAACCAGTTTATAATAATATATAAGATAAGATAAGGCTTCTCGGGGGTTTGTGGTATATGGCCAATATACCCCAGCTAAGGGCTGTATCCAGGTACTCCTTGTTGCGTCTTGCGTAAGAACAGCCCATAGTTGGGATATATTAGCCATATACAGGGTTGGGTAGGTTACTTTCTAAATGTAATTAGTAACGTAACTTTTGGATTACCCAAACTCATTAACGTAATCGGATTACATTACATTACTTTTAGATTAATTTCCCATTAACAGGCATTAGAAGAAGATAAAATGGATATTACCAATTGAACAACATCTATTGCAGGATAAGTCAATGTTAAAGTTTACATAGCTGGCCATATATGGATGTTAAATTTTACTTTATGGGTTGTTTATGTACGTAGTCTTCTTCTAAACCATCGTTTTCTACTACATATAATAATACGATTAAATTATATCTTTACATTAAAAACCAAAGTCTATCAGAATTCCAGTCATTCCAATAAATGTTACACCCCTTAATCTTCAAGAATAGGACTTGGAAATATCTTTAATTTTATCTTTATTTAACTCAGTTAAGAACAATTTGTTTTTTTGCAAACCTCCTTTCTGAATTTAAAAGTAATCCTCGAAGTAATCATCTAGTTTTCAAAAGTACCTGTAATCTGATTACAATATTTGTGCTGACAATGTAACGGATTACAGTTGCCAATTTTTGTAATCCCTTACATGTAATCCCTTACTTCCCAACCCTAGCCATATACCACAAACTCCAGAGATGCCTTATTGCTATAAACTGGTTACCATCGTAATTAGAAAAGTACAAATATTTTTGGGGGTCATACCCATGGTATATGGTCTGATATACCATGGCTTTCAGCCAATCAGCATCATAAGACCTGTCATAACCATGTATGGCCCACTTACAGTGCCTTGCAAATTATTCATCCTCCTTCACATTTTTCCTATTTTGTTTCATTACAACCTTTAATTTAAATAGATTTTTATTTGGATTTCATGTAATGGACATACACAAAATAGTCCAAATTGGTGAACTTAAATGAAAAAAATTACTTGTTTCAAACAATAAAAAATAAAAACGGAAAAGTGGTGCTTGCATATGTATTCACCTTTTGCTATGAAGCCCCTAAATAAGATCTGGTGCAACCAATTACCTTCAGAAGTCACATCATTAGTTCAATCCAAGTGTCACATGATCTGTCACATGATCTCAGTATATATACACGTATTCTGAAAGGCCCCAGCGTCTGCAACACCACTAAGCAAGGGGCACCACCAAGCAAGCGGCACCATGAAGACTAAGGAGCTAAACAGGTCAGACTAAGACTAAACAGGTCAGGGACAAAGTTGTGGAGAAGTACAGATAAGGGTTGGGTTCTAAAAAAATATCCAGGAACTTTGAACATCCCACGGAGCACCATCAAATCCATTATTAAAAAATGGAAAGAATATGGCACCACACAAAACCAGGGCCACCCACCAAAACCCGCGGACCAGGCAAGGAGGGTATTAATCAGAGAGGCAACAAAGAGACCAAAGATAACCCTGAAGGAGCTGCAAAGATCCACAGCGGAGATTGGAGTATCTGTCCATAGGGCCACTTGAAGCCATACACTTCACAGAGCTGGGCTTTATGGAAGAGGGGCCAGAAAAAAGCCATTGCTTAAAGAAAAAAATAAGCAAACACGTTTGGTGTTCACCAAAAGGTATGGGGGAGACTCCCCAAACATATGAAAGAAGGAACTCTGGTCAGATGAGACTAAAATTGAGCTTTTGGCCATCAAGGAAAACGCTATGTGTGGCGCAAACCCAACACCCCTCATCACCCCGAGAACTCCATCCCCTGATGCTGGTGGCAGCATCATCCTGTGGGGGTGATTTTCATCGGCAGGGACTGGGAAACTGGTCAGAATTGAAGGGATGATGGATGGCTCAACATCTGCATTGCTTGCTGTTTGGGGTTTTAGGCTGGGCTTCTGTACAGCACTTTGAGATATCAGTTGATGTACGAAGGGGTATATAAATACATTTGATTTGATTTGATTTTGATTTGATGGCTCTAAATAGAGGAAAACTCTTCAGGGAAACCTGTTTCCCTTCCAGCAGGACAATGAACCGAAGCATACTTCTAAAGCAACACTCAGGTGGTTTAAGGGGAAACATTTAAATGCCTAGGAATGGCCTAGTCAAAGCCCAGACCTCAATCCAATCGAGAATCTGTGGTATGACTTAAAGAATGCTGTCCACCAGCGGAACCCATCCAACTTGAAGGAGCTGAAGCAGTTTTGCCTTGAAGAATGGGCAAAAATCCCAGTGGCTCGATGTGCCAAGCTTATAGAGACATACCCCAAGAGACTTGCAGCTGTAATTGCTGCATAAGGTGGCTCTACAAAGTATTGACTTTGGGGGGGTGAATAGTTATGCACGCTCAAGTTCAGTTTTTTTGTGTTATTTCTTGTTTGTTTCACAATACAAAAAATGTTGCATTTTCAAGGTGGTAGGCATGTTGTGTGAATCAAATGATACAAACCCCCCAAAAATCTATTTTAATTCCAGGTTGTAAGGCAACAAAATAGGAACAATTCCAATGGGGGTGAATACTTTCACAAGCCACTGTATGTCTTATAATAATGTCATAATATGATCTATAATGATCCTGTCTTCCTGAGAAGACAGAGGGTTTGAAAGGTACCTACATAAGGGCTGCATAACATATTGAAACCCTATACTGTACATAACACATTCATAATCAGTACATAAGCATTACATATGTGTTTATGTCAATAACTGCAAGTTGATAAATGCAGGATTAGTGAAATGACTGTCACATTTATGAATATATCAACTTAAGGTTGTTGACATTAGCACTGTTATGATTGGAGCCATTTCCACCAGGTGTGGGAGCAACACAGTGTAACACACAGCATTAGAAACCTGCACCTTTACAGGGGTGGGGGGGTCAGCATAGGGTCAGCTACAGTCAGCAAAGGGTCAGCTACAGTCAGCATAGGGTCAGCTACAGTCAGCAAAGGGTCAGCTACAGTCAGCATAGGGTCAGCTACAGTCAGCATAGGGTCAGCTACAGTCAGCAAAGGGTCAGCTACAGTCAGCTTAGGGTCAGCAACAGTCAGCATAGGGTCAGCTACGGTCAGCATAGGGTCAGCTACAGTCAGCATAGGGTCAGCTACAGTCAGCATAGGGTCAGCTACAGTCAGCATAGGGTCAGCTACAGTCAGCAAAAGGATCAGCTACAGTCAGCATAGGGTCAGCTACAGTCAGCATAGGGTCAGCTACGGTCAGCATATGGTCAGCTACGGTCAGCATAGGGTCAGCTATGGTCAGCATAGGGTCAGCTACAGTCAGCATAGGGTCAGCTACAGTCAGCATAGGGTCAGCTACAGTCAGCATAGGGTCAGCTACGGTCAGCATAGGGTCAGCTACAGTCAGCATAGGGTCAGCTACAGTCAGCATAGGGTCAGCCACAGTCAGCATAGGGTCAGCTACGGTCAGCATAGGGTCAGCTACAGTCATCATAGGGTCAGCTAGTCAGCATAGGGTCAGCTACAGTCAGCATAGGGTCAGCTACAGTCAGCATGGGGTCAGCTACAGTCAGCTACAGTCAGCATAGGGTCAGCTACAGTCAGCATAGGGTCAGCTACAGTCAGCATAGGGTCAGCTACAGTGCATTAACACCACCACCCCCTTTCATTTCACTCAGTTGCTTCACAAGGCAAATATGAGAGCATTTTCTTTACTGTGGATGTTGTTGAATCAATGTTATCAAAACATTGCAGATCCCTCTGTTGACTGTTCCTGCACAATTACCGAGCTATAATGTTTCTGATTGTGTCTTTTATCAGGGTTTTAGTTGTTTATCCGCTCACTGTGCTGATAATCCCACTAAGTCTGACTATGAGCTTTCTCCCTTTGGAAAGCAGTAACTCTGCTCTGATTTGTAATCTCTCTCAGGTTGCTGCTATCTGAACTAGCCTAATTGAACTCTCACACACAGCAGATATAATATATTAGTGAGATAAACAGCAGAGAATATATTAGACAGAGACACAAAGGAGAGAACATATTAAAAATACACACAACAGAGATAATAAATTAGACACAACAGAGATAATATATTCAAGACAGACAGAAGAGAACATATTAGAGAGAGACACAGCAGAAAATATATTATAGACACAGCAAAGAAAAAAAAATAGAGACAGATAATATATTAGAGACAAACACAGCAGAGAGAATATATTAGAGAGAGACACAGCAGAGAATATATTAGACAGAGACACAGCAGAGAGAATATATTAGAGAAAGCGATAATATATTAGAGACACAGCAGAGATAATATATTAGAGAGAGACACAGCAGATAATATATTAGAGACAGAGAAAATATATTAGAGAGAGACACAGCAGAAAGAATATTTTAGAGACAAACACAGCAGAGATAATATATTAGAGCGAGACACAGCAGAGAATATATTAAAGCCACAGCAGAGATACAATATTAGAGAGAGACAGCAGAGAATATATTAGAGAGAGACACAGCAGAGAATATATTAGACACAGCAAAGAGAAAAAAATAGAGATAATATATTAGAGACAGATAATATATATAAGATAATATATTAGAGACAGACACAGTAGAGATAATATATTAGAGAGCCACAGCAGAGAATATATTAGAGACACAGCAGAGAGAATATTTTAGAGAGAGAAACAGAGAGACTATATTAGACAGAGACACAACAGAGATAATATATTAGAGAGAGACTCAGCAGATATAGTATATTAGAGATAGAGAGAGACACAGCAGAGCGAATATATTAGACAGAGACACAGCAGAGAGAATATATTATATAGACACACAACAGAGATAATATATTAGAGAGAGACACAGCAGAGAGAATATATTAGACAGAGACACAACAAAGAGAATATATTAGATAGACACGCAACAGAGATAATAAATTAGAGAGAGAGACACAGCAGAGATAATATATTAGAGCGTGACACAGCAGAGAATATATTAGTGCCACAGCAGAGATAAAATATTAGAGAGAGACACAGCAGAGAGCATGTATTAGAGAGACATTGCAGAGATAATATATTAGAGAGAGACAGCAGAGAATATATTAGAGACACAGCAGAGAGAATATATTAGAGAGAGACACAGCCGATAATATATTAGAGACACAACATCAATAATGTATTAGAGACCCACAACAGAGTGAATATATTAGAGAGAGACACAGCAGAGAATATATTAGAGAGAGACACAGCATAGAATATATTAGAGAGAGAGACAGCAAATAATATTTTAGAGAGAGAGACAGCAAAGATACTATATTAGAGAGACAAAAGAATATAGAGAGAATATATTATATAGACACACAACAGAGATAATATATTAGAGTGAGAACCAACAGGGAGAATATATTTGAGACAGACACAGCAGAGATAATATATTAGAGAGAGGCAGACACAGCAGAGAATATATTAGAGAGAGACACAGCAGATAATATATTAGAGAGCGACACAACAGAGAATGTATTAGAGAGAGACACATTAGAGATAATATATTAGAGACACAGCAGAGACAATATATTAGAGAGAGACACAGCAGGGAGAATATATTATAGAGAGACACAGCAGAGAGAATATATGAGAGAGAGACACAGCAGAGAGCATGTATTAGAGAGACATTGCAGAGATAATATATTAGAGAGAGACAGCAGAGAATATATTATATAGACGCAACAGAGATAATATATTAGAGTGAGACCCAACAGGGAGAATATATTTGAGACAGCACAGCCGAGATAATATATTAGAGAGAGGCAGACACAGCAGAGAATATATTAGAGAGAGACACAGCAGATAATATATTAGAGAGCGACACAACAGAGAATGTATTAGAGACAGACACATTAGAGATAATATTTTAGAGACACAGCAGAGACAATATATTAGAGAGAGACACAGCAGGGAGAATATATTATAGAGAGACACAGCAGAGAGAATATATTAGAGAGAGTCACAACAGAGATAATATATTAGAGACAGAGATAATATATTAGAGACAGACACAGCACAGATTAGATATTAGAGACAGACACAGCAGAGAATATATTAGACAGAGACACAGTAGAGAGAATATATTAGACACACTAAGGAGAGAATATATTAGAGAGAGACACAGCAGAAATAATATATTAGAGAGAGAAAAAGAGAGAGACACAACAGAGAGAATATATCAGAGAGAGACACAGCATAAAGAATATATTAGAGAGACACACAACAGAGAGAATGTATTAGAGAGACAGCAGAGAATATATTAGAGAGAGAGACATCAAATATACTATATTAGAGAGAGAAAGAGCAGAGAGAATATATTCGAGAGAGCGACACAGCAGAAATAATATATTAGAGAGACACAGCAGAGAATATATTAGAGAGAGACACAACAAAGAACATATTAGAGAGAGACAGCAGGGATACTATATTAGAGAGAGACACAGCAGAGAATATATTAGAGGGACACACAGCAGAGAGAATATATCAGAGAGAGACACAGAGATAATATATTAGAGAGAGACACAGCAGATAATATATTAGAGAGATACAGCAGAGAGAATATATTAAAGAGAGACACACAACTGAGAGAATATACTAGAGAGAGAGACACAGCAGAGAGAATATTTTAGATATAAACAACAGAGATAATATATTAGACAGAGACACAACAGAGAGAATATATTAGATAGGCACACAACAGAGAGAATATATTAGACAGACACAGCAGAGATAATATATTTGAGAGACACAGCAGAGAATATATTACAGACACAGCAGAGAGAATATATTAGAGAGAGACAGACAACTGAGAGAATATATTAGAGAGAGACATAGCATAATATATTAGAGAGAGACATAGCAGAGAATATATTAGAGACACATCAGAGAGAATATATTAGAGAGAGAAACAGAGAGAATATATTAGAGACACAACAGAGAGGATATATTAGAGAGAGACATAACAGATAATATATTAGAGAGAGACACACAACTGAGAGAATATATTAGAGAGAGACATAGCATAATATATTAGAGAGAGACACAGCAGAGAATATATTAGAGACAGCAGAGAGAATATATTAGAGAGAGAAACAGAGAGAATATATTAGAGACACAACAGAGAGAATATATTAGAGAGAGACATAGCAGATAATATATTAGAGAGAGACACAACAGAGAGAATATATTAGAGAGAGACATAGCAGATAATATATTAGAGAGAGACACAGCAGAGAGAATATATTTGGAGAGACACACACAACTGAGAGAATATATTAGAGAGAGACATAGCAGATAATATATTAGAGAGAGACACAGCAGAGAGAATATATTTGGAGAGACACACACAACTGAGAGAATATATTAAAGAAAGACACAGTAAAGAGAATAGTTTAGAGAGAGAAACAACAGAGAGAATATATTAGAGACACACAACAGAGAGAATATATTAGAGACAGACATATTAGAATATATTAGAGACAGAGGATTTAGTACAAAAGAAAGTATAGGCATGGCTTCAAAGCCTCTTGATCATAGTCTCCCACAGATCTAAAGGAATAATGCCCTGGGGAAGAGAGGGAGAGGAGGAGGAGAGAAAATTTGAGTATTTAGCTATATGGGCCATAAAAATGCTGCAATAATCATAATAAAAAGGCCCTCTGAGAGAGACGAATAGAAGAAATTACAGAACGCTTAACTTCAAGGGGGCTTGGCTCAGAGACGCTCTGAGCCAGACACACACACAATTACACACACGCACGCAGTCACACAACAAGTGAGACGAAAGCCCCACAAGTATGTCTCGCATAGCTTCTCTCCCTCATTTTTTCTCACCCCTTTCTTCATGTTTGTCCTTGTGGAAAATTGTAGATGAGCATCTAATCTACTTAAACCTCCCCCTCTGTCCAGACTCTGGAAAAAGCCTCTCCATCCCTCCTGGGAGAATAACCTAACGCAAGGCAACTCAGATACAATCATACCTGCTCTCATATACAGCTGGCTCCAGAGGCCTTCGCTGAGAGAGAGAGAGTGTGAGTGTGTGAGTGTGTGAGTGTGTGAGTGTGTGAGTGTGTGTGTTGTGGAATTTTAGAAGCAGACAGAAATAATTCCAAACGTGAGTCACCTGAAAGAAAAGGCATAAACATAGTTGCGCAGAAACAAAATGGCAAAGGTTAAGAAAAAGTAGTGCCAGAGAGTGTGAAATAATAAGATTAACAGTGTTGTGATACACTCTCTCATGTCAGACTGAATGCGCCCATGGGAGGGTCACTGACGTAGAAATACCTGAACAAGACCTGTGAGGCCATTTAGCCAGTCAACTTCCAGACATTATAGATCAACTGAGGAATGCATCAACTCATGATCTTTCACACTTATAATGTGGGAAGGGGGAGTTAATGTGATATCAATCTATCAGCTGGGGATGCACTGGAACTCACAGACACTTTCCCATTCCCACTGCCAGTCCCCACTCCCACTGCCAGACCCAGTCCCCACTCCCACTCCCAGTCCCCACTCCCACTGCCAGTCCCCACTCCCACTCCTACTCCCACTGCCAGTCCCAGTCCCCACTCCCACTGCCAGTCCCAGTCCCCACTCCCACTGCCAGTCCCCACTCCCACTGCCAGTCCCCACTCCCACTGCCAGTCCCCACTCCCACTGCCAGTCCTAGTCCACACTCCCGGTCCCCACTCCCAGTGCTAATCCCAGTCCCCACTCCCAGTCCCAGTCCCCACTGCCAGTCCCAGTCCCCACTCCCAGTGCCAGTCCCCACTTCCACTGCCAGTCCCCACTCCCACTGCCAGTCCCCACTCCCACACCCAGTCCCAGTCCCCACTCCCACTGCCAGTCCCCACTCCCAGTCCTAGTCCACACTCCCAGTGCCAATCCCAGTCTAGACTCCCAGTCTAGACTCCCAGTCACCACTGCCAGTCCCAGTGCCAACTCCCCATCCCCTCTCCTACTCTTACCAGCCAAATGTGTAGAGGACAGAGGAGAGCTGAGCAGCAGATACTGTGTGTCTCTATCTGCCCACAGAGAGACTGAGATGCATTCCATCCAGAACCATTGTCACTCTGCACTCCTCAGCCTGCGGTAATCTGATTTAGATGTCACAGCAGGCAGGGCCCAGGGCCCGGAACCCATGGAGGATGTGAAGAGAAATGAACCAGAGGCCCCAGTGATCAAAGCCCAGATAGTAGTGCTAAGTAATTTGTGATTTTTTTTGGTCAGATTATTAGAAAATAATAACATGAAATGCACTATGCATTATGTGGGTTAAATGATGTAACAACAAAGAATAAAACAATTCATAAAAGTCCCATGATGGTAGTAACTGCCCACTCCCACTCCCCACTCCCACTGCCAGTCCCCACTGCCAGTCCCAGTCCCCACTCCCAGTCCCCACTACCACTGCCAGTCCCAGTCCCCACTCCCACTGCCAGTCCCCACTCCCACTGCCAGTCCCCACTCCCACTCCCACTGCCAGTCCCCACTCCCACTGCCAGTCCCCACTCCCACTCCCACTGCCAGTCCCCACTCCCACTACCACTGCCAGTCCCCACTCCACTGCCAGTCCACACTCCCACTGCCAGTCCCCACTCCCACTCCCACTGCCAGTCCCCACTCCCACTGCCAGTCCCCACTGCCAGTCCTAGTCCCCACTCCCCACTCCCACTCCACTCCCACACCTTATCACTTATTAACCATCATTTATTCTCATTACTTTACTTTAATACAATATTTCAGCTGTTGTGTATTTTACATTTGTTTTATTTGATGACTTTATTATTTCATTCCAAGTCATCATCTCATCTGTATAGAGCTGCTGCCTATGCTGTCTGACAAAATCTAAATGTTGTAGTTCTTTAAAGTAAATAAGGCATACTTTTATGACTGCCGAATAACAACTATCAATCACTTAGATCATGTATTTTCAGGTAGAGACACCTCGTGAAGCAACAGCTGCTCTCTATGTCACCTCACAGTGACACATTATTCTCTCTTCTGTAGTTGGCATAAAAGAAACACAGACTGGACAAATAGATGACAATGACCATAATCCGTTGCGCATGAATTACTATGTAGAATATTGGCCTGTTGGAAACTACAACTCCCTACTAGATCGCACAGTTCAGGCTGGATCTGATTTATCTCTAGAGAAACTGTGCAATGTGAGCATTGATCTCACAGAAAAAAAACAAAAGAAATGGAATTCAAATAATTGAACAGATGTTGGTCAATTAGTTGTAAAAAAATAAATAAAATTTAACTACATTTAGCTTAATCATTCAGCACTACTAGCTATTATCAGGTGGCCCTGGACCTGGGAGTTGGGACTGCCACGCACCCTCCAGAGGAACCAGTGCAGACTAGAGGCCCTATGGAGATCCTGGAAGCCCAGGACACATGGGCTGTGTCCCAAATGGCACTCTATTCCCTATATAGTGTACACATTTTGACCAGAGCCTAGGTGGTCCTGGGCTCTGGTCAAAACTAGTGTGCTATGTAGGAAATATGTGTCATTTGAGACATAGCCATACTAGTGACTGGCCAGGGACAGGGGCTTGTCTGGACCTATCACGTTACGGTAACATCAAACCCCTCACACAACCCTCACATGATCACAGCTGCTGCCAGCCCCGGCACGCTAGGCCAGTCCCAGGCGGCATACCATGACTGGTCAGAGCATACGGACGTAAACAAGGAAAAGATTCCATTAAATACAAAACTCTGAGTTAATTACTACATAAGCAACGAATGCCAATACAACACGCAAGGAGAGGAGGATCCAACTGCTGTAAACAGACACAAGGCTGTGGATATCTACAGTATTAAGGTATGACGAAAACATATTCCAAGTGAGACATACCACACCGTCAGACAATAATAACTACACCACGATTCAAGGCATTTGGCCAGCCGCCTGAACAAGCATTCTGCACACAATTGCATGACCTTTCAGGCCCAAGTAAATGATGTTTTGTGACCAAGCTTGCATAATACCCCAGCATAGTAGAGTGAAATGTTCATAACCAATGTATGCACAGCCCCTTGGTAATAAGCTGTCTGTAACCCAGTACTACAACACAGCTGTCAGAGACCTCTCTCTACACCTCCATCCAGTCAGTCAGTCCTGACACTATCACAGGCACAGGGACCCACTTACACACACACATACAACACCAGCTTTCAGCAGCCCTAACTGCAAAAACCAGGAACAGGGTGTTTTCCTTTATTGACAGAACTAATTATGCGTCTGAAAGTCCTCAGTGACTCAGTGCTAACTCAAAACATCCTTTCGATTGGCTGGCCAGTAACACTAATCTATCAAAATATTCTACATCCCTCCCTCCCCTGGCAAATGATAATAATGGTCAATCAACTTCAGCATGAAATCAGCAGGCACTTTGTTACAACAGAAACACAGTTAGTTGGAGCAGCTGCCTATATGATGGATAATGACTTTTTATACAGTACCACTTGGTAGCCCTTTGTAACTGGGTTGATGTATTGTATAAAGTCAGAACTGGAATTATTGGCACCCTTCATAAAGATAAGCAAAAAAGACTGTATAAAATAAACCATTTAAATTCTGAGCTGCAGTTGAAGTCGGAAGTTTACATACACTTAGGTTGGAGCCAACTTAGGTTGGAGTCATTAAAAGTTGTTTTCCAACCACTCCACAAATGTCTTGTTAACAAATTATAGTTTTGGCAAGTCGGTTAGGACATCGACTTTGTGCATAACAAATTGACAAATTGTTTACAGACAGATTATTTCACTTATTAAGGTATGATAAGTATCACAATTCAAGTGGGTCAGAAGTTTACATACACTAAGTTGACTGTGCTTTTAAACAGCCTGGAAAATTCCAGACAATTATGTCATGGCTTTAGAAGCTTCTGATAGGCTAATTGACATCATTTGAGTCAATTAGAGGTGTACCTGTGGATGTATTTCAAGGCCTACCTTCAAACTCGGTGCCTCTTTGCTAGACATCATGGGAAAATCAAAAGAAATCAGCCAAGACCTCAGAAAATAAAATGTAGACCACCACGAGTCCACAAAATTCCCTGTCTTAGGTCAGTTAGGATCACCACTTTATTTTAAGAATGTGAAATGTCAGATTAATAGTATAGAGAATTATTTATTTCAGATTTTATTTATTTAATCACAATCCATTACTCCAGTCTAAGTATATATATATATATATATATATATATATATATATATATATATATATATATATATATATATATATATTAACACTACCGTTCAAAAGTTTGGGGTCACTTAGAAATGTCCTTGTTTTTAAAAGAAAAGCACGTTTTTTTGTCCATTAAAATAACATCAAATTGATCAGAAATACAGTGTATATGATTATTTTATACTAATACAATTGCTCAAAGAAAAATTTTAATAGAGCTTTTTGGCCACGCAAACAACCAAAATTATTGGCACCCTTGATAAAGAATGGGGGAAAAAATAGATTTGGCGTCTGCGTATGCAGAAAAGTACCTCATACCTACTGTAAAATATGGTGTTGGATTATTGATGTTATGGGGCTATTTTGCCTCCACTGGTCCTGGGGTCCTTGTTAAGGTCAATGGCATCATGAACTTCACTCAGTAGCAGGACATTTTAGCAAAAAACCTGGTTGCCTGTTAGGAGGCTGAAACTTTGCCACAAGTGGATCTTCCAGCAAGATAATAACCCCAAGCACATATAAAAATCCACAAAGAAATGGTTAATTGACCACAAACTCAACATTCTGCAATGGCCGTCTCAGTCGCCAGAATTAAACCCCACTAAAAACCTGTGGTTTGAATTGAAGAGGGCAGTCCATAAGAACAGACAAGGAATATCAAGGATCCAGAAAGATTATGTATCGAGGAAAGATCCGTCCCATTGTCTTCTCCAATCATATATTTTTTTAAAGCGTCAGTGCTGTTATCCTTGCAAAGGGAGGGTGCCAGAGTATTGAATCATTTTGTATTTTTTTGCATACAATACAGCTCATTATTTGAATTATTTATTTTATAGTCTTTTTTTGCTCATCTTTAACAAGGGTGCCAATCATTTTGGTCGTGACTACAGTATATCACCATACGGTGACTTGCCATATTCTATAACTAGGCCTGGGGAAACATGTTGCGGCATGCTCAAAACAGGATGCTCAGCAACACCATCATCACTCCTCTACAGCAGACAGACAGCACTAGATGAGAGCTGAAAAGACAAGGCTGTTGGAAAAGCCTTGCATTGCCTGGAACTAATCCATGAACATTAAGTTCTAGCTTCATCAGATAGGTGTGTGTGTACATGTGTGTGTTTGTGTTGTATCTTGGTTCTTTCTGGATCGCTACTCAGACAGAAAGAGGGCAGAACTCTCTGTGGGAGTAGATAGTAGTTAGGCCAGGCTAGAGGAGAGGAGTAGCTCAGAGGGCTGCCGGGGAAAAGGGATCCTGTTGACTGATCTTATCAGCACCCCACCGGCTGTCCCCCTGCTGATCTGAGGGCCGATGGGGCCACTAACTGGAGCCTCTCCACTACACAGCGATGCTAATCAGTCTGCTTCCAACCCGAGGTCACACACACACACAGATCTCAAATGGGCCCAGCAGGCAGATAAGATGTCAGGGGTAGATATTTCTTCATGGGATGATAGTAATCAGGCTGTGATTATGTAGGCTGGCAGTGGAATGAGGGGATGATAGTACTCAGGTTGTGATTATGTAGGCTGGCAGTGGAATGAGGGGATGATAGTAATCAGGTTGTGATTATGTAGGCTGGCAGTGGAATGAGGGGATGATAGTAATCAGGTTGTGATTATGTAGGCTGGCAGTGGAATGAGGGGATGATAGTAATCAGGTTGTGATTATGTAGGCTGGCAGGGGAAAGAGGGGATGATAATAATCAGGTTGTGATTATGTCGGCTGGCAGGGGAATGAGGGGATGATAGTAATCAGGTTGCGATAAGGTAGGCTGGCAGGGAATGAGGGGATGCAGAGGAAAACAACGCTCCATCAAGGAGGGAATTATGCAGACCCAGAACTCAGACCTAGATCTCAGACCCAGATCTCAGACCCAGATCTCTGTCAGATTTGTTTAAGTGGATGGGGTACTGACGTTTTCAATTATCTAAAAAAATTGTGCGATTTTGTTATTTTTTTGCGTTTTGTGTCACTTATTTTTTTACTTATTGTGTACATAATGTTGCTGCTACCGTCTCTTATAACAGAAAATAACATCTGGACATCAGAAGAGCGATTACTCCCCACGGACTGGAAGAAACTCTATCCTTTAATGAGTCTGATTAGAAGGATATCCTGCTTTCACTGGAACAGGCCCAGACCATGCCTTTTGCGAGAAGAAAAGATGCCCGGAAAATAAGTTGCAGTGTCACGCCCTGACCATAGAGAGCCCTTGTTTCTCTATGGTGTAGTAGGGCAGGGCATGACTAGGGGGTATTCTAGTTTATAATTTCTATGTTGTGTTCTAGTTTATGTTTTCTATGTTGGTGTTTTGTATGATTCCCAATTAGAGGCAGCTGGTAATCGTTGTCTCTAATTGGGGATCATATTTAAGTAGATATTTCTCCCACCTGTGTTTGTGGGATATTGTTTTGTGTTTGTGCACCACGTAGTCACGTTTAGTTGTTCGTTTATTGATATATTTTGTTTTGTTTAAGTTTCTCTTTGAATTAAATATGTGGAACTCAACATCTGCTGCGCATTGGTCCATTTCTCACGACAACCGTGACACGCAGATTGGGCTGCCTTCTGAGAATCCGGAGGCAAGAAAGTAAACTCCCACTGTGTGTGTCTATTTGTCAATAACAGCTGGTGCGCTATGTCTAATATTAAAGAAGTCTAGAGATATGGCTCACCTGAGCTAGAGTACCTCATGATAAGCTGTAGACCACACTATTTACCAAGAGAGTTCTTATCTGTTTTAGCTGGCACTAAAACCGCTCTCAACCAACTCTATAAGGCCATAAGCAAAGAAGAAAATGCTCACCCAAAAGCAGCACTCCTAGTGGCCGGGAACTTTAATCCTGGCAAACTTCAATCAGTTTTTCCACATTTTTACCAGCATGTCACATGTGCAACCAGGGGACAAAAATCCTAGACCACCTTTACTCCACACATAGAGATGCATCCAAAGCTCTCCCCCACCCTCCATTTGGCAAATCTGACCATAAGTCTATCTTACTGATTCCTGCTTACAAGCAAAAACTAAAGCAGGAAGTACCAGTGACTCGCTCAATACGGAAGTGGTCAGATGACGCAGATGCTACACTACAGGATTTTCAGGGATTCATCCAATGGCATTGAGGAGTACACCACCTCAGTCATCGGCTTCATCAATAAGTGCATCGATGACGTCGTCCCCAGTGACTGTACGTACATATCGCAACCAGCGAGCATAAAAGGCATTTAAACTATTAATTTCTCTCACTTCTGTAGTGAAAACGAGGAAGAACTCAAAAAGCGTTTGAGGGTCAGGCCTGACAGAATGCAACTGGTGTGTGTGTGTTGTGTATGTGTGTACATCAATGTCAATATTGCATTGATTAAATAGAAGCTGGGAGCTTGTGGTGTCTGTACTCGTGAGATTTGTTTATGACAGTTTGTGATGGAACACATGAAAATTGCATGTCCTTTAGAATTGTTTGGCAAGCTAATCATAGGTGGGCTGCGAGCTACTGGTAGCTCACAATCGACCTGTTGGAGACCCCTGGTGTACCACCTGTTCCTCTTCCTGCTCCCTATCCTCCTTCCTCTTAGCCCCTCCCTGTAACCATGGAAACCATGTATGTCTCTGCATGCTTATCAGGATAGACATATCATGGACCACATCCTGGTAACAACACTGACTCATGCAACTAAACCTATTAACAGTAATATTTTGAACTATACCAATGTCCAATTAGAATAATACTTTTGAGAAACAGTTACAAATAGGCCTGACTGTATGGAAGACCATGGTTTTATATGGATCTTATGTTCCATCAATTCCCCTGTGTAGACAGTGGAACTTGAAGGTGCACATTGGAGGTGTATCGTCTATACAGACAAGGTGTTACTAATGGGTGGAAGTTGGGTTTGGAGGGAACTCTGTACGTGGACATAGCTCTGTACTTGACTTGATAGGTCAGTTCAATTGAAAAAGCAGTCCCTGGCTGCTGCACAGTCAGTTCATAACAGAAAAGGACATGTTCCACATCGACCCCTGAGCCCAAACAGCCCAGCCAGAGAAGGCAGTCCCAGCCAGAGCAGGCCACAGACCCCAGCTTGTGCTGCAGGCCAATCCACTGTAAACATCAAAACACACCACACACACAGTCCGTTCTACGGGCCAGTCACCACTCCCTCTTCCAACATGAGGCAGAGAAGAGACTGGGGAAAACAACTCTCCATAATCACTGACTGCCCTGACTGAACAGCTACCTCTGTACTGACTCTGACAACAACAAGCATCCAACACACACTCCTACGCAAAGAGAGGAAAAAACTAATTACGTAGGGTGGAGGGTAAGGAATTAGCATGCCCCGTGAAAGGACTGAATTAAATGGATTTGAATGTCGGTATTAGCAATCTTTCCCTCGTGTTTGTCTCAATACGGAGGCCAGTAGGCCATGTTACCTCAAGAAGACAGGAGATGCCTGACTGCAATTATTTTGTTCAGGCAACTTTCCACCCCCCTCTAGGCTTACAGAGTGGATGTTGGTAACAAGAGCGGAGGCAGACTAGGCAGAGTTAGAAAATCAGGTGTCCAGTGAAATGTTTGTGTGTCTGAGTATCCCCTCCATCTGCCACTGAAGGTCATGATCACAGGCAATTTGTGTACGTGTCATGGCAGGTAGTGTACGTGTCATGGGCAGCCTGTGTACGTGTCATGGGTAGCCTGTGTACGTGTCATGGGCAGCCTGTGTACGTGTCATGGGCAGCCTGTGTACGTGTCATGGGCAGCCTGTGTACGTGTCATGGGTAGCCTGTGTACGTGTCATGGGCAGCCTGTGTACATTTCATGGGCAGCCTGTGTACATTTCATGGGCAGCCTGTGTACGTGTCATGGGCAGCCTGTGTACGTGTCATGGGCAGCCTGTGTACATGTCATGGGCAGCCTGTGTACGTGTCATGGGCAGCCTGTGTATGTGTCTATGACAGCCTTTGTACGTGGTGAAGCCAAACCCTGTTCTCTGCCTGGGTGGAAGACTGAAGGACAAGGGACGAGGGAAGGCTACACAGAGGCAGAATCTGTGTCCCAAATGGCACCTTAATCCCTAGGCCTATATAGTGCACTACTTTTGACCAGGGTCCATATGCTATGATCAAAAGTAGTCCACTTTAAAAGGAATATGCTGGCATTTGGGACGCAGACTGAGACTACTGAATATCCAGATGGGCACAACCCCGTCTCAGGTACTGTAGGAAGGTCAGCTATTATATTGTCAAGGATCAGGATTGGTTTAGTTAGGAAGTTTATCTCCAGAGACACCCACCTACGGTCACAGGGAGAACCGGTGCAGGGCCAACTTATCACTATCTCAGATTGTAAATAACCTTGGTCAGTTGTCCACCAAGATAAAGCCTAAGGCCAGAAACCTTGGTGTCTTCTTTGACCCTGACCTAAACCTCAAGCTGCATGTAAAGAAGGTTGTCCTGCTTTTATCATTTATATAGCTATTTATATATTTTTATCAAAATATAGCTAAAGTCAGTGATCTGGAGAAACGTATTTCCTCAAACCTAGATTACTGTAACTGTTTG
Organism: Oncorhynchus kisutch; assembly: GCF_002021735.2. Lineage (NCBI taxonomy): Eukaryota > Metazoa > Chordata > Actinopteri > Salmoniformes > Salmonidae > Oncorhynchus > Oncorhynchus kisutch. The sequence goes on along the minus strand of NC_034186.2, from coordinate 22,298,137 downwards.
TATACCTGTCTCAGTCAGAAATCCCTCCATCATTGGTTAGTACAGTTAGTTGAAAATACTGCAGCTCGGCTTTGAACAGGCACCAGGAAATGGAACCATATCGCACCTATTGTAGCTACACTGGCTCCAAGTCACTTTTAGAATAGATTTAGAAATTGTATTAATCACGTTTACGGCTCGGCTTGGTTCAGCCCATCCTATATCCTTGATCTTTTATCTCCCTACGAGCCAGGATGCAGTCTGAGATCCTCTGGCATGGCACTGTTGACCATTAAAAATTCTAGGTTGAAAATGAAAACAATTTTAATTCTCATTCCTCCCTTGTTTCTTTGTTAATTATTTTATTGTTTTATGGTGTGAAACACTTTGGTGGTGGTGGTGGTGGTGGTGGTGGTGGTGGTGGTGGTGGTGGTAGTGGTAGTAGTAGTAGTAGTAGTAGTAGTAGTAGTAGTAGTAGTAGTAGTAGTAGTAGTAGTAGTAGTAGTAGTGGTAGTGGTAGTGGTAGTGGTAGTAGTAGTAGTAGTAGTAGTAGTAGTAGTAGTAGTAGTAGTAGTAGTAGTAGTAGTAGTAGTAGTAGTACGGGCCAAAATGACAAACAAAACATGAGATATACTACATGTGAGAATTTCACGAGGAAAACAAGCCCACTCTCAAATGTCGACATAAGCCATGACAGTTATCCTTAGGGAACAGAGTGTGTGCTTTGGACTATGTGCTCGTGGACTCTGTACCTCCCAAGCAGAATTAGATGACAGTAATTGAAGTTGTTATTTGGGCGGTAACACCAAGCAGGAGAGGTCAATAAAGAGAAAATAATTGCAGGATTTTGGACAGCTAAACTCTCATGTATTCATTCTGATTGCTCAGCATGAAGAGCACCAAGAGAGGCCTTGGTTTCCCTATTATGGCCCCCTATCCCTACCTAGTGCACTACTTTGCTCCAGGGGTGCTGTAGTACTAAATGGCTGACCCTGAAAAACAACAGACAAAGATATCATTAGACTGGTGATTAGAGTGGCGCAGTGGTCTAAGTCTAAGGTCACTACAGACCCTGGTTCAATCCTGGGTTGTATTACAACTGGATGTGATCGGGAAGTCCCATAGGGTGGCGCACAATTGGCCCAGCGTCATCCGGGTGTGTGTTCATAATGTTTTGTACACTAAGTGTATATGTTGCAGCTCTTATTCAAAAGCGGCAGGATATCTCCATTCTTTGTAAGGTTATTCTTCTACAGAACAAAGATATGTAAGCCAAAGGAGAGCAATCAGAACAGCACATGCTTTGGATGTGTAGTAATGACAGGTATGGCATCACTCAGACTTAACTTTGCTGCATTCCTTTTCAGTGTGAAAATGACTTCAATGTGTTCTGTTAGATTGTGTTCATACTATGGTGTTCTATTGTCCAACATCGCTCTCGATCCTTCTTGGGAAATTTGTTGATACATTAAATAATTTACCTCAAGCTCATCCTTTAGAATATGTTTTCAGCATAGGCAAAAGTGCAAGTCCTATCTACATCTGTGATGTTTTATTGTGCTTCCCATGACAGTGTTTTTGTATTTTAATGTGTACAGTACCAGTCAAAAGTTTGGACACACCTACTCATTCCAACACACCTCCAGACTGTGTAAAGGCTATATGACCAAGAAGGAGAGTGATGGAGTGCAGGATGACCTGGCCTCCACAATCACCCGACCTCAACCCAATTGAGATGGTTTGGGATGGGTTGGACTGCAGAATGAAGGAAAAGCAGCCAACAAGTGCTCAGCATATGTGGGAACTTGTACTTCAAGACTGTTAGAAAAGCATTCCAGGTGAAGCTGGTTGAGAGAATGCCAAGAGTCTGCAAAGCTGTCACCAAGGCAAAGGGTGGCTACCTTGAAGAATCTCAAGGTTGCTACATGATTCCATATGTATAATTTCATAGTTTTGATGTCTTCACTATTATTATACAACATATAAAATAGTAAAATAAAGAAAAACTCTGGAATAAGTAGGTGTGTCCAATCTTTTGACTGGTATTGTATATAGGTTTGGTATAATGTGTATATTTATGTTGTATGTACAGGGCGCATTTGTAATATGTCTTCCCTGTTAAAATAAAGGTTGAGTAAAAACATCTCTGCAAGGCACACTAAGGTGTTATGATACAATCACCAGAGTGATGTCTTTATTTGCATACTGACTCAACATAACACACCCTGCCTTACACCCAGTTTCTGTTCTTGTCTACGCATCAGGCCTTAGCAACATTTATGTCTGCCTAACTCAGCAGTGAAATCCCCAGTGCAAGCCGAGACATGCTGCTTTTCACACTACCATGACTGATGGGGTAGGGAGTGGGCCACTTCAATATCCTGACACAGCACAAGCACATCCTTCAGTCCGCAGTCTACACAGAGACATTTGACTCCCATGACTTATGGTAGAGAAAATGTTCATGCATACAGAGGTTCTTGCCATTCAATAGTCTGATATACAGATGTTGGATCTTCATTTGATCACACTTTTGTTGCGATCAAACAACATTATAGACTAAACGTTAAAATCCTGTTGCTGCAGGATTATTTTGCTACAACAATACTGGTCAAATTAAGATACAACACCTGTACTGTAACCCTTGAAAGAGAGAAGGGTTCACGCCTATAGGCAGCTGGCACACACTACAACTATCAGGATTCAGGTGCAACAGTATTGAGTGTCTTCTTTAGTTGACGTTATTAAAACAATTATTTACTGCTAAGCCTCTCTTGAATATGCTGGGATGTTATTTTGAGCAATAAAAGAATGTGATGACAGCCTACTTTTTTCTCTCCTCACATTGTGAAGAAGTGCAGATGCCAGGGTAAAGGGTTTGCACATCCATTAATATAGCTGGGGGAGACAACCTTTTCTTTGCTTTTGTTTTACTGTATGTTGCTGAGCTCTCCAACAACAATGGCCATGTCCCAAATTACATCCTATTTCCTATATAGTGCACTATTAAGCAGTGCAATATGAAGGGGAATAGGGTGTAATTTGGGACGCAGAGGTAGAGCCCTCCAACAACAATCTGATCTCCCACGGATGTTTACAATCTTCTGCTACGTTGTTTTGGCCATCAAGCCTTTCTTTGGCTTCCTGTCGGCACCAGGAGGGAAGGAACGGACGCCATTTGCTGGGCCCCTGATTATAATGGGGGCAGGGGATAGATGCTACAGATACAGTGCTATCTACTATACTCTACAGACACAGTGTTCTCTACTGTACTCTACAGATAATGTTCTCTACTATACTCTACAGATACAGTGTTCTCTACTGTACTCTACAGATAATGTTCTCTACTATACTCTACAGACACAGTGTTCTCTACTGTACTCTACAGATAATGTTCTCTACTGTACTCTACAGATAATGTTCTCTACTGTACTCTACAGATAATGTTCTCTACTGTACTCTACAGATAATGTTCTCTACTGTACTCTACAGATAATGTTCTCTACTGTACTCTACAGATAATGTTCTCTACTGTACTCTACAGATAATGTTCTCTACTATACTCTACAGACACAGTGTTCTCTACTGTACTCTACAGATAATGTTCTCTACTATACTCTACAGACACAGTGTTCTCTACTGTACTCTACAGATAATGTTCTCTACTGTACTCTACAGATAATGTTCTCTACTGTACTCTACAGATAATGTTCTCTACTGTACTCTACAGATAATGTTCTCTACTATACTCTACAGACACAGTGTTCTCTACTGTACTCTACAGATAATGTTCTCTACTATACTCTACAGACACAGTGTTCTCTACTGTACTCTACAGATAATGTTCTCTACTGTACTCTACAGATAATGTTCTCTACTATACTCTACAGAAAGTATTCTCTACTGTACTCTACAGATACAGTATTCTCTACAGTACTCTACAGATAATGTTCTCTACTGTACTCTACAGATAATGTTCTCTACTGTACTCTACAGATAATGTTCTCTACTGTACTCTACAGATAATGTTCTCTACTGTACTCTACAGATAATGTTCTCTACTGTACTCTACAGATAATGTTCTCTACTATACTCTACAGACACAGTGTTCTCTACTGTACTCTACAGATAATGTTCTCTACTATACTCTACAGACACAGTGTTCTCTACTGTACTCTACAGATAATGTTCTCTACTGTACTCTACAGATAATGTTCTCTACTGTACTCTACAGATAATGTTCTCTACTGTACTCTACAGATAATGTTCTCTACTATACTCTACAGACACAGTGTTCTCTACTGTACTCTACAGATAATGTTCTCTACTATACTCTACAGACACAGTGTTCTCTACTGTACTCTACAGATAATGTTCTCTACTGTACTCTACAGATAATGTTCTCTACTATACTCTACAGAAAGTATTCTCTACTGTACTCTACAGATACAGTATTCTCTACAGTACTCTACAGATAATGTTCTCTACTGTACTCTACAGATACAGTGTTCTCTACTGTACGCTACATATACAGTGTTCTCTACTGTACTCCACAGATACAGTATTGCCTGGTTAAATAAAGGTAAAATAAATAAAAAATACTGTACTGTACAGATACAGTATTCTACTGTACTCTACAGATACAGTATTCTCTACTGTACTCTACAGATACAGTGTTCTCTACTGTACTCCACAGATACAGTATTCTCTACTGTTCTCTACAGATACAGTATTCTCTACTGTACTCTACAGGTACAGTATTCTCTACTGCACTCTACAGATAATGTTCTCTACTGTACTCTATAGATACAGTGTTCTCTACTGTACTCTACAGATACAGTGTTCTCTACTATCAAATTTTATTGGTCACATAAAATTATTTAGCAGATGTTATTGCGGGTGTAACGAAATGCTTGTGTTCCTAGTTCCAAAATTGCAGTAATATCTAACAATTCACAACAATACACACAAATCTAAAAGTAAAATAATGGAATTAAGAAATATATAAATATTGGAAGAGCAATGTTGGAGAGGCATTTACTAAAAAACAGTCAAATAGAATACAGTATATACATATGAGATGAGTAAAGCAGTAAGTAAACATTATTAATGTGACTAGTGTTCCATTATTAAAGTGGCCAGTGATTCATTGTCTATGAATATAGGTCAGAAGCCTTTGAGGTGCAGGGTTGAGTAAACGGGTGGTAGCCGGCTAGTGATGGCTATTTGACAGTCTGATGGCATTGAGATAGAAGTTGTTTTTCAGTCTCTCGGTCCCAACTTTGATGCACCTGTACTGACTTCGCCTTCTGGATGATAACGGGGTGAACAGGGCATGGCTTGGGTGGTTGATGTCCTAGATTATATTTTTTGGCCTTCCTCTGACATCGGGTGCTGTAGGTGTCCTGAAGGGCAGACAGTGTGCCTCCGGTGATGCATTGGCCAGACCTCACCACCCTCTGGAGAGCTCCGCGGTTGCGGGCAGTGCAGTTGAAGTACCAGGCGGTGATACAGCCCGACAGGATGCTCTCAATTGTGCATCTGTAAAAGTTTGTGAGGGTCTTAGGGGCCAAGCCAAATTTCTTCAGCCTCCTGAGGTTCTTCACCACACTGTCTGTGTGGGTGGACCATTTCAGATTGTCAGTGATGTGTATGCCGAGGAACTTGAAGCTTTCCACCTTCTCCACTGTGGTCCCGTCAATATGGATAGGGGCGTGCTCCCTCTACTTTTTTCCTGAAGTCCACGACCAGCTCCTTCATTTTGTTGACATTGGGTGAGAGGTTCTTTTCCTGGTAACACTCCGCCAGGGCCCTCACCTATTCCTTGTAGGCTGTCTCGTCGTTGCTGGTAATCAGGCCTACTATGGTGGTGTCGTCTGCAAACTTGATGATTGAGTTGGAGACGTGTGTGGCCATGCATTCATGAGTGAACAGGGAGTGCAGGAGAGGGCTGAGCACCCTTGTGGGGCCCCAATGTTGAGGATCAGTGAAGTGGAGGTGTTGTTTCCTACCTTCACCAACTGGGGTGCAAGTCCAGGACCCAGTTGCACAGGGCGGTGTTCAGACCCAGGGCCCTGAGCTTGATGATGAACTTGGAGGGTACTATGGTGTTGAAGGCTGAGCTATAGTCAATGAACAGCATTCTTACAAAGGTATTTCTCTTGTCCAGATGGGTTAGGGCAGTGTGCAGTGCAATGGCAATTGCATCGCCTATGAATCTATTGGGGTGGTAAGCAAATGGAAGTGGGTCTAGGGTGTCAGGTTAGGTAAAGGTGATATGATCCTTAACTAGCCTCTCAAAGCACTTCATAATGACAGAAGTGAGTGCTGCGGGCGATAGTCATTTAGTTCTATTACCTTTGCTTTCTTGGGTAGAGGAACAATGGTGGACATCTTGAAACAAGTGGGCCAGCAGACTGGGATAGGGAGAGATTGAATATGTCCGTAAACACTCTACCCAACTGGTCTGTGCATACTCTGAGGACCCGGCTAGGGATGCCGTCTGGGGCCGGCAACCGTGCGAGGGTTTAACACACTTAAATGTCTTACTCATGTCGGCCACAGAGAACAAGAGCCCACAGTCCTTGGGAGCGGGCCGCATTGATGGCAATGTGTTATCCTCAAAGCAGACGAAGAAGGTGCTTAGCTTGTCCGGGAGCAAGACGTCAGTGTCCGCGACTTGGCTGGTTTTCCCTTTGTAGTCCGCGATTGTCTGTAGACCCTGCCACATGTCTCATGTCTGAGCCGTTGAATTGCAACTCCACTTTGTCTCTGTACTGACGTTTTGCCTGTTTGATTGCCTTACGGAGGGAATAACTACACTGTTTGTATTTTGACCATATTCCCAGTCACCTTGCCATGGTTAAATACAGTGGTTTGTGCTTTTAGTTTAGCGCGAATGCTGCCGTCTATCCACAGTTTCTAGTTTGGGAAGGTTTTAACAGTCACAGTGGGAACAACATCCCCTATACATTTCCTGATGAACTCCGTCACCGTGTCCGTGTATACATCAATGTTATTCTCCGAGGCGACCCGGAACCTATCCCAGTCCGAGTGATCAAAAGAATCTTGAAGCATGAATTCCTATTGATCAGAATAGCGTTGAATATACCTTAACACAGGTACATCCTGTTTGAGTTTCTGTCTATAGTAAGGGAGGAGCAAAATGGAGTTGGGATCTGATTTGCCAAAGGGAGGGTGGGGGAGGACCTTGTAGGGATCCCGGAAGAGAGAACAGCAGTGGTTGAGTGTTTTCCCAGCATTAGTACTACAGTCAATGTGTTGATAGAACTTCAGTAGCGATTTCCTCAAATTTGCATTTGTTAAAGTCCCCAGATACAATAAATACAGCCTCAAGATATGTGGTTTCCAGTTTGCATAAAGTCCAGGGTAGTTCCTTGAGGGCCGTCGTGGTATCGGCTTGAGGATGAATATACATGGCTGTGACTATAACTGAAGATAATTCTCTTGGGAGGTAATATGGTCAGCATTTGATTGTGAGGTATTCTAGGTCGGGTGAACAAAAGCACTTGTGTTTTTATCCGTTATCACAATCACACCATGAATGGTTAATCATGAAACATACACCACTGCCCTTCTTCTTCCTGGAGAGTTCTTAATTCCTGTCTGTGCGATGCACTGAGAACCCAGATGACCGTATGGACAGAGACAGTATATCCGTGAAATATGATATATGATTCCGTGAAACAGAGTATGTTACAGTCCCTGATGTCTCACTAGAAGGAGATCCTCAACCTGAGCTTATCAACTTTATTGTCCAGAGATTGAACATTAGCGAGTAACATACTCGGAAGCGGAGGATGGTGTGCCCGCCTCCTGAGTTGGACTGGAAGTCCACTCCAAATACCTCTTTCCCCGCCGGCAGGTTTTGGAGCAGCCTCTAGGATAAGTTCAATTGCCCTGGGGGGTGCGAATAAAGGATCCAATTCGGGAAAGTCGTATTCCTGGTCATAATGCTGGTGAGTTACTGCCACTCTGATATCCAAAAGTTATTTCCGTCTGTATTTTATAACACAAAAACTGTTCTGGGCTAATAATGTAAGAAATAACACACAAAATAATGAAATACTGCAAATACTGTTGCTTAAGAGATAGAGCTGCCATGTCTGTCAGTGCCATCATACTATACTCTACAGACACAGTGTTCTCTATTGTACTCTACAGATATTCTGTGGAAGGAGCTTCTCACATGGAGAGGGGGCCTGTGTGCAGAGTGGTGAGAGACAGGAGAGCCATCCATCTTTACACAAATAACCAATGCCTGGGTAGTGTTCAATCAATTGGCACACAAAAATAAGAAAATGGTGTGAAACCGGGAGGTACCACCTATCCTATAAAACACATTTTTCAATAGTGTGCTCTAATGACCATGACCCTGCCCTCTAATGCATAAATCACAAGAAAGGTCATGTAAGGTTCTCTGGCCTATTGTCTTTAATGACTCAGGGTCAAGAACAGAATTCAGATTGGTTGCCTGCAGCCTAAGATCTGCATGGCTGATAACATCTAACTAGTGTGTATGGTAAAATCTCCCCTAAATTGAGCAACAACCGCCCACCACCTCCTCAGTTAAAGCTGCTGTTATTCTTGGGACGAGTACAACGTGATAAGAGGGGGTCCACTATCTTTTGTTAATAACATTACTCTCCAGCCCTGCTGCTCAGCAAAGACAATGTTTTTTTCAATTATGCAGCACTCCCCAGAAAGTGCTTGAGTCTCCCCAGCTCACAGCTAGAGAGGCCTACCAGTAATTATAGCATCCATTAACTTGGTATGGAGCTGTTGAAAGGTGAAAGTCAACCCACACTGTTATGTACTTTCTTAGGATGGCACACTGCACATGGAACGATACTGATTGAGTTATCACTAGGAGGAGGTGACATTTTTTTTTAATGTGCTCATCTGCTGAGGCCACTTAACTCAAAATGACACCAGCATTTTTGTTGACATCAATGTTTATGTTATGGTAGAAACAGTGTGCTGGGAGCATGTTGGATATTTAACTGTCTGACAGGGTAGTGCACTGTGGGTTACAGTTACTGTATAACAGTATATACAGGTGTGGATAGAGTGAGACTCTACAGTCTACAGCTGAGGTTCTCAAAGTGGGGTCTGCTGAGGTACTGCAGGGGATCTGTGGCCAGATCAAAAATAAATAAATATAGCTCTGTCTATGAATTTGAGAGCAGTTACATTTCTCTAGGCCCTCAGCTTTTTACCCAAACAGAGGTGTGTAGAATTGCAGGAAATAGGCTTGAAAACTGCAAAATGTTGTCGTTGATGCCAAAAGGCGGGCCTTAAAAATGTTCCTTCCCAGGGCCTGAGACTTGGTTTGTCCAGCCATGCACTGCCGAAGTCATAGTAAAACTCCTGGTATGCTATTTCTATCTCACACCAATTAATATTCTCTAGTAGTTTGTACACTACTGAGCAATGCCGAGCTGTACTGCACTGGCCTACGTAGTTATGCACCCACCATAGTTGCTGGTACCATGCTGGATTGGACATATCTGAGCCTGCACAGTGCGGTTGAGTTTGGCATGATGGTGTGAAACAGTATATGAGGTTTGGGTGTTCTGGGCTGGCTCAGTCAGGTGAGTGACTGACCTCTGGTCAGGTGTATCCTCTGGTCCATCATATTATATACAGTATATCGTTATACATTGTATTATATAAAGGTGGTTATAATATATACAGGTGACTGACCTCTGGATGTGGGCCGTTTGACCCCTCAGGGCTGCTGCCCCTCAGGTTGATGATGTGAACCTCCTGTGGTAGACCCGTGGTTCCACGGGAGGCACAGCCTGACAGGGCCGTGAAGCTCTTCAGCAGAGCCTGCACCGGGTGGCCAACACCTATTGGCAGCAGCTCACACAGGCTACGAGACAACGGACCTGGCGGGGAGAAGAATGAGATGAGTGGAATCCATGAAATGTTTTTTCGAGAATCCAAGATCCCAAGTGTGAAGCTAGAGAATCTTCATTTAAAAAGTCAACAGCACAGAGGTAAGAAGTGTTCCACACTGCAGCTTCAGTCCAAATAACTGGAGAACACTTTATATGATAAGTTGATTAGTAAGTTATAAGTTTATGTAAATCATTTATAGACTGTCCATAAATAGATAGCTAAGAGATAAGTATAGATAAGTATGAATCAGCAATTCTCTGATGAACAAGTTATGAATGATGAGGGCAAATAAAGGGTACAGAATGCAACTATAATTAGTGACATAATCATTATTTAAATTGTGCATAGCAAAATAAAACATTGTCTGGGCACAAAACTCACTACTTCTCAAAGTAGGCCATTCTCTTCAGTCTACAGCCTACTAACACACTAGCACACTAGCACCACGCTTTCTGACCCTCAACAGGCCACTAACACAAGACTGCCCTTGCCTCTGAACAAAGCAGTGTCTAGCTGACCCTGTACAGGATGTTATGATGCCAGACGTATAATCAAGATGACCCAAAGTGACCTCCATTATAATCCCCTTTATGTCACTTTTACCTCTTTCTCTTTTCCCGTAAATGTTCAGATCTGACCTTCCCTTAATTCCCTTAATTCCCAACCCATAATTAGCCGTTATGACTGTGGTCAGTTATAGAAGTTGCTGTGGAGATGTGTCGCTGGAGGTGTGTGTGCGTGCGTGCGTGTGTTTCACTCCCACTGGTGCCCTGCAGCACAGAGAGACTGGTGAACTTGGACTTGGAGTACAACAAGAACGGATGGACTATAACAGGGATCAAGCAGTTGAACATAACGAGCACACACTTGTTAACAAAACTTCCTTGAAGGGCTATTCTAACAAGGCCATATTATGTTGGAGGTTGTGGGATTCCCTTTTCTCTCTCTCTGGTTCAGAATCCACTTTTTCTATCTTTCATTTTACTCTACACTGATCAGCCTAATAGTGGTGCAGGTAACATTGTGAGGTCCTGTATATTACTAAAAACTGTAGATAATGCGTTAGGTAGCTAAAGTCAATCATAATAAATTATAATAAATAGGCAACAACTAAATCTCAAGACTGCCATACATTATAGTTAGTCTGAGGGCAGTGGTCCAAAAATAGGGCCGTCTGCCCCTTTCCTCCCACTGCTGTCCATCCATCCATCCATCCATGGCTGTCATGGAGAGGAACAGTAGGACCAGTGAGACCTGTCAGTCATGCAGAGCCAAGCCCCAGCGTGGTCAGACCAGGGTTACGTCCCGAATGGCATCATATTCCCTATATAGTGCAGTATAAAAGTAGTATGAAAGCAATGCAATATATAGGAAATAGAGTGCTATTTGGCACGCAACCCAGGAGAGGACACGAAGACCCAGTCTGTCTGGGAGGCCTGGTAGGGGGCTGGGGGGCCGGCTGGGTTTCTTGGTTTGGTCTGCTGGCCTGGAAAAGCACATTTGTCCCTCACTTACAGAGCAGGCTGCAGTGAGCGTCTGGAGAGCTTGGATTTAAACTCAGATCATACCATGCTTGTAAACTCATCAGCACATCATGGTCACATGGTCACTTTGAGATATCAGCTGATGTACGAAGGGCTATATAAATAAATTTGATTTGATTTGATCAGCACATCATCATGGTCACAATGGTAAACTCATCAGCACATCATCATGGTCACAATGGTAAACTCATCAGCACATCATCATGGTCACAATGGTAAACTCATCAGCACATCATCATGGTCACAATGGTAAACTCATCAGCACATCATCATGGTCACAATGGTAAACTCATCAGCACATCATCATGGTCACAATGGTAAACTCATCAGCACATCATCATGGTCACAATGGTAAACTCATCAGCACATCACCCAGCTAATCACATTGCTCTGTGGACCGCTATTACATCAGGACATAGGCTTATCCATGTGCACAAGCAACACATGCCACTTGCCACAAGCTTTCAGATGGGCTACAAGCTTAAAATGCCACTATCTGACATGTATCTACAGCGTAAACATGATTTTACTTTAACATTAGTAATTTTACACAGTTAAACACACACACACACACTGTTAAACTGACACACACACACCCAGCCCTGATGTTTTGTGAAAGGCATTGAACAGGCCTTTTCCATTAGAGAAACTGTGTCTCAGTGGACAAGCTGTGTGGCCAGACTTTCCTCGTGCAGGTCAGCCCCTACTCTCTACTCTGCCCAACAGCCTCACAGACATTTCTTGGGCCAACCAGCCAGCGCAGGCCCCGCTCACGTTTCAAACACTGCATGATAAACACGCTATAGTTGCCGATAGCGATCAGGGGGAAACATTTGGAAATAATTCAAAGAGAAAATGAAAGACAGGAGATAACAACTTTAAAACTCCCCCATCTCTGACAAAAATACTGTACCTCAACACTGTAATACTGTACCTCAACAGTGGGTATCATCGGATGGGGCCACAGTGACTCCTGACCCCTCCTGTCTCAGCCTCCAGTATTTATGCTACAGTAGTTTATGTGTCGGGGAGCTAGGGTCAGTTTGTTATATCTGGAGTACTTCTCCTGTCTTATCCGGTGTCCTGTGTGAATTTAAGTATGCTCTCTCTAATTCTCTCTTTCTTTCTCTCTCGAGGAGGACCTGAGCCCTAGGACCATGCCTCGGGACTACCTGGCATGATGACTCCTTGCTGTCCCCAGTCCACCTGGCTGTGCTGCTGCTGCAGTTTCAACTCTTCTGCCTGCGGCTATGTAATCCTGACCTGTTCACCGAACGTGCTACCTGTCCCAGACCTATTATTTGACCATGCTGGTCATTTATGAACATTTGAACATCTTGGCCATGTTCTGTTATAATCTCCACCCGGCACAGCCAGAAAAGGACTGGCCACCCCTCATAGCCTGGTTCCTCTCTAGGTTTCTTCCTAGGTTTTGGCCTTTCTAGGGAGTTTTTCCTAGCCAATGTGCTTCAACACTTGCATTGCTTGCTGTTTGGGGTTTTAGGCTCGTCGCCAAACCCACTGGCTCCATGTCATCTACAAGACCCTGCTAGGTAAAGTCCCCCCTTATCTCAGCTCGCTGGTCACCATAGCATCTCCCACCTGTAGCACACGCTCCAGCAGGTATATCTCTCTAGTCACCCCCAAAACCAATTCTTTCTTTGGCCGCCTCTCCTTCCAGTTCTCTGCTGCCAATGACTGGAACGAACTACAAAAATCTCTGAAACTGGAAACACTTATCTCCCTCACTAGCTTTAAGCACCAACTGTCAGAGCAGCTCACAGATTACTGCACCTGTACATAGCCCACCTATAATTTAGCCCAAACAACTACCTCTTTCCCAACTGTATTTAATTTTAATTTATTTATTTATTTTGCTCCTTTGCACCCCATTATTTTTTATTTCTACTTTGCACATTCTTCCATTGCAAAACTACCATTCCAGTATTTTACTTGCTATATTGTATTTACTTTGCCATCATGGCCTTTTTTGCCTTTACCTCCCTTCTCACCTCATTTGCTCACATTGTATATAGACTTGTTTATACTGCATTATTGACTGTATGTTTGTTTTTACTCCATGTGTAACTCTGTGTCGTTTTATCTGTCGAACTGCTTTGCTTTATCTTGGCCAGGTCGCAATTGTAAATGAGAACTTGTTCTCAACTTGCCTACCTGGTTAAATAAAGGTAAAATAAATAAAAAATAAAAATAGGCTGGGTTTCTGTATAGCACTTTTAGATATCAGCTGATGTACGAAGGGCTATATAAATAAATACATTTGATTTGATTTGCTAGAGGAAGGTTTCTCTCTGAGAACAGACTGTTATTGTTTTGCAGTACTGTACACACACACACTGTATTGTGATCCGCAAAAAGCCTGAGACATACCTTCCTATCTGTGTGTTGCGAGGACAGAAATGCTTTACTATTGTCTCTCTTGTCTCTCCTGAGAGAGACCCTGAGAGCCTCTGACAGATGTCTTTAACCTATTCTCTATTCCTACAGCTGCTGTCTCCTGGTGCTAGTGAATCCATTCCCCATACAACTCATAGGAGATCTTCTTTGATGTGATTGATGGGAACATATATTCAAAAACACAGTGACGGATGGCTGGAGTCAAGGAAAAAGAAACTGCAAAACCTTAATGGCAAAACCTTATTGTGGTGCTTCGGAGTTCCAACCCCCCTCTCCTCCCCAAGGAGTACACGACGGTCCCTCTCTCTCCAGTCATCACGCCTCACCCTTCAGTCCTAATCTCAGAGCACTCAAACTCACTTTCCCCCCCACACCACACATTGTTAAATAACAACCACCGCACCGGCCAGACAGACAAATAATTAGTCCTTTTAGGAAGACAGCTCAGAAATGATGGCACTTGTCAGGCAGTGATGTTCTTTCTTTCTTTAACTTCCTGGGAAAAAAAATAATACAGAAGATTTTGACAATAATGGAAGGAAATCAAACATTTGTTTTATAACCCTGAAACACAAATGGAGCTGTGGGTAATAAACAAAGACAGTGTTTCCATCCCAAAGAATAATGGAATCGTCGGTATCTAGTTCAAAATCATATCAGGACAAAATGGTTTTGACCGAGATGGGATTGAGCAACAATAGGGACATACTTTCCCCCAAACTAAACTCAGACAACAACTCTGATCATTTGTGTATTATATATTAATTTATGGGCCTGCCATATTTACAACATTATTACAACAACGATGTCTATTGGACATTTACAATAAGGAACTTAGTTTATACATTTACACAAAGGAACTTCATAGACGTTTACAATGCAACGAGTCACTACAAGGATACAGGCATCCTTCCTAACTCTGTTGCCAGAGAGGAAGGAAATCGCTCAGAGATTAAACAGCAACAGAGTTTAATGGCTGTGATAGGAGAAAACTGAGGATGGATCAACAACATTGTAGTTACTCCACAAACCTAGCCTAAAAGACACAGTGAAAAGAATGAAGTCTGTACAAAATAAAAGATATTCCAAAACATGCATCTTGTTTGCAATAAGGCACTAAAAGTAAAAGTGCAAAAGATGTGGCAAAGAAATTAACTTTATTCATTTAAGAGCTTAGCACAATCCTAGAGGAAAACCTTGTTCAGAGACAAATTCCCCTTTCAGCAGGACAATAACCTAAAAACACAAGACCAAATATACACTGGAGTTGCTTACCAAGACGACATTGAAAG
Organism: Oncorhynchus kisutch; assembly: GCF_002021735.2. Lineage (NCBI taxonomy): Eukaryota > Metazoa > Chordata > Actinopteri > Salmoniformes > Salmonidae > Oncorhynchus > Oncorhynchus kisutch. Next base: position 22,282,977 of record NC_034186.2, on the reverse strand, counting down.
TTCCTAAGTGGCCTATTTACAGTTTTTACTTAAATCGTCTTGAATCGGCAAGACCTTGAAAATGGCTGTCTAGCAATGATCAACAACCAGCTTGACAGAGCTTGAAGACGTTTTTAAAGAATATTGTCCAATTATTGTACAATCCATTTATGCAAAGCTCTTAGACTTACCCAGAAAGACTTACAGCTGTAATCACTGCCAAAGGTGATTCTAACATGAAATGACTCAGAGGTGTGAATACATATGTAAATTACATATTTCTGTATTTCATTTTCAATACATTTGCTATAATTTCTAAAAACATGTTTTCACTTTGCCATTATGGGGTATTGTGTGTAGATGGGTGAGAAAATATATATATAACACATTTTGAATTCAGGCTGTAACACAAGTCAAGACAAGGGGTATGAATACTTTCTGAAGGCACTGTACTTATACAACAATCCTCTATCATAGCCATAATATCTGGTATTATTGATATTTTTCTGTGTAGCTGAAACCAACTGTAATCTAATCCTGCACATCTGGTATGGTCATCACAGTCTGCAGCCTCCATGGAGAGGGGGGAGAGGAGAAGAAAAAGACTTGAACAGCTTTGTCTCTTCTGTCACCTCTCCCCCTGTCCATACCGCTCTCTCTCTCTCTCTCTCTCCCTCTATCCCTGTCTCTCTTCCTCTCTCTCCCCCCCTCTCTCTCCTCTCTGTGTTTCTTCTCTCCACAGCAGAGGGAGTACAGAGAGGTCCTGTCCAGCAGCTGCTAGGCCCTCTGGCCAGGCCAAGCCGGACTAACGCCCACAGGAGAGGAATGAGAGAAGCTGTTGTTCGCTCTGCATGAAAAATTAACCCAGCCTAGAGAGCCCACCAGACACTTTACTAGACAGACTATACACACTGCAGAGCAGACACCTCCAAGACCTAAGCCCAGCAGATTCAGTCATATCTGATAGTAACAAGTGATATTCCATCTGTGATGTCTACCTTAACAGAAAAATATTTATCTTGGATTTTGGTTGGGAGAATAAGGTCATGGTTAATCGTCTTCTGGTGGAAAATAAGGTCAAGGACCAATGAATCTCAGCGTGAAGCCAATGTTAGTTGATCAGATTATGTTTAAAAATGAGAACAATAACAGCAATTGAAGAAAATTCTGATTTTATTTCATGTCTAGGGTATGATTATATCCATCAATGTCCAAGCACCCTTTATTCTGGGGCCTGGGGGACAAACTGCTCTCGTCAGGCAAACCTCCACATCAGGTGAGACTGGTTCCCACAGGAGTGTCTCTTCCTGTTTCAGTCTGGATCCTGACAAAGATGAAACAGACAGAACCCTGAAAGAGTGCAGCGCATGGGATAGAGCACACCTGTGTGAGTACAGACAGCCTGGTCTGGTCCTGCATGTTCTGGACCCACAGACTCAACATCAATATCCTACTATCCTCACCACCCAGACCTAGTTACAGCCAGGAGAACCAAGTAAAAATCATAATAAACGACAACAAAAACACAAAACTATCATATAAATAAATAGTCAAAAACCACAGAGGACAGTTTCTGTGTACCTCACCAGTTTGACATCAGATAGGATTCTATAAAACTGACTAATCTAGAATGTTTCCCCAGGCTAGCATGCTAGGAAATAATGATCTGATAAACGTGTAATCAAAGTAACAGACGGATAACATCTCAGTTCTAGAAAGGATGTATTGCCAATGATGGTCAACATACTGTACAAGGTGTCTTTGCCACCGGTTTCTGCTACTACCTCAACTTTCTGACTGGAAATGCTAGGCCTTTGTCTTTCACTCCCACATGCACCTGTTTGAAGAGAGCACAGACACACCAGGCCACAACTTTTACAGCTATGAGCTATTAACCTACTTGTTAAAATATATATATCCTGTTAACCTGTATTCATAATGGTATTCTATCTTTCCTATCAAATTTGGATATATATATATTTTTGCTGACAATTTTTACAAATGTCAATTTGTATTTATTTATTGAAAGCAGTAACTACCCTCTAGGACCAAGAAAATGTATTCAAAATAACTTCTGAAGTTTTATAACTGTGTTCGTTAATGGGGACATATGGTAATTTTTCAGAAAAGTCTGTTTTGGAGATAAGAGGTTTTCATCAGACAGTGACGATATGGTATAGTCATCTTATCTTGTGGAAAGTTCAACTATGTATGATGGGTAACTGTAATAAACCATTCCTGAAACCATTTGCTAAAAGCCACTTGGCGTCATGGGGCAGTCAGTCAGTCTTGAAAAGGCCTCTGTAATAAGTTTCAGCATGAGCCATAGTTTCAATTAAGTCCTTTGAGTGGAGGAAGACGAATAAGCCGCACACACACATGCTCCAAATTAGATGCCAGAGAAAATGAAAAAGAGCTGATAGCCCGCTGTGCCTTTGACACACACACTGCCCTTTCTCTCTCTCCTACAGTATATCATGTAGATACCAGGGGAGGGCTGTCAGAGTGAGTCAAGGGGCTCTGTGGGCCCTGGTCAAAAGCAGTGCACTATAAAGGGGATAGGGTGCCATTTGGAAGCAGGCTGAATGAATACGCTGACTGGGTTATATAGTGGTACTACTGCGAAAGGCCTCCGAGAGAGTAGATTAAGTTTAGGTTGCTGAATTTACTGGGTTCTTATAGTAATACTGGGAAAGTCCTCAAGAGCAGATGATGACGGTTTAGGTTACTGAATTTACACAGGGTAGAAACCACAGGCATTCACATTTTTACACATCAAACTAGGAGCTTAGAGAGAGAGAGAGGGACAGAACAAGAACGAGGGGAGAAACAGAGAGAGAGAGTGAGAGAGAGAGAGAGAGAGAGAGAGAGAGAGAGAGAGAGAGAGAGAGAGAGAGAGAGAGAGAGAGAGAGAGAGAGAGAGAGAGAGAGAGAGAGAGAGAGAGAGAGAGAGAGAGAGAGAGAGAGAGAGAGAGAGAGAGAGAGAGAGAGAGAGAGAGAGAGAGAGAGAGAGATCAGGAATGGAGGAGGCACTGACACTGAAAGATAAAAATGTACTCAGATGAGTATAACTCCTTATTACTCCACTTAACCTATCTGACGATGTGGGAGTTGAGAAGCACGGACAGCCAGTAACAGAACTGATGTACTTTCTCCACCAGTCTCTATTCTGCCCCTTACAATACCTACTGAAATCTGCAGTTCTGGTTATGCCTCTTTTGTGAATTACAGTTGAGTTTTTAAATCAGGTGGTCAAAGTATTAGCAGTCTCTACTCAAAAGCTGTATATGTGAACTTAAATAGAAATAGATTCTGTTGTAAAGGCTCATTGAGTGCTTTGATTATTACAATGATGTTGAAAGCTAGGGAACGAGGAACATGGATATACCGTATCGGGATCGCTCTTAAAAGGGTTTAGTAGAGTCAGGAAGCGTATAGAAACTCAAAACGATAGTTAAATCTCAGAGAGTGTAGAAATACTCTCCAAGCCAACCGACTTAAAACGTATTTAAACACCCTGGAAGTGTTCCAAATAACACCCTATTCCCTAGTCCTATATGCCCAGGTCAAAAATAGTGTACTATATAGGGAATATGATGCAATTTAAGGATGCAGCCACTGATTAGATTCCAAGAAATGCACTCTGTTGCTACAACATGCTGCTGGTGACATTCCAAGACTTGGGTACAGGATGTGATGTCATACCATGTGCCTGTCAGGAACATATCTGGTTTTCCCACAAAGCCAATTCCGATAAGAAACAAAAAGACCCTTCCCCAACGCACTACACACACACACACACACACAACATGTGCACGCATAAACACACTCACACACTCAGAGACAGACAAAAGTGCACTTATTTCCAGCATCCCTCAGCTGTAGACTATTGTATATTTTTTCAGAGGGAGATACTTTTACACAGTTTTAATTCTTACACAGTATGTTTCACAAAGTAGATGACTCTGGCTGTGCACTGCCTATATCAGAATACATGCTGTATCCTGTACACATTCCCAAATAAAGACAAACGGGTTTTAAAACATGTTTGTTCAATTACACAAAGACATTATAAGGCAGGATTGATTACAGGAAAATACATGTAATAGACAGGGGATTGGTGGGGCCACTATGTCAATATGTGTAGTTCTATCCATTAAACCTGTGGTATCTCAGTTCCCATATGGACCAAGGTATTATCTCAATCCTCCAATCATTGGTCCTTGTCTCCTAGCAGAGATTCTCAGGGTCCGCAGAACACGCAAACCAGTTTAGGGAGAGGAATATTCTGCCCTGTCATGTTTTAGTTTGGGCTTTAGTTTGGAACTACACAATCACTAGGCCCGCAGCGCTGACACTAACAGTAACTCACTCAGCGCTGAGTTAGCCAGAGGGCACAAATACAGGAAGCGAATAAAGCCTTTCATAAGGATAGTACTAGCTTTATTCATTCTGTCTGCTAGCTATGAAATATGGATTCATCATGAACCAATATTAGCCTGTAAAATGTGGAAGCATGGGAGGCAGGATGTTTGGTAGGAAAGGGGAGACATGGGGGAGGACGGGGAGAAGAGGTGGGGGAGAAGAGTGGTTGACAGGGGAGGAGGTGGGATGAGGTGGGAGATGGGGGCTGCACTGCAGTCAGTCAGGAAAGTTATTAAACTTTTCCATCAAAGTGTGAAATCTGAGATCAAAAGTCCCACAAACCTGTCCACGGTCCAGCATCACACAAACAATCCCTTATTTGATGAATCAAAATTGTATTCGCTACTGCCAAACTTGATTGCATGACTGAATAACTTGATCGCATGACTGAATAACATTTACATAAGGGGAAAAAAACAGTAATGGGGAGAAAAATATTTAAATTAATATTTGTTCCATCTCCAAGTGTGTTACCAGGTGTGGATACTAGTCATAAATCCTACATTTGTGTCCATAAAAAGTACAGTGACAATTGAGCTATTGACCTAGGATTGAAACCGTCACTCCAAATCGGGACCCATCTTTCTATCAAGTGATAATAAACAGACAGGCCCAGTCTAGGAATGGCTTCCTGTTTTGATTTTATACACAGGCATAGCAGTTGCAGAAACGGTCCTGAGATAGATTAATTCAAAATTATTCACACCCCTTGTATTTCTTCACATAGTTTTTTTTACAAAGTGGGATTAAAATGGTTTTAACTGTAGTTTTTGGTCAACAATCTACACAAAATACTCTGTAGGGTCAAAGTGGAAGAAATACACTTTTTTAAAGAAGATTTCATCTAAAATAAAATATTAAAATATAGTTTTTACGTAAGTATTCAGCTCCCTGAGTCAATACCTGTCAGAAACACATTTGGCAGCAATTACAGCTGTGAGTCTTTCTGGGTAAGTCTCTAAGAGCTCTGCACACCTGGATTATATAATATTATTCTTTTAAAACTTCTCCAATCTCTGTTAAAATGTTGAGGATCATGGCAGACATCAATGTTCAAGTGTTGCCATAGTCTTGCCATAGTATTTCAAGCAGATTTAAGTCAAAACTGTAACTTGGCCACTTAGGAACATTCACGGTCTTCTTGGTAAGCAACTCCACTGAAGATTTGGCCTTGTGTTGTAGGTTATTGTCTTGCAGAAAAGTGAATTCCTCTCCCAGTGTCTGGTGTAAAGCAGGTTTTGTGTATTCCTTTGCTATGCTTTTTTGCAGTATTACTTTAGTGACTTGTTGCATACAAGTTTTGGAATATTTTTTACTTTGTATATTTGTGTTCTTTTTACACTGTCCTTTAGGTCATTGTTGTGGAGTCACTACAATGTTGTTGATCCATTCTCAGTTTTCTCCCATCACAGCCATTCAACTCTGTAACTGTTTTAAAATCACCAATGGCCTTATGGTAACTGTATATTTGAGGTGTCTCGGTGGTTTAATACATCATTCATAGCATAATTATGAACTGGACCATGCTTAAAGAGATATTCAATGTCTGGTTTGTTATTGTTACCCATCGAAAAACTCCCTGGTTTTTGTAGTTGAATATGTGCTCGAAATTCAACACTTCACTGAGGAACCTTACAGATGTTGCATTTATGGGGGACAGAGGAAGAGTTAGTCATTTAAAATCATGTCAACCACTATTATTTCAGTAAGTGAACATAATTTATGTGATTTGTTAAGCCAAGTTGTATTCCTGAACTAATTTAGCCTTGCCTAAACAAATGGGATGAATACTTATGCAACGACTATATTTTAGTTATATTTGTTTTTATTAATACAACTGTTTTAATGTTTCTTCCACTTTGACATTACACAGTATTTTATGGGTATTGTTGACAACAAATGACAATTAAATCCATTTTAATCCCACAATAAAATGTGATGAAATCCAATGGGTGGGAAAACTTTTGCATGGCATTGTATGGACTCGTGGGTGTAGAGACTAGAAAGAGTTCTCCCAAGTCATGCTATTCTTTAGTGGGGGTTAAGGGTTAAGTATGTGCTAACAAAAATTACTATGATGAATTGTTTTAGAAAGAAAAATGTTTCCGTTGGCACCTTTATATAACTGGAAATTCAAGAATGATGGTGACATAAACATACATCTAACATATTTGAGCCTTTTCATCCCTTGGCCTTTTGCAACAGGAGACAGGAATTGTAAATGAATAAATGCCCGGCCACGTCAATGATCTTTCACCCATCACTCACAGGCCCTTTCATCCAGTCTTGTCAGCGTTCTCAGGATCAACCACCTACCCCTGTCCTCTTAGCCTCCCACCCGTCTCAGGCCTCTTTTCAGGATCTCAGTCCCAGTGTGAGTCAGACTCAGACACACACACACAGGCCTCGCAGCCAGGGTCTCAGGCCCAGTGAAGGTCTTGAGTGCCACTTGTCCTGCTCGTTCCTGACACCATTTATTTTCTGAATGACCCATTTTTCATCTTGGCCCTTCGTATTGTTCATATTAATAATGACTTTACAACAATAGAAAGGCTGAAAAGGCAGTCTAGTTAAACCATCAATGTGAAGTTTCCTCCCACCTCACTTGAAGTATTAAAGAACACTTCTTGAGACTCTAGGTCCTATACAGATCCTGTGGAGGTTACATCAGCAGCTAGAGGTTGTAGACGCTGGGGACAGGAATACACTTTTAATGATGTAACGACTGAAGCTAGCTGTTTATTAGTGCATCAGAAGAAAATGCCTACATAACGTACTGTACATCACTGTGCTCAAATGTCCGGGAAATTAGAAATGCTGCCAGTCAAAAGGAAACCCTGACAAACATGTACACACAATAAATACATGTGGTGTGTGATATCTACTGAATAAACATACCCCTGCTTGTTTGTTCTTTACCATGAACAGCAGGAAGGGATTGAGTATCAGGATAAACAGAGGGCAGCCCCTATACAGCTTTACGGCTTAAATAAACTGACTCATATACCACTATTGATCCAGCCACAGCACATAAATATCTAGGTCATGGTTCTACAGAAAATAATGAAACCAACTGTGATCTTCCAATGGAGATATAGCCTGAAAAATGAACAAGTAAACTCAACAGAATAATATTTGGGGTCATTACAACATGAAAAGGTGGATTTATGTTCTACGGGAGCAAAGAGGAGTAAAGACTTAAAATATATAGGATTACTATGTATGTTCTCTGGATGCCATGGCGATAGCAGGACAGTTTTGAGGGATTATCTCCAAAACAAACACTATATATACAAAAGTATACGCCCTGTATATAGCAACACTATTGTTATTTTACTGCTGCTCTTTAATTATTTGTTCTTTTTATTTTTTACTTAACACTTATTTTTCTTAAAACTGCATTGTTGGTTAAGGGCTTGTAAGTAATCAATAAAGGATGATTGCTTTCACCTGGTCAGTCTGTCATTTAAAGAGCAGGTGTTCTTAATGTTTTGTAGACTCAGTGTACATCCACTGCTGTTCATCACTAATTTCAATAATAAATCTATACTTAATGACAAAATAATTTTCTCAAGTGGAGAGAAAGCCTGTGCCTTTCCCTCCTCCCTCCCTTATCGGTAGTGTTGTTGAGATAAAGGCTTAACCGCGGAGAAGGGCCCAGGTCTGTAAGTAGAGATGCTCAAGGCAAGCAGGGCTCCCATTGCTATGTAAACATCCCTACCACTCTCTAGCCTACAGCAACACACACAGTCATATGTGCATCCCAAATGGCATGCTATTCCTGACATAGTGCATTACTTTTAACCCCATGGTCAAAAGCAGTGCACTATATAGTCATAGTCTCTGTACTGCTCTGACTGGCTGCTCTGACTGTTAGCATGAATCACACTCCAACATCTGGTTTAACATGTTGGGAGGGACCTCTCTCTCTTCGGTTTGGCTCAGTGAGTGTGTGAAGTGTGTGTGTGTGTGCATATGTGTGTGTGTGTGTGTGTGTGTGTGTGTGTGTGTGTGTGTGTGTGTGTGTGTGTGTGCGCAGTGTGTCGATTTGGACTGGACTCCTATTCCCCCTCCTCCCCCACTCTCCCCTCAGTTTACAGCGGGTTGCACAATCCATTTTGGCAGTCCCCTCGTCATGCTAAAGGCCTTAACAGCAGCATTGTGGATATACAGTAGATGGTGATTTACAGGCCATCCTTTGTTCAACTATGGGGAAAAGGGCTAAAACTGCTTCCCTGAGGTGTGTATCTGATAGCCAAGCATGGAGCTGGAAATAAAATAAAAGAGCTAAGACAGTTACATATTAAATGTGGTACACTGTGAGCACATTAAAATGAAAGCGGTAGATTGGTATCAAAGTGAAGGTTATAGAAGTAAGAAGATGAATACCATATTTATTGCACTCAAGCCTTGTTTACATTGGCAGTTTGAAGTGACTCAAATCCTATTCTTTTGCATGTCTGATTTAAATCTGATCTTTTTTATGCAGTCTGAACAGTCAAAAAGCACATGGAATCGGATATTTCAAGCCACATCTCAAACCACCTTCGTTAGTTGCTTGAGATCAGATACAAATCTGATTCCTGGCCATGCGACAGTAAAATCGGATTTATTTGCCCTCAAGTGGTTTTTAGACTGTTATTTGGCGTGTTGCTTGCTAGCTACTATCTGTACAGTTTGACAAGAACGTGTGGTAGCTAACTATCTTGTTAATTGCTTATAAAGAAATTAGTGAATGTGCTAGAAAGCTAAACAGCTGCCTAGCTAGTTAGTTGGATGCTGTGGCTAGCCAAAATGGACTTGTTTTGAAAGATGGATCATCTTATTCTTTGAGGCTTTAAAAGTGTTCTTACACTATGATTTTGAAGATGCAAAGCAACTGGGAAACATCCATGGCAGGCATTGTTGCCACCTTAGCTTGCTACATAACTTCTGAGTGATAGGAAGCACGAGCACCACCACCAATCAGCCTACACCACTGAGCACACACCCGTTGATACTATGACAACTAGAGTAGCCATTTGGTCATTTGTAACTTTCTCTTTGGACAGTCAGTATCCAAAACGGATTTGGGAAAAAAAACTGGTTTGAGCATTAAGGCCTGCAGTGTGAACCAGGCTTTAGAGTCACGGAATTCAGTAAATGATGACTCAGGCCAGGGTGACTGACTTAGTTTGTCACGTTACCGTTGTCTTTTATAGCTGTTAAAACTTGATATGAGTGAATTCTCAGGCCCATCTATGTGGCTGTCATAATTTAAAGTCCCTACATATACATACAGTATCCCCATGCCTTCCAATTGAAACTCAGAGACTACCCCTTCTCTCGGCTATGTGTCACTCATCAGAAAGAGCCGCCTATGAGATAATAACATGTGAACGGCTCGAGGAGAAAAAGTGCCTCGGCACTCAACACATGAGCGTGTGTTTCTGAGAGACACCACGAGCCGTGCATTGTGCCTGCAATATAACAAGCATCCTGCCTGAGCTGTTTTTGGCAAGTGCATCAAATTAATATCCGGCTTCACATTTATTTCACAGTGAAACCTGAGGTTGTCACAACCAGTTCATAATATATCCTTCAGAGAATAAAGAGTTTTGTCAAGGTGAGGAGAGGCACACGCGAAAACAGAAGGTAGCATGGTAAATGCACAAAAAGTATAAACAGTCCCAGGGAAAAGGGAGAGAGAATGAGAGAGAGATAGAAACAGAGAGAGGGGCAGCAGACAGAGAGAGAAGCAGAAAGAGAAAGGCAGCGAAGAAGGACGGAGCAGACAGACAGATGGGAAGAGAGCCATCAAGGTACTTTGGGTAAAACTTCAGAGAGAATTATAGCTTGTATCCTGGATTGCATTGCAATGAGAGAAGATTTATCACTGACCAATTTAAACATTACATAACTAAGAGCCCTCCTTACAAGTTTACAGGGCAAATGTGACAGCTTTTTTCCATCTATGTAACATGCATAAATCAGAAACTTTCTGTCCAGAAATTATGCAGAAAAATGAATCCATGCTTTTGTTACTTCTAGGTTAGACTACTGCAATGCTCTACTTTCCGGCTACCCAGATAAAGCAGTAAATAAACTTCAGTTAGTGCTAAATACGGCTGCTAGAATCGTGACTAGAACCAAAAAAATGCATCATATTACTCCAGTGCTAGCCTCCCTACACTGTCTTCCTGTCAAGGCAAGGGCTGATTTCAAGGTTTTAATGCTAACCTACAAAGCATTACATGGGCTTGCTCCTACCTATCTCTCTGATTTGGTCCTGCCGTACATACCTACACGTGCGCTACGGTCAAAAGACGCAGGCCTCCTAATTGTCCCTAGAATTTCTAAGCAAACAGCTGGAGGCAGGGCTTTCTCCTACAGAGCTCAATGTTTATGGAATGGTCTGCCTACCCATGTGAGAGACGCAAACTCGGTCTCAACCTTTAAGTCTTTACTGAAGACTCATCTCTTCAGTGGGTCATATGATTGAGTGTAGTCTGGCCCAGGAGTGTGAAGGTGAACGGAAAGGCTCTGGAGCAACGAACTGCCCTTGCTATCTCTGCCTGGCCGGTTCCCCTCTTTCCACTGGGATTCTCTGCCTTTAACCCTATTAAAGGGGCTGAGTCACTGGCTTCCTGGTGCTCTTCAATGCCGTCCCTAAGAGGGGTGCGTCAATTGAGTGGGTTGAGTCACTGATGTGATCTTCCTGTCTGGGTTGCACCCCCCCCCCCCCCCCCCTCTTGGGTTGTGCCGTGGCGGAGATGTTTGTGGGCTATACTCGGCCTTGTCTCAGGGTGGTAAGTTGGTGGTTTAAGATATCCCTCTAGTGGTGTGGGGGCTGTGCTTTGGCAAAGTGGGTGGGGTTATATCCTTCCTGTTTGGCCCTGTCCGGGGGTATCATCGGATGGGGCCACAGTGTCTCCTGACCCCTCCTGTCTCAGCCTCCAGTATTTATGCTGCAGTAGTTTATGTGTCGGGGGGCTTATCTTATTCGGTGTCCTGTGTGAATTTAAGTATGCTCTCTCTAGTTCTCTCTTTCTCTCTTTCTTTCTCTCTCTCTCTCGGAGGACCTGAGCCCTAGGGCCATGCCTCAGGACTACCTGGCATGATGACTCCTTGCTGTCCCCAGTCCACCTGGCCGTGCTGCTGCTCCAGTTTCAACTGTTCTGCCTGCGGCTATGGATCCCTGACCTGTTCACCGAACGTGCTACCTGTCCCAGACCTATTATTTGACCATGCTGGTCATTTATGAACATTTGAACATCTTGGCCATGTTCTGTTATAATCTCCGCCCGGCACAGCCAGATGAGGACTGGCCACCACTCATAGCCTGGTTCCTCTCTAGGTTTCTTCCTAGGTTTTGGCCTTTCTAGGGAGTTTTTCCTAGCCAACGTGCTTCAACACCTGCATTGCTTGCTGTTTGGTGTTTTAGGCTGGGTTTCTGTACATCACTTTGAGATATCAGCTGATGTACGAAGGGCTACAGTATATAAATACATTTGATTTGATTTGATTTACTCAGACACCGTAGCTTGACTGAAAGAAAGGGAGCGAGATCACTGGCCGTATTTGACGAGACTTCAGAAGGACTGAGAGAAGCTGGAATGGTGTAACAAAAACAAAGATGCAAAGTTCCCGTTCTCTTATTTACCTCTTTTGTGAATGTCATTTGTTATCTTTGAATCTCTATTTGTTTCATAGTCTTTTCAGTTATATTTCAGAGTCACATTCAGTTTTTTTTGGCACACACTTGAGCACAAGGCTTGTCACATCTTAACACCACTTAATTGGTCGAATTACTGAGTAACATCTTTCATCAGTAGGATATTCACACTTACATGACTTCACAAATATTACTCAAGTAACTAGGAAACACTACACCTGATGACGATGAAGACATAATCTAAGATATACTACTATATACAATGTGCTGGTCATCTATTAGATAGTGTGGTATGTTTAAACACTAAGTCAATTTGGCAGGTGTTTGAGTGTGTGTGCGGAGAGGTGGAGGTGTATTGGGACATGCAGCAATGCTGACAGCAGAGTGCATATGGTAGAATTGGAAAATATAATGCGTGAGCTCATTGTGTCAACGTAGGAGAGATAGCATTTCCTCCACTCACAGCAGATCCAGCCTGGACTGCTGTTTTTGTAGTATAGTCAACATCAAGTCTCTAGAGAGAGTGGTAACTGCCTAAAGAGAATAGTGCAAAGACTGCAGCCAAAGCTGAGGTGGTAAAGATGGTCATTATCAAAACGTTCCACTTCAGGCACTCACAATGAAGGAAAAATATTTTCTATGTTGAGTCACACTTCGGGATTAAGTCATTTACAGCAGGGTTCCCCAAATTCGGAATTTGGTCCGCGGGTGGATTTATTTGGCCCCCCCAAGTTTTCTGAGCAAAAATATACAGTATATTCTATATATCCTAAAGCAAGTGAGCACCCCTTCAAATGAGTGGATTTGGCTATTTTAGCCACACCCGTTGCTGACAGGTGTATAAAATTGAGCACAACGCCATGCAATCTCCATAGACAAACAATGACAGTCGAATGGCCTTACTGAAGAGCTCAGAGATGTTCAACGTGGCACCGTCATAGGATGCCACCTTTCCAACAAGTCAGTTTGTCAAATTTCTGCCCTACTAGAGATGCCCCGGTCAACTATAAGTGTTGTTAGTGTGAAGTGGAAACGTCTAGGAGGAGGAACAGCTCAGCCGCAAAGTGGTAGGCCACACAAGCTCTTAGAGTGGGGCCGCCGAGTGCTGAAGCACGTAGCGTGAACATAGTCTGTCCTAAGTTGCAACACTCACTACCGAGTTCCAAACAGCCTCTGGAAGCAACTTCAACACAATAACTGTTCGTCGGGAGCTTCACGAAATGGGTTTCCATGGCCAAGCAGGCGCACAAAAGCCTAAGGTTACCATGCGCAATCCCTAACCTCAACCCCATCGAACACCTTTAGGATGAATTAGAATGCCGACTGCGGGCCAGCCGAACCGCCCAAAATCAGTGCCCAATCTCACATATGCTCTTGTGGCTGAATGGAAGCAAGTCCCCGCAGCAATGTTACAACATCTAGTGGAAAGCCTTCCCAGAAGAGTGGAGGCTGTTATAGCAGCAAAGGTGGGACCAACTCCATATTAATGCCCATGATTTTGGAATGAGATGTTCTTCAAGCAGGTGTCCACATACTTTTGGTCATGTAGGCCGTCATTGTAAATAGGAATTTGTTCTTAACTGACTTGCCTAGTTAAATAAAGGTTAAATAAAATGTAGTGTATATATATATTTATATTTTTTAATCATTGCTGGCATACATTTTGGAAATCTGTTACCAATTATTCCCACGTATAATGGAGAGACACGTGATCGTATAAAATGTAATCAAGGTTTGAAATTATTATGTTTTAATCAAATATTATGTCTGTTTGGGCTTCTTGTGGTCAATTTGCAGTATACACATGATTTGTAATTATGTTCAGGGCCCCTGACCATCCGCTCAAGAAAAGAATTAACCCTCGGCTGAATCTACTGTAGTTAATGATCCCTGATTTACAGGATTCATAGGTCTAGATAAACACTACATACAGTGACTTCGGAAATTATTCAGACCCCTTGACTTTTTCCACATTTCGTTACGTTACAGCCTTATTCTAAAATTTATTTTAAAAATAAATCCCTCAGCAATCTGCACACAATACCCCATAATGACAAAGTGAAAACGTGTTTTTAGAAATGTATTACAATTAAAAACAGAAATACCTTATTTACATAACAATTCACACCCTTTGAGACAATGAGACTCGAGATTGAGCTCAGGTACATCCTGTTTTCATTGATCATCCTTGAGATGTTTTTACAACTTGATTGGAGTCCACCTGTGGTAAATTCAATTGATTGGACATGATTTGGAAAGGCACACACCTGTTTATAAAAGGTCCCACAGTTGACAGAGCGTGTCAGAGCAAAAACTAAGCCATTAGGTCGAAGGAAATGTCCGTAGAGCTCCGAGACAGGATTGTGTCGAGGCACAGATCTGGGGAAGGGTACCAGAACATTTCTGCAGTAAAGTTGAAGTTTCCCAAGAACACAATGGTCTCCATCATTCTTAAATGGAAGAATTTTGGAACCTCCAAGACTCTTCCGTCATTGTAAATAATAATTTGTGGAAATGGAATGTAAATAATAACATTTTTTTTAAATAACCTTAAATCAAGAGCTGGCTGCCTGGACAAACTGAGCAATGTTTGTCCAATAAAAGGCTAATGACAGCCCATTTGGAGTTTGCTATAAAAGCACCTGAAGACTCTCAGAACATGAAACAAAAGATTATCTGGTCTGATGAACCCAAGATTGAACTCTATGGCCTGAATGCCAAGTGTCACATATGGAGGAAAACTGGTACCATCTCTACGGTGAAGCATGGTGGTGGTAGCAGCATGCTGTAGGGATGTTTTTCAGAGGCAGGGGCTGGGAGACTAGTCAGGATCGAGGGAAAAATGAACGGAGCAAAGTACAGAGAGCTCCTTGGTGAAAACCTGCTCAGGACCTCAGACTCCGGCGAAGGTTCACATTTCAACAGGACAGCGACCCTAACCAAACAGCCAAGACAAAGCATGAGTGGCTTTGGGACAAGTCTCTGAATGTTCTTGAGTGGCCCAACCAAAGCCCGGACTTGAACCCAATCGAACATCTCTGGAGAGACCTGAAAATAGCTGTGCAGCAACGCTCCCCATCCAACCTGACAGGGCTTGAGAAGATCTGCAGAGAATGGGAGAAACTCCCCAAATACAGGTGTGCCAAGCTTGTAGAGACAAACCCAAGAAGATTCAAGGCTGTAATCGCTGCCAAAGGTGCTTCAACAAAGTACTGAGTAAACGGTGATCTGGAAAGTCATAACCAATCATTAAGTAATATAATAATACTCGAAGGAAAGGTTTTCATCTTTAGCTCATTATCTGTGGATAATATACGATTAGAAAGATTCAAACATTTTGTAAAACGTCACAGCACAATTGAAAAATATATGGCACATGGAAACCAAACAAGGGCGGTCTATGGTGATAGCTGGGATGGGTTGACAGTTGCTGAAGGTTGCGATTAAAGAGTTTGTTTGGTCAAGTATTGTTGTTATATATAAAAGTATCATGTATGTCAAATATAAACTCAGAAAAAAAAGAAACGTCTTCTCACTGTCAACTGCGTTTATTTTCAGCAAACTTAACATGTGTAAATATTTGTATGACCATAACAAGATTCAACATCTGAGACATAAACTGAACAAGTTCCACAGACATGTGACTAACAGAAATTGAATAATGTGTCCCTGAACACCAAGGCACCTTCAAGTTCCCGGACATTTCTGGGGGGAATAGCCCTAGCCCTCACCCTCCAATCCAACAGGTCCCAGACGTGCTCAATGGGATTGAGATCCGGGCTCTTCGCTGGCCATGGCAGAAAACTGACATTACTGTTTTGCAGGAAATCATGCACAGAACGAGCAGTATGGCTGGTGGCATTGTCATGCTGGTGGGTCATGTCAGGATGAGTTGGCAGGAAGGGTACCACATGAGGGAGGAGGATGTCTTCCCTGTAACGCACAGCGTTGAGATTGCCTGCAATGACAACAAGCTCAGTCTGATGATGCTGTGACACACCGCCCCAGATGATGACGGACCATCCACCATCTCCAAATTGATCCCATTCCAGAGTACAGGCCTCGGTGTAACACTCATTCCTTCGACAATAAACGCGAATCCGACCATCATCCTTGGTGAGACAAAACTGCAACTCGTCAGTGAAGAGCACTTCATCCAACAATTTCATCCATTTTAGAATAAGGCTGTAATGTAACAAATTGTGGGTAAAGTCATGGGGTCTGAATACTTTCCGAATGCACTGTAAATGTGGTGGCAGGTAGCCTAGGGGTTAGAGCTATTGGACTAGTAACCGAAAGGTTGGAAGATTGAATCCCCAAGCTGACAAGATAAAAATCTGTCTTTCTGCCCCTGAACAAGGTAGTTAACCCACTGTTCCTAGGCCGTCATTGAAAATAAGAGTTCGTTCTTAACTGACTTGCCTAGTTAAATAAAGGTTAAAAAAATGCAGCGCAAATCATTTATCATAATCATGCTCCATAAAGGGTGATATAAAATGGAACTACACCCATTTGCTTGTGAATGACTTCTGAAGCATCTACTTTGGTCTTACAAGGGGGTTATGAAGTTTATTTAAAGTGGTACCCAATGTTGATAAGCAGACTGAGTCTTCAAAATCTGAAAGCCTGTCACATAACCACAGGTTTTCAGCAGGCTTTATCTTATTTGTTTGTAGCCGGCCTTACCAAGTAGCTGTAAGTGCTTTTGGCTTCACCTGAATCTCATTCCAATCAATCTGGCAGATGCGTGTGGAGGCATTATGGAGGCCTTCTAGACCTGCTATGAGGTCGAAGCTGTCAGCACTTTTTTTCTGCCTCAGCCCTGTTTCAACCCTGCCACAACCCTGCCTCAACCCTGCCACAACCCTGCCTCAACCCTGCCACAAACTTGCCTCTGTCTCAGAGCTCCAACAACCAATCTCTGCTCTGGGGAGGCCTGCCTGCTGGGAGAAACAGGGGAAATTCCTAGAGTGTGGGGCGATTTGTGATTGCCTGAAAAAACAGGCAACACCAGGCTCGCCCTGACAAGGCCCGGAGTGCAAAGTGTGCTTCCAGTTCGTAAGAGTGATTCCACTGCTGCCTTCCACAGTGAAAACTCAATATATAAGAGCATACATTGACTACTCACTCTACTCACATAGAAAACATCTAGCACTAAACATACAGTTTCCATTTCCATGTATTGCTACTCTATTACCAAAAGCCTTTATTCTTTGTATTAAAAAATATAGCCTATAATAATATATCATTCAAAAATCCCTATGTCTACAGATATATAAGCAGCCAAAGATGACTTACCTGCAAATGCTGAGCAGCAGAACGCCAGGAGAAACAGGGGTAAAATGGGTCTGTCTGGCATCATAATGCTGCAGTTATACTGTAGTAGAACTGGCCTACAGCTTATCCAGAAGAGGACAGGATGTATCCACTGGACGGCCTTCCTTCCTCCTGGTTCTTCACAAGGACAACCCTTCTTCCACCACACAGTCAGTCAGTAGAGAGAAACCTCACAGGATCTCCTGCTGCAAAGAACAGGAGTAGAGAGAGAGAGTGAGACAGAGAAACATGGTGGCTAACCGTTTAGCATGGCCAAAGAGTAAGACAGAGTGTAAGTTCCAAATGGCACCCTATTCCCTGCTTAGTGCACTACGTTTGACCGTAGCCCTATGGGCCCTGATCAAGAGTAGTACACTATATAGGGTTCCATTTGGGACGCAACGTGGTAAGTACCAGAAGGGGCATTAGAATCTAGTTCCCTGTGGAACTGATGAGAAAATACAGGAGAGAGGGGAGACAGCGCCTCGGAGACCAGGAGGATTAATCTCATAGGGCTAATTAGACATCATGTGAGTTTTTAGGATCCTTGTTCTTGGTACCCATACCGGCCACCCACCTATCCCACCACAGCCCACGCACGGTCAGTCAAAGAGGGGTATCTGAGGGTTGAGGTATGGCTGAGTGGGTGGCCAGTAGGTGTGAAAACACTGTTTTCTGAACATGTTATGGGGTGGGTGGGGTAATTCACCCAGTTTAATTGAGATCGTTGGGAAAGACTGGATCCTCCAGCAGGGTGCTTAGTGCAAGTGGGGTCGATTTTGCTGCTAATCAGCATGACCATAGCTGAACTTTTTAACTTGACCAGGCTATAGACCACAGACCCTGTTAGCCAACCTCCAAAACAGGGAACAGCACCATAAAACCCTTATGGTCTTAATTCATTCCATTCCTATTGCTTCCTCATCTTAACACAATAAAAATAAATACTCCAAAATCAATGAATGGAATCTAACAATGGATCATATAATGTCCTGATAAAACATAATATCATGAATTAAAAACGTCTGTCTTTTTACCATTATGTTTAATTAAATGTTTATATATTGTAGTTATTTTTCAACCTTTTACAACTCAACGCTTTGATTTGTCCAAAAAAGTTATAACAACGCAACAACCCACGTCAAATCATTCTTTAAAAGAAGGCATCAGAATTAGCCTGGTGGTCAATTCTGTTTGAGCTTTAGCCAACTGCTCTCTGTGTCCGTTTGTTGGCATGCCAAAGATGTGCATGGCTTGACAACAATAGAAAAGTTGGCTACGGCACATACACTAGGGTACCAGGAGAGATTTATTTTTAAATGCTTTGAATGTCATTTATCAGGGACATTTTTCAACATGGTGACAGGCTTTGTTGTTATTCAGTTGTTTTTTCCAACAGATGATGGCCAGATTTTACTTTTTAGTTTTAAAGCTGCAATATGTAACTTATTGAGTGACCTGGCCAAATTCACATAGCAATGTAAATTATAGATGTGTCATTGTTATTGAAAGCAAGCCTAAGAAGCGGTAGGTCTGTTCTATGTGTGCTATTGTAGGCTCAGCCCTAATTGATGTGCTCTCTGACACCTTGTGTTGCATGGCAAATGGTCCAGGAGCACAAGGAAGACAAAGGACCATGCCAAAGGACTAGTCAACCCTTCCCCCCTCTGAGGGGCCAAAATGTATCTCTCCGTTATAGTATCCAGAGGACTGACTATTGAGTGTGATAGAATAATACTAAATTATCCATGTTTGGTATCGATTCAAAACTTGTTCACTGAGGATAACTCTGATGCTATCTATATGGATGTATGATCTCTGTGGTAACTTGTATCTGTACAGGGTGAACTCTAAATTACTCTCAAAGGAATTGTATTGTCCTCTCAGGAATTCTGTCTCATGGTCTCATTCCCCAGACAAACCTTTAAATGCTGTGACACCCTGTGGAGATTGGGCCTTGGTGGTCAGGTTACACTGTAAACTTGGTATCGTTTGATTGGTCAATGGTGGCTGGTCTTGGGTAGAAAGGTTACATTTCCATTCCATCGAGGAAGGTTGCATGATTCATTCTAATTTCCTAGGCTTCTCTTTGTTCATGATTTGCCATGTAAGGTAATCCATTCATTGTACAATGTTAATTAAATGTCTGCCTTTGATACGGACAATTCTCAGACCAATTCCTGCTAGTCAACTTCAACTCATTGCCTAATGCTTGCGTATATTTTAATTATCTTTATGTAGTCAGATAAACATTTTAATAGGATAATTGCTTAGTCTTATTACGAGTCACATGTGAGGAATTTCTAATATACACATATCCTACATGATAAAAATTACAACCACTTCACTATTTCTATGCTTCACATTCTTAAGATTCATTTTGGTGTCTTTTACTTTCGGTTTTGTACAACAGCTTCAAACAGTTGAATGCAATATTTGTAGATGGAATAAATGGTTCTCGACACTATACTTGCTTATTTTGTCACAAACTGAAATCAGACAAACTATTCGAATTTTAGCAACCAGGAAATGGCGACATGATTTCATAGTGCACCTTTAAAATACATTTAAATAATTTGTGGAATGATAAGTGAACAGTAAGCCTGCCTAAGTATCACTATCACAGCATTAGTCAGTTAGAACAGGGAAAGGGATTTTTCATAGCTCATTGAGTTGTTAGGATTACCCTACAAAAGCAAAGGATTCTCTGAACAATAGAGCAGTAATGCAGCACACACAGGAATGCACCACCGCAGCATGGCCGTTCAGATTATGACCCCAGTGCAGAGAGTCCTGACAGGCCAGATGCCAGCCCTATTGTGGTGTCCTCTCTCTGTATGCTCTCAACATTGTTGAGGGCCAACACGGAATATACTGTGCCCAGTCTTTCTCTATGTATTTTTAAAAATCTTTATTTAACTAGGCAAGTCAGTTAAAGAACAAATTCTTATTTACAATGACTGTAACGGCGTTCTTCGTTTGTTGAAAGAGAGGACCGAAATGCAGCGTGGTGGTTACTCATGATCTTTAATGAAAATAAAGTGACGATACATGAAATAACTAATAAATACAAAAACAACAAACGGAACGTGAAACCTAATTACAGCCTATCTGGTGAAACTACACAGAGACAGGAACAATCACCCACGAAATACAAAGCGAAACTCAGGCTACCTAAATACGGTTCCCAATCAGAGACAACAAGAAACACCTGACTCTGATCGAGAACTGCCTCAGGCAGCCCAAACCTAACTAGACACACCCCTAATCATAGCAATCCCAATCCTATAAAACCCCAATGCGAAACACAACACGTAAACCCATGTCACACCCTGGCCTGACCAACATATATAACGAAAACACAAAACACTAAGACCAAGGCGTGACAATGACAGCCTACTCCAGACAATGCTGGGCTAATTGTGCACCACCCTATTGGACTCCCAATCAAATACAGATATGATACAGCCTGGATTTGAAACAGGTATGATATTGACACCACTTGCACTGAGATGCAGTACCTTAGACCACTATGCCGCTCAGGAACCCAAATGTATTACCTGTCAGGAGATGACATGATGTGAATGTTGTCATGACGTTGGCCTGGGGGATAGGTTTATGATGGTCATAAATACCTCTTCCCCCCTTTTTCCTCTCTCTACCCTACTGAGGTTACATTTGCAAAACCCTTGGTTAACATAGAGATTCGGGGAACATCAGAAGGTGTGGGGAAATGAACTATATTCCGGTAAACCGAAAAATTGAACATATGCGGTGGTATTTAATGAATATGATGTCAGTTTGGTTGTCATCTGAGACATTCTCATCAATGATAAGATGACATAAACTCTACAGTGGAAAGTCTACACATCAGAGTTATCAGATTCACATGAAATTGTTGTCCAATTTAAATGTTTGAATATGAAATGAAATGTGATTTTAGCTTCTAAAATGTGAGATGTGGGTTTTCATAAGATATTGCTGCTCACTCAGTGGCCCGCCCACGTGAAGAGACAGAGGTTGTAATCTATGAAACACACCCCTTTTCTCCCTTCCTATATAAAGCATCGATGACAACATAACTTCCTGTTCCGGGAATGTAGGACGACGGTCCTATGTCAGAATGGTTCAGATAATAACTACAGAACGAAGCCAACATCAGCGTGAGCTTTGGTTGTGAGTGGTATGAATTTTGAACTCTTATTCACTACAGAAGTGATATCTCCTAGCCGTTGAGTTAGCAACCGCAGCTGCAAACGCAGGTTAGGAAGGAAGAGACAGAGTATCCCGTCTACCACACAACGACGTTACTACAACGTATCCAATTGACCACCAGAGACATTCTTCAAAGGACTTGGTTTGGCAACACGGCCTTCCATCTACCACCAACCTACTGAAGCGCAGCTCAGAGTAAATATTTATTGCATTTTCCTTTTCCAAATGGGCGGTAATTTAGAATACATAACATACTGTATTTACGATAGCACAGCTTTTTCCCTTTGTTCCTCAGTCTCCCGCTCTTTCACTCAAACCCAGCCCTTTTCTTTTGTGTAACAAGCTGTCATATCTGTTCCGCCCGCTAGGGACGTTTTCCTTTATGACGTAATTTGTAATCAAGTTATGATTAATTGTGTGTATGTGAATTCTGTGTGATTAGTTAGGTATTTAGTAAATAAATAATTAAACCCAATTTTGTATTGCTGATTCAAATTGTTAGCCAAGAGTATACTCTGTAATCTAAGAATTTACCATCGTTCGATGATCCGGAAAGGATTTGAACATTTATGGAACTAGGCCGCACGTCTGGGTTAAGTCAACATTTGGCGCCCCCTGATAGGAATCTAAAATAGAATGACGCTTTCATTTTGCTTCAGCCTGTATAAAATTGAAAAACAGATTACATAATATACACACCAATAATGCTTGTCTACCACTCCAAAAATGTGTACAATAACTATTGTGCTGAAAATTACCCGCCTCATGTTGTTCGCTGACGTAGTCAGTGGGTAACGTAAGCGAATACATTTCTGTATGAGAGCCAAGAAAGCTAATTATAGAAATCTGAGAAATAGAGCGTTTGGCCAAATGCAGGGCTATTTCTGCCTGGCGTGTTTCAGACACGGGTAGGCTCGGGTCATTATTAATTCCTCGAGCGAGGACAAAAGGCAAGCCGATTTAAATGAAGGAGATAAGCTTGACCAGCGATATACTTATTTTCCACCATAATTTGCAAAGAAATTCATTAAAAATCCTACAATGTGATTTTCTGGATTTTTTTTCTAATTTGTCTGTCATAGTTGAAGTGTACCTATGATGAAAATTACAGGCCTCTCTCATCTTTTTACGTGGGAGAACTTGCACAATTGGTGGCTGACTAAATACTTTTTTGCCCCACTGTATATGGACGGAATTAATCGAACAAAAGGACCAATTGTGATGTTTATGGGACATATTGGAGTGCCAACAAAAGAAGAACGTCAAAGGTAATGCATATTTTATATTTTATTTCAGCGTATTGTGTAGCGCCTGCTATGCTAGCTCCTTTGTTTACTGCTGGTGCAGATGGGTGCAGTCTATCAGATAATAGCTTCTTATGCTTTCGCCGAAAAGCTTCTTTTTTTTTTAAACGAGTGTAGCTTTAATTGAGTATCTTACATGTGTGATTTAATGAAAGTTTGAATTTTATAGTATTTTCGTTGAATCTCGTGCTCTGCATTTCCCCTGGCTATTGGCCAGTCGTCTCCCCTATCCATAAGAGGTTTTAACTTGTCATGTGCTAATTGATTCGAGTGCGACAATATCTCTCATCTCTCAAACATTGTTTGATGATCTAAAAAGGGCTTTGAAGCCAACTAAACGTTGGTTAACAGTGGAACGATGCGACACTAAACTTCGGTCGAGACTACGGACAACACCGTACGAGGCCGCCAGAGCATAAATCAAATCTAGTTGTAAACTCCCCTTTGAGAACAGTGAGGAGCAGATAGGCCCCTAGATGGGGATTATCTTAGAACACATCTAAGATAGTACTGAGGTGTACCACACTGGTCGTAAAGGAAGTCCAGTGGACCTGCCCACCTCCAAAACAAATGGCAACAATAATAATTCCTTGCCATGTGTAGTAGTCACTACAAGACAACTAGTAGAATGCTCTAATCATGTATTCCTGTAGGATAACATTTCAGGATAAATCGGTAGGACAACTGGACCCCTTGAGTACCAGTACCACATTCAGTCCAGCAACACTCAGTAAGAGGATTAGTAACCTCACGAGTTAAATTGCTATTGATAATAGCAACATAGGACTCACTCAGAGTGCAGCACGGGGATGGGAATCTCCATTGCACTCTTCCAATGGTTAACACACATGCCACTAATAAATAGAACCCTCCGTTCAGGAGAAAAGTTATTAGAGTCATGAACCACGATCACACCGCGTACGACTGGTCTAATACTTAGAGTACTTCCGTCATGAGGTTAGCTCATCCATGGATAACATAGCTATGAAGTGGACTTCTTCATACCTACCGCCACTACAACAGTGGAAGACAGTGACTGGTAGTAAAACCACTACAGACTCCCTCGACACCAATTCTGACTGACCTCCAGGCATTGACCTGAAAATTACCTGACTATGTCAGACTCATTCTGAACAAGTTGTAATCTGCCAGGATACTTAGTTTCCTTCTCTTGACATGTGTGCTTGCGTAAGCATAAACGCACATGCACAACGGAACATCCAATTAGGATTTATGCTAGGATCACTTAAGGCTCCGAGCAAAATACCAGCCTTAGTAAAGTTTAACATTTATTTTGAGGCCTTTAACTCTACAGCTATAGCACAGACCAGTTTTCTTCTCAGAAGTCCATAGGTCATCCCTGTAGACTGCCCAAAACTAGTGCCTTACAGCTGTAGACTTATCATATAGTTATTAAATTAGGATAGCACCCTAAGCAACACGCCGCAAATTAGGAAAGCCCTAGATATGACATTAGACAATGCCAGGATAGGGTCATTTTGCCAAGACCATGGACGTAGATAGAATACAGTCCAATTAGATGATTAAGGGGGCAAAACTATATTTTGTTTTGTTTATGCTTTCATTCATTTTGTTTCATTTTCTTCGGCACATAGAAAGTGATAGAGCCATAAACAACTTCCCCATACAACCATCAGTTAGTGCCACAACGCCGCTCATTTGGGAGGAAATGTAATTTTATGAGTGTGTGTGTGTGTGTTGTTAACATCTGCCTAAGTTACTGCCCAGTTCTTCCAGTCTGGACGGCCAGACGACGGGTCCGGAACGGCGATCCCAATCTGGATATCTGCTGCCGAGCCATGGAGCGGACTTCTTCATTTGCAGACACCCTACCCGGGTCGACCACCAGAGGGGGGACTGCAACGGCGATCCCAATCTGGACATCCGCTGCCGAGCCATGGAGCGGACTTCTTCATTTGCAGACACCCTACCCGAGTCGACCACCAGATGGGACTAAAAAGATAGTCCACAACCAGGACAACCCACGGCCATTTTTATGTTGGTTAGCAACATGCAGGTTAATCGCAAGATTGAACCCATCATGGGGGGACTGTCATGACGTTTTTTTTTATTATTTTTTATTTCACCTTTATTTAACCAGGTAGGCTAGTTGAGAACAAGTTCTCATTTGCAACTGCGACCTGGCCAAGATAAAGCATAGCAGTGTGAGCAGACAACAAAGAGTTACACATGGAGTAAACAATTAACAAGTCAATAACACAGTAGAAAACAAAGGGGGAGTCTATATACAATGTGTGCAAAAGGCATGAGGAGGTAGGCAAATAATTACAATTTTGCAGATTAACACTGGAGTGATGAATGATCAGATGGTCATGTACAGGTAGAGATATTGGTGTGCAAAAGAGCAGAAAAGTAAATAAATAAAAACAGTATGGGGATGAGGTAGGTGAAAAAGGGTGGGCTATTTACCAATAGACTATGTACAGCTACAGCGATCAGTTAGCTGCTCAGATAGCTGATGTTTGAAGTTGGTGAGGGAGATAAAAGTCTCCAACTTCAGCGATTTTTGCAATTCGTTCCAGTCACAGGCAGCAGAGTACTGGAACGAAAGGCGGCCAAATGAGGTGTTGGCTTTAGGGATGATCAGTGAGATACACCTGCTGGAGCGCGTGCTACGGATGGGTGTTGCCATCGTGACCAGTGAGCTGAGATAAGGCGGAGCTTTACCTAGCATGGACTTGTAGATGACCTGGAGCCAGTGGGTCTGGCGACGAATATGTAGCGAGGGCCAGCCGACTAGAGCATACAAGTCGCAGTGGTGGGTGGTATAAGGTGCTTTAGTGACAAAACGGATGGCACTGTGATAGACTGCATCCAGTTTGCTGAGTAGAGTGTTGGAAGCCATTTTGTAGATGACATCGCCGAAGTCGAGGATCGGTAGGATAGTCAGTTTTACTAGGGTAAGCTTGGCGGCGTGAGTGAAGGAGGCTTTGTTGCGGAATAGAAAGCCGACTCTTGATTTGATTTTCGATTGGAGATGTTTGATATGAGTCTGGAAGGAGAGTTTGCAGTCTAGCCAGACACCTAGGTACTTATAGACGTCCACATATTCTAGGTCGGAACCATCCAGGGTGGTGATGCTAGTCGGGCATGCGGGTGCAGGCAGCGACCGGTTGAAAAGCATGCATTTGGTTTTACTAGCGTTTAAGAGCAGTTGGAGGCCACGGAAGGAGTGTTGTATGGCATTGAAGCTTGTTTGGAGGTTAGATAGCACAGTGTCCAAAGACGGGCCGAAAGTATATAGAATGGTGTCGTCTGCGTTGGCCTGGGGGATAGGTTTATGATGGTCATAAATACCTCTTCCCCCCTTTTTCCTCTCTCTACACTACTACTGAGGTTACATTTGCAAAACCCTTGGTTAACATAGAGATTCGGGGAACATCAGAAGGTGTGGGGAAATGAACTAAATTCTGGTAATCCGAACAATTTAACACGGTGGTATTTAATGAATATGATGTCAGTTCGGTTGTCATCTGAGACATTCTCATCAATGATAAGATGACATAAACTCTACAGTGGAAAGTCTACACATCAGAGTTATCGGATTCACATGGAATTGTTGTTCAATTTAAATGTTTGAATATGAAATGAAATGTGATTTTAGCTTCTAAAATGTGAGATGTGGGTTTTCATAAGATATTGCTGCTCACTCAGTGGCCCGCCCACGTGAAGAGACAGAGGTTGTAAACTATGAAACACACCCCTTTTCTCCCTTCCTATATAAAGCATTGACGACAACATAACTTCCTGTTCTGGGAATGTAGGACGACGGTCCTATGTCAGAATGGTTCAGATAATAGCTACAGAACGAAGCGAACATCAGCGTGAGCTTTGGTTGTGAGTGGTATGAACTTTGAACTCTAATTCACTACAGAAGTGATATCTCCTAGCCGTTGAGTTAGCAACCGCAGCTGCAAACGCAGGATAGGAAGGAACAGACAGAGTATCCCGTCTACCACACAACGACGTTACTACAACGTATCCAATTGACCACCAGAGACATTCTTCAAAGGACTCGGTTTGGCAACACGGCCTTCCATCTACCATCAACCTACTGATGCACAGCTCAGAGTAAATATTTATAGCATTTTCCTTTTCCAAATGGGCGGTATTTTAGGATGCATAAGATACTGTATTTACGATAGCACAGCTTTTTCCCTTTGTTCCTCAGTCTCCCGCTCTTTCACTCAACCCATCCCCTTTTCCTTTGTGTAACAAGCTGTCATATCTGTTCCGCCTGCTAGGGAGGTTTTCCTTTATGACGTCATTTGTAATCAAGTTATGATTAATTGTGCGTTTGTGTAATCCTGTGTAATTAGTTAGGTGTTTAGTAAATAAATAATTAAACCCAATTTTGTATTGCTGATTCAACTTGTTAGCCAGGGTTCGTGCAGATAAAAGAATTTACAACTTTCAGTTGAGACTGAATTCAGGTGACGATTGATATGGACGGCTATTGATGTCAAATATTACTAGGTCTTTAAGAGTTTATTCGGAAGATAACAGCTCTATAAATATCATTTTGTGGTGCCTGACTCTCTAGTTAATTACATATACATGATTAGCTCAATCAGGTGATATTAATTACGGAGAAATTATTTTATAGAATAGCATGTCATATCACTTAATCCGGCATAGCCAAAGACACGACACTGTCAACATCAGAATTTTGTTAATTTTCATGTATGTTCCCCCTCAGACGTACCTGCCAGCCCACCTCAAAGCAACATGAGTTCCAGAATCTATCTTGTAGAATAATATAATATTTGCGCCAGTGGCCAGCATTGCTGCTCTATGATCAGCGCTCATGGACCATGGCAGCCGCCAGTTGCTGACAAGACTGGTGTAAGAAGACATGCTGGTGATCTGGTGTGACTGACTGTCCAGTGATGAGCAGAGTGAGAGATGAGGTCATGGTACAGAAGGAGCATCTCTATCTTTTTCCTATTGCGCACCTCTTAACCTTTCTACTGCAACAGAGAGAATGCATGGGAGGAGAAATGCAGAGGAGAGATGCATGGGAGGAGAGATGCATGGGAGGAGAAATGCATGGGAGGAGAGATGTATGGGAGGAGAGATGTATGGGAGGAGGGATGTATGGGAGGAGAGATGTATGGGAGGAGAGATGTATGGGAGGAGGGATGTATGGGAGGAGGGATGTATGGGAGGAGAGATGTATGGGAGGAGAGATGTATGGGAGGAGGGATGTATGGGAGGAGGGATGTATGGGAGGAGAGATGTATGGGAGGAGAGATGTATGGGAGGAGAGATGTATGCGACCTGGGCAGAACTTGCGACCTGGGCAAGATAAAGCAAAGCAGTGCGACACAAACAACAACACAGAGTTACACATGGAATAAACAATAACACAATAGAAAAAAAAGTCTATATACAGTGTGTGCAAATGGCGAGAGGAGGTAAGGCAATAAATAGGACATAGTAGCAAAATAAGTACAATTTAGCAAATGAACACTGGAGTGATAGATGTGCAGATGATGATGTGCAAGTAGAAATACTGGTGTGCAAAAGAGCAAAAAAGTAAATAAAAACAATATTGGGATGAGGTAGGTAGATTGGATGGGCTATTTACAGATGGGCTGTGTACAGCTAAAGCGATCCGGTAGCTGATCAGTTAACTGATGTTTAAAGTTAGTGAGGGAGATATAAGTCTCCAACTTCAGCGATTTTTGCAATTCGTTCCAGTCATTGGCAGCAGAGAACTGTAAGGAAAGCCGGCCAAAGGAGGTGTTGGCTTTGGGGATGACCAGTGAGATATACAGTGGGGAGAACAAGTATTTGATACACTGCCGATTTTGCAGGTTTTCCTACTTACAAAGCATGTAGAGGTCTGTCATTTTTATCATAGGTACACTTCAACTGTGAGAGACGGAATCTAAAACAAAATCCAGAAAATCACATTGTATGATTTTTAAGTAATTAATTTGCATGTTATTGCATGACATAAGTATTTGAAACATCAGAAAAGCAGAACTTAATATTTGTTACAGATACCTTTTTTTGCAATTACAGCGATCATACGTTTCCTGTAGTTCTTGAGCAGGTTTGCACACACTGCAGCAGGGATTTTGGCCCACTCAATCATACAGACCTTCTCCAGATCCTTCAGGTTTCGGGGCTGTCGCTGGGCAATACGGACTTTCAGCTCCCTCCAAAGATTTTCTATTGGGTTCAGGTCTGGAGACTGGCTAGGCCACTCCAGGACCTTGAGATGCTTCTTACGGAGCCAGTCCTTAGTTGACCTGGCTGTGTGTTTTGGGTCATTCTCATGCTGGAAGACCCAGCCACGACCCATCTTCAATGCTCTTACTGAGGGACGGAGGTTATTGGCCAAGATCTCACGATACATAGCCCCATCCATCCTCCCCTCAATACGGAGCAGTCGTCCTGTCCCCTTTGTAGAAAAGCATCCCAAAAGAACGATGTTTCCACCTCCATGCTTCACGGCTGGGATGGTGTTCTTGGGGTTGTACTCATCCTTCTTCTTCCTCCAAACACGGCGAGTGGAGTTTAGACCAAAAAGCTCTATTTTTGTCTCATCAGATCACATGACCTTCTCCCATTCCTCCTCTGGATCATCCAGATGGTCATTGGCAAACTTCAGACGGGCCTGGACATGCGCTGGCTTGAGCAGGGGACCTTGCGTGCGCTGCAGGATTTTAATCCATGACGGCGTAGTGTGTTACTAATGGTTTTCTTTGATACTGTGGTCCCAGCTCTCTTCAGGTCATTTACCAGGTCCTGCCGTGTAGTTCTGTTCTGATCCCTCACCTTCCTCATGATCATTGATGCTCCACGAGGTGAGATCTTGCATGGAGCCCCAGACCGAGGGTGATTGACCGTCATCTTGAACTTCTTCCATTTTCTAATAATTGTGCCAACAGTTGTTGCCTTCTCACCAAGCTGCTTGCCTATTGTCCTGTAGCCCATCCCAGCCTTGTGCAGGTCTACAATTTTATCCCTGATGTCCTTACACAGCTCTCTGGTCTTGGCCATTGTAGAGAGGTTGGAGTCTGTTTGATTAAGTGTGTGGACAGGTGTCTTTTATACAGGTAATGAGTTCAAACAGGTGCAGTTAATACAGGTAATGAGTGGAGAACAGGAGGGCTTCTTAAAGAAAATCTAACAGGTCTGTGAGAGCAGGAATTCTTACTGGTTGGTAGGTGATCAAATACTTATGTCATGCAATAAAATGCAAATGAATTACTTAAAAATCATACAATGTGATGATATCTGGATTTTTGTTTTAGATTCCGTCTCTCACAGTTGAAGTGTACCTATGATAAAAATTACCGACCTCTACATGCTTTGTAAGTAGGAAAACCTGGAAAATCGGCAGTGTATCAAATACTTGTTCTCCCCACTGTACCTGCTGGAGCGCGTGCTACGGGTGGATGTTGTTATCGTGACCAGTGAGCTGAGGTAAGGTGGAGCTTTACCTAGCCAAGACTTATAGACGACCTGGAGCCAGTGGGTCTGGGGACGAATATGTAGTGAGGGCTAGCCGACTAGAGCATACAGGTCGCAGTGGTGGGTGGTATATGGGGCTTTGGTGACAAAACGGATGGCACTGTGATAGACTGCATCCAGTTTGCTGAGTAGAGTGTTGGAGGCTATTTTGTAAATGACATTGCCGAAGTCGAGAATAGGTAGGATCATCGACCTAAGGTGCTTTGCAGTGCTCTGAAGCATGGAGTGGATAGAGGCCTAAGAGATGGAAGGAGAGCTAAGGTGCATCGACAGAGGAGGGCTAAGGTGCATCGACAGAGGGAGCCGAGGGCTGATGAGAACTGAGGAGGGCTAAGGTGCATCACTGAGCTCCACAGTGCAAACAGCTGCTGGAACAAAGGGCCTTTCAGACCCTGGCAGCTGTGTGGACTGGAAAGTCGTTTTGGATGATCACGACAAATATTACACTGCAGCTCGTGGGGCTAGTGCCATCTCTTTTTGATTTGTTGGACCCTTTCCCAATGCCCCCCTTCCCCTTTCATAAGTGGAGGTAAACTCTATCCCTCCATTCTCCACTATAGGCCAAATTCCATATCAAAGGGAAGCTAAATGACATGATATAATTCAGAGCGTTCAGGCCAGAGCTAAACGGTGTTGCGACCACACAGAGTACAGAGTGGAAACCGGTTGTGGTCTTGAGCAAGAAGAGTGAAATGAGAGAAAGTGCTGAAGTGTTTCTGCTTCCTTCCAGAGTTTAGATTGATGGTTGAGACACAGTGGGTTCAGAAGCACGTTCATTAGGCCTAATTGTTTCCAGGAGACAAAAAGAACTGGCCTAGCCTATCATGAAAGTGTCAAATCAACCTGTCTAAGGGTTAGTGCATCGGTCTGGACTATGGATTCAAACCAATGACTGTTTACATTATGAATGGACAAAGCCTTCGATCACGTGACACCATGAATTCCTATGTTTATTTTATTTATTTAACAAGGCAAGTCAGTTAAGAACAAATTCTTATTTATAATGGCGGCCTACTAAAGGGCAAAATTCCTCCCGTGGGAGGCTGGGATTTAAAAAAAATCAAAAATCAAATTTAAAAAAAATAGGACAAAACACATCACGACAATAGAGACAACACAACACTAAATAAAGAGAGACCTAAGACAACAACATAGCATGGCAGCAACATGACAACCCAACATGGTTGCAGCACAAAACATGGTACAAACATTATTGGACACAGACAACAGCACAAAGGGCAAGAAGGTAGAGACAACAATACATCACACAAAGCAGCCACAACTGTCAGTAAGAGTGTTCATGATTGAGTCTTTCAATTAAGAAAGATAAAACTGTTCAGTTGAGTGTTTGTTGCAGCTCAATCCAGTTGCTAGCTGCAGCAAACTGAAAAGACGAGCGACCAGAGATGTGTGTGCTTTGAGGACCTTTAACAGAATGTGACTGGCAGAACGGGTGTTGTATGTGGAGGATGAGGGCTGCAGTAGATATCTCAGATAGGGGGGAGTGAGGCCTAAGAGGGTTTTATAAATAAGCATCAACCAGTGGGTCTTGCGACGGGTATACAGAGATAGATAGTAAACGGAGAGTATAGAGTGCAGTGACTTGTCCTATAAGGAGCATTGGTGGCAAATCTGAAGGCCGAATGGTAAAGAACATCTTGCTGCTCGAGAGCATCCTTACCTGCTGATCTATAAATTATGTCTCCGTAATCTAGCATGGGTAGGATGGTCATCTGAATCAGGGTTAGTTTGGCAGCTGGGGTGAAAGAGGAGTGATTACGATAGAGGAAACCAAGTCTAGATTTAACTTTAGCCTGCAGCTTTGATATGTGCTGAGAGAAGGACAGTGCACCGTCTAGCCATACTCCCAAGTACTTGTATGAGGTGACTACCTCAAGCTCTAAACCCTCAGCGGTAGTAATCACACCTGTAGGGAGAGGGGCATTCTTCCAAACCACATGACCTTTGTTTTGGAGGTGTTCCGAACCAGGTTAAGGCTATGTGAAGACTCAATAGCGCATTGAAGCCAAATTAAGTCAGTTAAGATGGCATCTCGTGGAGACATAACATGCGCAGTTTGAGCTACTCCAGGAAGTGGCGTTGCAGGCTAGCTAGGAGACGAGAGAAGACTGACTGCATCGCTTCTTGTTTTTATAAGAAACATTAATGTGTTGGAAATTCCACATTGTTTTCATAGTCAACTTACACAAAGCACTGACACACACACACTTACCCCACCAGGCATGCCACCAGTAGGCTGGACACATGAACTTTTAAAAAAACAACGCTTTTTTCTGATAAAAACTAGTTCATTGCATCCGCCGTGGAGCCCAGTCTCATAATATTACCATCTGTCCCAACTGCTTGCCGTAGTTTTGAAGTAATCACGAAAAAACTGGCTATATTTTAAGGCATTTTTCACTCTGCCAGCTCATATTAGTTCTATTGAGGTTTAGGTTTCAAAAAACAAATAAAGCACTTTTGTGTGTATATACTGACATGTGTATATACTGATTTTTCCATTCACTATAATGAGGGATCCTGTTTGCTGCTAACAATGCCTACAGTACCACGGTCGGCCTTGAACTACCACAACTTCAATGAGAGGGCAGTCGTTCTCCCCTGATTCAAACTGATGCAAGAAACTGACTGACTTTTTGTTGCTGCAACAGTAGGATCACCTCATGTGACTTCTCTTTTAACTCTAGCCGTCCGTCCAAGCAGAGCTTCCATTTCACTCCAAGCTGGTCTGGAAAACCCATTAGAGACACTGCAGACCCCAGACTGAACATAATAAGTAGCTATTAGGTACTCTACACTATTGCAGCGTAGGAGGGACCGTAAATGCAACATGGTTTCCAAAGCGCAGCAGCCTTATCCTGAATCCAGGAAACCAGGCAGAATTGTTTACTTAAGCAATAAGGCGCGAGGGGTGTGGTATATGGCCAATATGCCACGGCTAAGGGCTGTTCTTAGGCACAACGCATCGCAGAGTGCCTGGACACAGCCCTTAGCCGTGGTATATTGGCCATCTACCACAAACCCCCGAGGTGCCTTATTGCTATTATAAACTTACAGGCCTCTCTCATCTTTTTAAGTGGGAGAACTTGCACAATTGGTGGCTGACTAAATACTTTTTTTGCCCCACTGTAAGTCCCTCCTATCTAACAAAGGGAAAGGCTATCTAATGAAGGATGTCCAGTGCTGGACGCAAACCACCCAGAGACCAGTGACTTGCATGCTCTGCTACTCTTACGCTGGCTCAAGTATAAATCACCTATTAAATGCAGCTAATGTGTCTGAATGATCGTCTCCAACCACCTCTTCTCAGTTCCTTAGTCCATCTGGACAACTACCCATCCAGAATATGAGTTCTGTTTTTGCAATAGGACATTAAGAAGCTTCATAACCTAAAATTACACTAATCTGGCTGCTCTCATTTCAATAGTTCACTGAATGAAGTACACTCTTAGAAAAAAAAGGTGCTATCTAGAACCTAAAACGGTTCTGTGGTTGTAATTATAAGAACACTTTTTGGTTCCAGGTATAACCCTTTTGGGTTCTATGTAAAACTCTTTCCACAGAGGGTTCTCCATGGAACCAAAAAGGGTTATTCTATGGGGACAGCTGAAGAACACTTATGGAACCATTTTTTCTAAGAGTCCAGGCTGGCCTCCCGAGTAGCGCAGTGGTCTAGAGATCCTGGTTCGAGTCCAGGCTCTGTCACATCCAGTCGCGACCGGGTGACCCAAGGGGTGGCGCACAATTGGCCCAGCGTCGTCCAGGTTAGGGGAGGGTTTGGCCGGCAGGGATGTCCTTGTCCCATTGCGCACTAGCGACTCGTGTGGCGGACTGGGTGCAGTGCGCGCTGACACGGTCGCCAGGTGTAGGGTGTTTTCTCCAACACATTGGCGCGGCTGGCTTTCGGGTTAAGTGGGCATTGTTTCAAGAAGTAGTGCGGCTTGGCTGGGTTGTGTTTCGGTGGACGCACGGCTCTCCCGAGTCAATAAGAGAGTTGCAGCGATGGGACAAGACTGTAACTACCAATTGGATACCATGAAATTGGGGAGAAAAAGGGGTCAAATAATATTTAAAAAATAAATAATAATAATACATTTTTAAAAAGAGTGTAGGCTGGCTTGTTCAGTCTTAACAAAGTTATGTTTCTCAACTGCATAAGACACCGATGATGCAGAGTAACTACTGTTGTTTATAATAAACAATGTGCTTGTCCAGAAGAGACTAATCTTCCCTCCCCACATCTCCTCTTGTGGAAGTGAGACGCCACGTGTCAATGCAAGGGATGCACACTAGGGATGCATGTATTGACTAGCTGTCTCTCGCTCTCTGTCTGTGTGTGTGCATGCATGCCTGTGTGAATGCCTGTGTGGTGTACTCCTGTGTGGCTCAGTTGGTAGAGCATGGCACTTGCAATGCCAGGGTTGTGGGGTCAAACCCTGAGGGGAACCAGTACAAAAATGTATGTACTCACTTCTGTAAGTTGCTCTGGAATGGAATGGAGTGTGTGTGTGTGTGTGCACATACTGATTACTTAATATAGTGACCGGGACTGACAAGCTACACACTCTCCCCAATCATATGTGCACTGACCCCTGAGTAAATAAATCCATATGCATACACAATCTCCTCAAACACAGAGCCAGACTCTCTGCTCATACACTTGAATGTCATCAGCATGTCTGATCTATATGAGTGAGTCACAACAACTGAGTACATATCAACATGCATATTCCCTGGTCCTGCTTTTCTTTCTCTCTGAGTCAGTTCAGTTATTCACTGATATTGAGACTGAGGGCATGCTTAGGTTTGATTTGATATCATGCTCACCCTCACCTTGTGTGTTTTATTCACCTCACCTAAGGCATGAGTTACAGGTCTCTCACCCGTCTCCCTACTTCTGACACCATGGAATAGGTACAAGCCCTTACCTCGGCTACTAAACACAGGCACAAGACCAGATATCAAATATATAGCTATTAAAAAAAATGTGCACAACACCACAGCCTGCCATCAAGCTTAACATAGCCTATCATGCCCCAGACTCTGCCTACCTTGCCCTACAAGGCTGCCAAACAACAATCCTCCTAGAAAATCTCTAAAGCAAGTATTTAGAAAGCAATTCAAATAGCTTTCTGACACAGATCTGTAATCTAAAGCTTTTTTTCAGCTCATGTTTTATAACTACATTCATTATGACTTTTCCCATATCAGACATACTACTGTATAAATCTGCTATTCTTTCATCATAACAAGGCAAACAGTTACATCTACTTTTACCAAGTCAATAACAGTATTATAATGATTCAAAGGTTTCTGAAAACGGCTCCTAAAATGACAGAATTGCAGAACTAAATCTGCAAAAATGACAGAGAACTCAAACTAAAGGAAGATAGGTGCATACTGCAAATGTATAAATCATTATGGTAAAAAAAAAATGCACATCCTTTCAGAAATTGCTGTAGACAGTTTGGTATCATGCTTTGCTTTCACATCAGTGATGCCACACTGGAACACAACTTGAAGTTGTTTAAGGCAGAGATACAAAACAAAATCATACAGCAAAGTGATGTTCAGCACTAAGGTGTGATATCTGGTTATGGCAGGTCAGTTGTGTAATGTTAAAGTTCCTTCCCACCTCTGACCATGTTGTCTACATCAAAGGTTGCACAAATAAATATCCTAATACATAAGCCTGCATTACTATGTTTACTATTTACAATGTTATAATAAATTATTGAAATAAATTATCCAATGTGAATATTTATTGATTTAGTTAGTTATAAACAGTTATAAACCAGTTGCATATTAAAAGCAACAACGCTGACACTAATTGAGGGGTGATGGGTAGCTGTAGGTGTGCGCAAGGACCATGCAACTGGCCATGCGTGTTTGGTTTTGAGAGCTTGACAGCTTCAATATACTCAGAATCTTACGATTGCAAATATCTTTTGGGATAGTTGTTCAGTCAGGAAAGCATAGGACGTCATTAAAGTTGATAAGAGGGGAAACAAAATGCTGAAGTTCATCACGGTTTATCCGAAGAACTATTGTGTGCGCATTGGAAGAACATGTCAAAACAAAAGCCAATGCACGTTTTGTTTGTTCTGTCACTTGCAACAATACAGTCTATCACAGAATATCAGACATATTCTGCTGGCCGACAGGGATGTTCATATTCTGTGCCCTATTTTGCATCCTTGCAGTGCGGGGTTGTGAGCAGGGGACACAGCAATTATTTATCCCAGAGATGTTCAGTAAAAGATGCAGATGATAAACACATAAATGATTTTCATAAAACAATTACTATGTAGGCCTAATGTAACTTTTCTTTCTGTACGCTAGTATAACATGTTTCACAACGTTTAACGCTTAAAGAAGAACTCTGACGTACCATGCAGAATATCCAGAAATCTCAAAGTAAACTTTGTTGTAAATTGTAGCTTGCTTGCCTTGCAGTGGTTCGAATGGATGCGATATGTATCCTTTCCTGGAAAACCCCCTCCGCGTCCTTGGAAAACAACGTTAGATGTCAGGTTACAGAATTTGCCGAGTTCATGAATAGTGAGTCAACTACTATTGCTTAAACGTTTTAAATACCTATCTCCGTTTTCACGAGGCACTTCATTTTGAGGGTTGGTCTTGTGGTGGGAGGAGGCTGCGAGGTAAACTAGCTAGCTACATAAGTCAACAGATTGGTTTTCATTGGAGAAGAGCAGACAGTTGCTGCTGTCATTCCAGTGAAAGTATAATTATGGTTCAAACAGATTGCACATTACGACTTTAGGCAAACACAGTATAGGCTAATTGAACTATGAAAACAATTAAATAGCATTGTTATTATTGGGTTTAATAATGATTAATAAGTCATATTAAAATGATAATGTTTGGTTCTCTTTATAAGCAGCATTTTCCAATGTTGTTATCGTTGTTTTATTTTTTTTAACTCAACACATAATAAGTCATTAGTTGTAATGACTTCCCCCTCAGGAAGTTGAAAATGTTTGGCATGGGCTCTCAAATCCTCAAAAAGTTATACAGCTGTGGTATGGCAACAGCACCGCCCTCGGCTGCATGGCCCTACAGAGGGTGGTGCGGACAGCCCAGTCTGTAACTTTCTCACTCACATATAAGTGAACTTGTCTCAAAACGTTTGGTCCCCTAAAATAGGGGACTTTGTACAAAATGTGCTGTAATTTTGAAAATTAAAGCTGACAGTCTGCACTTTAACCTCATAGTCATAGTATCATTTCAAATCCAAAGTGCTGGAGTACCGAGCCAAAACAACACCAACAAATGTCACTGTCCCAATACTTTTGGAGCTCACTGTATATTTATTTTCCCTCATAGCAAGTCAGTTAAGAACAAATTCTTATTTTCAATGACTGCCTAGGAACAGTGGGTTAACTGACTTGTTCATGGGCAGAACGACAGATTGTTACCTTGGGGATTCGATCTTGCAACCTTTCGGTTACAAGTACAAGTATATCCTGATGCCTAGTCACCTTACCCCTATACATTTTTACCTCTATAACTCCAGTATCCCTGCGCATTGTAAATATGTTGACCCTGTTTATAGCTTCTTACTTTCTCGTGTTCTTCTTATTTCTTGTGTGTTTTTGTTCTACTTTATTATTTTTTGTGCTGCATTTACAGTTGAAGTTGAAAGTTTACAAACACTTAGGTTGGAATCATTAAAACACTTAGGTTGGAATCATTAAAACACTTAGGTTGGAATCATTAAAACACTTAGGTTGGAATCATTAAAACACTTAGGTTGGAATCATTAAAACACTTAGGTTGGAATCATTAAAACACTTAGGTTGGAATCATTAAAACACTTAGGTTGGAATCATTAAAACTCGTTTTTCAACCACTCCACAAATTTCTTGTTAACAAACTATAGTTTTGGCAAGTCGGTTAGGACATCTAATTTGTGCATGACACAAGTAATTTTTACAACAATTGTTTACAGACAGACTATTTCATTTATAACTCACTGTATCACAATTCCAGTGGGTCAGAAGTTTACATACATTAAGTTGACTGTGCCTTTAAACAGCTTGGAAAATTCCAGAAAATTATGTAATGGCTTTAGAAGCTTCTGATAGGCTAATTGACATCATTTGAGTCAATTGGCGGTGTACCTGTGGATGTATTTCAATGGCTACCTTCAAACCCAATGCATCTTTGCTTGACATCATGGGAAAATCAGAAGAAATCAGCCAAAACCTCAAGTCTGGTTCATCCTTGGGAGCAATTTCCAAATGCCTGAAGGTACCACGTTCATCTGTTTAAATAATAGTACGCAAGTATAAACACCATGGGACCATGCAGCCGAGATGCTTTCTGTCTCCTAGAGATGAACGTATTTTGGTGTGAAAAGTGAAAATCAATCCCAGAACAACAGCAAAGGACCTTGTGAAGATGCTGGAGGAAACAGGTACAAAAGTATCAATATACAAAGTCAAATTAGTCCTATATCGACATAACCTGAAAGGCCACTCAGCAAGGAAGAAGCCACTGCTCCAAAACCACCATAAAAAAGCCAGAGTACGGTTTGCAACTGCCCATGGGGACAAAGATCGTACATTTTGGAGAAATGTCCTCTGGTCTGATGAAACAAAAATAGAACTGTTTGGCCATAATGACCATCATTATGTTTGGAGGAAAAAGGGGGAGGCTTGCAAGCCCGAAGAACACCATCCCAACCGTGAAGCACGGAGGTGGCAGCATCATGTTGTGGGGGTGCTTTGCTGCAGGAGGGTCTGGTGCATTTCACAAAATAGATGGCATCATGAGGGATGAAAATTGTGTGGATATTTTGAAGCAACATCTCAGACATCAGTCAGGAAGTTAATGCTTGGTCGCAAATGGGTCTTCCAAATGGACAATGACCCCAAGCATACTTCCAAAGTTGTGGCAAAATGGCTTAAGGACAACAATGTCAAGGTATTGGAGTGGCCATCACAAAACCCTGACCTCAATCCCATAGAACATTTGTAGGCAGAACTGAAAAAGTGTGTGCGAGCAAGGAGGCCTACAAACCTGACTCAGTTACACCAGCTCTGTCAGGAGGAATGGGCCAAAATTCACCCAACTTATTGTGGGAAGCTTGTGGAAGGATACTCGAAAGGTTTGACCCAAGTTAAACAATTTAAAGGCAATGCTACCAAATACTAATTGAGTCTATGTAAACTTCTGACCACTGGGAATGTGATGAAAGAAAATAAAGCTGAAATAAATAATTCTCTCTTCTATTATTCTGACATTTCACATTCTTAAAATAAAGTGGTGATCCTAACTTACCTAAGACTGGGAAATTTTTACTATAATTAAATGTCAGGAATTGTAATAATCTGAGTTGAAATGCATTTGGCTAAGGTGTATGTAAACATCCGACTTTGTTGGGTTTGGAGCTTGC
This sequence comes from Oncorhynchus kisutch, assembly GCF_002021735.2. NCBI lineage: Eukaryota > Metazoa > Chordata > Actinopteri > Salmoniformes > Salmonidae > Oncorhynchus > Oncorhynchus kisutch. The sequence goes on along the minus strand of NC_034186.2, from coordinate 22,243,112 downwards.
AAGAAAGGCATTTCACTGTCCTTGTGCTCTCCCTCAAGGTGTTGTTCCTTGGTTTTCTCTCTTCATGCCATTGATGAAGCCTACCAATGTCTACATGTTTATTACATGACTGTTATATTAGCTTTGACTGGTCAAAAAAATATGAATCAACTGATTCTGTACAAAAAAAAACAAAAAAAAGTTGGGACGAGTCAAATGTTCCATGTGCTCCCCTCCTCCCAGATAGCTATCATCTAGCAAGCATACATCACTGTGTGTTTGTGTGTGTGTATATTGATATTATTAGCTGCATATATCTGTACCTACCTCGTCAAGTCGTCTCGTATCTCTGAACAAACAGATCTGTTTTGCTTTGATGTGATATCATCTCTCCACAGAGAGGGAGATGCTATATGGCAGGGTACAACACAAATGTCAGAGAGATGATTTGCCACTAATGAGCCGGTACCTGTGACAAGAGGGGAGGAAACTTTGTTTCGGAACACCTTGATGCCTTCACAACAACACTGAAGTGCCGCTTCCGAGAGTTGACAAGCTAACGCTCAAAGGGCTCAAATCATTTTACGTCTCATACATATGTATGTATGTATGATGACAGTGAAAGGCCTGCTTATATTGTTGTATGTTTATTTGGTGCTCAATGTTTGGGCTGAGGGTAGGCCGACACCTCAGCAGAGAGAAAAATTAAGTGTGAATAAGGAAATAAAAATAGCATGATATCTTCTAATTCGGGGAAGTAAAAGTAGTACTATAGTTAGTAGCCTATTAGACAGCAGTAAAAAAATATATACATTGAGAATTGGATAAAAAGGGGCAGAGAGGCTGGGGTGAATTCTGTAATGAATTCTGTAATGAATTCTGTACATTTTAATATAAACCTGAAGAGTAAGGAAATACATAACCCCTGACCTCACAAAGAGTGATTATGTGAGTTATGTATGAGCAACATGAAAAAGGCACAAAAAGTTGCCCATTGGACAATAGCTCACAGTCTGAATATAGTGAAAAAGTCAAGGACTAGCCAACATAATTGCACAGCATCTTCATCTTGTGCAGAGAAAGAAAATCCCAAATAATGACAGAGACTATTTATTGTTGATAGATATATCAGAATCACTTTATTCACCAAGTACATTTACCCGGATTTTAACTCCGTGAAGTGTTGCTGCCGGCAACAGACAAAATATGCAAACATAATATAGACATCCACAAGTTAACAAAAAAAGTAAACACACAAGCAGTGACCAAAACACTGTGGCTGTCAAATAATCTATGGAAACTAACAGTATATTAAATGCATGGTCCTTGCACGTCAGTTCTCCAGTTAGCCTTCGGCAGAGTAGTTTCTGCACCACACATAATGTAGGTAATACTGCCCTCGTGTGGCTGTTTCCAAATAGCACTCCTCCTGATTCATACAAAGATGCAGGCCAGCAATTTTTTCCCTCATCCTTCTGTTGTCATTTCAGTACTGTATTGTCAGACAAATGCTCATGTATTTTGTGGTTATTCAAAGCGCTATTGGTAAGTTTGAATAAGTATTATTGGTGTATAAGAGGCACTTACAAAGAAACTTTGTTGAATGAACATTAATTACTTTCGATTCCCTATGAAACGCCATTGGCACATGTTGAGAGCAGTTCTTGACCTGTCCACATAGCATAGAAAGATCTTTGAGTTATGTTCCCATTTATTGTAGAATACAAAATACAGAGTTCCAATACAAAATATTACATTACAAACATGATGAGATTCATTCCATAAGCTTTCTAGTGAGACAGCTGAAATCACGCTCTCTCCTCTTACCTTTGCTAACAATTCCTGGTAAAAAAATTATTATTTTGATACACCTTTATTTAACCAGGCTAGTTAATTAACACATTCATATTTACAATAACAAAAAACCTGGCAAGAGGCAAAATGCCTACTGTGGGGACAGGGGATAACCATTTGTAGTTTCATGGTGGGTAGAAAAGGAGTTGGATGCAGTTGAATCAGTGAAGGTAACCTGTAATGGACTTTCCCCCCTTTTTTCCTTCTTCTGACCAGAGGGAGTGGGTGCTCTGTCACGTAACTTAGGTCAAGATCTGATTCTTCCTTTGCTCTTAGGAACAGGGCACCATTGAAAGGAGTGATTTCTGGGGTAGCGTTAAGTGTGGAGGTGGAGCATTGAAGTTGAAGATTCCTGATGTTTATGACGCCTGCCGTTTGGTGCAACGCAGACCTGATAGTGAGTGTGGGAGTGAAAGAGAGGAGTCACAATATACAGTGCCTTGCGAAAGTATTCGGCCCCCTTGAACTTTGCGACCTTTTGCCACATTTCAGGCTTCAAACATAAAGATATAAAACTGTATTTTTTTGTGAAGAATCAACAACAAGTGGGACACAATCATGAAGTGGAACGACATTTATTGGATATTTCAAACTTTTTTAACAAATCAAAAACTGAAAAATTGGGCGTGCAAAATTATTCAGCCCCTTTACTTTCAGTGCAGCAAAACTCTCTCCAGAAGTTCAGTGAGGATCTCTGAATGATCCAATGTTGACCTAAATGACTAATGATGATAAATACAATCCACCTGTGTGTAATCAAGTCTCCGTATAAATGCACCTGCACTGTGATAGTCTCAGAGGTCCGTTAAAAGCGCAGAGAGCATCATGAAGAACAAGGAACACACCAGGCAGGTCCGAGATACTGTTGTGAAGAAGTTTAAAGCTGGATTTGGATACAAAAACATTTCCCAAGCTTTAAACATCCCAAGGAGCACTGTGCAAGCGATAATATTGAAATGGAAGGAGTATCAGACCACTGCAAATCTACCAAGACCTGGCCGTCCCTCTAAACTTTCAGCTCATACAAGGAGAAGACTGATCAGAGATGCAGCCAAGAGGCCCATGATCACTCTGGATGAACTGCAGAGATCTACAGCTGAGGTGGGAGACTCTGTCCATAGGACAACAATCAGTCGTATATTGCACAAATCTGGCCTTTATGGAAGAGTGGCAAGAAGAAAGCCATTTCTTAAAGATATCCATGAAAAGTGTCATTTAAAGTTTGCCACAAGCCACCTGGGAGACACACCAAACATGTGGAAGAAGGTGCTCTGGTCAGATGAAACCAAAATTGAACTTTTTGGCAACAATGCAAAACGTTATGTTTGGCGTAAAAGCAACACAGCTCATCACCCTGAACACACCATCACCACTGTCAAACATGGTGGTGGCAGCATCATGGTTTGGGCCTGCTTTTCTTCAGCAGGGACAGGGAAGATGGTTAAAATTGATGGGAAGATGGATGGAGCCAAATACAGGACCATTCTGGAAGAAAACCTGATGGAGTCTGCAAAAGACCTGAGACTGGGACGGAGATTTGTCTTCCAACAAGACAATGATCCAAAACATAAAGCAAAATCTACAATGGAATGGTTCAAAAATAAACATATCCAGGTGTTAGAATGGCCAAGTCAAAGTCCAGACCTGAATCCAATCGAGAATCTGTGGAAAGAACTGAAAACTGCTGTTCACAAATGCTCTCCATCCAACCTCACTGAGCTCGAGCTGTTTTGCAAGGAGGAATGGGAAAAAATGTCAGTCTCTCGATGTGCAAAACTGATAGAGACATACTCCAAGCGACTTACAGCTGTAATCGCAGCAAAAGGTGGCGCTACAAAGTATTAACTTAAGGGGGCTGAATAATTTTGCACGCCCAATTTTTCAGTTTTTGAATTGTTAAAAAAAGTTTGAAATATCCAATAAATGTCGTTCCACTTCATGATTGTGTCCCACTTGTTGTTGATTCTTCACAAAAAAAATACAGTTTTATATCTTTATGTTTGAAGCCTGAAATGTGGCAAAAGGTCGCAAAGTTCAAGGGGGCCGAATACTTTCGCAAGGCACTGTATTAGAGCTTTTCTGGTGAATCCACTGCTCTGTTTCAGGTGCAAATGTTTATGGTCATGCAGTGTGTAGGAGGGAGATTCCAAGATGTGGGAAGTGTGCAGGACTCATGGGACAGATGATTGTGTAGTTTCGGTGGATAAAATGGTGTGTGTCAATCAACTGTAGGGGTGCATATGATGCTGGGGATTGGAAGTGTCCGGTGCGAGAGAGGCAGGTTGAGGTAGGTTGAGTCAGAGTAGTGCAGAAGGTGTCGTATGCTGAGGCAGTGAAGAAAGTAGAGGATGGGTCAAGGGTGAGGAATTCTGAGAGGATCCCTGTGAATAGTAGATCTGTGCCAGCACAGAGGGATAGACCAATGAGTGATATATGCTTCAGTGAGGTTGGCTTCTTAGCGTTCACAGCAAGGGTTATCAACTGTACCTCAGAAATGGAATGTAAATGACAGAAAATACACTACAAAAGTATGTGGACACCCCTATAAATTAGTGGATTAGGCTATTTCAGCCACAATCGTTGCTGACAAGTATATACAAAATAATTGAGCACACAGCCATTAAATCTCCATGGACAAACATTGGAAGTAGAATGGCCTGTACTGAAGAGCTCAGTGACTTTCAACATGGCACCGTCATGGGATGCCACCTTTCCAACAAGTCAGTTCGTCAAATTTCTGCCCTGCTAGAGCTGTCCCAGTCAACTGCCCCTATTTTGAAGTGGAAACGTCTAGGAGCAGCAACAGCTCAGCCATGAAAGTGGTAGGCCACACAAGCTCACGGATGTCCTCGACGATTCTGTGCTTCCAATTTTGTGGTAACAGATTTGGGTAATAGTTTTCCTGTTTCAGCATGACAATGCCCCCGTACACAAAGCGAGGTACATACAGAAATTGTTTGTCGAGATCGATGTGGAAGAACTTGACTGGCCTGCAAGGAGCCCTGACCTCAACCCCATTGGGATGAATTGGAACGATGACTGCGAGCCAGGCCTAATCGCCCAACATCAGTGCTAACCTCACTAATGCTCTTGTGGCTGAATGGAAGCAAGCCCCCATAGCAATGTTCCAACATCTAGTGGAAAACCTTCCCAGAAAAGTGGAGGCTGTTATAGCAGCAAAGGGGGGACCAACTCCATATTAATGCCCATGATTTTCTGACATCTCATTCTAAAAACAGTACTTGGAGGTAGGAGATTTGACTTCAGAAAAGTCACAGTGTGTGTTCTGTGGCAGTGTCCCGTCCACTCAGGTTGTTGACCTGGGGTAGGATCAGAGAGGGTTAAAGTAGTGAAATAAGGTGATGGGTTTTAATGACTATAGGGTTAGTTGGTAGGGTAATTAAAATACATGTAGATTTTTTATTTTGTTTATTTTCCCGGTTCCCATTTCGTATCACAAAGTGTAATGGCTCTTTATTATAGTTCAGTTGGGGGCAGTAATGCAACATATGGATGTCGTCCAGGTTTGGCCATCATTGTAAATAAGAATTTGTTCTTAAACTGACATGCCTAGTTAAATAAAGGTAAAGAAAAAATATTCAACACCCCATTCAACACCCTCTACAATTTATTTGCAGTACTTATCTGCAGCTGCTACCACAACTTTCTGTGACTGGCTATGGATGCTAAGAAACTCACCTTACTGAAGCACATATTATTCCCATTACTCTCTATTGCTCTTCACTGCTTCAGCATACGACACTTTCAGTACTACTCTGACACTGGCAATCTCAACCTGCATTTCTATCACTGGACACCTCCAATCTCCAGCCTCACAGCTAACACATACAACTTTCTCTACCGATACTACATATTCCTTCATCTCATGCCCACTTCACACATCTAGGAATCTCCCTCCTAGACACTGCTGCAACATGACCATAAGCCTGGACCAAAAACACTGTAGTATTTTTGGATAACTGACACACTGACTAACATGACAAGGTCAAGTTAGGAATCTTCCATTTCAGCTGATCCTCCTCAACACTTAATGCCACCCCACATTACCACTCCTTCCAACGGCGCCCTGCTCTGAAGAGCAAAGCAAGTCACAGCGCCATTTCCTCTGGACAGAAGAATCACAGTAAATCATCACGAGCCCATTTGAGTTACTTTCACCGACTCAACAGTCCCCAACCTCTTCTCCACCCAACCTGACACCACATATGCATAAGCCAGAAAACAAGGATCCATTCTCTCCACAAATCTCACTCCAACTGGGCCAGAATCATCCTTGTCATTATCGGGAAGAGGCTCAACGGTCCTCACCGCACCTGACTCAACAAGTATCCTCACGCTCGTCAGGTTACATCTCTAAGCTACTAGAGCACGTATCCCTCTTTTTGCACTTGGCGCCAACCTTCCTCACCCCACCGCTTTCCTTTACACTCAGCTCCTTCTCTGCGGCCATCACTACACATTCCAGCGCAGTTAATTAATCCTCACTCTTGTCACGTTAAATGTCCTTCTGTCGCTCTTGTTCTGTTCTGTGTAATCCTCCGTTCCATATTCACTCAAAACACTATCCACTTTTCTCCTTTTTTCTTGTCGGGGCATTTTCTCCTTCATCATATCTTCCAGAAGGCTTGTGCAATCCCCCACTCCATATTTACTCATATGTTCCACGTTCCTCCTTTTTGTCCTGTCCACCATCTTACCGCCGACATCCATCTTCCTTCGAGCAGGAAGTTCTTCCCTTCTTTTTCTTTGATGAGATTTAACAGAGGTTGGCATCCAATAAGTGTTGCATTACCGCCACCTACTAGACTGGAGTAACTCCCTTATACTTTGCTTGGGGAAAAAATTTAAATAAACAAATACCCTACACTCACTAAAAACATCTCAATCCACCTATTTAAATCCATCTAGTCCTACTTCAGGCCAACAGCCTGAAAAGACAGGACAACACAACTCAACACACCCTGTAACTCTTCTGACGTTAAGTCTCGCAAATACCTCTCTGTAGCTGCCGCCACATCCTCAGTTTTCTACGACATACATTCCATCCCTGCAGTACAGTTGATAACCATAGCTATAAATGTAATCTTACTGAAGCATATATCACTTGTTGGCCTATCCCTCTGTACTGATAAAGATCTACTCGGCCAACAGCTCCGCCCCCCCCGCAGCTCCTCGCCCAAGCCTCTCCAGGTTCTCCTTTACCCAAATCCAGATAGCAGATGTTCTGAAAGAGCTGCAAAACCTGGACCCGTACAAATCAGCTGGGCTTGACAATCTGGACCCTCTATTTCTGAAACTATCTGCCACCATTGTCGCAACCCCTATTACCAGCCTGTTCAACCTCTCTTTCATCTCGTCTGAGATCCCCAAGGATTGGAAAGCTGCCGCAGTCATCCCCCTCTTCAAAGGGGGAGACACCCTGGACCCAAACTGTTACAGACCTATATCCATCCTGCCCTGCCTATCTAAGGTCTTCGAAAGCCAAGTCAACAAACAGGTCACTGACCATCTCGAATCCCACCGTACCTTCTCCGCTGTGCAATCTGGTTTCCGAGCCGGTCATGGGTGCACCTCAGCCACACTCAAGGTACTAAACGACATCATAACCGCCATCGATAAAAGACAGTACTGTGCAGCCGTCTTCATCGACCTTGCCAAGGCTTTCGACTCTGTCAATCACCATATTCTTATCGGCAGACTCAGTAGCCTCGGTTTTTCGGATGACTGCCTTGCCTGGTTCACCAATTACTTTGCAGACAGAGTTCAGTGTGTCAAATCGGAGGGCATGCTGTCCGGTCCTCTGGCAGTCTCTATGGGGGTGCCACAGGGTTCAATTCTCGGGCCGACTCTTTTCTCTGTGTATATCAATGATGTTGCTCTTGCTGCGGGCGATTCCCTGATCCACCTCTACGCAGACGACACCATTCTATATACTTTCGGCCCGTCTTTGGACACTGTGCTATCTAACCTCCAAACAAGCTTCAATGCCATACAACACTCCTTCCGTGGCCTCCAACTGCTCTTAAACGCTAGTAAAACCAAATGCATGCTTTTCAACCGGTCGCTGCCTGCACCTGCATGCCCGACTAGCATCACCACCCTGGATGGTTCCGACCTAGAATATGTGGACGTCTATAAGTACCTAGGTGTCTGGCTAGACTGCAAACTCTCCTTCCAGACTCATATCAAACATCTCCAATCGAAAATCAAATCAAGAGTCGGCTTTCTATTCCGCAACAAAGCCTCCTTCACTCAAGCCGCCAAGCTTACCCTAGTAAAACTGACTATCCTACCGATCCTCGACTTCGGCGATGTCATCTACAAAATGGCTTCCAACACTCTACTCAGCAAACTGGATGCAGTCTATCACAGTGCCATCCGTTTTGTCACTAAAGCACCTTATACCACCCACCACTGCGACTTGTATGCTCTAGTCGGCTGGCCCTCGCTACATATTCGTCGCCAGACCCACTGGCTCCAGGTCATCTACAAGTCTATGCTAGGTAAAGCTCCGCCTTATCTCAGCTCACTGGTCACGATGGCAACACCCATCCGTAGCACGCGCTCCAGCAGGTGTATCTCACTGATCATCCCTAAAGCCAACACCTCATTTGGCCGCCTTTCGTTCCAGTACTCTGCTGCCTGTGACTGGAACGAATTGCAAAAATCGCTGAAGTTGGAGACTTTTATCTCCCTCACCAACTTCAAACATCAGCTATCTGAGCAGCTAACCGATCGCTGTAGCTGTACATAGTCTATTGGTAAATAGCCCACCCTTTTCACCTACCTCATCCCCATACTGTTTTTATTTATTTACTTTTCTGCTCTTCTGCACACCAATATCTCTACCTGTACATGACCATCTGATCTTTTATCACTCCAGTGTTAATCTGCAAAATTGTAATTATTTGCCTACCTCCTCATGCCTTTTGCACACATTGTATATAGACCCCCCCTTTGTTTTTTACTGTGTTATTGACTTGTTAATTGTTTACTCCATGTGTAACTCTTTGTTGTATGCTCACACTGCTATGCTTTATCTTGGCCAGGTCGCAGTTGCAAATGAGAACTTGTTCTCAACTAGCCTACCTGGTTAAATAAAGGTGAAATAAAATAAAAATACTACTCACACCACTCCTCTCAGGATCCCTCCCCCTTGACCCATTTTCCTCTACTTTCTTCACTGCCTCAGCATACGACAACTTCTGTGATACTCTAACCCTGGAAGCCTCAACCTGTGTCTCTTGCACGGGACATTTATGATCCCCAGCCCCATGGGCACCCCTACAATTAACACATACCACTACTTTCCCCAATGCTACACATTGCTTTGTCTCATGCCCTTCTGCACACTTCTCAAACCTAGGAACCTCCTCCTACACACTGCTACCACATAAGCTTGACACCTGTAAAAACATAATGTATTCAGCACAAAAGCTCATACCGGATAACTTATATATCCTAATGTCACTTTGTCTGGTAAAGACTCAACATCAAAACTCAAAAGAGCAGACGACTCTTCTGTTTCACCACTCACGCCACCCTGTCTGCGTTGCACCAAACGACAAGCATCACAAACACCGGGAATCTTCCCCTTCGTATTGGTGAACTTTCAAATTTACCACTACCCCAGTAATCACTCCTTACATCTCTTGTCCCCATTCGTTTAACGCGGAGAGCCTGCTCCCTCTGACCAGCAGAAACACAAACAACTATTACAAGTCCACTTCTGGTTACCTTCACCAATTCCACAGCACCCATCATTGTTTTCACCCACCCTGAAACCACAAATGGATCACCAACTTCAAACATCAGCAAGGGTCCACTTTTTCACAAAATTACACTCCTATCATCACAAAATAATCTTTATCCTGACCCTCAGTGCAAGCCTCGGGCTCTGAGAACTTCACCACACCTACCACCTCTAATACTACACCTACCACCTCCAATACACCTACCACCTCCAATACTTCACTCACCTCACTCACTCGTCTTCGATCTGGCATACAGCTCACTCCACTTACACTTTCTACCATTCTCCATTTTTAACCAATTCAGGCTCACCCTCTTCTTCCCGCTCTCTCTGACCTCCTCTGCCTCTCTTTTTTCCTCCATTCTGCCACTGTAATCCAAGTATATGTCTCCTCGTGATAATGCTATCCATCTTCTGACATACATCTTGTTCTTACCCAGCTGATTTAAATCCAAACCCTTCATAGTGGTGTGTGCATTTTCTTTTTCCGGCCACCCTCTCAAGTTCTTCCTAGTCCAACGTTGTACTTGATGGATGAATTAAGGTCACTAATTAGTAAGGAACTCCCATCACCTGGTTGTCTAGGTCTTAATTGAAAGGGGAAAATGTTTTTGAGGTTTTGTAATGGTTAGGTTGTTAAGAATGCACTGATAATAGTGGACGCAGGTGGCATTTCTGCTACTTACCCAAAAACAATTTTATATCAGAGTTGTTCCTGTGTTCATAGAGATAGATGGAGGACTCATAATGGATATAACCTGTTTTAGCATCAACATTGCCATTGAAGGCTTCCACCATTTTAAAGTAGTCAACTGGGTCGGGATTCCATGAGATGGGAGCAATCAGCCAATGAAGAAGAAAATGTATTACTTTAAAAAGGAGGAGGACGCCACATACAATATAATGGCAGATACAAAGATTAGCCCTCTAACTCTATGGCCCACGAGGATCTACCCTCTCATTGGCTAGAATGGTCCCACCTGATCTCACCTGCCTTCCATCTTTGAGGACATGTATTTCCATTGTTAGAGCGGTCACTCAAATATCATGTCAATATAATCAAAGAGGAAGAGGCGAAGCGAGAGGCCCAACTAGGCCCAACTAGGCCCAAAATCTGTCTTCTCTAGCAGATGGTGTTTTTTCACCAACCAAGCAAGTTTTTGTATGAAGGTCAATGAGTGAGTTTGACATTTGGTCAACAAACATTTTTATGGCTTATCATCAATCAATCAATCAATCAAATGTATTTATAAAGCCTTTTTTTACATTAGCTAATGTCACAAAGTGCTGTACAGAAACCCAGCCTAAAACCCCAAACAGCAAGCAATGCAGATGTAGAAGCAGGCTAGGAAAAACTCCCTAGAAAGACCAGAACCTAGGAAGAAACCTAGAGAGGAACCAGGTTCTTAGGGGTGGCCTCTTCTGGCTGTGGCGGGTGGAGATTATAACAGAACATGGCCAAGATGTTCAAACGTTCATAGATGACCAGCAGGGTCAGACAATAATAATCACAGTGGTTGTAGAGGGTGCAACAGGTCAGCACCTCAAAAGAGAGAGAGAGAGAGAGAGAGAGAGAGAGTTGAAGAGAGACAGTTGAAGTCAGAAGTTTACATACACCTTAGCCAAATACATTTAAACTCAGTTTCACAATTCCTGACATTTAATCCCAGTAAAATGTCCCTGTTTTAGGTCAGTTACGATCACCACTTTATTTTAAGAATGTGAAATGTCAGAATAATAGAAGAGAGAAGGATTTCAGCTTTTATTTCTTTCATCACATTCCCAGTGGGTCAGAAGTTTACATACACTCAATTAGTATTTAGTATAGGATTGAGGTCAGGGTTTTGTGGTGGCCACTCCAATACCTTGACTTTGTTGTCCGTAAGCCATTTTGCCACAACTTTGGAAGTATGCTTGTCCATTTGGAAGACCCTTTTGCGACAAAGCATTAACTTCCTGACTGATGTCTTGAGATTTTGCTTCAAAATATCCACACAATATTTCACCCTCATGATGCCATCTATTTTGTGAAGTGCACCAGTCCTTCCTGCAGCAAAGCACCCCCACAACATGATGCTACCACCCCTGTGCTTCACGGTTGGGATGGTGTTCTTCGGCTTGCAAGCCTTCCCCTTTTTCCTCCAAACATAACAATGGTCATTATGGCCAAACAGTTCTATTTTTGTTTCATCAGACCAGAGGACATTTCTCCAAAAAGTACGATCTTTGTCCCCATGTGCAGTTGCAAACTGTTGGCTGGCTTTTTATGGTGGTTTTGGAGCAGTGGCTTCTTCCTTGCTGATATTGGACTCGTTTTACTGTGCATATAGATACTTTTGTACCGGTTTCCTCCAGCATCTTCACAAGGTCCTTTGCTGTTGTTCTGGGATTGATTTGCACTTTTCGCACCAAAGTACGTTTATCTCTAGGAGACAGAACGCATCTCCTTCCTGAGCGGTATGACGGCCGCATGGTCCCTTGGTGTTTATACTTGCGCACTATTGTTTGTACAGATGAACGTGGTACCTTCAGGCATTTGGAAATTGCTCCCAAGGATGAACCAGACTTGTCTACAATTTTCCTTCTGAGGTCTTAGCTGATTTCTTCTGATTTTCCCATGATGTCAAGCAAATAGGCATTGGGTTTGAAGGTAGGCCTTGAAATACATCCACCGGTACACCTCCAATTGACTCAAATTACGTCAGTTAGCCTATCAGAAGCTTCTAAAGCCATTACATCATTTTCTGGAATTTTCCAAGCTGTTTAAAGGTACAGTCAACTTAGTGTATGTAAACTTCTGACCCACTGGAATTGTGATGCAATGAATTATAAGTGAAAGAATCTGTCTGTAAACAATTGTTGGAAAAATGACTTGTGTCATGCACAAAGTAGATGTCCTAACCAACTTGCCAAAACTATAGTTTGTTAGCAAGAAATTTGTGCAGTGGTTGACATCCGACTTCATCTGTAAATTCACACAGGACACCGGATAAGACGGGAGAAATACTCCAGATATAACAGACTGACCCTAACCCCCCTACACATAAACTATTGCAGCATAAATACTGGGGGCTGAGACAGGAGGGTCGGGAGACACTGTGGCCCTGTTCGACGATACCCCCGGACAGGGCCAAACAGGCAGGATATAACTCCACACACTTGCCAAAGCACAGCTCCCACACCACTAGAGGGATATCTTCAACCACCAACCTACTACCCTGAGACAAGGCCGAGTATAGCCCACGAAGATCTCCCGCACGGCACGAACCCGAGGGGGCACAAACCCGGACAGGAAGATCACGTCAGTGACTCAACCCACTCAAGTGACGCACCCCTCCTAGGGACGGCATTGAAGAGCACCAGTAAGCCAGTGACTCAGCCCCCGTAATAGGGTTAGAGGCAGAGAATCCCAGTGGAAAGAGGGGAACCGGCCAGGCAGAGACAGCAAGGGTGGTTCGTCACTTCAGTGCCTTTACGTTCACCTTCACACTCCTGGGCCAGACTACACTCAATCATAGGACCTACTGAAGAGAGGAGTCTTCAATAAAGACTTAAAGGTCGAGACCGAGTCTGCGTCTCTCACATGGATAGGCAGACCATTCCATAAAAATTGAACTCTATAGGAGAAAGCCCTGCCTCCAGCTGTTTGCTTAGAAATTCTAGGGACAGTAAGGAGGCCTGCGTCTTGTGACTGTAGCGTACATGTAGGTATGTACGGCATGACCAAATCGGAAAGATAGGTAGGGGCAACCCCATGTAATATTTTGTAGGTTAACAGTAAAACCTTGAAATCAGCCTTTGCCTTAACAGGAAGCGAGGCTAGCATTGGAATAATATGCTAAATGATTTGCTATGTGAGACTTATTTGATCAAATAGAAGTTTTGTAATGCTTAGGTTGTTACGAGTGTACTGATAAGTAGGACACGTGACATCCCGTTAACTTTGAGAAAAATAACTTTATACCAGACATGTGCATTTGTTCACACGCGTAGCTGCCTTCTCATTGGCTCGCCTCTCGCCTCCTCTCGACTGCCTTTGTATTTTCATTGTTAGAGCTCCCACTTGTGTATCTGGTCAATATAATGGATAATCTGTGATTTAATAGACAATCTTTGCTACGCGACCCGTGGCCCACAAGCAGGGGTAAAAGTATAATTAATTTCTTCCAGGTATGGGACTTCCTATAGCCAACTATTTTTATGGGCTTAATCATAGAATTACATATAGAATCCCTATTAATTCAATAAGATTGATGTTGGTCATGTTGTTAGGACTTATAATTTTACTTTCAAAATGTATTACCTTTTATTATGGAATAAACACAACCAGTGAATGGAAAGAGACATTTGTTACACATAACACCAAAAAGTGTCATGTCTTGGTGTCTTTCAGTGTTTTCGTCAAACCACATCGCATTTTGGAGCATAGGTTATACCACCTATTTTGAAGTTCATTCGCAAATTTTGGTCATGATAAAAAAGTGGTGTAAAAAAGCCTAGAGTTTTCTTGACACTTTGTTTTAATTACTGTGATAGGCTCATGTCTTACCTTTATGGCGTACCCTCACTATTTATTTTTGCCAGTCCGCCATGCCGCCTAACTTTCACTCCTATAACCCAATGTGAGAGTGCTAGCAGCCCCATATAGGAACTATGGTTGTTTTTGTTATCCTATCCCACCATGGCAGAGATTCTCAATTGGGAAAGAGTCTGTCCTCTCCAAGACTCGTCCGTCCAGAAACTGGTAAATGGTCCAGTGATCAAGGAGAGAATCAATTAGTTAGTAGGCGAATGAAGGAGTCTGCTCCCCTCCTCAATTAGCTACTTCGGCAGAGGATGGAAGTGTTTTATTCTCGGGTGGAAGTGTTTTAAAACCCACCACACTTCCAATCAAGTGAAAATAAATATTTTGAGAGAAGGAGAGTGGAGAAGGAGAGTCTCATTTCATACAAGCGTATTTTGTTTCAATGTTTACTCTCTCACCTTCGCTCCTCTTCTTCTTATTGTTCTCTTCTTCTTCTATGGTATACTGGCAATCACACATTTGAATGTGCATCCCGCCACCTACTATACGGGATGGAAACAGGATTCCCCAAAACACTGAACTACCAAAAAACAACCAAAAAAATGTATAAATCAACTAACTTTTCTGTTAAAAAATACATTTAACAAAACAGATCTGATCCCTACACAGGCTCAAGGGGAACCTGGGAGGGCATGTCTTCCGGCACCAGTACCCCTTGCAAGTCTTCCAGTGTAAAATCCTTGAATCCCAAAACCTTTTCTACTGCAGCCACAATAAGGTCTAGTTTCTACGACTTCTTTGAGACTTATGATGTACAGTTTATAACTATGGCAAGCTGTAGACCACACTATCTACCAAGAGAGTTTTCATCTATATTTTTCTTAGCCATCTATTTACCACCACAAACCCATGCTGGTACTAAGACTGCACTCAACGAGCTGTATAAGACCATAAGCAAACAATAAAATGCTCATTCAGAAGCTGCGCTCCTAGTGGGGACTTTAATGCAGGCAAACTTAAACCATTTCACATCCTTTCTACCAGCATGTCACATGTGCAACCAGAGGGAAAAAAATAGAGACAACCTTTACTCCACAAACAGAGACGCATACAAAGCTCTCCTTCGCCCTGCATTTGGCAACTCTGACCATAATTCTATCCTCCTGATTCCTGCTTACAAGCAAAAACTAAAGCAGGAAGTACCAGTGACTCGCTCAATACGGAAGTGGTCAAATGACGAGGACACTACGCTATGCTACAGGACTGTTTTGCTAGCACAGACTGGAATATGTTCCCGGGATTCATCGAATGGCATTGACGAGTATACCACCTCAGTCACCGGCTTCATCGATAAGTGCATCAACGACGTCATCCCCACAGTGACCGTACTACATATACTAACCAGAAGCCATGGATTACTACAAAGGGAAATCCAGCCATGAGCTGCCCAGTGACGCGAGCCTACCAGACAAGCTAAATGCCTTTTATGCTTGCTTCGAGGCAAACAACACTGAAGCATGCATGAGAGCACCAGTTGTTCTGGACAACTGTGTGATCACGCTCTCCGTAGCCAATGTTTAAAAATATATATATATTTAACCTTTATTTAACTAGGCAAGTCAGATGTGAGCAATACCATTAAACAGGTCAACATTCCAATTGCCGCAGTGCCAGATGTATTACCAGGACGTTTACTCAGAGATTTTGCGGACCAACTGTCAAGTGTCTTCACTGACATTTTCAACCTCTACCTGACTGAGTCTGTAATACCAACATGTTTCAAGCAGACCACCATAGTCCTTGTTCCAAAGAAAGAGAAGGTAACCTGGCTAATTGACTACTGCCCCGTAGCACTCACGTCGGTAGCCAAGAAGTGCTTTGAAAGGCTGGTCATGGCTCACATCAACACCATCATCCCGGAAACCCTAGACCCACTCCAATTCGCATACGGCCCCAACAGATCCACAGATGACACAATCCCAATCGCACTCCACACTGCCCTTATACTCAACACAGGGGCCTTTCAGGGGTGCGGCTTAGTCCCCTCCTGTACTCCCTGTTCACCCTCGACTGCGTGGCCAAGCACGACTTCAACACCATCATTAAGTTTGCTGACGACACAACAGTAGTTGGCCTGATCACAGACAACGATGAGACAGCCTATAGGAGGTTAGAGACCTGCCAGTGTGGTGCCAGGACAACAACCTTTCCCTTAACATGAGCAAGACAAAGGAGATGATTGTGGACTACAGAAAAGGAGGGCCAAACGCCCCCATTCACATCAACAGGGCTGTAGTGGAGTGGGTCGAGAGTTTCATGTTCCGTGGTGTCCACATCACCAACAAACAATCATGGTCCAAACACACCAAGAAAGTTGTGAAGTGGGCACGACAAGATAGTTCCCCCTTCAGGAGACTGAAAAGATTGTCATGGGTCCCCAGATCTTCAAAAGGTTCTACAGCTGCACCATCGAGAGCATCCTGACTATTTACATTGACCCCCCCCCCCCTTATTTTTACACTGCTTTTATTATCTATGCATAATCACTGTAACCCTACCTATATGTAAAAATTACTCTGACTAACCTGTATCCCCGCACATTGACTCGGTACCGGTACACCTGGTATATAGCCTCGTTAATGTTCTTTTATTGTGTTACTTTTAATTACATTTTTTGTTTTCATTTATTTAGTAAAAATGTTCTTAACTTATTCTTGAACTGAATTGTTGGTTAAGGGCTTGTAAGTAAGTATTTTACAGTAAGGTCTACTTTTTGTATTCGTTGCAAGTGACAAATAAAATTTGATTTGTTTTTGACGGGTGCTCTACTCCGAAGCTCAAAACACAAAACTTACGTTGTCCGGATTCTTTTCAGGCCGACTGCAATCTTCCTCTGCTCTTCAGAAATATAATTAATCAAAATAATACCACTCCTGGTCACTCTGACAGACTGCACTTTTCCAAGCGCATACTTCACAATTTTTGACAACTCAAACGGGTTTCCCACATATGCATCCTTACTCAACAAATGCATACCAACGAGAAGTTATTCATTATCATTTACACATGTATGCTCCACTCCAATTTTAGACAATTTCCTTTTTGTTCCAGTTTTTGATATTACTGTTGTCCATTCAGAACATTAGTCTTCACAAAATGTACTTGACGTGCTGCTTAATTCTAGCACAGCATCCACTTCCGCCATCTTCCCCCTCATCACTGTCTCCCGGCAGAATCAGAGCCTTCGCTCCTCGATTACCTCTGACCCTTTTCATAAAGATGAGAGGAGAGGACAGAGGAGAGGAGAGGAGGCGAGCAAAACCAATTGAGATTCTCCCCATATGTTTGGCATAAAATTAATTACAAGGAGTTGGAATGATAGCACAAAGAGACTGGCACTCAGGCTTACTATATCTCTCCTACCATGACAGAACGTATTAGAGAAATTTGAAACCTAATCTACTCTTCGACCACACCTTACCAGTGTTGGGGAATAGTAAAATTACTAGTTGAACTACATTTAGTTAACTACATTTTGTAATACCTTGATGGCAATTGAGCTAAATTCAAATATTGTTTGTGTTACCAGTAGTTTATTAGTTTTTGGCTCTGCCTGGGCCACCCAAGGACAATCAGAGACTTGTCCCGAAGCCATTCCTGCGTTGTCTTGGCTGTGTGCTTAGGGTTGTTGTCCTGTTGGAAGGTGAACAGTCGCTGCAGTCTGAGGTCCTGAGCGCTGTGGAGCAGGTTTTCATCAAGGAGCTCTTGATATACTTTGCCCCATTCATCTTTGCCTCGATCCTGACTACTCTCACAATCCTGTCTCGAAGCTCTTTGGACAATTCCTTCGACCTCATGGTTTTTGCACTGCCATGCACTGTCAACTGTGGGACCTTATATCGGCAGGTGTGTGCCTTTTAATGTACAATCAATTGAATTTACCACAGGTGGACTCCAATCAAGTTGTAGAAACATCTAAAGGATGATCAGTGGAAACAGGATGCACCTGAGCTCAATTTCAAGTCAAATAGCAAAGGGTCTGAACACTTATGTAAATAAAGTATTTCTAAAAATATGTTTTTCGCTTTGTCATTATGGTGTATTTTGTGTAGATTACTGAGGATTTGAAAAAAATGTCATGCATTTTAGAATAAGGTTGTAACATAGCAAAATGTGGAAAAGTCAAGGGGTCTGAATACTTTCCGAAGACACTGTGTTTACAACATTTTAGATAAATAAGCTCTCGATGGTGCAGCTGTAGAACCTTTTGAGGATCTGAGGAGCCCTGCCAAATCTTTTCAGTCTCCTGATGGGGGAACAGCGTTGTCGGGCCCTCTTCACAACTTTGTTGGTGTGTTTGGACCATGATAGTTTGTTGGTGATGTGGACACCACTTTTCATAAGTGTAGTTAGACCACTGGGAACGGCTTTGATCACAGAAATAAACTCTCTGAAAGGTATTGGAAACTTTTGCAATGTTATAAATTGTTCAGATGTGAGAATAATACCCTTGTTGTCGAAAATATCACGAACAAAGTCAATATTCCTCTCATGCCAGCTGGGGTAGAACAATGACTTATTCCTTAGTTATGTCTGAATTATTCCACAAAATAAAAATTGTGCAGGAAACATATTTTCCAGGCCAGTGAAGCTTGTTGGTGAAACCTAGCCAATTTAGCAGGTAATCTTTCAGGAATATAATTACATTTCAGTAAAAATTGAAGACCTCCCAATTTATTAAACACATTATTTGGAATGAAATACCATATTGAATCAGTATCGAGTAAACATTTTTTCAACCAGTTTATCTTGAAAGTGTTATTTATGTCAACAAAATCCAATACTTCTAGACCGCCTTCAGCTCTTTTGTTAGAAAGGACATATTTTTTGTTTGTTTGTGAGACTTATTTTTCCAGATGAAGTCAAGAAAGGTCTTATTGATCTCTTTACAAGTAGCTGGATTTACACATAATGATAAAGAGGGGTACACAAAACGAGACAGTCCCTCTGCCTTGGACAGAAGTACTCTCCCAAGTATAGAAAGATCTCTTTGTAGCCAATGATTAAATATATTTTTAGTTCTCTTAATTTTAGGAGAGAAATTCAAATGTTGTCTAAGTGGTTTTTTGACAGATGTATTCCTAAATATTTAACACAGTCCTTTACAGGAATATTTTCAATTTCTTTATCATCAGAGTCAAATAAACATAAGATTTCACATTTAGAAACATTCAGTTTTAATCCTGATGCAATAGAAAATACAGTTATAGCATTAAGGGCATGTGAGACCTGGTCTTTGTCTCTTAAGAAAAGAGTAGTATCATCAGCCAGTTGGGAAATGTTGATTAATTTAAAAAAATGGTTAAGCCATACAGATTTGCATCATTCAGAATATCTAGAGATAGAAGTTCCACAACCAAAATGAATAAAAATGGCGAAATTGGGCATCCCTGTCGTACACTTCTGTTGATACTAAATATTTTGGAAGTATTAAGGTTTAGTAGCACAGAACTATTTATATCTTTGTAAAACATGCAAATGTAACTTTCACAACCATCTTCCTGAAATTGAGAGCTGTAAAGGTTTTCATAAAAGGAATTGACTAATTATGATATTGTAATGGGATCTTTGCATAAAACATAGTTAATTTTGAGTGCAGTTATATATTTTCTTTTGTAGATTCTCTTTTCAAGTGCAAAAAAGTAACTAGTGTTTTTTCCCCCTCTTCAATCCATTTTGCTCTTGACCTTTTGCTCTGTTCTAATTCTAGTTGTAAAGACTTGAACACAGACTCCTCTTCTTCAGATAGATTATCTTTCTTTAGAAAACTGTCAAGCTTGCTCATCATCTCCTTTTCTCTATGGTTCTTTAATTGCATCAGCTCTTTGGCGCGTTTAATGGCTGACTTTATATTTGAAAAATTCCCATCTACTCCCATGACCCAAGTCTTTTCTAGCAAAAATATCTTTAGCTAGTGAATGGATGTGTTCAATGAGATCAGTATCTTTAAGAAGTGTATTGTTTAATTTCCAATATCCTCGAGTACCTTTTGATTTTTTAGTAGCTTGTATATTCAGGGAAATCAAGTGATGATCAGAAAAGGGAGCCAACAACAAGGCTAGACATGACGTCTAGCCAAATTGCCTCAAATCAAAGGCACTCGTTCGATATAAAGTTGTTTTTGACGAAAATTAAAACGTATCCGTTTGTCACTTTCACGAGGTTGGAGAAATAACATGTTCAACTATTTAAGACATTGGCACGAATATTGGCTGTGCCTTTAGATTTCGCGAAAATGTACAACTAAGGAAGAATTGTTCTTATTGACACATCAAACTGCAATCCCCGGATTGGTCTGTTTGGCAAGAATTCCCGGAAGTCTCGCGATGTTGGCTTCGAAACTGTGATAGTTCTCAGCTGAACTACCTACACCGCTTGGCTGTACGCATTCTTTGGGACAGGCACCATATCGATGAAACAGCGACTAGAAACACATTTGTGTATAATGTTCGCAAGAAATGTGTTGTTTAGCGGCAATTTTCATTCTTACACATCAATGGAAGGTTCTAGAATGGTCATGTGATGTGGTTTGACCAGTTATGTTGCATTTTGAAAAATACCCTGCTTTTCCGTGTTTTTTTTAACGAGTGCCTTCTCTAACTTTCAAACTATCTAGGTTACTACATCGAAAAAGAGGACCCGGATGTCAGTGAGCTCAAGGTGAACCGATGTTTGATATAACAATATCTAGGATATTTTTATTTAGTAAAACGAAATCCTTACCCACGCTAGTGAGAAAATCAAGGACTGAATGTAATCACGTGAACTGGTTTGACCAATCACCGCTTGAGTTCTGAACTGAAGTGTATAAATATGAGGCGGTTGCCCATAGAGACGTCCGCCATTGAAGACTCGTTTTCAATGTACTTGATATTGGTAAAACCGTGTATTGTTTTTTAAAAATATTATTTGTTAGCAAACTAAAAACAGCAACATTTTTATCCACCGCATCATCGGCGACAGTTTCATTTGGCATCCTTCCAGCAGAACACGGTCGGCAAAGAACGTCTGTCTCAGTTCGGCAGTAAAAACAATCTTGTTGTGCCAGAGACGGAAAGGTAAATGTGAAAAGAGGTCAGGGATATATAACGTTAACACATTGCATTTCATCAGCTGGTTACTTTCTGTGTATCTCCTTATAACGTTGATATGGAAGGTGTGTGTGTGTGTGTGGTGGAGCTGTTTCAAGTTTGAGCGGTTGGCCTGCGTTTTGTGTGGGCCCTTGACACGGAAATCATTTCCTGTCACCATTTTGTTACATAAAGCTAACTAGCATTGCTAACTAGCTATAACTAACGTTAGCCAACAAAGATTCGTTTGTCACATTCACTGCTAAATCTGAGCCATGTTCAGGATTCAATATTTAGCTACAAGGTAGAATTTCATATTTGTTGGCTGGGCGAAGCTTTCGTTTTTTTGGTACGAAAGTGTAGGTTGTAAATTCTCACGTGCTAGCCACCACATTTCGGTCCAACCACGTTGATTGCGTCATGCAAGCATGGAGTTGACCAATAATGCGCACAAACTATAGCTCACTAACGTTTTGTTAACTTCAACAATGTAACATTATTTGACGAACGTTAGCTAGCTAGTCTGGAACTTGTTGTAGCTGACTAACGTTAGCTAGCTATGTACAAGCAGGGGGAAAGTTCTCCGTCACTGCGACGGATTTCCGTCATGGATTCTGAAGAGGTCGTTTTTTCAGTGTAGCTCTGCAATAACATTATCGGGGGGCTGCTTTGCAGATAACTGCCTAATACCGACAGGAGCATGTCTGTTCTACTAAATATTACAAAACGTCTTCTCATTTGATTTAGTCTGTTACGCTGTGTGCACTTAACTGGCATGCATGATTTTTGCTGACATTCCTATATTCAGATGAAGGGAATTAAAAGTATTTTAACGCGGTGCTTAACTCAAACAGCGGTGTGTAAGAGCCAGTAAATGCTTGATCCGGAAATGTGGTCGGAGCACGCAGAGGCCTAACGTTAATTGAACTCCATACTGCTTCGCCGTGTGCCTCTCAAATGGTGTAATAATGTGGAGGGCTCAGTATAGCTCCGCATTGACATTATTTGGTTGATGGTAGGTAAGGGCGAGCGGTCCTGTATAAACAAATTTCTTCACAACAGCACTGCTGCACAGCCAGTGCAGACGACGGAATGCCCATGTAGCGCCTTGATCACACTGACAGTGTCATTGCATTCTGGGACGTCGGAAGTAAATTCATTTCCAATGGTACGTTGGATTTATCGAACTTATGCATCACTGATTGCTTGACAGAAATGGAAGGATAAGGTGAATGTTTAACTTTTGTAGCACACATCCAGATGATGCTGCATACCACTTAGTGCAATGATGTTGTTGGTGTGATCGAGGTGTTAAGCACATCTCAAATTATTTTATTTACCTTTTATTTAACTAGGCAAGTCAGTTAAGAACAAATTCTTATTTTCAATGATGGCCTAGGAACAGTGGGTTAACTGCCATGTTTTTACCTTGTCGGCTCGGTCGATCTAACCTTCCAGTTACTAGTCCAACGCTCTAACCACTAGGCTATCTGCTGCCCAATCTCAATCAATGCTGAGATCTGATATTCTGCGCAAGACGAGACGTGCGCCAGTATCATAGGCCTATCTTCAATCACTTTTCTTAAATCATTTTGGGATATATTTCAGCTGAACTTGGTGGACAATTGGAACTGACTACGTAAAAAAAGCGTGCTTCTGTCAGAGTTACAAAAGTAAATTGCCGTGTTAGACTGAAGGATATAACGTCATTTTGTCAAATTCAAGGCTCTTCGTGCTCATTAGTTGCTCATTCAGCATATTTTCTGGTACTTCACTCCCATTTTTTAAGTCTCCCTTCCTAACTGTTTTGCAATCCCCCCTGAGAGTTGAGCTCAACCAGCAATGTATCCATGGCCAAATATTCCCACATTTTCATAGCATACATGTTAACTCTTGTTTCTGCCTCACCAAATGTTGCATGAGGCAAGAGTAGGCTAGGTGCAATTCAATTAGCTTGTTTGGTTACACAGGAGTGTAGTACTGCTGTAGTGCACCCGCCTCTTCTCACAATTGTTCTCCTTTAGTAAAGTACGATCAAAGCTGAAACAATGTCTTTCTTGGAAGATCAAGTAATGATTCTACATAACAGAACCAAATATAATAGCAGTGTTACTGTTTACACCACCTAATTTCTTATAAGTTATTAGGATGGTTAGCTGAATAGTCCCCCAAAAGTTAATGTAGGCTACACTGACCTGCAAAATCATCCTGTTGTCCTGCATTTGGGTATTTTAAATGTGCAACAAAGCTCTTAAATTAGCAATGGCATCTTAAAAGTGCAATGCAAAAAATAATACTTTGAGTGCATAATGAATCATAATAGACTATGCATGGTCTAAATCATTTTACCGGTAAGTTATTGGGCCTGTTTCTGGAGGTGGATCATTATTCATTAAATTAGGAGTAAGGTCACAAGAACTGAGCTTTATAGAGATATCCCATGGATTCCGATTGCACGGACCCTGGCCTGATGCCAACCAGTTACTTCCATGTCTACCAGTAGAGGGCAGTGACGCATTGTTTCTCGTGGCAGTGGTAACTAGTGACAACCCTGGTCAGAGTAAACAACTGCATGTTTAAATAATAAAATTCACCTACACATCCATCACTTCTCACATGTAATGCACACATTAATATGTAACGTTACGCTCTCCTGGTAAATAAAAATGCATGATGCTGGTTTTCTTTCTATTCAGTCCAAGGCTTAAGTTTGGTCTCCAAAAGGCCTCCAAAAAAATTGTTTTGTTCAGTATTCGCTGCATGTATTTTTTTCCATAACATACTACTTAATTATATAACATTAGGTAATGTTAATTGTAAACCAATTTTAGTCTTGTTATGAATTGTATTTTCTGCTTATTTTTAATGTTCATTTTCTAATGTTTTGTATGTCCTTGGGAGTGCAAATTATAGATTCTCTGTAAAAAAATACAATGTATTTATTGAAAGAAAATAAACTGCCTAGAAATATCAACATAACTTGTAATGTAAATTCTTTGATTGGGTATGGGCAAAAGTCGAATCTCATTGAATGTGTACCTTTTTTTGGAAGATTGCAATATTCTTGATGGGGTAAGTGGGTAACAAAGGCATCCATCTGTGCCAGCACAAGTTTTTTTGTGAACTGTTAGGTACCTACTTTGATTTTTTTTTTAAGGCTGTGAATTACACTAAACGTCCCTTGCCTACAAGTGTATTGGAGGTGTTTTTAAAATTTGAGTGAAAAGTTGAAAACGTTCAACTGATTGGGAATTTCCCAGAGAAATTGGGCCTATAGTTTACTGTATAATGGACAGCGTAGTTTGTTCATATGCATGTTATGTAATTCATATCTTTGGTAATGTTGAATAATTTATGGCTGAAAGTTAGGTATTTTATGAATGTTTGGAATAACAAAGGGTTAGGTTGAATAATCATAAAAATACGATTTTCCTAGAATATTACATTGATACTGTGATGTAGAACCTTGAACTTCGTGACTTTTCTATTTTTTCCTGTGACGTGAATAGGCCTAATGCTTTTCATAAAGTGTTGATGCCTAGAATGTTGCTACTTATATGAGTGTAACTAATTGTCAAAAATGCTTGACTGAAAACATAGATGCTTACAAGTTCATCAGTTGGCATTGCACTTTGTAGAGTCACTTGATATGCCCATACTTTTCATAAAAACCATTTGGTTGGATGGTAAGGGAGATCACTGCTTACAGAGGGGGAGAATTTGTATTTTTTAAATTTTTATATATCTGCGGTTTTATTTGTCAAGCGATGTTTCTCTGACAGATGAGGTAAGCAAATTTGGCGCTTTAGATGCCACATTGGTCATCAGAATTGTAATGTTGCCTGTATCCCACAATGCACAGGTCCAGTAGATGGCAGTAGAAACCAGTTCTGAATATCATAGGATTAATTGGTTGTTTTTTGTAGGTATGTTTTGCACTCAATTTTATTTAGCAAAACCCTTGTCAGTAAAACTTTTCCCCTGCACAAAAACACCATATCAACCTACCTGTATGGCACCGTCTATGGACATACTGGTGTACGATATAGATGGAATTTTCATGGCTGTGTTTTAAAAATTGTGGCCAAAGCCTTCCTATCTTAATAAAACAGTCAATCCAGCAACTTCATCTCCATGGCAGTGTGATTCTGCTCTGGATATTGAACCAGGGGATCAAACGGGGTTTTGTTATTATTGTACGGTTATCTATAGAGAAATGCCCAGCCATGCTGAAAACCACCCCTCTCTTTCAGTAGTATTGGAGGAAGATGTGTGATGAGAGCTGAGCTACGGAAAATAAGTGTCGCTCTGAACTGCTACCCTGTGTCCACCGCGCTTTGGACTGCATCATGATGACAGACGCCAAATACCCTTCGGTGTCCAGGGTGGGAGGCGTGAACCCTCCTCCGCCGAAGTTCAACAACCCAAAGAAACCTGGTCGCCAAACCAACCAGCTGCAGTATCTGGAGAAGGTGGTGGTCAAGGCCCTGTGGAGACACAACTTCTCCTGGCCTTTCAGGACGCCTGTTGATGCTGTCGGACTGCACATTCCAGTGAGTCTCACTTTTTGTTACTTGCAATGACTCTTATATATGGTTAAATAAATTTAAACACAATCATTTCAATGAGTCATAGTTCATATAAGGAAATCAGTCAATTGAAATAAATAAATTAGGTTCTAATCTATGGATTTCACATGATTGGGCCTGGGATGAGCCAGGCCCACCCACTGGGCAGCATGGGCCAGGCAATCAAAATGAGTTTTTCCCCACAAAAGGGCTTTATTACAGATGGAAATACTCCTCCGTTTCATCAGCTGTCCTGTTGACTGGTCTCAGACTATCCTGTAGGTGATTAAGCCAGATGTGGAGGTCCTGGGCTGGTGTGTTTACATGGGGTCTACAGTTGAGGCCAGTTGGACGTACTGACTAATTCTTTTAAAATTACGTTGGAGGCTACTTATGGTAGAGAAATGAACATTCAATTCTCTTTCAGCAGCTCTGGGGAACATTCCTGCAGTCAGTATGCCAATTGCACTCTCCCTCAAAAAGATCACCTCAACTCTGGTGTTGTGACACAACTGCACATTTTAGAGTGGCCTTTTATTTTCCACAGCACAAGGTGCACCTGTGGAATGATCATGCGGTTGAAGCATCTTGATATGCCACACCTGTCAGGTGGATGGATTATCTTGGGAAAGGAGAAATGCTTACTAACAGGGATGTAAACAAATTTGTGCACAATTATTATTATTTTTTAAATAAGCTTTTTGTGTATATGGAACATTTCTGGGATTTTTTATTTCAGCTCATGAAACATGCGACCACTTTATTATTATTATTATTACACTATTACATGTTACGTTTTATATTTTATATTTTTGTTCAGTATAAGTTGAGTGCACTGACTAAGTTGCTCTAGGTAAGTGTCTGCTAAATGGCTAAATTTGTACTTGTTTATTTTTCATTTCCTCCATCTTCATTTTCCATTTCCTCCTTCCTTCCTCCACCTTGATAATCTTTTTGTATTTAACGTTTTCCCATTATTTTTCTATTTTAGGATTACTATACAATTATCAAGACGCCAATGGACTTGAGCACCATCAAGAAGCGTCTTCAGAATAATTATTACTGCAAAGCATTGGAATGCATACAGGACTTCAACAAACTCTTCACCAACTGCTATGTATATAATCGGGTAAGGAAAAAAAGTTAACTCTTCATAATCATATTGTAATCATTTGCCGTGCACCAATAGTGTAGGCCTACATGGTCTCCTATTGAATGACAGAATGCACAATAATCGGGATTACATTTTTCCAGCCTGGAGATGACATAGTTCTGATGGCCCAAGCCTTGGAGAAGATCTTCCTACAGAGAGTGGCTGAGATGCCCCAGGAAGAGACTGAGATATCTGCCATCACAACCAAGACACCAGTGAAGGGTGGGAGGAAGTCCTCCTCTGCTAGTAGGCTACACAGCTGCTCCAGCTGCTTAATCTTGCACATAAATTGTATGCATCCCAAATGGGTGGCACCCTATTCCCTTTTATAGTGACTACTTTCAAACAGGGCCATAGAGCTCCATACTATCTATTATATTCTCCTAGGAGTACACACTGCCTTCTAAATGTCCTATGTTCCTCTGTGTAGGTGTGGCGAAGCTGAGGCCCCAGTCCCCTGTGTCTGAGGTGGTGTTCCAGCAGACAGTGACAGTCATCCCTCCTGAGGCCCTCCACACCGTCCCCCCTGCTGCCCAGCTCTCCTCACACATAGCAGCCAAAGTCAGTACCTCTTCACAATTACCTCAGTGTGTATTGTGTATATATTTTGACAGCAACTTTAACCTCTATACCACTTATACATTCCACATAAACATCACTTTTGTAGTTTCCAGAATACTTTGTAACATGTATATTGTGCAACCTCTGTTTAGTCTGTAGTTTGATTGAATTTCCACCCTTCTCAGATAACACCCAGCGCTGTTGTATCGTTTCAGATCAAGAAGGGTGTGAAGAGAAAAGCAGACACCACCACGCCGACAGCCTCTGCTCCGATCACCAGCTGCGAGTCGTCCCCAATTGTTGATGGCTCGACGGCCTGTAAGCTGTTCTCCAGGCGGGGCAGCAGTCGGCCCATCAAACCCCCCAGGAAAGACCTGCCGGACTCTCCCCAGCACCACCAGAGCAAGAAGAGGAAGCTCTCTGATCAGCTCCGATTCTGTAACTGCATCCTGAAGGAGATGTTCACCAAGAGGCACGCTGCCTACGGCTGGCCCTTCTATAAGCCGGTGGATACAGAGGCCCTGGGTCTACGCGACTACCACGACATCATCAAGCAGCCCATGGACCTGGGCACCATACGGGTTAGATAGCTGTGTTACACTAAACTTGTTGAACAAGAGGGCTAGTTAGTATCTGCCAAGGTTACTTTGGTGTAGCTGTATCTTGTTCCTTGATCTCTCTCACTATTATGAAGATGACAGTATTTGCGTGTTTTCTCACAGAAAAAAATGGACGAACGTGAGTACATGGATGCCCAGGAGTTTGCTGCTGATTTCAGACTCATGTTTTCCAACTGTTACAAATACAACCCACCCACCCACGAAGTTGTTATTATGGCAAGAAAACTCCAGGTATGATTGCCCTTGGTTTCAGCCAGTCCAGTCCCTAGAAGTTGTTTAAATAAATTGCGATGGAATAACAAAAGTGCAATATGAATGAATATAAATGGTTGGTGAGAAGTTTTGACTAGATGACTTGTGGCCCCTACCCACCCAGGATGTGTTTGAGGCACGCTGGCTGAAGCTTCCAGACGAGCCAGTGAGGAGTGTGGGTGATCCAGGACACCACGGTCACCACAGGGACAAGAAAGCGAGAGGAGATGGGCCTGAGTGCTCTTCCACCACAGGCAGCAGTGACAGCGAGAGCTCTTCTGAATCAGAGTCCTCCTCTGGTACGGAGGAGGAGGAAGAGGAGGCCAGAGTTCTACGGCTGGCTAAACTAGAGGAACAGGTATGTTGTGTCATCTTACCTGGCCATGCTGACATTACTGTTCTGTTACCTACTGCCACGTATCTAACTCTTCTTTTCAGTTGAAAGCGGTACACGATCAGCTGCAGAAACTCACCCAGGAGCCCCTGCTCAAACCAAAGAAGAAAGAGAAATCAAAGGAGAGAAGAAAAAAGAAGGAAACGAGTGGTAGACCGAAGCAGGAAGAAGACCTGAGGAAGACCAAACCTAAAGTACAGCAGAGGGGCATCAATAAGGGCACGTCTGCAGTGTAAGTGGCAAATCCTTGTTGATAAATTGCTCTAATTGTTTTCTAATCCCAATCCCCAGTGTAACTCCTTTTCTTCAGCCAATACACAGGATTACTGAGTATTGTTGCCAATTTTACTTTGAAACTAACTTCCATTGTCCTACCAAGAGTTTCTTAATGTTATCTCACCCCTCTGTAGGCACGGCAAGAGGAGGAAAATGGCACTCCCAATGGTGCCCTACAAGTCTGATGAGGAAGAGGTGCCAGCGTTGCCCATGTCGTACGGTGAGAAGAGGCAGCTGAGCCTGGACATCAACAAGCTTCCGGGGGACAAACTGGGTAAGGTGGTGAACATCATCCAGGCCAGGGAGGCCTCGCTCAGAAATGCCAACCCTGAGGAGATCGAGATCGACTTTGAGACCCTCAAGCCCTCCACCCTCAGGGCCCTGGAGAGCTTCGCCATGACCTGCCTCAGGAAACGGCCCAAGAAACACAACCGTGAGTAGTTGTAGTACACACCTTTCTTTCTGAGCTTCCTTGCGGGTTGATCATTGCACTGTATATCTCAGTACTGCTGACCAAGGACATTACCAGGCTCAAATGTCAGTTATTTTCCATCTTCTTTCTACCAGTGAATAAGCTGGTGAAAACCAAAGGACCAATACAGACTGTGAAGAAGCAGGATGCAGAGAAATATCTCCAGAGTATTACTGAAGAAATGAGCTCACTGGCAAAGAAGAAAAAGACAACAAGTAAGTAAACAGTGAATCTGTGGTAGCAAGGACCAGAGCCATACAGTGTGTATATATAGTTGGGTCAATGCGGTTGAACATTCAGAGGGTGCCACTTTCTCCTCCATTGCTATGTGATAACGCTTTTGCGTTGTGTTTATTTCTGATAGTTTTCAAAACCTATGAAGATGTCCAGTGAAAGCAGATATGTAATTTTTTGACACTACAACACAGTAAAGACTTGGATACACATTACCCTGAATGCTAATCAATATAAATGTCAAATTCCCTGCACTGTTTTGCTTGTTTACAGCGGGTCATTTCATAGGGAACTGTCGTAGGCGCTCTCGTTTTGTTACATCACCAACATTTCAAGAATAAAGTTCTATATGAGCGCTAACATGGCAGCCATTCTGAAAACTGGGCCTCTCGTATTTGTATATGGATCTGTCAAGGACCAGTGTGTCTGTGATCTAGGGGCCTTGTTGTCCTTAGAAGAGTCAGGGAA
Source organism: Oncorhynchus kisutch (assembly GCF_002021735.2). Lineage (NCBI taxonomy): Eukaryota > Metazoa > Chordata > Actinopteri > Salmoniformes > Salmonidae > Oncorhynchus > Oncorhynchus kisutch. Next base: position 22,212,852 of record NC_034186.2, on the reverse strand, counting down.
TATGGGTTCTTCTATGTTTTCTCTCTTGTGTCCAATAGTGAATAACTCAAATGTGCAGTGCTTGCCTCAGTCTTTCTCTCTGTTGTCCTATACATAACAGTTGTCCCCCTCTGTTTTTCTCCAGATGAGCTCCCCAGGGCTCCTGCTGTCCCAGATCTAGCCCAGCCATCCCGTCTCTGTGAGGGTTTCGGCTCTGACAGCTCCAGCAGCAGTAGTAGTGATTCTAGCAATTCTGATAGCAGTGACTCTGATTCAGGTTAGCTGTTCTCCTCCGCACTAAGCACTTTCCTCCCTCCCTACCTACCCACTCCCTTTCCCCACTCTACACATGGCTTGAGTGAAAAAGATATGGCTTAAAACCCACTGGGACTCTCTAGCCTCTGTAGCACAGTAGAACTCAGTCACCTTTTCACCTGCTGGCGAAACCAAAATACTTGAAGAAATATAGTTTTTTAAATTGTATTATTACATACGTTTAGTCTGTCTATAGAGCCAACTCTATAGACAGGGTGTTATATTTATTTTTGATAATCTTATTGTTTTGTTGTAGTTTCACAGAATTATTTGACCTTTTGAAAACAAACTCTAGGTTAGGTTTGAAATGAGAACAGCCAGTCTTCTGTACAAAATGTTAATTTTCCAATGGGCCCCAGACTGCTGCTGCATGGGGACAAGTTATTAAAAACGACCCATACAGACTAGCCACTAATTATAAGCCAGAGATCTTATTTTCACTCCTACCGGTAGCTATACATCTTTCGATAAACATAACAAAAATCAGATGGGTAGGGCTAGGGAAGTACCAGACATTGTTACCATACTATTCGCCCCCCTCGTCTCACCCTCCATACTCCGAACCATTGCAGAGTCACAGCTGGTCCTCATCACAATTATACTGGTTTTGATTGTACTTCGATTTTTGTACTTTTTGTGTTGGGTTTTTGCATGATTTAGTATAGAGCAATATTAGCTTAAAACTCATACAATCTATGATGTATTTAAAGTAATGAACAGATTTTAATGTTAATGCAGACCTTGATGGAGTAGGATTTCTGCTGCACTTCATTTTGTAGCCAGTGCTATTGTTTTCTTGTTCCAGTTTAACCTTTAACATAGTTAGTCTTGGTGGTCAACACCTAAAAGGTTCAAATAAATACATTTTCATAAACAATTTGACATTTTACTGTTCAGTTGTTTTTCTTTTCATTTTTATCATAAATCGTTAAAGCCTACTAGACACATTTGCTTGCGATCACAACTTAAGCTTCAGCTGAGAATTGGTATGAGAGCAGTGATTCCAGAGTAGGTCAGTGGAATTGTTTTGATATTACTTGAAAGTAAGTGAAGTACAGTTATCCTACAATGGGTCAATTTAAATGACTATTGTACCTGTCTTTCAGTGAAGAAAACCAAGAAGAAGAAAAGCAAAGGTGATCCACACAAGGTCAAGACCAAGGTAAATCTGTAACATAGGCCCTGCTTCCTTTAAACTAGTGGCCTAATTCACATGGTTATATGTTCACTTTTGTGATATTTGGATGAATATACTTGAAGGTTGGAACTACAGTGCGTTTTCATTATAAATTGTAAGTCCTTTCCTTCTCAACTGAAGTCTAAAAATAAGAAATCTGAGAAGACTCATTGTCCGAATCTTCTCTCCAGACCAGCCAGCCGCTGCCTGCCTCTCCACCCCCAGCAGCAGTCACTAAAGGCCAGTCTACACAGCAGTACCCAGCCCAGCCTCCTCTAGATCTGCTCATCTCACCCCCAGGTAATAAACGCTTGTTGCCTTCATGTTCTGTGTGTTGGCTATAAAGGAACCCAATGGACAATCATGTCAAGTTCTGTAACACTGCCCTTTAATGATTTAAAGGTGGTTGACACTGCTCTTCCAAAGTCCTTAGTGTCAACCCTAGCTGTGGAAATGCAATTTATCCTGTAAACCAGCAGGTTTTAAGCCCATTGAAAGTCTCAGGCTGGACCAAGGATTGCATTGTTTGGGTTAGAGATTAAATAGGTGGGGTGCCAGGTTTCTCTGGTCAGTGTTTCTGTCTCTCGTGGGATGAAATTGAGTTGATTTTAGCTATGAAGTCAGATTGGGATGGAAGCCTTATCTTACTGTTACTCTTGAATCTCCCCTCCCCACTTGTCTTCAGCCTTACACAGCAGTCTGCCTCCGCAGCCTTCAAGACCTAGTTCCAAAGCAGCACCACTACCTCGCAAAAACATGGTGGCCCCCCAGCAGCTCACTGACAGTCAGCCCCAACAACAAGACCCCCTATCTGAGTGCCCTACTACCCCTTCCCTCACTCCCCCTTCTGCTGCCTCCTGTGACCCCTTCCTGGCTCTAACTCTGCCCACAGACCCTCTCAGCACAACATCCACCCCCACACAAGAACCTCCCTCCAGCCTACGCTGTTTGCCCCAGCCCTCTCCCTTAGCACTCCTCACCTCTCCTCGTTGTCAGTCACCAGGCCAGACACAGGAGGTGAAAACTGGGCCAGTTTATCTCAATCTACCTGATAGGGCACAACAGGAAGGTAAGATCTCTTCAGTCAGCTAAGCATCCCCCTAGCTTGTAGCTGTTGGCATGTCCACTCCCCTGTGTGCTGCCTGCTTCTCAGCCCATAGCTGATCATGTCTGTGTGTTGTCTGTAGATGGTGTGTTTTGTCTCTTTGTTTGCAGTGTGTTATAGATGCCATGTCACCATCGCTGTAGCCTAGGCTGCATGTCTCATCCCGCTCTGCTCACCATCAACTGCTGCCTGCTTACATCCACAGTATTGGTGTCTGTCTGTGGAGAATAATGCACTGCTTTGTTTTTCTCCTGTCCATCAGGTCTATCCGCGCTGTTGTCCCCTCTGACCTCTCCTCCTGTAGGTTTATTACAGGCTACTGGCAGCAGATATGAGGTATGCCCTCCTCTTCCTGTTGTTGATGGATAAATTGTGACGCTGGAATAAATCACTGTTTAAATGAATGTCTCTGTCCTTGGCATTTATTAATATCAAAAGAGTTGGCTGGTATATTTTTGGGGGAAGGAAATTGGGTTAATATCGATACAAGTCTACTGTGTTCTTTTTCCTTTTTGTTGCGATTTAACTGTTTTTACTGGCCAAATCCTTAATGAGTGGAGACAGATGGTGTGAAATAGCATTGGCCTTAGCTCTGGGAGTGGTAATGGCGGTTTAACACTAAATCTCACTTTTTGGTAGCAGCTGTACCCAGTGCTGTTGTCCCCTCTACAAGACAGCCCATTACAACCTGTGAAGGATGACAGGAGGCCCTCGGAATCACTGGAGGAGATTCCCTACAGGAAGCTGCAGAAACAGACTAGTAAGCACAACTTTGTATGTGTGTACGTACACTCAGTGTACGCTGTGTAAATGTTTTCCTTTAGAATTTCTTCCAGAAATCTTTTAAATGGATTCTATTTACTCTGCCTCCCCAGATACCAGACACTCTGACAGTGTGTTTGATGGTGGAAACACCTGCCTATCTCATCCAGCTAATAAAACCACTGCTGACGGAAAAAACACACCTGCCAAAAAGGTATGTGAATGGAACTTAACACTACCATTGTCATTAATTACTTGAAAAACATTGTATGCATGCCCATAGATGCATTCATATTATTTGTCAGAAAAAAGTTAAACTTAATTTGTGAAACTATCCTTGGTAGGATATTGTCCTGAAGAACGCAGACTCCTGGGCTAGTCTGAGGAAGATGTCGCTTTCCACTCCTTCTACGGTGAGGTCATCGAAGGAGAGCTTTGATAAGTTTCGCAGGGCAGCCATAGAAAAGGAGGAGAGGGAGAAAGCTCTGATTCTAAGGAGGATGCAGATGAAGGAGATGGCTTCTGGGAAGAGCAGGTATTATTCATCCATCCAGTCATAAACATATTTTCTTAGTCGTATCAGTTTCATGTCTTGTAGGAAATAATTCCTTGTCCAAAATCCTCAAATAATGAAGTAGATCTCTATCAATATGTGAGTGATACTTGATGCGCTAGCTGACATTGTTGTGACGTTTTCTTTTCAGCCTGACTATGCCAGTATCAGTGCCACCTAGAGCAGCAGAACCAGAGCCCCTGCCCTGTAGAACTCCAACCCCAGAGCCAGCAGAGATCCCCCTGCAGACAGAGGCCATCGTGGAGCCTCCGTCTCCTAAAGCTCCAGAGGCCCTGAGAGAGGAGCCTCTAGCGGCTGCCCCAGCCCCAACCCCACCTCCACCCCTCACTACTCAGACCTCTGTGGACAGGGAGAGGGAGATGGCCCGCAGGAGAGAACAGGAGCGACGCAGACGGGAGGCTGTACGTTCCTTTTATTCCTCTTCCATGTATTTTATTATGCCAGTCATTCTTCTGTTCTTTTATACAGTTGAATCCCAGACTGTAATCTCATAACCTACCGCCTCTCCTTCCTCAGATGTCTGGTATCATTGACATGACCATGCAGAGTGACATCATGGCAACGTTTGAGAAGAACCTGGACTAACATAAAATGGCAGCAGGCAGTGCAGCTTGTGACCGATTGATGTCTTCTGTTGTTGGACAATAAATAAATGAGCATGGTGTTCCAGTAGACAGCACCCTAGGCTTCTTCTCTCCCTCCAGACACTGGCTGTCTGAACAGAGCGAGCTGCATCTAAATTAAGGAAACGGGTCATTGTTGCTTCCCAAATGACAATCCTACCCCCTATATAGTGCCCAATTTTGGGGTCTGGTCAAAATGATTACATTATATAGGAAATAGGGTGCCATTTGGGACAGCCTATTACTATCCTTACCAGAGTAAGCTTGTACTGTACTATATCAGCATCACATAACATAACCCCAGTACATTTTAGTATAGTTGTCAACTGTAAGAAGATACTGTAAGATGTAAAATATTGATATTGCAACAAAAAAAACAATGGACCATATATAGATGGCATTTGACTTTCCTTTTTCTACTCATGGTTGGTGGTGGTTTTGTAAATATCTGCTGCACTGAAGTAATGCTTACCTCTTAGAGAAAAAGACTAAGTAAAAAGTTAGCAAAATGAAGAGCTGTTGAAAAAAATAAATGTTGAAAATAACTGTTGTTTTTCCTCCAACACGTAGAGTCCTCTGTTCCTTTTCACCTAGGTTACTTCCCAAATGGCACCCTATTGCCTTTGTAGTGTATTACTTTTGACCAGGGCCCATAGGATCTTGTAAAAAGTAGTGCACTATATAGAGAATAGGGTGCCATTTGGGACACTACTTGGTGAGTCGTCCTCCTATGACTGCAGTACACATCAACCGGTTCACACACTTCTTAACATTCCAACTCTGACTTGGCTGAAATGCATAACCTGACCTTTTTGTGTTTGCTACACTCCCAAATAGTAATACTATGTATATCCATGTACTGCACTGTATAGTTTCTCCAGTTATAGTTCTTATCTTCATACTTCATTCATAGTTACAATTCTGCACCTTGTGGAAAAATCTTCAATATGAGTTTTACAATGCATGTCCTATTTGATTGACTTTAGTAAAACAAAATGCCTTTCTGTTCCAAACATATTTTTGTTTATCTGTATGAAATCATACTTAGTATTTTGTTACACGGAGGCTGAAGATGTGTCGATCTTTGCCAAAATGTCTATTTCAAATGTGAGACTTATTTAAAACTATACACTTGTTTTGAGTTTCTGCTTGAAAAAGTGCCATGTATAGTGGTGTGCTTATAGCAAACTTTAGGTATTGTTGATGCCTACATTGTTGGCTTTTTCTAATCAAGATCCAATCCTGACTAAATGTTTTGGGAGACATGTAAGACTTTGTTAATGTTTTTTTGATCCTATGGTTCTAGCTATTCTGCAGTTTTTTTTTTTCTCTCTTTGACATGAACAGTAGCACTTTATTCTGTATCTTGTGGTATGCGTGAATGTCATGCCATTTATAGAGAAAGAACTAATATACTTTTGAGAAGATCACACTCTAAAAGCTAAATCATAAAGATTTTCATTAAAGCAGTGTCTTCTGTATTTGTTGATTTCTACACCGCCTCTGACGCTCGTTGGCTGTGGCAGGGCTTGAAAACTATTATGGACTACAGAGTGAAACCCAGCCGCAAACTAAATGCCTTTTATGCTAGCTTCGAGGTAAGCAACACTGAAGCATGAATGGGAGAACCAGCTGTTCTGGACAGCTGTGTGCTTACGATTTCGGTAGCTGATGTGAGCAAGACCTTTTAACAGGTCAACATTCATAAAGCTGCAGTGCCAGACGGATTGCCAGGATGTGTACTCAAACCATGCGCAGACCAACTGGCAAGTGTCTTCACTGACATTTTCAACCTCTCTCTGACGGAGTCTGTAATACCTACATGTTTCAAACAGACCACCATAGTTCCTGTGCCCAAGGAAACTAAGGTAACCTTCCTAAATGATTACTGCCTGTGGTACTCACGTCAGTAGCCAAGAAGTGCTGGTCATGGCTCACATCAACAGCATCCTCCCGGACACCCTAGACCCACCCCAATTTGCATACCGCCCCAATAGATCCACAGATGATGGAATCTCAATTGCATTCCACACTGCTCTTTCCCACCTGGAGAAAAGGAACACCTATGTGTGAAAGCTCAGCGTTCAACATCAGTGCACACAAAGCTCATCAATAAGCTAAGGACCCTTAGACTAAACACCTCCCTCTGCAACTGGACTTCCTGCCTGGCTGCCTCCAGGTGGTAAGGGTAGGCAACAACATGTCTGCTACGCTGATCCTCAACGCTGGGTGCTCCTCAGGGGTGTGTGCTTAGTCCCCTCCTGTACTCCTTGTTCACCCATGACTGCGTGGCCAAACACGACTCCAACAGCATTAAGTTTGCTCACAACAGGGCTGTAGTGGAGCAGGTCGAGAGTTAAGTTCCTTGATGTCCACATCACCGTTATGGTCCAAACACACCAAGACAGTCATGAGGGCATGACAACACCTTTACCCCCTCAGGAGACTGAAAATATTTGTCATGGGTCCCCAGATCCTCAAAAAGTTCTACAGCTGCACCACCACCCGGTATAGTAGCTGCTCTGCATCTGACCGTAAGGCCCTACAGAGGGAAGTGTGTAGGGCCCAGTACATCACTGGGGCCAAGCTTCCTGCCGTCCAGGACCTAAATACTAGGTGGTGTCAGGAAAGCCCAAAACATTGTCAAAGGCTTCAGTCACCCAAGTCATTGACTTTTCTCTGCTACCGCACAGTAAGAGGCACAGGAGCTCCGTATCTAGGTCCAAAAGGCTCCTTAACAGCTTCTACCCCCTCCCCCCCTGCTGCTACTCGCTGTTTATCTATGCATATTCACTTCACCCCTACCTACATGTACAAATTACCTCGACTAACTGGTACATAGCCTAGTTATTCTATTGTTACTTTTTAATAATTTTTTACTTTAGTTTGGTAAATATTTTCCTAACTCTTTCTTGAACCTCACTGTTGGTTAAGGGCTTGTAAGTAAGCATTTCACTGTAAGGTCTACACATGTCAGCACGTGACAGTTTTATTTGATTTGATTAATGGATGATGACAATGATTTATAGAAGTGCTTGACTTGGACTGAAATAGGTTCCGGTACTAATTTTGGGTGTCTGTACTGTTTATATTTAAGTGCAGAAACTTCACAATACTTTTAAGCTAATATTTTATAAGATGTGTAGGAACTCAAGCAATATAACATTTTAGATGCCGGTACTTGTATTTGTATATATTAGAGATCCCCATTAGCTGCTGTTCCGGGGGGCTCCTGCCCAAGTCCAGCACTAACGATCAGCCAGTCCAAGGAGGATATCCAGAAAGTCTTCATTACAACAAAAAGATGACACAATACTTGAAAACAGAGTGCACATTCAGATCTACACACTTGCATTTGTTCAGTGACTGAGATTTGACAAGACAAGCTGGACTCAATGCCTCAATTTAGTGTTAATTTTAGCAATTTTCCAACTGCATGCTAGTATACTGCAATAATAGCTATTCACTCACTGAGAGTCAGTCCTGTACATTAACTTTTTACATTCATACTTCCCATATCAGCATCCATCACCCTTGGATTGAGCAGTGGATTACAGCCCTAGGAGTCAGATCACCATTTTCTTCCCTTGAGGCATTAACTGTCATTCACCATTAATCCCAGAGAGCTCTAGGTCTCTCAATCATGTCCCTAGGTCAGTCTGAGTCACGCACTTGCTCATTCACCTCTCTTATTTTGTAGTCTAAACACGTGGAAAAGGTTTCAGAAACGAATCTGTTTTGGAGGTGACGTGGCGTCTCATATTTTTCTCAGATTAATTTCTAGGCTTTTAGATTAAAAGAATAGAAGCGTTAAACACCCATCTCAAATGTAACATCCTATCTGCTGTCATCACACGCACGCGTGAGTTCTGACGTACTGCTCCCCCCCTTGAACATTTCATTCAGGGATCCTCCCTAGTACAGCCGCAGATCGACAGGACAAGCAGATGCGCTGTTAGCGGAGCTACCGGATAACGATGAGTGATATTTCAAGATAATTAACTAATTAATATATCAATAGGTAGGTGACGTGATCTGCGTTGTTTTACCTGAGTAATGTAAAGATGGCGAGAGTGCTCAACAACTTGCTCCTGTTTACAATCAGACTCACGCTGAAGATCCGAGTTTTAGGGTATTGGTCGTTGATATACGGTTATTGTGCCCTCTGCACTGCCGTAGCGCTGCTGAAACTTTGGTGGAGCATCATTTTAAGGCCGTCAGCCACCTTTCAGTGGGGAATTCGCGAAACTCCCCCTGCTTGCTTGAATGACACGTCCTTGGGAACCCACTGTTACGTTAGAATAAAGGTATGGCACACTTTACATTGCACGTGAGAGGGAGCCCATTTGAGATTGGGAAATAGCCTTTTGTGTGCGTGAGAGGTCTGTTTAGGTAATTCCGTATGTATCTAGTGTGCTTGTAGAATTTAAATCAATTCGAATAGTCCTGCAGGGTACGTGAAAATCGTGGGGCATCTGTTTTATTTGGGGGGAATTTCAGCGAAACGCCATATGCAGATATATTTGCAGTGTAGGCTTCTGTTATTATACCAATCTACTGTCTCTGTATATGCGCTCAAGCCTCAGAGGTAGGTAGTGCTGAACGGACAGTCCCCTATAGCAGCAGCAATAGTAATTGGTGACAAATGTCACGATTTCATACGAATACCAAGATTAAAGGTGCTATAAACTGTAGATTCACATTTCATTTGTATTTTTCGTTTAAATGTTTATTTAGCAACACATTATCCCTTATAGGATTCACATAGCATGAACGCATGCTCACAATAACAATGTGGCAGTTCAGTTGTAAGAACAATCCCCTATATTATTAAGTAACCTGTGCGATTTAACTTTGTGCCAGTAAGTAGCTACATTTGGCCAGAAAACGCTTGATCTAGACAATGTTATTAAATCAGAAATTAGATAAAGTAGGTAGTCCATGCATATTATCCACACTTTACTCAACGGGTAGACCATAAGAACAACCTATTCTACATACCATTGCAACATGAATTCACAATAATTTGAATAGAATTGGCTATAAATGTTAGTGACAGATTGATTTCATAATATAAAGAATGCATCATACTGGAATGACCAGACAGAAGGCAGGCCAGGGCTGAGTTTATGGGATGGCCCTGCTCTCTCCCTGTTCTATCCCTGCTTTACAGCGCCATAAAGCACACAGCATTGTTGGAGGATGAGAGTTTTATGTCACAGAGTGCACTACGTCCCAAATGGCATCATATTCCCTATGTAGTGCACTACTTTCGACCAGAGCCCATAGTAGTGCACTATATAGGGAATAGGGTGTCATTTGGGACACAACCAGAGACCAGCAGACAGTAAGAGCCCACGTGATAGTGATCAGGGAAGTGTTGACATATAACAGTGTGTCCCTGGTGACTGACTGATCTGTCTTCCGTCTCCATCTTTATTCTCAGGAGTCTGGTCTGAGGTTTCACTATGTCGCTGCTGGAGAGAGAGGGAAACCGCTCATGCTGTTTTTGCATGGCTTCCCAGAGTTCTGGTAAGACATCTAGACTACACAGTGCGTCTGCATATTATACACACATAAAGGGCTGGTGTTTCAACCCGGACACAGATTAAGCCTAGTTCTGGACTGAAAGGCACTTTCAATTGAAATTCTCAACTAGGCTTAATCTGTGTCCAGGAAACAGGCCCATAGAGACTCAACTAATGTATTGGTATTGCCTGGCCAGTTCATTTGTTTTATTTTTGTGTTTTTATGCTGAGAAAGCATTTTGGAAAGGAGCTCCTTTGCAAACTAACTAACCAGGACCCCCATGAAACACTGACCCCGGGGTCTCCCGAGTGGCGCAGCAGTTTAAGGCACTGCATCGCAGTGCTAGAGGTGTCACTACAGATCCGGGTACGATCCCGGGCTGTGTCGCAGATGACTGCGACTGGGAGACCCATGTCCCAGCGGGTGCACAATTGGCCCAGCGTCGTCCAGGTTAGGGGAGGGTTTGGCCGGCTGGGATGTCCTTGTCCCATTGGGCTCCTGCGAATCCTAGTGGCGGCCAGGCGCATGCATGCTGACTTCGGTCGCCAGCTGTACTGTGTTTCTTCCAACACATTGGTGCAGCTGGCTTCCGGCTTAAGCGAACACTGTGTCAAGAGTCAGTGCGACTTGGAGTGGTCGTGTTTTGGAGGATGCACGGCTCTCGACCTTCGCCTCTCCTGAGTCCTTACTGGAGTTGCAGCGATGGGACAAGACTGTAACTACCAATTGGATATCACAAAAAAGTGGTAATAATAATACCAACAACAAGAAAAACCACCAATCCCATAACTACTGTATCGATCCCACACAACAGTACTGTATCATGTAACCAACACTCTGCTGTACATTACTTCTGCATCAAAAGACCATATCTCAGTTGGGGTCTTCATACTATGTGATTCTTCAATTACAACATTCCTATTAGACTTTATTGCTTATTAGGATAGCTAAGGCTCTGAAGTTCCTTGTTACTCTTTCCACCTTGTTTCATAAAAAATGATATGGAGTGTAGTAGTGAGGTCGACCTCTGGAATGGGGCTAAATTAAGAGGTTGTCAAGTGCTGTAAGCTAGTCCATATCTCATGGAACTCACGGAGCAGCAGAAAGGACAGGACCGAGCTTAATTAACGGTCTTCTTGGGTCTATTCCGCCTCACTGCCCATCTACTGCACAGGAATCCATGATGAACTCTGAATGTGTCCCACATGGCACCCTATTCCGTATATAGTGCACTACTTTTGACCAGAGCCATATGGGTCCTGGTCAAAAGTAGTGCATTTATAGAATTAGTGTGCCATTTGGGACGTAGCGTCTCTCTCTGCCGTGCTGGCTGGACAGACAGACTCTCTTCCACTTACGACTTTCTTCTCTCACTTAATTCAGTGTTTAAAAAGTGCTAAACTCAAGTTTCCCTTATCACTCAGAATAGAGTGGGGCTTTTTGTGTGGGTGATTGGGGTGCAAGGTGGGGTGAAAGGCTGTGAAGGAACTGGAAGTGCCTGTGTTATTTTAAACCTCATCTATATTCTAAGATATGGGGTTTCTCTGCTCCAGAACTATGTCACAAATGGCACTGTATTCCCTGTAGTGCATTACTTTTGACCAGGGCCCAGCTCTTATCCTGACTCAACAGAACCCCAGTCAGGCCTTGTGCTCCTCTGTGGGGATTTGAGCTCTGAGGAGCCTCCGCCTCCAGTCCACAGCAGATAGATCCACATCAGACAAGATCTTCAATTAGAGAGCTTTTGCTCTCCACTATGATTGAGCGGATTAGAATTGGGGAAAAGAACATTCACATTAAAAATCTCAGCAAGAAAAGGACCCGGTCTTTCCAACATAATTTGTAAAAATCCATATAACTTCACAGATCTTCATTATAAAGGGTTTAAACACTGTTCCCCATGCTTGTTCAATGACCTATAAACAATTAATGAACATGCACCTGTGGAACGGTCATTAAGAAACTAACAGCTTATAGACCATAGACAATTAAGGTCACAGTTCTGAAAACTTAGGCCTCTTTAGCATCCTATCTACTGACTCTGAAAAACAATATGCCCAGTGTCCCTGCTCATCTGCGTGAACGTGCCTTAGGCATGCTGCAAGGATGCATGAGGACTGCAGATGTGGCCAGGGCAATAAATTGCAATGTCATTACTGTGAGATGCCTAAGACAGCGCCACAGGGAGACAGGAGGGACAGTTGATTGTCCTCTCAGTGACAGACCACATGTAACAACACCTGCACAGGATCCGTACATCTGAACATCACACCTGCGGGACAGGTATAGGATGGCAACAACTGCCCGAGTTACACCAGGAACGCGCAATCCCTCCATCAGTGCTCAGACTGTCCGCAATAGGCTGAGAGAGGCTGGACTGAGGGCTTGTAGGCCTGTTGTAAGGCAGGCCCTCACCAGACATCACTGGCAACAACATCACCTATGGACACAAACCCACCGTCACTGGACCAGACAGGATTGGCAAAAGTGCTCTTCACTGACGAGTAGGGGTTTTGTGTCACCAGGGGTGATAGACGGATTTGCGTTTATCGTCTAAGAAATGAGCGTTTCATCGAGGCCTGTACTCTGGAGTGGGATCGAATAGGAGGTGGAGGGTCTGTCTTGGTCTGCGGCGGTGTGTCACAGCATCATCAGACTGAGCTTGTTGTCATTGCAGGCAATCTCAACGCTGTGCGTTACAGGGAAGACATCCTCCTCCCTCATGTGGTACCCTTCCTGCCAACTCATCCTGACATGACCCACCAGCATGACAATGCCACCAGCCATACTGCTCGTTCTGTGCATGATTTCCTGCAAGACAGGAATGTCAGTGTTCTGCCATGGCCATCGAAGAGCCCGGATCTCAATCCCATTGAGCACGTCTGGGACCTGTTGGATCGGAGGGTGAGGGCTAGGGCCATTCCCCCCAGAAATGTCTGGGAAGTTGCAGGTGCCTTGATGGAAGAGTGGGGTAACATCTCACAGCAAGAACCGGCAAATCTGGTGCAGTCCATGAGGAGGAGATGCACTGCAGTACTTAATGCAGCTGGTGGCCACACCAGATACTGACTGTTACTTTTGACCTCCCCTTTGTTCAGGGACACATTATTCCAGTTCTACTAGTCACATGTCTGTGGAACTTGTTCAGTTTATGTCTCAGTTGTTTAATCTGTCATGTTCATACAAAGGTGACCTTCACTCCGTTTGGAAGGGATGAAAGGAAGCCGAGTGCCAGTAGAAATAATACAGTTTAAGATACAGCAACTTTGTAGGTATATTCAAGGGAGAAACACACAGCGTTTTTATAGAAGAATATATGCATAGGTAGAAGTTTGTGGTTATTTAGCAGTGTGCACTATGCTGAATGTCCTCTTCTGATTGCCGTAGTGGAGATGGGGTTTAATAATGAAGTACTGTCTTGTGTGTGTGACTTTCTCCTCTCACCAAGACTAAGATGGTTCTTGTGTCTCTCTCTCTGTCCACCTGCCCCCAGGTTTTCCTGGCGCCACCAGCTGCGTGAGTTTAAGAGTGAGTTCCGTGTGGTGGCCATTGACATGCGAGGTTATGGGGAGTCCGACTTGCCGTCATCCACAGAGAGCTACCGCTTTGATTACCTGGTCACAGACGTCAAGGACATTGTCGAATACCTAGGTAAGAGTGGACAACCACAACATTTTTCTGTGTTTTATATCCATGTTTATGTAGTTTATGCAGAAATACACACGGAGACAGATGTACAGTGGGGCAAAAAAAGTATTTAGTCAGCCACCAATTGTGCAAGTTCTCCCACTTAAAAAGATGAGAGAGGCCTGTAATTTTCGTCATAGGTACACTTCAACTATGACAGACAAAATTAGAAAAAAAATCCAGAAAATCACCTTGTAGGATTTTTTTTTTATGAGTTTATTTGCAAATTTAGGTAGAAAATAAGTATTTGGTCACCTACAAACAAGCAAGATTTCTGGCTCTCACAGACCTGTAACTTCTTCTTTAAGAGGCTCCTCTGTCCTCCACCCGTTACCTGTATTAATGGCACCTGTTTGAACTTGTTATCAGTATAAAAGACACCTGTCCACAACCTCAAACAGTCACACTCCAAACTCCACTATGGCCAAGACCAAAGAGCTGTCAAAGGACACCAGAAACAAAATTGTAGACCTGCACCAGGCTGTGAAGACTGAATCTGCAATAGGTAAGCAGCTTGGTTTGAAGAAATCAACTGTGGGAGCAATTATTAGGAAATGGAAAACATACAAGACCACTGATAATCTCCCTCGATCTGGGGCTCCACGCAAGATCTCATCCCTTGGGGTCAAAATGATCAGGAACGGTGAGCAAAAATCCCAGAACCACACGGGGGGACCTAGTGAATGACCTGCAGAGAGCTGGGACCAAAGTAACAAAGCCTACCATCAGTAACACACTACGCCGCCAGGGACTCAAATCCTGCAGTGCCAGACGTGTCCCCCTGCTTAAGCAGTACATGTCCAGGTCCGTCTGAAGTTAGCAAAGATTGGGAGAATGTCAGATGAAACCAAAATATACATTTTTTGGTAAAAACACTGTCTTTGTGTTTGGAGGACAAAGAATGCTGAGTTGCATCCAAAGAACACCATACCTACTGTGAAGCATGGGGGTGGAAACATCATGCTTTTGGGCTGTTTTTCTGCAAAGGGACCAGGACGACTGACCAGTGTAAAGGAAAGAATGAATGGGGCCATGTATCGTGAGATTTTGAGTGAAAACCTCCTTCCATCAGCAAGGGCATTGAAGATGAAACGTGGCCAGGTCTTTCAGCATGACAATGATCCCAAACACACCGCCCGGGCAACGAAGGAGTGGCTTCGTAAGAAGCATTTCAAGGTCCTGGAGTGGCCTAGCCAGTCTCCAGATCTCAACCCCACAGAAAATCTTTGGAGGGAGTTGAAAGTCCGTGTTGCCCAGCAACAGCCCCAAAACCTCCTCTAGAGCAGTGATATCTGCATGGAGGAATGGGCCAAAATACCAGCAACAGTGTGAAAACCTTGTGAAGACTTACAGAAAACGTTTGACCTCTGTCATTGCCAACAAAGGGTATATAACAAAGTATTGAGATAAACTTTTGTTATTGACCAAATACTTATTTTCCACCATCATTTGCAAATAAATTCATTAAAAATCCTACAATGTGATTTTCTTGATTTCTTTTTTTCTTCTCATTTTGTCTGTCATAGTTGAAGTGTACCTATGATGAAAATTACAGGCCTCTCATCTTTTTAAGTGGGAGAACTTGCACAATTGGTGGCTGACTAAATACTTTTTTGCCCCACTGTATATATGATGGAAGTTGAAACAAATCATGCCCACTCTGATTCGGGGATAGACACTTTAGGGACCATGACTACCCATATTATGAAACATCTCTCCATGGGAACAAAGAGAAAGGGTGACACAGCCTGGTGTCCTGAGCTGAGTCAAAGTTAAACTTGTTTCTCGTTGTAATACTGTGTGGACTGGACAGCCTGTGAACACCCTGTGGGCCTACAACACAGCAGGACATGACAGGCTTACTCTGACTCATGGTGACTGACCATGGGTCGTCGTGCTGATACACACTAACTACAGAGCCCCCAGCCTGGCAGCAGGCTGGCAGCAGGCAGCACGGAGCACGCTCTCTATCACTCAGTGAAACAGGAAGCATCCACTCAGACCTGGGGTCCTCTGTGTCTGTGTAACACCAGTATCCCTCACCTTGTCAGACTGATATTTCAAATAGCAGTACAACTGACAATGATTTTCTTTGCAGGCAAAATATTGACCTTTTTTAAACAAACAAGATGAGTTGTGGTCATATTATATTCATTATGCCAGACTTCTGCCCGAAACTTCCTCTGTCGCACTTGTACACCAGACTGGCTCAGTTGTTCCCTATAAGCTGACCAAGAAGATGACTAATAAGCTGAATAATCAGGCATCACATTGTTCACATTGCACACTGTAAGAGGATTGTTCTACTTCCGGAGATACTGTATCTTGGCAAGGAGACTCAACTCCAAGAAGGTGTATGAATGGGGCTGGACAAATACACACACACACACACACACACACACACACACACACACACACACACACACACACACACACTCAGACTTCACTCCATCTCTCCTCAGGTTACAACAGATGTCACCTGGTCGGCCATGATTGGGGAGGAACCATCGCCTGGCTGTTCGCCATCCACTACCCCGAGATGGTCACCAAACTCATCGTCCTAAACTGCCCCCATCCATCTGTCTTCAGTGGTATGTCCTAATGTCCTAAACTGCCCCCATCCATCTGTCTTCAGTGGTATGTCCTAAACTGACCCCATCCATCTGTCTTCAGTGGTATGTCCTAAACTGCCACCACTCCTCTGTCTTCAGTGGTATGTCCTAAACTGCCCCCATCCATCTGTCTTCGGTGGTATGTCCTAAACTGCCCCCATCCATCTGTCTTCGGTGGTATGTCCTAAACTGCCCCCATCCATCTGTCTTCGGTGGTATGTCCTAAACTGCCCCCATCCATCTGTCTTCGGTGGTATGTCCTAAACTGCCCCCATCCATCTGTCTTCGGCGGTATGTCCTAAACTGCCCCCATCCATCTGTCTTCGGCGGTATGTCCTAAACTGCCCCCATCCATCTGTCTTCGGCGGTATGTCCTAAACTGCCCCCATCCATCTGTCTTCGGTGGTATGTCCTAACTTCCCTCTGTTTTCAAGTTTCAGTTTTGCAAAGTAAATTAGTTTAGCATAAAATGACAGGGACTACATTGGTGAATACACTGTGGACTGAATACACCAATCGACTAGTCCCTGGAACGTCATTGTCCTGAACTGCCCCCATCCCTCTGTGTTAACTGGTACGTCATCACCATCACCATCCTTGGATGAACAACAGATGAAACAGCCTACTGTATGTCACAAATATACAATTATTAAATCAATCGGATGTGAGAGAAACCTCCTCTTCCTCCTTGTGCTAATTAGAGATTACCATCTTTAATTGTGAGGTATTATTACCCCCATTCAGTGTTTGCTGCATCCATCTGGTAGTTCCTAAGTCTCCTTCATTGAGGGGAAGATGGAGGAGGTAATTATACAGTAGTGCTTTAATATGGAGCTGGAGCAGCTGGCTAGAAATGAGAGGAGAGGATAGAGGGGAGGTCACTGGCAGACATCCACAGCCTCTCTCTCCCTAGCAACTACCCTGGATTCGTCTCTTGATTAACATCCATACTTACATGCCACTTAGAATACATGCCCAAAACATTGCTTAATTTCAAGTGGTATGCAAGTGTTTATTTTGTAACTTTTTCTCATCCTCTTTTTTGTCTTATTTTCCTCTTTTCCCTCTCACCCGCTCCTCTTTTCTCTCATATCCTCTTCTCCCCTCCTGTCTCTCCCTCCCTCCTTTCTCCTCTTTTCTTTCCTCTGTTCTCTCCTCTCCTACCCTCCTCTCTCCTATCCTCTCCCTCTCTCCTCTCCTGCCCTCTTCTCCCTCTGCTCTTTTCTCTTCTGTTCTCTCCTCTCCCTACCTCTCTCCTATCCTCTCCATCCCTCTTCTCCCTCTGCTCTTTTCTCTTCTGTTCTCTCCTCTCCCTGCCTCTCTCCTATCCTCTCCCTCTCTCCTCTCCTGCCCTCTTCTCCCTCTGCTCTTTTCTCTTCTGTTCTCTCCTCTCCCTACCTCTCTCCTCTCCTGCCCTTCTCTCCCTCTCCTCTTTTCTCTCCTGTTCTCCCGTCTTTTTCTTCCCTCCTCTCCTGCCCTCCACTCTCCCTCTGTCTTCTCTCCTCTCCTCTTTCCTCCATATTTCTAGATTATGCCCTGCGTCATCCCAGTCAGCTGCTCAAGTCCAGCTACTTCTTCTTCTTCCAGCTGTCTCGCTTCCCAGAGCTCATGCTCTCCATCAATGATTTCAAGGTGAAGCATGTTGCATGTGTTTGAGTGACCTCAAGGTGAAACATACAGAACTGCTCCAGGCAACAGGAAGTTGCCTTTGTGTATGTCGAAGGGGAGGGGATTCTTGTTGTGAAGGTTGTGCCTCAAAGAGTCTGTGAATGGCGATAATTTATAGACACAGCCGCCATGGCATGTATAGAGCCTCATACATCCTGTATTACTGTGACAGTCACATAAGCGACCTTGTCTGTGTGTGCCATCCAGCTCAAATCACACCTTGAGCACATCCGGAAACACACACACACACACTCACCCAGTGTGTCCTTCTGTCCCCTCTGTACTGTAGGCACTGAAAGGTCTGTTCACCAGCCGTAGTACAGGGATTGGGAGGAAGGGTCGATGGCTCACTGCAGAGGACATGGAGGCCTATCTCTACGCCTTCTCCCAGCCAGGGGCCCTCACCGGGGCCCTCAACTACTACAGGAATGTCTTCAGGTTAAGATTATGAACCAATGAAATTGTTAATTAGTGAGCTCTGTATTTGGTCTCCTGTGGGCATCCCTACTTATGTATGACATGCCCATTGAACATATCGTAGCTGACCACCATTGTTGTGTACCCTCATTTGAGATACGGTATTACTTCAAGCGCCTTATGATAATGTGAATCATTAGCGCCCTCTTGTGTTGTAAATGCTGTTTTGATGAAAGTGTACTACTACAGTACATTCAAAAATAAGTTCCTCTTATGAAAACTCAGTGGTTGTGTAATACGTACAGAGGTCTTGGAATCAGACTACATGATGAGAAATAATTGGGCTTTAGAATAATGTATTCTGTTAGTTGTTTTTGTGTTGCTTGTCTTTGACAAGTTGACTCCTATAATGAATAAGAGAAAGCCTGGATAATTCCGGGTTGATACAATGTCATCTCTGGCACTCTGTTATTCTCGGTGGGTCTCTCTCTCTCTCTCTCTCTCTCTCTTGTTCTTTCTCTCTCGTTCTCTCTCTTGTTCTCTCTCTCCCTTGTTCTCTCTCTCTCTTGTTTTCTCTCTCTCTCGTTCTCTCTCTTGTTCTCTCTCTCTCTCTCACCCAGCATCAGAGAGTACATGTGTTTTTCACATGTGAACTGTACATGCATGACTGACTCCACCATCTGCTCTTCTTCCTTAAGCAGCCAGCCAGTGTCTGTCAGAACAGAACAGCATATTTTATTCTGCTCGGAATAATATAATATGAATGTCACTGACACATTATCAATTAGCGTGAGAAACATATTCTATAAATCTATTATTCAATTAGCCTCTCCACAAGTTTACAATACAGGTAACATACATGGATACCATGTGAATGCTGGACATCAAGTCTGCATTAAACCAGTTTTCTGGTTCTCAGATGCGTTGCTTTTTAATGTGGGAAATTCAAATTTTCAGTTTACTTCCATAATTGACTGAGTAGAAATGGAATTGTCCCCAAACCATTTCAGATCTGATCATGCTTTCTCCACAGGTAACATGGATAGCACATGAAAATATTAAACTTGTCTACATCATGATGGAATGCGAGTGTTTACTCTAACCAGTTTCATATAAGCAACCCATCTCAGATCTGTATAGCACCTCATATGATTGAGTTTAACCAGTTTTAAGCAACTCATCTCAGGTCTGTTATTAATATTCTCTCCACAGTTCCCTCCCACTCAGCCAGAATGATGTCAAGTCCCCGGTGTTGTTGTTGTGGGGTGAGAGAGATGCCTTCCTGGAGCAGGAAATGGCTGAGGCGTGCCGTGTCTACATCAGGAATCACTTCCGACTCAACATCATCTCCGGGGCCAGCCACTGGCTACAGCAGGACCAGCCTGACATCGTCAACACACTCATATGGACCTTCCTCAAAGAGGGAGAGGGCCGCAAAACCTACAGGAACTGAATCTAGCTAGGTCTATATCCCAAATGGCACAATTTCTTCCTATACAGTGACCTACTTCTGACCAGAGCCCTACGGGTCCTGGTCAAAAGCAGTGCACTATATAGAGAATAGGGTGCCATTTGGGACACACATTAAAACAGGGCCTCCTCCCTCCTTCACTCCCTCCCTCCCCACCAGCCACCCCTACCATAGAACGGGGCCTTTTCCCTCCTTCACTCCTTCACTCCCTCCATCCCCACCAGCCACCCCTACCACTAGAAGCCTGGAATATTCCTGTGAAAAACCAACCAATATAATGACAATGCAATCATTCTTTAAATCTTTGCACATTTCAGATATTTTTTTTAATGTCAAAAGAAAGTGAAAGAGAAAAAAAGCACATTTTATTGAGAGGACACTGAGTAGTACAGTAGTATGTTTGACACATTCAGTACTCTTTTGCACATGACATCCGCCTTAAAGTTTGTAGGTTACAACATTACAAATGTGTGGCAAAATCTCCTTGTGAGTTTGTATTGTGTGGTGCCTTTTAATGTAATGTTGTATAATGTTTTGCGGCGTTGTAAAATTGTGCCATGTCTTCTGAGGTTGAACTGTGGCGTTTGTCTGCTATATGTGTCACTGGATTGCTCCTCACTATTTTGGACACAATCCTTTGGGATCCCTCTTGTCCCACACCCTTGTCTCTGTCCCAAATGGCACCCTGTTCCCTATTTAGTGCACTGCTTTTGAAAAGTAGTGCACTTTACAGGGAATAGGGTGTCATTTGGGACGGAACCACAGACCTTCTCTATCAGGTAGCGTTGTCTTATGGAAAATATTGTTATTTTTGTATTTTTTTGATTATTTACTCAGATATTTGAGAATTCCTGTATAGAACAACAGTGATGGTTCAATATTGTACACTTTTTTGAATCTCTTCCTACACACTGCATTTTGAAATCCACTGAGCCAGGTCTGCACCATTTAGATTTTTTAAGCAAATAAACTATAATGTGAAGCCTGGGGAGCCATTGTCAATCTTTTTAACTGACCTACTGAATAGACTATTGACTGTATGGATGACAGACACAACGTGACAATTTGCATGCCTGCTGTGTCACAGAACCAGCCCTGTCATTATATCAGAACATTATTAAAATTAGATTGGCCTGGTTTAGATATGCCAATCCCTCAAAATAGTTTACTGTGTTTTATTTATTTGTTTGGAGAAATCAAATGCAATATGAGCATTTACTACACAAATCAAATATATCTATCATATATAGCCCTTCATACATCAGCTGACATCTCAAAGTGCTGTACAGAAACCCAGCCTAAAACCCCAAACAGCAAGCAATGCAGGTGTAGAAGCACGGTGGCTAGGAAAAACTCCCTAGAAAGGCCAAAACCTAGGAAGAAACCTAGAGAGGAACCAGGCTATGAGGGGTGGCCAGGCCTCTTCTGGCTGTGCCGGGTGGAGATTATAACAGAACATGGCCAAGATGATCAAATGTTCATAAATGACCAGCATGGTCAAATAATAATCACAGGCAGAACCGTTGAAACTGGAGCAGCAGCACAGCCAGGTGGACTGGGAACAGCAAGGATTCATCATGCCAGGTAGTCCTGAGGCATGGTCCTACGAGAGAAAGAGAGAATTAGAGAGAGCATACTTAAATTCACACAGGACACCGGATAAGACAGGAGAAGTACTCCAGATATAACAAACTGACCCTAGCCCCCCGACACATAAACTACTGCAGCATAAATACTGGAGGCTGAGACAGGAGGGGTCAGGAGACACTGTGGCCCCATCCAATGATACCCCCGGACAGGGCCAAACAGGAAGGATATAACCCCACCCAATTTGCCAAAGCACATCCCCCACACCACTAGAGGGATATCTTCAACCACCAACTTACCATCCTGAGACAAGGCCGAGTATAGCCCACAAAGATCTCTGCCACGGCACAACCCAAGGGGGGCGCCAACCCCGTACACAGTACGACATTTAATTCCCATTTATATTCATGCATTTTGGTAAAAGTACATTTTCCCTATGTCACCTGGCACAGCAATCATGTTACTTGCAAAGAAATTCAATTGAAATGGTATTATGGTCTTGTTCAACATTGCAGCCGACAGTGTAGGCAACTGCTGACTGACTGATTGATCTATTTATCCATGATACATTACGGATTTGAATGAAAACAGCCATTTGACACGTTAGAGCGGATACATTTGTTCAAATTCCAAAGTGTGTTGCCTTATGGGGATAACAATTGTCCGACTTGCGACTGCATGAACTTTACAAATGTCATGAAGTTTTGACTGCAAGTTTATGCAGTTGCTCTTTACCAATTTCATCCTGCAGCCATCGCCTGCATTGTGGGAGGCTCAATTGTCACCCAATCATAAGGGTGTTTTATTTGACCCACGTGAACGTGACCAAAGACATGACTGAAACGAACTAACTTTGCACAATTCATGTATACAGTGGACAAATTACTGGGCGCGTTTGAGTGGTAATGCGAAAGTAGTCGACTGTAGACGGAAGTCGACAAGTAAATTCGGGGGAAGTACATACGCACCGATAGCAAGTCAAGACAACTTCTGCTGTTTCTAGAAAATGCGACAAAGGCAGACATGGCATTTGCCTTTGTTATTGCCGATGAAGTGGGCGCTATCGAAATTCCACTTCTCATACACGAAGCTCAACATGATCAACATGGTCCAAGGAATGAATATCCTGATGACAAGGACATTAGATACCAGCCCAAGTTCTTTCTAACATTCAAGACTTGTTTTGTATTTTTGTTTGGTTTTCTCAAAACATAACCATGTAGTGAGTGCATAGAATGAGACATAGAATGAGACATATAGGTGTTTTTGCAGCATATTGAAAAGCTATGTTTGCCATTACTTCATGCCCTTGTACCTTCCTTATTATTATGTTATTGTGCAACATGGAATTGTAACAGATGTGATTAAATGGAGTCCACAAAGATTCTTACTGTATGGTAATTGATTGCATGTCAGCATCATTACAGCCTGTGGTGTAGGTTTATCTCTTTAATTCTCAACCTTTATGTTGCTTTTGTCAGTAAGCATGTGAAGAACATAACTTAATTTAATCACATGAAGGACAAAACACTCACTGTACAGAAATTATTTAAGCTATACAGTGGCAAGAAAAAGTATGTGAAATCTTTGGAATGATCTGGATTACTGCATGAATTGGTCATAAAATGTCATCGTCTAAGATACAACAATAGACATACAGTGTGCTTAAACGAATAACACACAAATTATTGTATTTATCTTGTCTATATTGAATACATAATTTAAACATTCACAGTGTAGGTTGGAAAAAGTATGTGAACCCCTAGGCTAATGACTTCTCCAAAAGCTAATTGGATTCAGGAGTCAGCTAACCTGGATGGAGTCTAATCAATTAAATGAGATTGGAGATCAAACAAATGTATTTAAAAAGCCCTTCTTCCATCAGCTGATATCTCAAAGTGCTGTACAGAAACTGTACTGTGGGGTCAGATGTTGGTTAGAGCTGGCCTGCCCTATAAAAAACACTCACAACATTTGAGTTTGCTATTCACAAGATACATTGCCTGACGTGAACCATGCCTCGAACAAAATAGATCTCAGAAGACCTAAGATTAAGAATAGTTGACTTGCAAAAAGCTGGAAAGGTTACAGAAGTATCTCTAAAAGCCTTGATGTCAATCAGTCCACGGTAAGACAAATTGTCTATAAATGGAGAAAGTTCAGCACTGTTGCTACTCTCCCTAGGTGTGCCCGTTCTGCAAAGATGACTGCAAGAGCACAGCGCAGAATGCTCAATGAGGTTAAAAATAATCCTACAATGTCAGCTAAAGACTTACAGAAATATGGAATATGCTAACATCTCTGTTGACGAGTCTACGACACGTAAAACACTAAATATGAATAGGGTTTATGGGAGGACACCACGGAAGAAGCCACTGTTGTCCACAAAAACATTCATAGGACACAACATTATACTAACAACTAAATTAATACATTAGCTATGCTGTCACAAGTAGAATATTTTATTTATCTATGTTATACATTTGGATCAAATGTAGGCCTAAGTAATTACATTGTAAGGATACAGCATTAAAGCTCTAAATAGTCATCTACCCAGAAAAGTCAACAAGCATAACCAATGATAGGTGGTGACATCAACCATTTGTGAGCATGTAGTGCCTTTTGCTTCCAAAAAAACAGAAGGTCGTCTCCCACAATGCTTTGGTTCCAACTTCAAGTTGCAATTGGTGAGGTGCAACTGCAGACATTTGTATACCCATAATGCAACACACTTTGAAAAGCGATGACTGGCGTTTGTCAACATCTTGACAAAATGTGATATTTGAAGCTTCCTCTAACCAATTGATAGTGCAATGTACAATAGTACAATATACAGTACCAGTAAAATGTTTGGACACACCTACTCATTCAAGGGTTTATTTTTACTATTTTCCACATTGTAGAATAATAGTGAAGACATCAAAACTATGAAATAACACGTATGGAATCATGTAGTAACCAAAAAAGTGTTAAACAAATCTAAATATATTTTTTATTTGAGATTCTTCAAAGTAGCCACCGTTTGCCTTGATGCAGCTTTGCACACTCTTGGCATTCTCTCAACCAGCTTCACCCGGAATACTTTTCCAACAATCTTGAACGAGTTCACACATATGCTGAGGACTTGTTGGCTGCTTTTCCTTCACTCTGTGGTCCAACTCATCCAAAACCATCTCAATTGGAATGTCAGTGGAAATGCTTTTATGCGCAAAAGTGAAAAATGTTGCCGACGGATAGGGCTTCCGTGCTTTTAGTTCTTAGGAAACTTTGCAATATTTTGTTTTTTTATGTGTTATTTCTTACATTATTAGCCCAGGAATTATTTTGTGTAATTACATACAGCCGGGAAGAACTTTTTGATGTAGAGTGGCAGTAACTTACCAGCATTACCAGCAGTATGACCAGGAATATGACTTTCCCGAATCGAATCCTTAGCTCGTACCCCCCAGGGCAATTGAACTGATTCCAGAGGCTGTTCCAAAACACCGCAGATGGAAAAGAGGTACTCGGAGTGGACTTTTAGTCCAACTCAGGAGGCGCGCACACCACCCACCGCTTCTGAGTATATTACTCGCTAATGTTCAGTCTCTGGATAATAAAGTTGACGAGTTCAGGGCGAGGATTTCCTTCCAGAGAAACATCATGGGTAGTAACATACTCTGTTTCACAGAAACATGGCTCTCTCGGGATATACTGTCTGAGTCCGTACAGCCAGCTGAGTTCTCAGTTCATCACGCAGACTGGAATAAATATCCCTCCGGGAAGTAGAAGGAAGGGTGTGTATGTTTCATGATTAACTACTATTAATCATACTACTACAATTACACAGTAATTGTGATAACATACAGGAAGTCCTTTTGTGCAACCGACCTAGAATACCTCACAATCAAATGCCGACCGTATTACCTCCCAAAATAATTCTCTACGGTTATAGTCACAGCCGTGTACAGTGCCTTGCAAAATTATTCACCCCCCTTGGCATTTTTCCTATTTTGTTGCATGACAACCTGTAATTTAAATAGATTTTTATTTTTATTTAATGTAATGGACATACACAAAATAGTTAAAATTGGTGAAGTGAATTTTTTTTTAATACTTGTTTTCAAATGTTTAAAAAAATCTATCAGAACTGAAAAGTGGTCCATGCATATGTATTCACCCCCTTTTCTATTAAGCACCTAAATAAGATCTGGTGCAATTAATTACCTTCAGAAGTCACATAATTAGTTAAATAAAGTCCACCTGTGTGCAATCTAAGTGTCACATGATCTGTCACATGATCTCAGTATATATACATGTATTCTGAAAGGCCCCAGAGTCTGCAACACCACTAAGCAAGGGACACCACCAAGCAAGCGGCACCATGAAGACTTAGGAGCTCTCCAAACAGGTCAGGGACAAAGTTGTGGAGAAGTACAGATCAGGGTTGGTTTATAAAACAATATCAGAAACTGAACATCCCACAGAGCACCATTAAATCCATTATCATTTTTTTTTAAAGAATATGGCACCACAACAAACCTGCCAAGAGAGGGCCACCCACAAAAACTCACAGACCAGGCAAGGAGGGCATTAATCAGAGAGGCAATAAAGAGACCAAAAATAACCCTGAAGGAGCTGCAAAGATCCACAGCGGAGATTGGAGTATCTGTCCATAGGGCCACTTGAAGCCATACACTCCACAGAGCTGGGCTATACGGAAGTAGGGCCAGAAATAAAAACCATTGCTTAAAGAAAAAAATAAGCAAACACGTTTGGCATTCGCCAAAAGGCATGTGGGAGAATCCCCAAACATATGGAAGAAGGTACTCTGATCAGATGAGATTAAAATGTAGCTTTTTGGCCATCAAAGAAAACATTATCTTTGGTGCAAACCCAACACCTCTCATCACCCCGAGAACTCCATCCCCACAGTGAAGGATGGTGGTGACAGCATCATGCTGTGGGGATGTTTGTCAGCGGCAGGGATTGGGAAACTGGTCAGAGTTGAAGGAATGATGGATGGCGCTAAATACAGGGAATTCTTGAGGGAAACCTGTTTCAGTCTTCAAGAGATTTGAGACTGTGACGGAGGTTCACCTTCCAGCAGGACAATAACCCTAAGCATACTGCTAAAGCAACACTCAAGTGGTTTAAGGGGAAACATGTAAATGTCTTGGAATGGCCTAGTCAAAGCCCAGACCTCAATCCAATTGAGAACATGTAGTATGACTTAAAGATTGCTGTAAACCAGCGGAACCCATCCAACTTGAAGGAGCTGAAACAGTTTTTCCTTGAAGAATGGCTAGATGTGCCAAGTTTATAGAGACATACCCCAAGAGACTTGCATCTGTAATTGCTGCAAAAGGTATTGACTGGGGGGGGGGGGGGGGGGTGAATAGTTATGCACGCACAAGTTTTCTGTTTTTTTGTCTTATTTATTGTTTCACATTAAAAATATATTTTGCATCTTCAAAGTGGTAGGCATATTGTGTAAATCAAATGATACAAATCCCCCCAAAATCTATTTTAATTCCAGGTTGTAAGGCAACAAAATATGAAAAATGCGAAGACGGGTGAATACTTTCGCAAGCCACTGTATATACCCCCTCAAGCCGATACCACGACAGCCCTCCAAGAACATCACTGGACTTTATGCAAACTGTAAACCACATGGCCTGAGGCCATATTTAATGTAGCTGGGGATTTTAACAAAGTCAATTTGAAAAATATGTTACCGAAGTTCTATCAACACATTGACTGTAGTACTCGTGCTGCTAAAACACTCGACCACTACTACTCCAACTTCCGGGATGCTTACAAGGCCCTCCCCCGCCATCCCTTCTGCAAATCTAATCACAATTTTTCCATTTTGCTCCTCCCTTCCTATAGGCAGAAACTCAAACAGGAGGTACCTGTGCTAAGGACTGGTCTGACCAATCGTATCAAGATTGTTTTGATCACACGGACTGGGATATGTTCCGGGCAGCGTCCGAGAACAACATAGACCAATACAGTGATACGGTGGCTGAGTCCATCAGAAAGTGTATAGGAGATGTTGTTCCCACTGTGACTATTAAAACCTACCCTAACAAGAACCTGTGGATAGATGACAGCATTCGTGCAAAACTGAAAGTGCGAACCACTGCATTTAACCATGTCAAGGTGACTGGGAATATGGCCGAATACAAATAATGTAGTTATTCCCTCCGTAAGGCAATCAAACACGCAAAACGTCAGTAAAGAGACAAAGTGGAGTCGCAATTCAATGGCCCAGACATGAGATGTATGTGGCAGGGTCTACAGACAATCACGGACTACAAAGGAAAAACCAGCCACACCGCGGACACCTGACGTCTTGCTTCCGGACAAGCTAAACATCTTCTTCGCCTGCTTTGGGGATAATACAGATGTTGCCCGCTATTTTGTGGTCTCTCCTTCTCCATGGCTGACATGAGTAAGGCATTTAAGCGTGTTAACCCTCGCAAAGCTGCCGGCCCAGACGGCATCCCTAGCTGCGTCCTCAGAGCATGCGCATACCAGCTGGCTGGAGTGTTTATGGACATGTTCAATATCTCCCTATCCAAGTCTGTTGTCCCCACATACTTCAAGATGGAAGTACTTCATACTTCCATCTGGAAAAGAGGAATACCCATGTAAGAATGCTGTTCATTGACTATAGCTCAGCATTCAACCCCATAGTACCCTCCAAGCTCATCATTAAGTTTGAGGGGTCAACTGGGTCCTGGGCTTCCTGACGGGCCGCCCCCAGGTGGTGAAGATAGAAAGCAACATCTCCACCGATGATCCTCAACAATGGGGCCCCACAAGGACGCGTCCTAAGCCCCGTCCTGCATTCCCTGTTCACCAATGACTGTGTGGCCACGCATGCCTCCAACTCCATCATCAAGTTTGCAGATGACACAACAGTAGTAGGCATGATGACCAACAATGACGAGACAACCTACAGGGAGGAGGTCAGGGCCCTGGGAGTGTGGTGCAAGGAAAATAACCTCTCAACCAACATCAACAAAACTAAGGAGCTGATCGTGGACTTCAGGAAACAGCAGAGGGAGCACCCCCTATCCACATCGACGGGACTGCAGTGGAGAAGGTGGAAAGCTTCAAGTTCCTCGGGGGACAGATCACTGACAAACTGAAATGGTCCACCCACACAGACAGTGCGGTGAAGAAGGCGCAACAGCGCCTTTTCAACCTCAGGAGGCTGAAGAAATTTGTCCTGGCACCTAGAACCCTTACAAACCTCTACATATGCACATTTGAGAGCATTCTGTCGGGCTGTATCACCGCTTGGTATGGTAACTGCACCGCCTGCAACCGCAGGGCTCTCCAGAGGGTGGTGCAGTATGCCCATGTAACCGATGTGAAATGGCTAGCTAGTTAGCGGGGTGCGCGCTAATAGTGTTTCAATCGGTGACGTCACTAGCTCTGAGACCTTGAAGTAGTGGTTCCCCTTGCTCTGCGGCTTTTGTGGAGCGATGGGTAACAATGCTTCGTGGGTGTCAGTTGTCTATGTGTGCAGAGGGTCCCTGGTTCGAGCCTGGGTTGGGGTGAGGGGATGGACTAAAGTTAAACTGATACACCCAACACATCACCGGGGGCAAACTACCTGCACTCCAGGAAACCTACAGTACCCGATGTCACTGGAAGGCCAAAAATATAATCAAGGATAACAACCACCTGAGCCACTGCCTGTTCACCCTGCTAGCATCCAGAAGGCGAGATCAGTACAGGTGCAGCAAAGCTGGGACCGAGAGATTGAAAAACAGCTTCTATCTCAAGGCCATCAGACTGCTAAACAGCAATCACAAACTCAGAGAGGCTGCTGCCTACATGGAGACCCAATCACTGGTCACCTTAACAAATGGATCACTAGTCACTTTAAACAATGCCACTTTAAATAATGCCACTTTAATAATATTTACATATCTTACATTACTCATATCATATATATATATACTGTATTTTATACCATCTATTGCACCTTGCCTATGCCGCTCGGCCATTGCTCATCCATATATTTATATGTACATATACTCATTCACCCCTTTTATATTTGTGTGTATTGGGTAGTTGTTGGGAATTGTTAGATTACTTGTTAGATATTACTGCACTGTCGGAACCAGAAGCACAAGCATTTCGCTACACTCGCATTAACATCTGCTAACCATGTTTATGTGACAAATAAAATTTTATTTGATTTTGATTTGATACTATCCAATTTTCCTTATGCATGCTTTATATGGCAAGCTATATATCACTCAAACAGGTATTCCTCAAAAACTTTTTTTCCCACTTTTTTTTATTTTTTAAAGGCTAAATAAAGAAATGGCACTACAGACACATCAAAAAATAACCCAAATAATTTATGTTTCACTGTGGATTATCTGACTCTCTACAGATCCATCATCCTGACTGTTAAACTGGTGCTTGGATTGTAGTTGGAGTACTGTTAAATCTCTGACAGGTGGCGCCAAACTCATGTTCTTTCTGGATATTACAGTATTTTGTCATGCAGGTTTTCAATAGAACAGCGTAATCTGGTTATGAACAACAAAGGAATTATGAGATTATGTGATCATGTCAGTGCTTATTCAATCCATGTATAATATCAACATCAGGGTGGTATGACTCAGAACCAGTGGTACTCTCCATCAGGAATACTGTAGACTAGAGGTAGATCTGACACCACCACCACCACCAGCAGCAGTATCAAACCAAATCAAATCAAATGTTATTTGTCACATGCGCCAAACACATCAGGTGTAGACCTTACCGTAAAATGCTTACTTACAAGCCCTTAACCAACAATGCAGTTTTAAGAAAATAGAGTTTACTAAATAAACTAAAGTAAAATAATGCAAATAGTCCGGGTGGCCATTTGGTTACTATGGTCAATTAAAGAGAGTACTAAAATGCTATTTGGCCCTGAACAGACGGTACACAGTGGCAGAATACCTGACCACTGTGACTGACCCAAACTTAAGGAAAGCTTTGACTATGTACAAACCCTCCCTAACCCAGACAACACTGGGCCAATTGTGCGTCGCCCCATGGACCTCCTGGGCGCGGCCAGCTGCTACAGAGCCTGGGCTCGAACCCAGAGTCTCTGGGGGCACAGCTAGCACTGCGATGCCTTAGACCACTGAGGCCGGTTGGGGAATGTTTTAATAGACACTGTGGGAACAACATCACCGATGCACTTGCTAATAAACTCGCTCGCCGAATCAGCGTATTCATCAATGTTATTGTCTGACGCTATGCGGAACATACCCAGTCCACGTGATCGAAGCAATCTTGAAGCGTGGAATCCGATTGGTCGGACCAGCATTGGACAGACCTGAGCACGGGCGTTTCCTGTTTTAGTTTCTGTCTATAGGCTGGGAGAAACAAAATGGAGTCGTGGTCAGATTTTCCGAAAGGAGGGCGGGGGAGGGCTTTATATGCGTCGTGGAAGTTATAATAACAATGATCCAGGGTTTTGCCAGCCCGGGTCGCGCATGCTGATCAAATTTAGGGAGCCTTGTTTTCAGATTAGCCTTGTTAAAATCCCCAGCTACAATAAATGCAGCCTCAGGATATGTGTTGTCCAGTTTACATAGAGTCAAATGAAGTTATTTCAGGGCCATCGATGTGTCTGCTTGAGGTGTGATATACACGACTGTGATTATGATCGAAGAGAATTCTCTTGGTAGATAATGCAGTCGACATTTGATTGTAAGGAGTTCTAAGTCAGGTGAACAAAAGGACTTGAGTTCCTGTATGTTGTTATGATCACACCACGTCTCGTTAATCATAAGGCATACACCCCCGCCCTTCGTCTTACCAGAGAGATGTTTGTTTCTGTCGGCATGATGGTGAAGATGCCAGGTGGCTGTACCGCTGTACTATGATGACGTATCCCGAGTGAGCCATGTTTCCATGAAACAAAGAACGTTACAATCTCTGATGTCTCTCTGGAAGGCAACCCTTGCTCGGATTTCGTCTACCTTGTTGTCAAGAGACTGGACATGGTGAGTAGTAAACTCGGGAGAGGTGCGCGATATGCCCGTCTACGGAACCTGACCAGAAGACCGCTCCATCTGCCCCTTCTGCGGGGCCGTTGTTTTGGGTCGCCGGCTGGGATCCAATCCATTGTCCTGGGTGGTGGACCAAACAGAGGATCCGCTTCGGGAATGTCGTATTCCTGGTCGTAATGTTGGTGAGTTGACATTGCTCTTATATCCAGTAGTTCCTCCTGA
This sequence comes from Oncorhynchus kisutch, assembly GCF_002021735.2. Taxonomy (NCBI): domain Eukaryota; kingdom Metazoa; phylum Chordata; class Actinopteri; order Salmoniformes; family Salmonidae; genus Oncorhynchus; species Oncorhynchus kisutch. The sequence continues at coordinate 22,181,105 of NC_034186.2, read as the reverse complement.
CTGTATGTCGTTAAACCTAATATTTCTTGGGGTAACAATGTAAGAAATAACACATAAAAAAACAAAATACTGCATAGTTTCCTAGGAACGAGAAGCGAGGCGGCCATCTCTGTCGGCGCCAGAAGTCGGAAGATATATACATAATATGACATTTGTAATGTCTTTATTGTTTTGGAACTTTTGTGAGTGTAATGTTCACTGTTCATTTTTATTGTTTATTTCACTTAACATATATTTCCCATGCCAATAAAGCCCCTTGAATTGAATCAATAAGTGCATCTATGATGCCGTCCCCACAGTGACCATACGTACAAACCCCAACCAGAAGCCATGGATTACAGGCAACATCTGCACTGAGGTAAAGGCTAGAGCTGCCACTTTCAAGGAGCGGGACTCTAACCCGAAAGCTTATAACAAATCCTGCTATGCCCTCCGATGAACCATCAAACAGGCAAAGCGTCAATACAGGACTAAGATTGAATCGTACTACACCGGCTCTGACGCTTGTCGGATGTGGCAGAGCTTAAAAACATTACAGACTACAAAGGGAAGCACAGCCGACAGCTGCCCAGTGACACGAGCCTACCAGACGAGCTAAACTACGTCTATGCTCTCTTCGATGCAAATAACACTGAAACATGCATGAGAGCACCAGCTGTTCTGGAAGACTGTGTGATCACGGTCTCTGCAGCCGATGAGAGTAAGACCTTTAAACAGGTCAACATTCACGAGGCCGCAGGGCCAAACGGATTACCAGCATGTGTACTGTGAGCATGCGCTGACCAGCTGGCAAGTGTCTTTACTGACAGTTTTAATCTTTCCATGTCCGAGTCTGTAATACCAACATGTTTTAAGCAGACCACCATAGTGCCTGTGCCCAAGAACACTAAGGTAACCTGCCTAAATGACTTCCAAACCGTAGCACTCATGTCTTTCGCCATGAAGTGCTTCAAAAGGCTGGTCATGACTCCCTTCAACACCATTATCCCAGAAACCCTAGACCCACGCCAATTTGCATACCACCCAACAGATCCACAAATTATGCAATCTCTATTGCACTCCACACTGCCCTTTCCCACCAGGACAAAAGGAAAACCTATGTGAGAATGCTGTTCATTGACTACAGCTCAGCGTTCAACACCATAGTGCCCTCAAAACTCATCAATAAGCTAATGACTAAACACTTCCCTCTGCAACTGGATCCTGGACTTCCTGACGGGCCGGGTGGTAAGGGTAGATAACAACACATCCGCCATGCTGATCTTCAACACAGGGCCCCTCAAGGGTGTGTGCTCAGTCCCCTCCTGTTCTCCCTGTTCACTCATGACTGCACAATCAGGCACAATCAGGCATGACTCCAACACCATCATTAAGTTTGCCGATGACACAACAGTCGCCTGATCACCGACAATGACGAGACAGCCTATACGGAGGAAGTCAGAGACCTGGCCCTGTGGTGCCAGAACAACAACCTCTCCCTGAACGTGATCAAGACAAAGGAGATGACTGTGGACTACAGGAAAAAGAGGACCGAGCACGCCCCCATTCTCATCGACGGGGCTGCAGTGGAGCAGGTTGAGAGCTTCAAATTCCTTGGTGCCCATATCACCAACAAAATAACATGGTCCAAGCACACCAAGACAGTCGTGAAGAGGGCACGACACAACCTATTCCCCCTCAGGATACTTAAAAGATTTGGTATGGGTCCTCAGATCCTCATAAGGTTCTACAGCTGCACCATCGAGAGCATCCTGACTGGTTGCATCACTGCCTGGTATGGAAATTGCTCGGCCTCCAACCATAAGGCACTACAGAGGGTAGTGCAAACAGCCCAGTACATCACCGGGACCAAGCTTCCTGCCATCCAGGACCTCTATACCAGGCGGTGTCAGAGGAAGGCCCTAAAAATTGTCAAAGACTCCAGCCACCCTAGTCATAGACTGTTCTCTCTGCTACCGCACAGCAAACGGTACCAGAGTGCCAAGTCTAGGTCCAAAAGGCTTCTAAACAACTTCTACCCCCAAGCCATAAGACTCCTGAACACCTAGTCAAATGGCTACCTAGAATATTTGCATTGTCCCCCCCTTCGTTTACACTGCTGCTACCCTCTGTTGTTATCATCTATGCATAGTCACTTTAATAACTCTACAAACATGTACGTATTACCTCAACTAACCGGTGCCCCCACACATTGACTCTGTACCGGTACCCCCCTGTATGTGGTGTTAATATTGTTATTTTACTGCTGCTCTTTAATTAATTGTTACTTTTATTTATTATTCTTATCTGTATTTTTTAACTGCATTGTTGGATAGGGGCTCGTAAGTAAGCATTTCACTGTAAGGTTTCACTGTTGTATTCGGCACATGTGACTGATAACATTTGACTTGATTTGATTTGAGAAACAAGATTCTCTGGTCTGATGAAACTAAGATTAAACTCTTTGGCCTGAATGCTAAGCGTCACGTCTGGAGGAAACCTGGCACCATCCTTACGATAAAGCATGGTGGTGGCAGCATCATGCTGTGGAGACGTTTTTCAGCGGCAGGATCAAGGGAATGATGAACGGAGCAAAGTACAGAGAGACTCTTGAATGAATGATGGAAACCTACTCCAGAGAGCTCAGGGCCTCAGACTGGGGCAAAGGTTCACCTTCCAACAGGACAACAACCCTAAGCACACAACCAAGAGTGGCTTCGGGACAAGTCTCAGAATGTCTTTGAGTGGCCAAGCCAGAGCCTGGACTTGAACCCGATCAAACATCTCTGGAGAGACTGTGCAGCGATGCTCCCCATCCAACCTGACAGAGCTTGCAGAGAAGAATGGGAGAAACTCCCCAAATACAGGTGTGCCAAGTTTGTAGCGTCATACCCAAGAATACTGAAGGTTGTATTAACTGCAGAAGGCGCTTCAACAAAGTATCAAATCAATCAAATCAAATCAATTTATATAGCCCTTCGTACATCAGCTGATATCTCAAAGTGCTGTACAGAAATCCAGCCTAAAAACCCCACACAGCAAGCAATGCAGGTGTAGAAGCACGGTGGCTAGGAAAAACTCCCTAGAAAGGCCAAAACCTAGGAAGAAACCTAGAGAGGAACCAGGCTATGAGGGTTGGCCAGTCCTCTTATGGCTGTGCTGGCTGGAGATTATAACAGAACATGGCCAAGATGTTCAAATGTTCATAAATGACTAGCATGAACAAATAATAATAATAATCACAGTAGTTGTCGAGGGTGCAGCAAGTCAGCACCTCAGGAGTAAATGTCAGTTGGCTTTTCATAGCTGATCATTAAGAGTATCTCTACCACTCCTGCTGTCTCTAGAGAGTTGAAAACAGCAGGTCTGGGACAGGTAGCACGTCCGGTGAACAGGTCAGGATTCAATAGCCGCAGGCAGAACAGTTGAAACTGGAGCAGCAGCACGACCAGGTGGACTGAGGACAGCAAGGAGTCATCATGCCAGGTAGTCCTGAGGCATGGTCCTGGGGCTCAGGTCCTCCGAGAGAGAGAAAGAAAGAGAGAATTGGAGAGAGCATACTTAAATTCACACAGGACACCGGATAAGACAGGAGAAGTACTCCAGATATAACAAACTGACCCTAGCCCCCCGACACATAAACTACTGCAGCATAAATACTGGAGGTTGAAACAGGAGGGGTCAGGAGACACTGTGGCCCCATCCGAAGATACCCCCGGACAGGGCCAAACAGGAAGGATATAACCCCACACACTTTGCCAAAGCACAGCCCCCACACCACTAGAGGGATATCTTCAACCACCAACTTACCATCCTGAGACAAGGCCGAGTATAGCCCACAAAGATCTCCGCCACGGAACAACCCAAGGGGGGGCGCCAACCCAGACAGGAAGATCACATCAGTGACTTAACCCACTCAAGTGACGCACCCCTTGAAAGAGCACCAGTAAGCCAATGACTCAGCCCCTGTAATAGGGCTAGAGGCAGAGAATACCAGTGGAAAGAGGGGAACTGGCCAGGCAGAGACAGCAAGGGCGGTTCGTTGCTCCAGAGCCTTTCCGTTCACCTTCACACTCCTGGGCCACACTACACTCAATCATATGACCCACTGAAGAGATGAGTCTTCAGTAAAGACTTAAAGGTTGAGACCGAGTTTGCATCTCTCACATGGGTAGGTAGACCCTTCCATAAAAATGGAGCTCTATAGGAGAAAGCCCTGCCTCCAGCTGTTTGCTTGGAAATTCTAGGGACAATTAGGAGGCCTGCGTCTTGTGACCGTAGCGTACATGTAGGTATGTACGGCAGGACCAAATCAGAGAGATAGGTAGGAACAAGCCCATGTAATGCTTTGTAGGTTAGCAGTAAAACCTTGAAATCAGCCCTTGCCTTGACAGGAAGCCAGTGTAGGGAGGCTAGCACTGGAGTAATATGATCAAATTTCTTGGTTCTAGTCAGGATTCTAGCAGCCGTATTTAGTGCTTTATCCGGGTAGCCGGAAAGTAGAGCATTGCAGTAGTCTAACCTAGAAGTAACAAAAGCATGGATACATTTTTCTGCATAATTTTTGGACAGAAAGTTTCAGATTTTTGCAATGTTATGTAGATGGAAAAAAGCTGTCCTTGAAACGGTCTTGATATGTTCGTCAAAAGAGAGATCAGGGTCCAGAGTAACGCAGAGCTCCTTCACAGTTTTATTTGAGACGACTGTACAACCATCAAGATTAATTGTCAGATTCAACAGAAGATCTCTTTGTTTCTTGGGACCTAGAACAAGCATCTCTGTTTTGTCCGAGTATAAAAGTAGAATGTTTGCAGCCATCCACTTCCTTATGTATGAAACACAGGCTTCTAGCGAGGGCAATTTGGGGGCTTCACCATGTTTCATTGAAATGTACAGCTGTGTGTCATCCGCATAGTAGTGAAAGTTAACATTATGTTTTCGAATGACATCCCCAAGAGGTAAAATATATAGTGAAAACAATAGTGGTCCTAAAACGGAACCTTGAGGAACACCAAAATGTACAGTTGATTTGTCAGAGGACAAACCATTCACAGAGACAAACTGATATCTTTCCGACAGATGAGATCTAAACCAGACCAGAACTTGTCCGGGTAGACCAATTTGGGTTTCCAATCTCTCCAAAAGAATGTGGTGATCGATGGTATCAAAAGCAGCACTAAGGTCTAGGAGCACAAGGACAGATGCAGAGCCTCGGTCTGATGCCATTAAAAGGTCATGTACCACCTTCACAAGTGCAGTCTCAGTGCTATGATGGGGTCTAAAACCAGACTGAAGAATTTTGTATACATTGTTTGTCTTCAGGAAGGCAGTGAGTTGTTGCGCAACAGCCTTTTCTAAAAATTTTGAGAGGAATGGAAGATTCGATATAGGCCGATAGTTTTTTATATTTTCTAAGTCAAGGTTTGGCTTTTTCAAGAGAGACTATTGCTGCCACTTTTAGTGAGTTTGGTACACATCCGGTGGATAGTGAGCCGTTTATTATGTTCAACATAGGAGGGCCAAGCACAGGAAGCAGCTCTTTCAGTAGTTTAGTTGGAATAGGGTCCAGGATGGAGCTTGAAGGTTTAGAGGCCATTATTATTTTCATCATTGTGTCAAGTGATATAGTACTAAAACACTTGTGTGTCTCTCTTGATCCTAGGTTCTGGCAGAGTTGTGCAGACTCAGGACAACTGAGCTGTGAAGGAATACGCAGATTTAAAGAGGAGTCCTTCATTTGCTTTCTAATAATCATGATATTTTCCTCAAAGAAGTTCATGAATTTATTACTGCTGAAGTAAAAGCCATCCTCACTTGGGGAATGCTGCTTTTTAGTTAACTTTGCCACAGTATCAAAAATAAATTTTGGATTGTTCTTATTTATTATGTACTTATTTTAATAAGGGCTCTTCGAAACTGCACGGTACTGTCTTTCCAAGCTAGTCGGAAGACTTCCAGTTTGGTGTGGCGCCATTTCCGTTCCAATTTTCTGGAAGCTCGGGTATTTTCTGTATACCAGGGAGCTAGTTTCTTATGAGAAATGTTTTTAGTTTTTAGGGGTCTAACTGCATCTAGAGTATTGCGCAAGGTTAAATTGAGTTCCTCAGTTAGGTGGTTAACTGATTTTTGTCCTCTGACGTTCTTGGGTAGGCAGAGGGAGTCTGGAAGGGTATCAAGGAATCTTTGTGTTGTCTGTGAATTTATAGCACGACTTTTGATGCTCCTTGGTTGGGGTCTGAGCAGATTATTTGTTGCAATTGCAAACGTAATAAAATGGTAGTCCGGTAGTCCAGGATTATGAGGAAAAACATTAAGATCCACAACATTTATTCCATGGGACAAAACTAGGTCCAGAGTATGACTGTGACAGTGAGTAGGTCCAGAGACATGTTGGACAAAACCCACTGAGTCGATGATGGCTCCGAAAGCCTATTGGAGTGGGTCTGTGGACTTTTCTATGTGAATATTAAAGTCACCAAAAATTAGAATATTATCTGCTATGACTACAAGGTCCGATAGGACCGAGTACTGAGTAAAGGGTCTGAATACTTATGTAATTTGATATTTCATTTTTGTATTTTTTATCAATTTGCAACAAATCCTTAACCTGTTTTTGCTCTATCATTGTGGTGTATTGTGTGTAGATTGATGAGAAAAAAAATTATGTAATCAATTTTTTTACTTATTATTTTTTTTAAAGTAAAGTGGTGTGAATACTTTCCTGAATGCACTGTAGGGCTAAAGGCCGAGACAATAAGAAGACAGTGGCAGATATATTCAACCACACGTTTGTTTGATCACAAAACCGGAGAGCAGCCTCTGTCCGGTGAAGTCCACAAAGCATATTGCATGTAATAAACAATTACAGGCCCTACAGCATGTTCAAGCAAGTTAATGTTTCTGACATTTTCAGGGGCAGTAAACAGCTATTCATTTAGAACCATGTAGAGTTACCACAAGTCGCAAAGAAAACAGGAGCTGCTTCCACTATTCCAGCACCATTTCAACTTCAACATTTCAACAACATCAAATCACCTCTGCTTACAGTGACAACTAAAAGATACCAAAAACAATTTAGTCCAATCAACGTAAGCTAAACATGATGTGGCTGTCCATAGTTCTGTGTGTGTGTGTGTGTGTGTGTGTGTGTGTGTGTGTGTGTGTGTGTGTGTGTGTGTGTGTGTGTGTGTGTGTGTGTGTGTGTGTGTGTGTGTGTGTGTGTGCGTGCTTGCATGTTGACTCACCCTACTTGCATGGAAATGGAGGACAAGAACCAGAGGACAAGAACACAATGAGATGCAACAACTCAAGTTGTTTCTGTCAATGATGTATGCTCTCAGTGCGATATGATAGTAGTTAGGCCAAATCCAAATTGACACTTTTTTTGGGGTGTGCCAGGACCATTCACAGTTGAGCTCACTCAGTTAAGCTCAACTCTGATTGGCTATTATTGTATACGTTTTTTATCAATGGAGGCCAAATGCTCGCTGGCTTCCCTTGCATTCAATGCTACAGGCGGCAACAATGTCATACTCTTTTGGACCAGACAGCATCAGATAGATAACCTACACATACAGAGACAGAGGGGCGCTGTTTTGCTCGCTCTGATTCTTTCTCCAGTGAGATACATTCGGCTTCTTGTGAATTGAAGGAACATTATGAAACACAGAGAGACGAAAGATTAATTATTTAATGTTTTAGATTTTTGTATTTGTCAATTGTTTGGGGTAAGGCTTGCTTCCCTTGGCATCCATGATTACATGCTACTGCTGTGGTGCAGTGGGCTTGCTGACAGGCACTGGGCTGGGGTGCAGTGGGCTTGCTGACAGGCACTGGGCTGGGGTGCAGTGGGCTTGCTGACAGGCACTGGGCTGGGGTGCAGTGGGCTTGCTGACAGGCACTGGGCTGGTGTGCAGTGTGCTTGCTGACAGGCACTGGGCTGGGGTGCAGTGGGCTTGCTGACAGGCACTGGGCTGGGGTGCAGTGGGCTTGCTGACAGGCACTGGGCTGGGGTGCAGTGGGCTTGCTGACAGGCACTGGGCTGGTGTGCAGTGTGCTTGCTGACAGGCACTGGGCTGAGGTGCAGTGGGCTTGCTGACAGGCACTGGGCTGTGGTGCAGTGGGCTTGCTGACAGGCACTGGGCTGGGGTGCAGTGGGCTTGCTGACAGGCACTGGGCTGGGGTGCAGTGGGCTTGCTGACAGGCACTGGGCTGGGGTGCAGTGGGCTTGCTGACAGGCACTGGGCTGGTGTGCAGTGTGCTTGCTGACAGGCACTGGGCTGAGGTGCAGTGGGCTTGCTGACAGGCACTGGGCTGGTGTGCAGTGTGCTTGCTGACAGGCACTGGGCTGAGGTGCAGTGGGCTTGCTGACAGGCACTGGGCCGGGGTGCAGAATTGTGCTTTCTAACAGGAACTGGGACTCGGGCTGCAGTCAGAATCACTGCACAGCTGCACTGTGCGCCTGTCACGCACCTCTGTGTTCTGTGTTCTGGAACATTACACCATGTGCCTCAGTGCCTCCGTGGAGACACCACCTCAGAGCAACGATAATACACTGACTATAGTATTCCTCATAGAAGGTATTCAAATGCTCTAACCTGGGCATTTGCTACAATTCTAATGTTGGGATAAAGCAGAACATACAAATCCAATGGGCTTTCGTTAACATTGGACAATAAAGTAATCTTTACACTAATCTTAGGTGAGTGTACACATCAGACCAATGCACAGTCTTAGCTGGAGAAGGAATCCCTGAGAGGTTAGAGCCTCCCACTATTGTCCTCAAAGGTCCCCATGCTAACTCAGCAGATCTCCACAATGACTCAGGGAAACAGATCAACTGTGTGTGTCCAAAATCGCACCCTATTCAAAATGGCACCCTATTCCCTGTATAGTGCACTACTTTTGACCAAAGCCATACGGGCCCTGGTCAATAGTAGTGCACTATATAGGGAATATGCTGCCATTTGTTAGGGATGTTTATCTGAGACTCTTAAGCCACTTAATAGCTTGTTGTACAGCCCAGTGTAGATAAGCAGTGCTTGATTTGGTATGGAAGAAGTGGAGGACCAGTCTTTTTACAAGTCGGTCCATTAGACTGTGTTCACCGAAATTCACAAATTACATTATGCTACAGAAACCTCTGATTATTTACTGTTAACGGTTTATACACGTTTTCCATGACTCCTCCATTACTTTTAACCAAATTATCATGACTATTATTATTATTCCAAATAAAACATATTGTCATTTAGAGCATTTATTTGCAGAAAATGACAACTGCAAATAGCAAAAACGATAGGGTGCTGTCAGACCTCGAATAATGCAAAGAAAATAAGTTTATATTAATTTTTAAACAACACAAGACTAATGAGTTCAGAAATCAATATTTGGTGGAATAACCCTGATTTTCAATCACAGCTTTCATGCCTCTTGGCCTGCTCTCCACCGGTCTTTCACATTGATGTTGGGTGACTTTATGCCACTCCTGGCGCAAATATTCAAGCAGCTCGGCTTTGTTTGATGGCTTGCGACCATCCATCTTCCTCTTGATCACATTCCAGAGGTTTTCAATGGGGTTCAAGTCTGGAGATTGGGCTGGCCATGACAGGGTCTTGATCTGGTGGTCATCCATCCACACCTTGATTGACCTGGCTGTGTGGCAGGGAGCATTGTCCTGCTGGAAAAACCAATCCTCAGAGTTGGGGAACATTGTCAGAGTAGAAGGAAGCAAGTTTTCTTCAAGGACAACCTTGTACGTGGCTTAATTCATGCGTCCTTCACAAAGACAAATCTGCCCGATTCCATCCTTGCTGAAGCACCCCCAGATCATCACCAATCCTCCACCAAATTTCACAGTGGGTGCGAGATACTGTGGCTGTAGGCCTCTCCAGGTCTCGCAACCACTGTGAAATTTAGTGGAGGATCGGTGATGATCAACCTTTTTGCCAGGGTGTGTGAATCAGCGATAGACTACTTTGTTTTTATAGAGGAAGCAATTCCCCAAAAATGAAAAAGTGCTGGTATGGTGTTCTGGACAGCTCCAGTCCAAGTCAAGCACTGCAGATAAGGCAACACTGGGCTTCATTGACCTATTGAGGTAAACACTATTGGCTGCTATTCTTTCTGCATGTTTATTCAGTTAATACACACACACACACACACACACCAACACTTTGCATCTGGTCCAACACATAGCATGCACAGCCCTTCTAGTCGGATCTGCCCTGGCCAAAGGACCAGGTTTTTTGTAGATACACACACTCTCTCTTTCTCTTATTATCTCTCTTCCAACCTCCTCTCTCCCTCAGACAATGCTGTGGTTGTGGAACCAGCCTCTGGTCTTGGAGCAGACCTGTTGGATCTCTACCAGAGAGGAAACGGATCTTACATCAGCATCCGTGGGGGAACAGGTCTTCTCCTGTCACAGGTAATCAATCATCAATAAATCAATCATTCCAATGTATTACTGTAAGCCCTTTTTGCATCGGCAGTGGTCATAAAGGGACAGTAACTTTGCCTAGACCCCACAGAGTCAGCAGAAGAACTGTGTCCAGGAAGAACTTCCTAGAAGGAAGAAACCTAGTAACATAAGAAAGTCTAAAGGTTTCATTCATCAATATTTATGTAGGAGAATGCCTATGATTGCTTTGTTTTGTTTTTATCTCCTACACAAAAGGTCTCCTGGGACGTATCAAACCTCTGTACATCTCAATTGCTCCTCGATCTGTGCGTAGTTGGATACAACTCAATAGGTCGTAGGTGTATTATGTTCAGAAAGCGGTTATAGATGATAACATCACGGCAACATAGAACAATTCTCATGTATTATATAGACTTTTACTGATGCTCCAACATGCCTTGCCTGGTGGGTAGTTCCTCGTGATAGTGGTAAACATGCAAGGCCCTTTGGAAGTGGAATGAGTAGAGATACTGCTATAGATCTGCTTACACTGCTGATACATACTGATGTGCTTCTTCTACATTCATAGTATGATACCATGTAAACTCCGCAAAAAAGGAAACGTCCTCTCACAGTCAACAGCATTTTTTTTCAGCAAACTTAAATATTGTAAATATTGTATGAACATAACAAGATTCAAGAACTGAGACATAAACTGATCAAGTTCCACAGACATGTGACTAGTAGAAATTGAATAATGTGTCCCTGAACAAAGAGGGGATCAAAATCAAAAGTAACAGTCAGTATCTGGTGTGGCCACCAGTTGCATTAAGTACTGCAGTTTTTTTTATTTATTTTTTTACCTTTATTTACTGCAGTGCATCTCCTCCTCATGGACTGCACCAGATTTGCCAGTTCTTGCTGTGAGATGTTACCCCAATCTTCCACCAAGGCACCTGCAAGTTCCTGGACATTTCTGGGGGGAATGGTCCCAGACGTGGTCCCAGACCATGGCAGAACACTGACATCCCTGTCTTGCAGGAAATCACGCACAGAACGAGCAGCATGGCTGGTGGCATTGTCATGCTGGAGGGTCATGTCAGGAAGAGCCGGCAGGAAGGGTACCACATGAGGGAGGAGGACGTCTTCCCTGTAACGCACAGCTTTTAGATTGCCTGCAATGACAGCCAGCTCAGTCCGATGATGCTGTGACACACCGCCTTAGACCATGACAGACCCTCCACCTCCAAAATGACCCCTCTGCAGAGTACAGGCCTCAGTGTAATGCTCATTCCTTAGACGATAAACGTGAATCTGACCATTACCCTGGTGAGACAAAACTGTGACTCGTCAGTGAAGAGCACTTTTTGCCAGTCCTGTCTGGTCCAGTGATGGTGGGTTTGTGCCCATAGGCGATGTTGTTGCCGGTGATGTCTGGTGAGGAGCTGCCTTGCAACAGGCCTACAAGCCCTCAGTCCAGCCTCTCTCAGCCTATTGCGGACAGTCTGAGCACTGATGGCGGGATTGTGCGTTCCTGGTGTAACTCGGGCAGTTGTTGTTGCCATCCTGCACCTGTCCTACAGGTGTGAAGTTCAGATGTACCAATCCTGTGCAGGTGTTGTTACACGTGGTCTGCCACTGCAAGGACGATCAGCTGTCCGTCCTGTCTCCCTGTAGCGCTGTCTTAGGCGTCTCATCTGCAGCCACATCTGCAGTCCTCATGCCTCCTTGCAGCATGCCTAAGGCACGTTCACGCATATGAGCAGGGACCCTGGGCATCTTTATTTTGGTGTTTTTCAGAGTCAGTAGACAGGCCTCTTTAGTGTCCTAAGTCTTAAATAACTTCTTAAATAACTGTGACCCTAATTGCCTACCGTGTCTTAATAGCCATTCCACAGGTGTATGTTCGTTAATTGTTTATGATTCATTGAACAAGCATGGGAAACAGTGTTTAAACCCTTTACAATGAAGATCTGTGAAGTTACTTGGATTTTTACAAATTAGCTTTGAAAGACAGTGTCCTGAAAAAGGGACGTTTCTTTTTGTGTCACACATGAAATCATGAGTGTTATGCATCTGCGTACAGAATTCACTTTTAAGGGAGATTTGCAGAGATTGCATTCCAAAATGTTAACCAATCTAAATAGTTGGATTTCAGTATAATCACAAATAAATGGTCATGGTTACTCATTCATTCTCCATTGACCTTTGAATCAAAAATCAACCCGAAATAGCTCCCCAGACCAGAATTTAATTAAAGCAATAATGTGAAACACTACCTTCTGTCTCTGTGTGACAAGATCTCGCTTATATACAGTATCTCCCATGTTTAGGTTATCATCATTCATTGATAAAAGCTAAGCTGTACCACTCAATCCCAGTCCTCAAGGCCAGAGTGTTTCACACAGCCATTACGCTGTGGTGAGGTCACTCAGTGGTGCAGAGGTAGGCTGCAAAGTAGTAACTGGCCTATAACCATGGAAACAGGTTTCTACCTCGCTGCCTCCTTGCCTGTGTTCAGGGGATCTACCCAGCCAGTCAGCCAGCCAGCCAACCAGCCAGTGAAATGCAGCACCTCTCCTTTCCTCTGTCAGATGAAAGTGGGGCAAGCCTTTTTTTTGTGTTACTATAGCATAGCACCATGCTGTGAGAGCCTTGACTGCCTGCTGAATCTGATCAGTATGGTAGCCCAGTGGTGCCTGCCTGCCTGCCTGCCTCTCTTCTCTCTCACTCCCCACTTCTATCCACACCACTCTACTGGGACTGAGCTGCGTGATTTCTTTCATCACTCCATCATCCATCCCTCTATCGCCACCTCCCTCTGTGGGGTGAAGAGAAGAGATATTCCCCTTCTCACGGAAACTGACTGACAATCCCAATCTAGAGCCTTTAACTTTCAGCAGAATATTAAGCAGCAGAGACTCCTACAGCTCATTGTATGGAGCAGGCTGAGTCACTCTTTCATTAGACACACAGAAGGACATGTTTCACACAGTAGGCTGACAGTGCTAATAAAGTACCTTAGTGTGGAGTACACTACTGCACCACCATGACCACGCTATGTGAAATGTCTTTAGTGTCTCCCAATAAGTGTGGCCAATGTTCTTAATATTATTGTCTGCCATTTAGCAGACGCTTTTATCCGACTTAGTCATGTGTGCATACATTTTCATATGGGTGGCCCCAGCGAGATAGCAGCCAGTGTTTAAGTAATAGAGACAGTAATCACTGAGGATCACCACACACACACACACACACACACACACACACACACACACACACACACACACACACACACACACACACACACACACACACACACACACACACACACACACACACACACACACACACACACACACACAGACACACACACACACAGACACACAGACTCACACAATGCCAAATACAGTCAGGGAGTGTAATTTCCTAATTCCACTCACTCAGATATCCACACAGTGAGCGAGGTCATCTACTGTAGTTAAGTCCTCTCTATCATTCTTCTGATGGGAAGATCCCCCACAACCCCTTGCTGTCAGATTAGTGTGGCAGCAGAGACAATCGAGGCAGCCCTATCTCCTCAGGGGAGACTAATGTTACTAGTCTCTGTGACTGGCTGATCTGAGAGTAACCCGGGACGACACACTCTGTCGCCATGGAGGACTCTGGGAAAAATTCCCCATAAGACTGAGTCACAATGTTCTAGCGCTGCTCTTCGATTAGACTTGCATTTTATAAAAATATAATGTAGCAAAAAATAGATATGTTTACATACTGTATGTTTTATTGAACCACTATTTATAGTTTAGACTCATTAACATAATATATATTTTGCAAGAGAAACATATACAATTTGTACAAGTTAACAGCTTGAATAAAAGCCTACAGCCAATACAACACCACAGGACTTAGATTAGAGGGTAGATGTGAAGTGGCATTATGGTTCTCCATTGCCTAGAGAGGTAACTACAGTGTTTGTTGTGTTATTTTCAGTTTGGGTCCAGATGAGAGGGAGATTCAAATCAAATCAAATCAAATCAAATTTTATTTGTCACATACACATGGTTAGCAGATGTTAATGCGAGTGTAGCGAAATGCTTGTGCTTCTAGTTCTGACAATGCAGTAAAACCAACAAGTAATCTAGCTAACAATTCCAAAACTACTACCTTATAGACACAAGTGTAAGGGGATAAAGAATATGTACATAAAGATATATGAATGAGTGATGGTACAGAGCGGCATAGGCAAGATACAGTAGATGGTATTGAGTGCAGTATATACATATGAGATGAGTATGTAAACAAAGTGGCATAGTTAAAGTGGCTAGTGATACATGTATTACATAAAGATGCAGTAGATGATATAGAGTACAGTATATACATATACATATGAGATGAATAATGTAGGGTATGTAAACATTATATTAGGTAGCATTGTTTAAAGTGGCTAGTGATATATTTTACATCATTTCCCATCAATTCCCATTATTAAAGTGGCTGGAGTTGAGTCAGTGTGTTGGCAGCAGCCACTCAATGTTAGTGGTGGCTGTTTAACAGTTTGATGGCCTTGAGATAGAAGCTGTTTTTCAGTCTCTCGGTCCCAGCTTTGATGCACCAGTACTGACCTCGCCTTCTGGATGATAGCGGGATGAACAGGCAGTGGCTCGGGTGGTTGTTGTCCTTGATGATCTTTATGGCCTTCCTGTGACATCGGGTGGTGTAGGTGTCCTGGAGGGCAGGTAGTTTGCCCCCGGTGATGCGTTGTGCAGACCTCACTACCCTCTGGAGAGCCTTACGGTTGTGGGCGGAGCAGTTGCCGTACCAGGCGGTGATACAGCCCGACAGGATGCTCTCGATTGTGCACCTGTAGAAGTTTGTGAGTTTTTTGGTGACAAGCCAAATTTCTTCAGCCTCCTGAGGTTGAAGAGGCGCTGCTGCGCCTTCTTCACGATGCTGTCTGTGTGGGTGGACCAATTCAGTTTGTCTGTGATGTGTACGCCGAGGAACTTAAAACTTACTACCCTCTCCACTACTGTCCCATCGATGTGTATAGGGGGCTGCTCCCTCTGCTGTTTCCTGAAGTCCACAATCATCTCCTTAGTTTTGTTGACATTGAGTGTGAGGTTATTTTCCTGACACCACACTCCGAGGGCCCTCACCTCCTCCCTGTAGGCCGTCTCGTCGTTGTTGGTAATCAAGCCAACCACTGTACTGTCGTCCGCAAACTTGATGATTGAGTTGGAGGCGTGCGTGGCCACGCAGTCGTGGGTGAACAGGGAGTACAGGAGAGGGCTCAGAACGCACCCTTGTGGGGCCCCAGTGTTGAGGATCAGCGGGGTGGAGATGTTGTTACCTACCCTCACCACCTGGGGGCGGAATGTTAGGAAGTCCAGTACCCAGTTGCACAGGGCGGGGTCGAGACCCAGGGTCTCGAGCTTGATGACGAGTTTGGAGGGTACTATGGTGTTAAATGCTGAGCTGTAGTCGATGAACAGCATTCTCACATAGATATTCCTCTTGTCCAGATGGGTTAGGGCAGTGTGCAGTGTGGTTGAGATTGCATCGTCTGTGGACCTATTTGGCCGGTAAGCAAATTGGAGTGGGTCTAGGGTGTCACGTAGGGTGGAGGTGATATGGTCCTTGACTAGTCTCTCAAAGCACTTCATGATGACGGAAGTGAGTGCTACGGGGCGGTAGTCGTTTAGCTCAGTTACCTTAGCTTTCTTGGGAACAGGAACAATGGTGGCCCTCTTGAAGCATGTGGGAAAAGCAGACTGGGATAAGGATTGATTGAATATGTCCGTAAACACACCGGCCATTGATTATTGCATGGTTTGCATGGTTTGCTTTTTCCGTAAAGTTTTTAAAAAATCTGACACAGTGGTTGCATTAAGGAGAGGTATATCTATATTTCCATGTCTAACAATTATATTTTCATGGACATTTATATTGAGTATTTCTGTAAAATGATTTGGCTCTCTGCAATATCACCGGATGTTTTTGGAACTAGTGAACGTAACACGCCAATGTATACTGAGATTTTTTTATATAAATATTTACTTTAATTATGAGATTTATGTTGTTTTGAATTTGGCGCCCTGCACTTTCACCGGCTGTTGTCATATCGATCCCGTTAACGGGATTGCAGCCCTAGTTAACAGCTTCTACCCCAAGCCATATGACTGCTGAACAATTAATCAAATGCCCAGCCGGATTTTTTACATTGACACCCCACCCCTTTGTTTTTACACTGCTGCTACTCGCTGTTTATTATCTATGCATAGTCACTTTACCCCTACCTATATGTACAAATGACCTTGACTGACCTTTACCCCCGCACATTGACTCGGTACCGGTACCCCCTGTATATAGCCTCGTTATTGTTATTTTATTGTGTTACTTTTTATTAGATTTTTTATTTTTGTTTTTTTAGTAAATATTTGATTAACTATTTCTTGAACTGCATTGTTGGTTAAGGGCTTGTAAGTAAGCATTTCACGGTAAGGTAATACCATTTGTATTTGGCACATGTGACAAAAACTATTTGATTTGATTTGATTCCATTGCAATTCAGTCATTCGGTAAACTGAAATCCCAATTTAGTGTAATTGACCCCAACCCGGTTTATCACCTTCAACATTTTATATCATTGATTAAGAAGAGTGACTTAATCTGCATCATCCAGAGCACGATAGACGTGAGGATGGAGGATTGTGTAAGTGTTCCTCAACAGGGCCAACATTAGGTCACCATGTTGTCCTATGTTATTCCCTATGTTATGGAGGTCACTAGCTATATAGCTATCCAAACGTCTCTGAGAATCTAACAGAAATTGTATTAATGGCCACCTCCGTGCTCCTAGACCTTAGTGCTGCTTTGATACCATCGATCACCACATTCTTTTGGAGAGATTGGAAACCCAAATTGGTCTACACGGACAAGTTCGGGCCTGGTTTAGATCTTATCTGTCGGAAAGATATCAGTTTGTCTCTGTGAATGGTTTGTCCTCTGACAAATCAACTGTAAATTTCGGTGTTCCTCAAGGTCCCGTTTTAGGACCACTATTGTTTTCACTATATATTTTACCTCTTGGGGATGTCATTTCGAAAAACATAATGTTAACTTTCACTGCTATGCGGATGACACACAGCTGTACATTTCAATGAAACATGGTGAAGCCCCAAAATTGCCCTCGCTAGAAGCATGTGTTTCAGACATAAGGAAGTGGATGGCTGCAAACGTTCTACTTTTAAACTCGGACAAAACAGAGATGCTTGTTCTAGGTCCCAAGAAACAAAGAGATCTTCTGTTGAATCTGACAATTAATCTTAATGGTTGTACAGTCGTCTCAAATAAAACTGTGAAAGACCTTGGCGTTACTCTGGACCCTGATCTCTCTTTTGAAGAACATATCAAGACTGTTTCGAGGACAGCTTTTTTCCATCTACGTAACATTGCAAAAATCAGAAACTTTCTGTCCAAAAATTATGCAGAAAAATGTATCCGTGCTTTTGTCACTTCTAGATTAGACTACTGCAATGCTCTACTTTCCGGCTACCCGGATAAAGCACTAAATATACTTCAGTTAGTGCTAAATACGGCTGCTAGAATCTTGACTAGAACCAAAACAATTGATCATATTACTCCAGTGCTAGCCTCCCTACACTGGCTTCCTATCAAGGCAAGGGCTGATTTCAAGGTTTTACTGCTAACCTACAAAACATTACATGGGCTTGCTCCTACCTATCTTTCTGATTTGGTCCTGCCGTACATACCTACACGTACGCTACGGTCACAAGACGCAGGCCTCCTAATTGTCCCTAGAATTTCTAAGCAAACAGCTGGAGGCAGGGCTTTCTCCTATAGAGCTCCATTTTTATGGAATGGTCTGCCTACCCAAACTCGGTCTCAACCTTTAAGTCTTTACTGAAGACTCATCTCTTCAGTGGGTCATATGATTGAGTGTAGTCTGGCCCAGGAGTGTGAAGGTGAACGGAAAGGCTCTGGAGCAACGAACCGCCCTTGCTGTCTCTGCCTGGCCGGTTCCCCTCTTTCCACTGGGATTCTCTGCCTCTAACCCTATTACAGGGGCTGAGTCACTGGCTTACTAGGGCTCTTTCATACCGTCCCTAGGAGGGGTGCATCACTTGAGTGGGTTGAGTCACTGATGTGATCTTCCTGTCTGGGTTGACGCCCCCCCTTGGGTTGTGCCGTGGCGGAGAACTTTGTGGGCTATACTCGGCCTTGTCTCAGGATGGTAAGTTGGTGGTTGAAGATATCCCTCTAGTGGTGTGGGGGCTGTGCTTTGGCAAAGTGTGTGGGGTTATATCCTTCCTGTTTGGCCCTGTCCGGGGGTGTCCTCGGATGGAGCCACAGTGTCCCCTGACCCCTCCTGTCTCAGCCTCCAGTATTTATGCTGCAGTAGTTTATGTGTCGGGGGGCTAGGGTCAGTTTGTTATATCTGGAGTACTTCTCCTGTCCTATCCGGTGTCCTGTGTGAATTTAAGTATGCTCTCTCTAATTCTCTCTTTCTCTCTTTCTTTCTCTCTCTTTCTCTCTCTCGGAGAGAGACCATGCCTCAGGACTACCTGACATGATGACTCCTTGCTGTCCCCAGTCTACCTGGCTGTGCTGCTGCTCCAGTTTCAACTGTTCTGCCTGTGATTATTATTATTTGACCATGCTGGTCATTTATGAGCATTTGAACATCTTGGCCATGTTCTGTTACAATCTCCACCCGGCACAGCCAGAAGAGGACTGGCCACCCCACATAGCCTGGTTCCTCTCTAGGTTTCTTCCTAGGTTTTGGCCTTTCTAGGGAGTTTTTCCTAGCCACCGTGCTTCAACACCTGCATTGCTTGCTGTTTGGGGTTTAGGCTGGGTTTCTGTACAGCACTTTGAGATATCAGCTGATGTACGAAGGGCTATATATAAATACATTTGATTGGATTTGACCTCCGCCATGGGCACTGTGTAAATTGTGACGGCCTTGTTAGTTTTTCAGTCTGGTCATTCAGGCCTAACTCTAACTTCACCATCTGTGTGTGGATTTAATCTGGTAGAAAAATACACACAAAAAAACAACTAAAACCCCAATGGGAAGTTTACATTACAGTATAACTTTTTAATAATCCTTTAGTCTTGGTACAGTATGCTTTCAGATGGGCTGCTGTGTCAGATGTCAGACAGACAGGCCCAGGTTCATTTTGTCCTTCCTTTGTTTGAAGCAGGAGTCAGTTGGAGTACTAATTGTGAGAATTATCTGAACAGATCAATAATATGCAGCTCAGCAGAGGCTTTTTCCTTGTGGGACTTCCACAGCCTCTCCATTCATTTACTACTCCTGACACTTCAGCATGGTGGTTACAAGCGTTGTTGTTGTTGTTGTTGAGGACTAGGCCACCTGAGGTTATGCTTTCCTTTCCGTCCTCCTTACCACAAATTGCCTTAAGCAGAGATCTGTATATAATGATGAGATGCTCCACCCAAACAATTGGAGTCGTTGTCCTAAAGCTTAGGTTGCATATTAAGCCCATAGAAACGCATTGGGCTTACTTTGGACAAATTTTGGCGAGTGAAGCCTCTCACTTCGTGTCTTCCTCTTTGCCTTAAATCACATTTCCCTTTACCTCAGACCACCCCTACCTAGACCCACTTTCTGCCCACAAAGTAACTGTCTGGTGAAGATCGGATTGGCATTGCGGTAAACACAGAGAGAAATGTGGGAATGTAGATCAGAAGGATAGTATTTTTACTATGAAAGTTGTGGTAAGCTGATTGGTTGTGATGTTGTGGGTGCGTGGGCCGGGATGTGCTGCCTGCCTCCACTCCGCTGTGGGCGAAGCGTTTGAGTCACGCGTGTGTGTGTGCGTGTGTGTGTGTTCGTGTGTCTGTGTGTGTGTGTGGAGGCGCTGACATTCTCACCCCTCAGGCCTCGGGAGCTAACCAACCATCTCTGGCCACTACCCTGAAAATGGGACAAAGAATCTGAGTTCAGTTTCACTCCATTTCAGCGACGATACTGGATTTTATCACTTCTCTCAGTGCCACTGCCTTAACTAAAAGTTGTTGAACAGTCCTAGGCTGCGTCTCAAATGGCACCCTGGATTCCTGTAGTGCACTACTATGAGCCCTGGTCAAAAGTAGTCCACTATAGGGAATAGTGCCATTTGGGACTCATACACACACACACACACACACAAACAGAGTGTGGCAGCTCTCTCAGTTGGATGTCAGGCTGGATAATAGGTTATGGACACAGACCTGACCATTCATCTCCTCAAACCTTAAAGAGACAGTAACGGTGCACACTGAATCTCATCACACACAGTAGACAGTCACACTGAGCCTCATTGGCTAGTCAGTGGATGGTTACTGTATATCAATGGATTTGCCGTGATAATAATCAGGAAGTTTAATGAGTGCCTGGTCTTGGTCTTGTGATTAAGGCTGCTATCTACAGAACATGTACAATCCCCAGCTGGCGTCAAATATCTCATTCGTTCATACATGTCTCCAGGAAAACAAGGTAAAAAGGTGTTTAACAAGCAATAAGCGTGCAGCAGTGGAATGTGTAGTGACAGGTTCTCTATCTCTAACACTCGTTTGTACTGTATGTTCCAGGTGGGCTCAGCACTATGTGAAGAGCTGGTCAGAGAGAAACTTTGCCATGTTGCCTTGTGATGTTCAGACAGCTTGTCTAACCGCTGTGACTGGAGCCATGGTGGGTTACACACAGACACACACACCCCAACATCCTCAACTCATTTTCTATTTCAGTGCCTGACAGGAAGTCCCAACAGGAAGTCAATCCAAACATGATCAAATGAGCGGGTCATCTTTATTGAATAACAGTCCTTTATGGAAGGCGTGTTCAGGAGGACAGTGTGGATACAGACAGATGTAGCAGTGTAATCAGGTCTGGTACTTAAGTGAGTGGCTGCATCCCAATTCTCTACCCTTCTCCTGACGTGTGTACTTGCACTCCACATCATGGATTTAAAAGCATTGGATTAGTATGGTGTTGGCTGGAAGGAATTTCCACCATTGTAAATCCATGACAGGGAGTGTGCAAGGGCACACTTCGGGAATAGGGTAGAAAGTGGGACTAAGCCAGTGTCTTTCCCTCCTGCCCCCCTTAGGGAGGAGACAGCTAGCTGAAGCTGGTTCTCCTCCAGGGCTGGGCTATGTGTGACTCCAGGGCTGCTCTCGAGATGCCTCCCCTGAGTACACCCCTCTGGAGCGCAGCCTACTAATACTACTGTTGGTGCTGCTGTTCTGGAGCACCTGGCTGCTGCCAAAATCTGTTGCATAATTTGGGGTTCCCCCTCCATCAATAGCCAAGTAGTGGTGTAAGGAACAGTAGTAGTCTACACACACTAGATTTGATCAAAGGTGTAAATGTCTTAACACATTTTGAAGATAATAAACAGTGTTCCATTGTCCATAATGTCATTATGAAACTGAATTGTAAATTATGAATGACAAGATGTAGTGTTTTAGGAACTATGTGGTTGTATGCGTTGTGAGAGAAGGACAAATGGCTCACAAATAACATGTATGAGACAAATAACATGTCTCATAAGAGCTGAAATAACTGTTGTTCCACAGACTGTGATTTTGAATGATGAGATAGTTGGTGAAACACTGTGAATGTGTTGAGAAAGAGAAGTAGACAGAAAGAGAAAGGACTAAAATAAGAGATCATAAGAGCTATAATATATATTGTTCCTATATATTGTTCCTGTTGTGATGCGCAGATTGATTGATCTGCAGTTCCCGCAGATACCATAGGATGGACGGGTTTATGGTCATTAAATATTGTGTGGATGAAGGGCGGGTGGTTTGAATAAAGAGAAAACTATACCTTAAAAAATCCATAAATGTAGCCTATCATTTTTGTGCAATTTATATTTATAGGCTGCATTGAGGTTTTGCTTTCATTATTTTAGGCTATCTGGTGTTAGTGTATTTGCCTAAACTTCACTGTACTTGTGCCAAATAGCCTACAGGCCAATTGCCAAATAATGCTTTTGTGAACAGGCAGAAAAAGTTAACGTCAATCCGCGGAGGCAAAAACGATACTGCCTCCACTCCGCTGTGGGCGAAGCGTGTGTGTGTGTGTGTGTATGTGTGTGTGCGAGTGTGTGTGTGTGGAGGCGCTGACATTCTCACCCCTCAGGGTGACAAAAGCTGCAAAAGGAGAGTTGAAAAAGAGAAGGGAGGGATAGAAAAGTAATGTTTGGGAAAGAATTGGTGAAGTGGTTAAAGAGGATGATAGCAGTGCTGGCAATGTTGTGTGTGATGATTGTGAGGCACTATACAAATTCCACAGTCACAAGACGGACTTCAAATAGGCCTATGGCACTGTTAATGTAATTTCATAATACCAATATGTTTTCATTAATTGAATTTACTTAGTTTATTTTATGAGAATTTGTAAGATTCTTATTTGCATAAAATAGACAGAGACCAGTCTTATCAAAATTAGATAATAGTATTTATTCTCGGAACGCGCTGCCATGAAACCACGAATAACAGTTTATATACAAAATATGACGTCATATGTTATAAAATGTCCTTCCTCCAATCGACAAGGACAGAACAGGTTCAAAGGTTTATTCCAACCCACTAGCTCGCTCACTCCAGTCACACACTTATCTAGATTAACTTCTGGAATCTTCACCTTCATCCATCACTATTTAGAAGACAGTTCCAGATAATGGAAAACCCAGGAAAACACTCTCTGCCTTATCTAAACATCCCAGAGCTAAGTTGAGTCGGTTCAACCCTAGGTTAACGATCCTTTCTGCTTACTTAAAACCCACAATTCCAGTCCTCCCCAACCTGTCTGGAATGGTATTTATTTAATTACCCCCTGTTTCATGCTCCACAATCCCTTCCTTATGAATTAATATTATTAATCAGATATAAAACAGAGTATAAGTTTAATTAGTTATAGTTCTATTTAAAATGTAGATGTTGTTCAGTCATTATTCATAAAATTCCTAACAGGCACGTCAAGGGAACTGTAGCCTACTGTTCAGATGAGTTAAATGGAAAGTGAAATCTGGACACTGACTGTAGGTCAATAACCTCTCACATAGACTTAATATTAATTAACTCCTGCAGAATTAAGCATTTATTTCAGTAAAATGATAGTACAAATGATACACCAAATTTGCACTTCGGAACAGGTGCAGAGAAATATGATTTATTGAGATGCTGTCAGCATCATAAAAGCGAATAGTATTTTAACTACATAAAATATGCATCGAAGCTGAACTGGAATCAGAAACATTTTGGGTTGTTTCTACAGCTTTCTATTTCCTTACAACTAGTCAAACTGATTCCATTTGGACATTTTTCACAGAAAATCTTTACCGTTTTTTTTGTTGCCGTTATTGCATTTTCTCCACAGTCCCTAAACGCCTTTGCTCCGCGAAAGAAGATGACAGAGAGAACTTTACAGATGTCAACTAGATTGAAGCATTTATTCTATCGATCTATTACATTATTTTGTAATATAATGACAAAAGAGAAGCAGCATGTATCAAATTGACAAGTTGACTAATAAATAGCCTAACAAAATGTCAGAAATTATAAGCAAAACATATCTAAATCAGGGAACCAAAGAAATCCTGCACCCCCTGTGAAAAAAAAACGCTCAGCAGTCTTTGACTGTAGCCTATGGTGCATTTTCTATATTTTCGGTTAATGGTTGGGTGCGGGCCTCAGATTGAAACTTTATCACATATCAATCAAATTGTATTGGTCACATACACGTTTAGAGGTGTCACGGCTTTCTTCCTTCAAAGCAGAGGAGGACCAAAATGCAGAGGAGGACCATAATGAAAGACGATAACGTGAACACTACACAAATAAAAAATAACAAACGTGTCAAAACCGAAACAGTCCTATCTGGTACAGAGAACACAAAGACAGGAAACAATCACCCACAAAGTACCCACAGAATATGGCTGCCTAAATATGGTTCCCAATCAGAGACAACAATAGACAGCTGCCTCTAATTGAGAACCAATCTAGGCAACCATAGACATACAAAATACCTAGAAAGATTACAGCCCCATAAACATACAAAACCCCTAGACTAGACTAGAACACATACATCACCCATGTCACACCCTGACCTAACCAAAATAACAAGGAAAACAAAGAATACTAAGGTCAGGGTGTGACAAGCAGATGTTATTGTGGGTGTAGTGAAATGCTTGTGTTCCTAGCTCCAACAGTGCAGTAATATCTAATAATTCACAACAATACACACAAATCTAAAGTAAAAGAATATATAAATATTAGGACGAGCAATGTCGGAGTGGCATTGACAAAAAATACAATAGAATAGAATACAGTATATACATATGAGATGAGTAAAGCAGTATGTAAACATTATTAAAGTGACTAGTGTTCTATTATAAAAGTGACCAGTGATTGTATATAGGGCAGCAGCCTCTAAGGTGAAGGGTTGAGTAACCGGGTGGTAGCCGCCTAGTGATGGCTATATAACAGTCTGATGGTCTTGAGATAGAAGATGATTTTCAGTCTCTCGGTTGCAGCTTTGATGCACCTTTACTGACCTCGTCATCTGGATGGTAGCAGTCGGGCGATTGCGGATGTCTTATTAGCAATTGCGGGTGCGGGTGAAACAGCTGACCTGCGCAGCACTATTGTGTCTGTCTGTGTGTGTGTTTTGTAATCCTGCTGTGTGTGTTGTGATGTGAGGGAGAGAAAGAAGAGATAACAGTTAATAATCGTGTTCTATCCAGACTGTACAGAATGCTGTGACTCTGCTGTGTGGCAGTGAACAGTTGCAGGGCAGTCTCCCGGAGGTCAAGTGGGCTAACCAGACGGTGTGCTGGCTACAGAGCTGCAAGACCAGTGTCTGTCTGTCACACCCACAGCCTTAAATGGGTAAGAGAAGAGGACACACACAACATATGACACACACACACAACATATGACAGACACACACAACATAAGATACATACACACACAATATACGACAGACACACACAACATATGACACGCACACAGACAACATACAACGGACACACACAACATACGACCGGCAGACAGACACAACGTACGACAGACACACACACACACAGCATACGACAGACACACACACAACATATGATAAACACACACACAACATACGACAGACACACACAACATACTACAGACACACACAGCATACGACACGCACACAGACAACATACGACAGACACACACACCATATGACACGCACACAGACAACACACAACAGACACACACAACATACAACCGACACACACAACATAAAGCAGACACACACACAATATACAACACACACAACATATGATACATACACACACAACATACGACAAACACACATACAACATACAACAGACACACAAAACATACGACCGACACACACAACATATGACAAACACACATACAACATACGACAGACACAACATACGACAGACACACACAACATACGATACAAACACACACAACATATGACACACACACAATATACAACACACACAACATATGACACACACAACATATGACAAACAACACAACATACGACAGACACACACAACATATGACAGACACACACAAAATACGACAGACACACACAACATACGACAGACATACAACATATGACAGACACACAGAACATATGACAGACACAAACACAACATACGACACACATACAACATATGACAGACACACACAACATATGACATACACATACAACATATGACACACATACAACATATGACAGACACACACAACATATGACATACACACACAACATAGGACACACATACAACATACGACAGACAAATACGCAAACACACACAGAGACAGAAAGAGAGAAATGACTCTCGTTCTATCAGTTGTAGACGGTCCAATGAGGCTAATGCTATGCATGAAAACTTCCCAGTAAACATCCTGCTGCATGCTGAGACAGCACTAGATGTTCTTGGTGCAGTCCCAGTCACAGATATTTGTATCATTGGTGTCTGCATATTTGATGTAAATGTTCTATTTAATTCAGTGGATGTCTGTCCTCATAATATGCCAACTTACTGTGTCTGACTGCCCTGATAGGAATACACATTTACAATCCCCTTGCCTAGTCGCCAACCTCTAGAATCATTCCACACTGTTATCACAGTCACAGTTCATGTATACAGCTGTGGTGACGATGAGTTTCCTAAAGGATTATTCTAATCAGCCTCTGAAATTGGTCTGATTTAGTTCATGTGGGAGTCTGAGATGTGATTATAATCTAGCCGAATGCAGTGTTGCCCCTAGGAGTTTTTTCAGCAGTGGTGGCAAGGGTAGTGGGGGTAACGCTAGTAACGCTAGTACATTACTACTAGCGTTGACTGATTAATAATAATTGTTGGTTATAGTTGTTTTTCAAGTTTTGTTATGATCTGTATGGTGTAAAAAGTGTTCTACTTAAGCAATTTAATAGAAATAAGGCACCTCGGGGGGTTGTGGTATATCGCCTATATACCACGGCTAAGGGCTGTGCCTATGAACAGTCCTTAGCAGTGGTATATTGGCCATATACCACACCTCATCGGGCCTTATTGCTTAATTATAAACTGGCTACCAGCGTAATTAGAGCTCTGATATACCATGGCTGTCAGCCAATCAGCATTCAGGGCTCGAACCACCCAGTTTATAATGTGTAATAATTGTTGTTTGTAGCTGAGGGTTTCTCTGCCTCTGGCCAGTATTCACAAAGAGTCTCGGAGTATGAGTACTGATATAGGATAGGTTTTGCCTTCTAGAGATCATAATGAAAAATGATCTATGGAAAAGGAACCTTATCCTAGATCAGTAATCTTTTGAATACAGGTATAAGGCAATGATCATTAAAAAAAACATTGTCCTCCTTCATCTTAAATGGCACCAACCCCCATTGCCTGCAATTCTCTCTTCCAAATCTCACACATACATTGGGTAAAAGGGAGTGATTCTTACGCTATATATACAAACGTATGTGAACACCCCTTCAAATTAGTGGATTCGGCTATTTCTGCCACCCGTTGCTGACAGGTATATAAAATCGAGCACAAAGCCATGCAATCTCCATAGACAAGCATTGGCAGTAGAATGACCTTACTGAAGAGCTCAGTGATTTTCAACGTGGCACCGTCATAGGATGCTACCTTTCCAATAAGTCAGTTTGTAAAATTTCTGCCCTGCCAGAGCTGCCCCCAGTCAGTAAGTGCTGTTATGGTGAAGTGGAAACATCTAGGAGCAAAAACGGCTCAGCCATTAAGCGATAGGCCACACAAGCTCACAGAATGAGACCACCGAGTGCTGAAGCTGGTAGCATATAAAAAATAGTCTGTCCTCAGTTGTAACCCTCACTACCGAGTTCCAAAACTGCATCTGGAAGCAACGTCAGCACAAGAACTGTTCGTCGGGAGCTTCATGAAATGGGTTTCACATGCCTAAGATCACCATGTGCAATGCCAAGCGTCGGCTGGAGTGGTGTAAAGCTTGCCGCCATTGAATTCTGGAGCAGTGGAAACTCGTTCTCTGGAGTGATGACTTCACCGTCTGGCAGTCTGACGGATGAATCTGGGTTTGGCGGATGCCAGGAGAACGCTTCCTGCCCGAATGCATAGTGCCAACTGTAAAGTTTGGTGGAGGAGGAATAATAGTCAGGGGCTGTTTTTCATGGTTCGGGCTAGGCCCCTTAATTCCAGCGAAGGGAAATCATAACAGTACATCGTTCAATTAAATTCTAGACG
The DNA here is from genome assembly GCF_002021735.2 of Oncorhynchus kisutch. Lineage (NCBI taxonomy): Eukaryota > Metazoa > Chordata > Actinopteri > Salmoniformes > Salmonidae > Oncorhynchus > Oncorhynchus kisutch. The sequence goes on along the minus strand of NC_034186.2, from coordinate 22,152,935 downwards.
ATACTGTGCTTCCAACTTTGTGGCAACAGTTTGGGGAAGGCCCTTTCCTGTTTCAGCATGACAATGCACCTGTGCACAAAGAGAGGGCCACACAAAAATGGTTTGTTGAGATTGGTGTGGAAGAATTTGACTGGCCTTCACAGAGCCCTGACCTCAACCCCATCGAACACCTTTGGAATGAATTGGAACACCAACTGCGAGCCAGGTCTAATCGCCCAGCATCAGGGCCCGACCTCACTAATGCTCTTGTGGCTAAATGGAAACAAGTCCCCGCAGCAATATTCCAACATCTAGTGGAACGCCTTCCCAGAAGAGTGGAGGCTGTTATAGCAGCAAAGGGGGAACCAACTCCATATTAATGATTTTGGAATGAGATGTTCGGCAAGCAGGTGTCCAGATACTTTTGGTCATGTAGTGTAGTTCCAGAGCCCCGTTATGCCCATGTAATTACTCCCAGGGGAGTGTGACACCGCTAAAGGGTGCAGACTGTAGACAGCCTGGCTTGGTTAGAGCTGTATAGGCTGCAGGCAGGGTTAGGCTGTCTGGGTTAAATCATACATCCCGACAGGGAATATGGCAGGATGGATTAGAGAGAGAGAGAGAGAGAGAGAGAGAGAGAGAGAGAGAGAGAGAGACAGACAGACAGACAGACAGACAGACAGACAGACAGACAGACAGACAGACAGACAGACAGACAGACAGACAGACAGACAGACAGACAGACAGACAGACAGACAGACAGACAGACAGACAGACAGACAGACAGACAGACAGACAGACAGACAGACAGACAGACAGACAGACAGACAGACAGACAGACAGACAGACAGAGAGAGAGAGAGATAAAGCATGATGAGGCATGGGAGTGGCCTTCTCTAATCTGTCTCTGTGTTACTTGTGGCCAGTAGTCAGAGGGGATGAGAGCCAGAGAGTGGCAGAGGAAGGGAGAGAGTGAGTGAGTGTAATGTTTACTGTTCATTTTGATTGTTTATTTCACTTTTGTATGTTATCTACTTCACTTGCGTTGGCAATGTTAACATATGTTTCCCATGCCAATAAAGCGCCTTGAATTGAATTGAGTGAGGACGGGAGGGAGGATTTGTGTATGAAAGAGAGCTTCTCCCTACCCTCCAGCTCAGTTTTTTTTATAAACATTGAGGCGATGTGGAGGAGGTAGGAGTAGCCTCAGCTGATGACATCATCCATTTAGCTCAAGGGGATTCTGCAAGAGAGAGGGAGAGAGATGGAGAGTGAGAGAGGAAGGAGGGGTGGTTACCATGGTGATGGGTCCTTTTAAGCAGCTGCTGATTTGCTAGAGCTCTCTCCCTCTCTTCCCCCTCCCTCCCTCCCTCCCTCTCTTCCTCCTCCTCTCTCCCTCTCTCCTCTCCTCTCTCAACCAGCCATTTAGGCAAGAGATTGGTGCTCTGCGCACTAGGCTGTGGACCTTCCTGCTCCAGTCATTCTACTCTGTCTGCCACATGCGGGGATGGGAGACCCTACCCTCCAAGCACAGAGAGAGGATACTGGCAGGTAAGAGAAGGGAGGACATCTTTATTCTACAGGGCTTTTAGCTGTAGTTGGGAGGTAAACTGATCTGTCTCTCACTGCAGAAGACAGCCAGAGCTCTGTTTCTCTAAGCTCAGATGGGATATTACAGATATGTTCAATGTGTTTGATCTTGCTTGGCATGACAATGACCATAGGAGATGGCAAGTGACAGCACAAACAGATCTGGGACCAGGCTACAGTGACAATGACCATAGGAAATGGCAAGAGACAGCACAAACAGATCTGGGACCGGGCTACAGTCATGAAGCACAGGCTCTGTCTCTGCATGATTCGAGAGGAAGGAACCAAAGCCCATGAAGCATATGTTACTGCTGCTGCTGCCTCTGGGTAACATCAGACATTAAATGTCTGCTTTCAGCACAGCTGCAGAACAAAACAGAGCACAAACAGACACGACCTGAGGTCCATCTGTTGTTTGGGCGAGGAAGAGGGTCAGTCAGTCACTCACCCCATTTTCAGCCAATTTGTAGATAGCAAATAGGCTAAAACTGCACCATGTTCTCTTCTGTATTGTAATAAAGGGCTGGGGTGGAGGGTTGGATTTGTGGATTTTACACATAATTATATACATTCGCTGAGAAACAAATAATGCACGGCTTTGTTTTGACTGTATAGCTTTGTGATCCATTGAAATGCATAGCATGAATTATTTATTGAACTTGGTTTTAAAATTTCACTGACATTCCATACTGTCGAAATCTCTCTGTCACTAACATAGCTCACACGTACGCATGCACATACTCACGACAAGGCACGTAGAATTAATATGCATAGTTGCATAAGGTAATGTAGTCACACACGTCACATCATACACATCCAACACAGACACACAGTCACACAGTCACACACACACTCAACTACATTCCGGTGCATCGGTTTGGTCTTCATTTGGAGTATCCTTGGGAAATGGAAGGATGTGCTGTGAAGTCTTTTCTTGGTCAGAAGTCACAATTGATGGATGTTTCATTGATTAAATGAAAGCCTCTCCACGTTGTTTCACCTTCTGTATCTCATTCAAATCAAAATCAGGAAGCCTTAGGTGGAATAGCCTCGTTGCAGTATCGTCTCTTCAATGGACATGTCATGGATTTGATATCTCAGGGACATGTTGGTACAGTTCACATGGAAAATACCCATCAAATTGAATGCTCCTTGTGTTGAGAATGCAAGACAGAACTAGGTCAATGTGTCTTGAAAGATGTTTGTGGCGACCTGTTTTTTGGATGAGTACTGTGCTTTGAAGGTTTTTGAATGTGATTGTAATTTAACCAAGTTTAAAATGTGTTGTTATAATTATGTGTTTATTTAATTATGCCTCTTCCATAGCTGCTTTTGATAAAAGAAACAGTAGAAGACTTTGGGGAAAGCCTGTATTCACCAGCTCAAAGGTAATGCATGATAAAGGCTTATTTATTATTTAATTGACTAGTTATTGTTTTATTACTCTCTTGTATTGTTAAAACTTACTTGTGTGACATGTTCCCATCTATAACACAGATACACCTATGTAATGATTATGATATGTGGTTATGATGCCTATTTAGTTGCATGCACTGATTATACTTTACTCTGGATGAGAGAATCTAAGTGCTCAATGACTCAAATGTAAATGTCACGGTGTGATTATGATCTAGGATGGTGACTTTTAAAAGTCTGTAATTACTGCACACTGACACAGAAATGTGAATGGTCGAAACACTAGAGTGGGCCTCACACACACGCACACACACACACACACACACACACACACACACACACACACACACACACACACACACACACACACACACACACACACACACACACACTGATTCTGCTGCTGATGACTGTAGTTTCATCCTTGACACAGAAAACAATTACCTTTCAGCCCCTCAGAGTGATAAACGCACAGACCTTGTGTCGTATCAGACTTATGAAGAGTAACACAAGGCAGACAGAACCTTGAAATATGTGATGAGGGTTGCTTTTGTTTTACAAGCCTGGGTGTACAATACAGCTCAGTCACATGCAGGCATCCTCACCAGTATTATTCAAACCTATTGAATTAACATTTGCTTTTGGGAGTTTAGAAGATGCTCTTATTGCGATTAACTTACAATTAGTGCATTGATTCAACTAATGTATGTAAACCAACATATAATGAAAAACCTTTTTAGCCACTATCTGCAAAATCAGTGCTAATCACTTTCTCTATCACAGGTTAATTATAGGTAATTGCAGGTTAGATCGAACTTGCTTCATCCCAGTCTTTAGTTGTTGAATCAAGTCTGTAGGCTACTACTCCATTATCCTAAATGATGTTGTGTGATCTGATCTTTCCATTCAAACCTCTCCCCTCTCTCTCTCTCTAGCAGCCGAGGGGTGCAAGATGCCCTTGAGTTCCTGCAGCTCCTTGTGAAAGACTTCTTGTCCACAGGACCATTTGGGTCATCAGGAACACAGGGAAAGGAAGTTGCACTGCAGTTACATCATCAGCCACCATGAAGTCAGACGGGCTGGGGACGCCAGGCCTCCCATCCACCGCAGGGAGAGGGACTGGTGCTACCAAGCCTGGAGACACTGGCCCATTCAGGGCAAAGAACGTCAAGACCAAGCAGCCAGGCGACCACCAGAGCACCACGGCTAAAGCCAAGACTACAACCTTCGCATCAGCCAAACCAGTGCTCAATGGTACGGCTGGCCCAGGGGGGGCTAGGAGGGAGGTAGCCACCGCTAACGGACCCAGGGGGTCCCCAACAGGTGGGAAGGGGACTAAGGACCAGGACAGGAAGCCTAGCCCTAACCCTGGAGCCAGGCCCAAGACCTCTCCCCCAGGCACCACCTCCACAGCTCAGGCCAGGCCAGGGAAGCTGCAGAAGAATACAGCAGGGAAGGGTGACTCTCTTCAGGGGGCAGACAGCAGCACGGCCCACCCCGCAACTACCACCCCCTCCACATCAGGCAGTGCCTCTCCTGACAACAGTTCCGGAAGCCCACGCAACTGCCCCACCATGCCAGGTCTGGTCTAACATCCAACATAATTAACTTGCTCCCCAGTGGGCAAAACTGGTTGAAAATACATTATAATGACTTTGTAATGATTTTCAACTCGTTTTGCCAGCTGGGAAACTGTATTTCCCTTGTCTAACATCCAATGTTATTAAGTTGCCTCCCAGTAGGGCAAAAACTGTTGAAAAGACATAATGATGTTGTAATTACATTGTAATGACGTTGTGATAATAACGCTGTAATGACGTTGTGATAAGGACTCTGTAATGACGTTGTGATAAGGACTCTGTAATGACGTTGTGATAAGGACTCTGTAATGACGTGATTCTAACCAGTTTTGACGCTGGGTTAATTCACTCATTGTTATGATGAGATTAATTTGATTTTATGGAAAGTTAGAGTGTCTGAAAAATTAGCTTGATTCAGAAATTAATGGTAGCAGGTTTTGTGAATAATAAGTAGCAGAGTGATTTAAATGAATTATGCTTTATCCCAGAGGGGCGGCAGGTAGCTTAGTGATTAGAGCGTTGGACTAGTAACCGAAAGGTTGCAAGATCGAATCCCTGAACTGACAAGGTTGTTCTTCCCATGAACAAGGCAGTTAACCCATTGTCGTTGAAAATAAGGATTTGTTCTTAACTGACTTGCCTAGTTAAATGAAGGTAAAATGAATCAAATAGGGAGACGGGAGAGAATACATTGAAGTAGAAACGCGTTGCAGTAGTGGTGTGTATAAAGATGAATCAGAAAGCACTCCTTTCTTTCACACGTATTAATCAGTTCAATGGTAGCACAGTGCCTTACATTCATATAGGTAGCACAGCCAATTGTTTCTCCACCGCAAGTCTGGTCCTAGCTCCTGTGGTGACGGTGTATGCTAGTTTGTAGACTAAAATCAAAGTTTATTGGTTGCATACACAGTTACACAAACCAGTGCTCAACAGTACGGCTGGCCCAGGGGGGGCTAGGAGGGAGGTAGCCACCGCTAACAGACCCAGGGGGTCCCCAACAGGTGTTATATCAGGGGGTCCCCAACAGATGTTATACAGGTGCAGCGAAAGTCTAAATCTTTTTTTAAATCTAGAAAAATCTCAAACAAATCCAAATTACAATTCAAATAACACTATAACAATAATCCAAAAACCTATCTGTGCTTATGTGCATGTGATTAATGTACACAAAGATATACCATGAATGATATGTACAACAATATATATTACAGTGAGCTATGTCAAGTATACAATATATACAGACACAGTGGGTCTAAACAGTATGGAAATGGGAAGCATTGATTGTTCAATGTCTAAATGGGACAGCAGTGTGTGTGTGTGTGTGTGTGTGTGTGTGTGTGTGTGTGTGTGTGTGTGTGTGTGTGTGTGTGTGTGTGTGTGTGTGTGTGTGTGTGTGTGTGTGTGTGTGTGTGTGTGTATGAGAGCTTGTGTTTGTGTTTTTGTGTGAGTGTGTGTGTGTGTGTGTGTGTGTGTGTGTGTGTGTGTGTGTGTGTGTGTGTGTGTGTGTGTGTGTGTGTGTGTGTGTGTGTGTGTGTGTGTGTGTGTACAGTGCCTTCGGGAAGAAATCAGACCACTTGACTTTTTCCATATTCTGTTACGTTACAGGCTTATTTTAATATGCATTAAGTCAAACTTTTTCCTCATCAATCTAAACACAATACCCGTCAATTACAAAGTGAAAACAGATTTTTATTTATTTTTTGTAAGGTATCAAAAATAAAAAACAGAAATACCAGAAGACCCTTTGCTATTAGCCTCAAAATTGAGCTCAGGTACATCCTGTTTAAATGTACCATCCTTTAGATAGTTCTACAACTTGATTGGAGTCCACCTGTGGTAAATTCAATTGATTGTAAATAAAATAAAAGAGAACCGCACACTCTAGGAGCTCAGATGCAATAATTTAATTACCAACGTTTCGACAGCCAAGCTGTCTTCATCAGGGTATAATCACAAACACTGCGGGATGACTTGTTTATATAGTGTCAAAAGACACAGGTGTCTGTAATCATGGCCAAGAGTGGCCTAATATCATTGGTTAATAATCAAATATTAAAATGTCATACAAAGAACAGCATACAAACAAATGGATAACAAATTAAATTGATTGGACATGATTTGGAAAGACCCACACCTGTCTATATAAGGTCCCACAGTTGACAGTGCATGTCAGAGCAAAAACCAAGCCATGAGGTCGAAGGAATTGTCCGTAGAGCTCCGAGACAGGATTGTGTCAAGGAAGAGATCTGGGGAAGGGTACGAAAACATTTATGCAGCATTGAAGCTCCCCAGGTACACAGTGGCCTCCATCATTCTTAAATGGAAGAAGTTTGGAACCCCCAAGACTCTTCCTAGAGCTGACCACCCGGCCAAACTGAGCTATCGGGGTGAAGGGCCTTGGTCAGGGAGGTGACCAAGAATCCGATGGTCACACTGAAATACCTCCAGAGTTCCTCTATGGAGATGGGACAACTTTCCAGAAGGACAACCATCTCTGCAGCACTCCACCAATCAGGCCTTTATGGTAGAGTGGCCAGACGGGAGCCACTCCTCAGTAAAAGGCACATGGCGGCCCACTTGGAGTTCGCCAAAAGGCACCTAAAGACTCTCACCCCATGAGAAACAAGATTCTCTGGTCTGATGAAACCAAAATGGATCTCTTTGGCCTGAATGCAAAGCATCACAACTGGAGGAAACCTGGCACCATCCCAACGATGGAACATGGTGGTGGCAGCATCTCCGGACCTGAACCCGATCTAACATCTCAGGAGAGACCTGAAAATAGCTGTGCAGCGATGCTCCCCACCCAACCTGACAGAGTTTGACAGAATCTGCGGAGAAAAATGAGGGAAAACTCCACCAAATACAGGTGTACCAAGCTTGTAGTGTTGTACCCAAGAAGACTTGAGGCTGCAATCGCTTCCAAAGGTGCTTCAACAAAGTACTGAGTAAAGGGTCAGAATATTTATTTTGAATACATTTGCAAACATTTCTAAAAACATGTTTTTGCTTTGTCATTATGGGGTATTGTGATGTCATTATGGGGTATTGTGATGTCATTATGGGGTATTGTGATGTCATTATGGGGTATTGTGTGTAGATTCATGAGGGAAGAAAACAATTGAACCCATTTTAGAATAAGGCTGTAACGTAACAAAATGTGGGAACTTTCCGAATGCACTGTATGTGTGCGAAAAGGACTCAATAAGGTGTAGATTAGAGTATAAGGCCTCAGCCGATCTGTCCCTCCTTTTCATTCAACAGAGAAAGGGAGAGACGCAGAGTGCCATATGCTCTCCCTCTCTCTAACCAGCCCAGTCATCCCATCTATCTACTCTACTCCAGCTCTATGTTATTGCCTCTGATTTTGCAATATTTTGGCTTTGATGTGCAGTACTAATATCAGTTCCTAGCCTCTAGCTCTCACATCCTTGTTAGCTCTCCTTATAATGGAATCATCTCTGTACTTTGTTTGAGGATTTCATGAGTTCAATTAGCATTTCTCCCCTCAAAACTGCCTGTTTATTGTTGCTCTATTTGTCCCCAGTAAGCTGTATAAATTAATTCTGCCTCTTAATCCCTCATTCTAAGTGAGCAGTTTTCATTTTCTGAAATGAGACCGTTTCCAACAATAAATATCAGTGTTTGGTTAAACACACTATAACGATCCTCTGTGTTTTAGATCTTAAGACAAAAACCCAGGCTAAAGTTCTGACCAAATCTCCACTGACCAAACCCCCCCAGAAAACAGACACCACAAAGACCAACAGGTAAGCAGCACTGCACCCGATATCAGAACATCCAATTTTGGTAGACCATCCCTGAGAAATGGTGGAAATAACTCTGCTGCCCCCCACTGTTATATAGTGGTAATTGCTAGTCCACACAGAGATGGGTGAAACGATACATTGCAGTACTTGTTAATGCCATGGTCTTTTGAGGTTTATGTGCTTTCATCCCTTAGTCTGATCAGACCCTGTGATTTTGTATCCTTTATTGAATGATTGTTGTTATTGTCCTAAATTAAACATATTTTTAAGCAATTAAAATGGCTTTCATTTTGTGAGTGTAAGGATAAATGTTCTGTTCTCCGGTGCTGTTCTTTTGACCTCATGGTTTTTTCATCTCCCTGATCAGCCCTACCAATAAGCCTACCACCAGAGAGGTCAATAAAGCCAAGCTCCCCGCTACAGGAAGAACAACAACTGTAGGAACAGGAGCCAGAGCAGACACAAAGGGGATGAGCACACCAACAGGCTCAGCTGAGAACCAGAGTGAGAAACCGCGTGTGTTTGCACGCGCGTTCATGCGTGCATGTGTATTTCTTCCAATACAAATCCTAACATCATCTCACTGGGCCAAACTATTGAAATATGTTTCTCCTCTCATGCAGTCTCTAGACCTGGGTCATCCCTGAGTGCCAGAAAGCCTGCGTCTCCCAGGAAAGAGGAGGATAAGGATGGTTCCAAAGTCTCAGCAGACAAAGCAGCCAGGAAGACCACAAAAACCACCCCAGCTACCGCAGCCACGGCCAAATCTAATTCTAAACCAGTAAAAGCCATCTCCAGCTCCTCTCCTTCCAAACAGCCTCCACTAGCAACGGCCAAACCTGGGCCAAAGCAGAATGCTACCTCTGAATCTCCTACAGAGAAAGCCTCACCCAAGTCAGCGGGGCCAGTTAAAAACGTATCCTCTGTCATTTCATCCAAAAACCCTGCAGCTAAAGAGAAAGAGGGATCTAATGGTAAAACCTCTACAGAGACCCAGCAGGCTAATGACACTGGTTCCGGAGCAGAGAGGGTCTCCTCACATTCAGATCCCAGAGAGAAGGCCTCAGAGCCAGTAGCACCATCCACAGAGCAGAGTCCAGCTCATAACATTCCACTACCACCATGCCCCCAGGGCCACAGTGGAGGAGGGGACTCCCTCTCCTTACCCCTGAATGCCAGCCCTACGCTAAGTCCTCAGAAATCTGCCAAACAACCAGGTAAACCTAACTGCACAAGAGGAGTCAGGGCTCTGTCCAATCAGCCACCAGCAATCAACCACATATTTAATGGGAATAACCTTGTAAGCGGAGAGCCTGCTAAGCACACAGAGGGGACACACACATGTAAACACACTCCTGGCTCAGCCACAGACCTTCCACTGGACACCCCAACTCCAGGCAGCCCTCTGGAGGACTCGTGGAGCAGCCTGCACCACCAGGTCAGCCCCGAGTCAGAATCCGGCAGTGCCACCACCTCATCAGACGACATCAAGCCTCGCTCTGAGGACTACGACGCCGGGGGCTCCCAGGACGATGTGGATGACTGCTGCTCCAACGAGCGCGGCGAATCCAAGGGGGGCGGCACCATGCGTTGCCATGACTTCCTGGGTCGCAGTAGTAGTGACACGAGTACGCCTGAGGAGCTGAAGATGCTGGATGGTGGACTGCGGGTCGAGGTGAGGCTGAAGGGGTGCGAGGTAGAGACCACCAGCGAGGAGGAAGGGGTGAAGCAACGGCCGCGCTCCTGGCTGAGCAGGGACCGAGACGAGGTCCCTGTTGAGGAGGAGGTGCAGGCCAATATTACAGTGAAGCAGGTCCCCGACAGCCAGCTCTTCTCCTCTGAGGAGTCCGAGGAGTCTGAGGAAGAGGATGAGAGGTCAGAGGTCGAGGTTCTTCCTGTTCACCAGGCCCCTCTGCCTCCTGCCGATCCCTCTTCTCAATTCCAGGGCATTGTGAACATGGCCTTCGAGGATGGAGCTGACCCTGGTCAAGTCAACGAACAGCAGCAGCAACTGGACTACCAATCAGCCTCTAACTTCCGCCGCTCTGTTCTGATCTCTGTTGACGAGTGTGAGGAGCTGGGATCAGAGGAGTGCGGGGTGCAGACTCCACCCCAGCAACAGCCTGATGACCCCCTCATGCCCTGCGATGTCTTCGGGAGCAACCCTTCTCCGGCCCCTCAGTCAGTCCCCAACTTTGTCTCTCACTCTGGGGGGCACCTGGCATCAGACTTTCCCAAAAGCACACCTCAGCAGCAGCAGGAACAAGGCAACGAGCACGAGTCCAACAACAACAAACCCAACAAACCCATTGTTTTCCTCACTGAGATCCAAGATCCTCTGGTAGATGACCATAACCCCACCAAAGTGGAGGGAGTAGAGCCCAGCCCTGGTTGCCCTTCTCTGGACCATGACCCCACTGACCTGCCTCCCCAAGAGCGAGAGAGACCCTGCCACCTAGACCTCCGGCCTGCTGAACAGTACAGCAATGGAGGATCACCACGCAAGAACCCCTCAACCAAGCCTAGCCAAGCATCTGTACCTGTGCATGTAGACAGCAAGAGATCAGACTTACATACAGACTTAAATGACCCTCAGCAGAAAGGGGGCTCTCCTGTACATGCAGCTATCCCACAATCCCCAGCAGGTAATGTATAATGATCTACATCTAGGAACCCACCTAATTTAAACCCTGTAGTCAAACCCCTCACCCATTCTCCCTCCCCACCCAGCCAAACTCCATTAGTCAAGTCATAGTTAGTTCATTAGTTCTCCCTTTGTATCTTGCAATCTCCTCTGTCTGATATAACATGATGCTCAGACTATTCATTTGCATTATGACACGTACACTTATCCCCTTCCTCTCAAAATGAATATAATACAGATTACTTAACTAGTTCAAACTCAAATTGGATAAGGGGTAATTTTTTTATATGCCCATATACTGTAGCCAAAATCTTGTTATAAATACACTAAACATCTGTGTACCAGTCCCTTGATTTGAATTGGTAACACCAATATCCGTATAAAAAAAAAAATTGAGATTGGTCAATCAAGAAACGTGCAGAAGTAGCTTAGCTATAATCATCTTATAACAACTGAACTACCTTTTTTCAGAGGCATTCTGACCTTGACTACTTAGATTACTTATGGAAAGAAAAAGCAATGTTGATTTCAATGAGAACTGATACTAAAATATTAAGTGTGAGTCCTAAATGGCACCCTATTCCCTTTTATAAGGCACTACTTTTGACCACGGCCCGTAAGGTCAAAAGTAGTGCACTGTGGAAGGAATAGGTTTCCATTTGGGATACATATTTAGTGTAAAATAGTGTGTCATGTGTTGGTTAGAAACCCCCTGCCTTCTGACAAGGTGTGGCGGACTGATGTAGGCCTAGTTGTACGAATGCACTTTGATGTACATAAAAATGCAAATATTCAATGATTTTTCATTGTTTCTTTTAGTGAATGCAACGAAATCCAACAGCTCCTGGCCTTTTTTAAGCCACAGCTGATGATATTATTTATTAGATTGATGTTTCCATAATTTGTATTTCATGCAGAAGACGTGCAACCAAGATATGTTTTTTTATTTTTATCAAATGACACAATAATATGCAAAGTGGCCAGTTGATTTGGAGGGTAAATCCACAAATACTAAGCTGTCATTACGACCAGATTGCTTTTGAGAAAGATGTCAATCTTTGTTTTACTTACCTACAGGGACCCTTGCCTACCCAGGATTGGCTTGTTTTTGTTATTTATTGTCAGACCCTTCTAACCTGTATCTTCTCCTCAGTCTGCTTATCAAAAAGACATCTGCATGATGGTAGTACATGGTAGTTGTTATGTCTTTTTATTTATTCCACCCAATATGTTTGTTTTTACTTAATTCTTTTTTTACTTGTTTTATTATGTAATGCTGGTTTGGTTCAATAGACGTGTGGTACTGCCTGGTAGTTTTCTGTATGTGGTGTGTCTAGAACAATCTTTATATTCCATGTCTCTCTTTTTTCACTCTCATATGATACAGCAAAGCTATTACTTAGTTAGGGGTCACGTCTCAAATGGCACCCTATTCCTCATATAGTGCACTATACAGGTGATATGGTGGCATTTGGGATGCATACTAGTTACGGTCTATCCCAGTGCAAAACATATCAATCTTGTTTTTGCTGTCAACAGCAATAAGGGGTCAATTGTGTCATCCATTGCCAGCATGGATCTGTTATTTACAGTGATATGGAAGCAGTGTTAATTACAGAAAGAAACTGTACATAAAATCAGATGGGAAATGTTAGATTAACCTATGTACTTCCCTTTGTGCTGCAAAGTAAATCATTTCTGCCTGAATTTAGGTTTTTGTGACAGTATTATAATCATATCTGTACAATACAATAGTTCTATTCATTAGTTAAAGATACCTGCACGGTTTATTTCTTCAAACATATCACTGGTGCCTGAGCAAACTGAGTTATGCAGAGTTAACTAACAAGCGCTGGCAATGCAATGAATGGCTTACTGTGTTTTTTACTGGTGGATAAAAGAGACACATCCAGACAACTACATCCCTCTGTGCTTGACCTTTAAGGCAGCTGTCCATCCTATCTGCCACCCACAGTCCAGGTCAGTGACTACTCATATCAACCATTTCATATTATAATCCATTGGTCTGTAACTAGGTACCAACAATGGTGAAATGAGGGCCTCCCGCCTCTCTCCTAGTGGAATAGAGGACAGGTTATTGACTCATCAAGGGTGAAACTTTAGTCATCTAAATGTTGGGATAATAACGTAAAAGTGACATGCAGGATAACTTTGTAATGACTATGGACTTATGGAAAGATGAATTGTTATGTCATTGTCAACTGTTTTTAGGGGGCATTGAAGGACAATGAGACAGACTGGATCAAACAACAACCCCAACCTGTACACATGACTGACGCCCCTCCAAAACCCTCTCTACCAACTATGAACTGAACGTGAGACAAGCTTTTGAGCACCTCAGCTCCTCTGACAACAGCAGCAGGAGGAGCACAGTTGGGTAGGAGGAGGAGAACGACAAAGAGGAAGATTACAATGGAGAGAGTGGTAAATTTGCAGAGCGTGACTGGAGCATGCTGAAGCAACTCCTCTCGGACCAGGAGTCCAGTCTTGGCTTCATAAACCCAGTCCCTGAGGACCTAAACCTAGCCCAGTATCTCATCAAGTAGACCCTGTCCGTCTCCCGGGACTGCCTGGACACCCAGCAAACCTTCCTGCTCCACGAGAAGGAGACATTTAAACGCTGGGCAGAGCTCATATCACCCCTGGAGGACTCCACAACCAGCATCACTGTGACCAGCTTCTCGCCCGAGTATGCTGCCTCTCCGCAGGGGTAGTGGACCATCGTGGAGCTAGAAACTTATCACTGACAAAGCCTATACAGAATTAAGGACTAATGGATCATCTTGGAGTTAGAAACACATCACTTGATTGACAGGTTTAAGGACTAAGGAGACACTATGTTAACTTCTTTCTGGATTTATCAACCTTCTCTCTAGATTCATCAACTAAACAACACTTCTTCTGAGACAGACACTACAACAGTACTTTCTATCAGCGGGACCTGTTACACTTTCTCTCTGGACTTCTGCAACATGTCTATGGTTTACTGACATCTACAGCACCACAATTATTCTGTCTTGATGTTTGAGTCATCCTCTATTTATTGGTTGACTGTCTCATGCTTTTTATGCTGCTTTTTATGCTGCTTTTTATGCTGCTTTTTATGCTGCTTTTTATGAGCTTTGAGTTTTTTCGGACTCTCAAACTGAACTTGTTTGTTTGCATTCAGTCCCCTTCACAGTGCTTGACTTGGACTGAAATAGGTTCCAGTACTCATTTTGGGTGCCGGTACTGTTTATATTTAGGTAAAGGAGCTCCACAATACCTTTCGATAAGAGGAACAGGAGCTTAAGCCGTAGAACATTTTAGGTGCCGGAACTCAGCTCCAGTGAGCTCCTGCCCAAGTCAAGCTCTGCCCCTTCATCATCTTCAGTTTAGACACAAATAAGGTGTTGTGCATGCGGACATTTGTGTATGTTTAACTGTTTACTTGGTGTTCGCAACCTTCAGAAAGAAGAAAATAAAAAATACATGTTTTTCTCATGGCTCTCTACTCATGATGATGGTTAAACAGTGGAGTGTCACAGAAACCAGAGAACATGTTGGTCTGTTGGCTTTATATTCATTGTGTATATGAAAATTAAAATGTTTGGTTCTAAATACAATGGTTTCATATTTTGGGGGGTTTGGTGATAGTGAAAATACAATAGCAGATCATTTTAAAAAAAATAAACAGATAATTTGTGAAATTATATAGATTTTTATTGTACATATCGGGTTAAAATGAGGGATACACTTGGGCGTTTGTTGCTGTACGTGAAATGACCTAAATGGCGTCACCTTTTTAGGGTCCTGTGACGTCATTGCTCACACCTCCTTCACGTGCCTCGTTAGATTCCAGTCAACTCAGCACCGCTCATTCGGACAAAACAGACTTGTTTTGTTATCCAACTTCGCACCCTATCTTATTTTGGGTGAATACAGTTAGCTACATACCACCACCTATAATGACTACCAACGGTAATGACAGGACAACTCAATGGAAAACAACAATTATAGTCAGCACATCACTTCAGGTAACGTTTAACACGACAAATGGCTAGCCAAAGAAGTTACTAGCGAGCTAGCTTGGGCAGAAATTGACAATTGAGTTCTTCCCAATATTGATATGAAGTCACAATATTGACAATTTGATTATTACAGCTTATTAAATTTCATCAAGACATTACCCATCTAAAACATTACCCTACTAAAACACACAGAATCATGACACATCCAGGATGCTTCTTGCACAGCACCATCGGATCCGATTCTCAGACGCTGTCAAGTCGGGATCCATTGTTTTCCCGCAGTCAGGTAATCATCAATTTAATATTACGTTATTTGATTCATGCTTCAAAGGTACAGTATGTATGCCTATACTAGAGATCCGCAGTTGGTGTCTTTAGGCTATCATATTGCCAATGCCAAGAAGACCATGTCACAGTGCCACCTACCACCTGTTGTAAGGGGGTTCCCGCCATACACACTGTCCCCTGGGCCAGTCATGACATGAGATACCTTTCAGCTAATGTGGTCTAACTTCAAAAACTGCAGGATTTTGCTCCTATTAAAAGACTGCAGAAGACTTCTGTCGGGTATTAGCTAGATATTTTGTGATAGCCCATTGACTCCCTCATAATCCCGCAAATAAAGCACATAAGCCCAAGGCCAGTCTGCAAAACCAAAGTTGTGTTATAAATTCATGTATAAGTGGGTTGTCCAGGTATTGCATTCCTCATAATAAACCCACAAGAACTACCAGAGAACCTTGAGGAAGCAGGACTGTTTGACAAGATCAAGAAGTTTGTGATGGTTCACCGCAATAGTTTCCTTCTCCTGCAAGCTCCTTTTTATGGGAAGAAGGAACTGGGCATCATGTCAGTGATACAGCACAGGTATAGTTATTTTATTATACTTTATAGCAGACAATTGTATTCCTGTCTGGAATGATTCTAACATGTACAAATGTTACACATTTACAGGCCAATGTGGACTAGTGTAGTTTCACAGTAATGATCACTCCTCTAAACGATTATCCTACTGTACTGACCCAAATACATTCAAATGACCAGTAGTTTTGAATGATGCAACAATATTTCCGGTCACATGGATATGTTAGTGCTGTGCTTTCATTGTAACTGAGTGATCCTGTGGTCTATTGCAGATTCCTTGGCAGCAATCTCAGAGTTCTACCTGTACGTAACAACACCGAGATAGTCAAGGGGATGCTGACTATAGCCAAAGTAAGGATGAAAGAAGACACCCCTAAGTCCTCACACATTATATTGACATGGATATTAAGAAATAATAATACTGAAAAATGAAAATTAAGATACTTGGCATTGGTTGATAAAAAATCTAATCAAAATCAAATGTTATTTGTCACATGCGCCGAATACAACAGGTAATACTGTGAAATTCTTACTTACAGGCCCTTAACCAACAATGCAGTTCAAGAAATTAAAAATATTTACTAAATAAACTAAAGTAAAAAATAAAATAAAAAGTAGCACAATAAAATAACTATCAAGGCTATATACAGGGGAAACCGGTACCGAGTCAATGTGCGGGGGTAAAGGTCGGTCAAGGTCATTTGTACATGTAGGTATGGGTAAAGTGACTATGCATATGTAAGATATAGTCAATACAAATATGGTTTATAACGATAAAGTTGATACAAAGTTAGGCTACTTTACTTTGCTCAGGGACAATGCACATTAATAAACATTTCTGTCAATGTGCAAGGTTTTTGCCAGCCGGCTAAAGTTGAGAGTTCGAGTTTTCCCCCTGTGATAATGAAAGTGATCTCATCTTCCAGGCCACCAGTAAGCCCCATGTTGACAGCATGCGGGATCGGATGTCTCTGGCCAGGGCCCACATTATAGAGAGCAGCTCTGTCTGGGAGATGCTCAAGGACATTAAGCTGGGGTGAGCAGCTGGTGCAGAGTGGGGATGCCAGGTCCCCTCAAGCCTACCTGTTCATGGTAGGCTAGTGACTAATGATTGATTTATGCTAGGTCTGGCATCCACTGTGTTTACGGTCACAAGCACAGAATGGCTTTAACCCAACTTGCATGTGTTTAGTGCACTTGATATACTCAATCCATCCAATCCTGTATCCAGAAGAATACTACTACTGTATCGATTCAGTAGAAAGTCAATTGAAAATCCAGCATTGCAAATAACTGAAATGAAGCTTAAATAAAGAAATATTTTTTGGGTAGATTGTGTATTTATTATTTATTATTAGCCTGAAACAATCAATGTAAAAAGCATTAGACTCTGAGCCATGCTGTGTTAGACAGCAGTCCCTGTTTTCACTTTCTCCTCTGATATCTCCTCAATACGGATCACTAGACTCTCCATCAGGTCAAAGGTCACCAGAGCACACTGCAGTACCTGTGAAGTCAAGATAACTCAGTGCCAATTCAAATTATTAAAATCAATTTGACAAGCAAGCAAAAACAGCAGTGGTAACGTGGCTATAGTTACCTGATACTGCATCTCTGGGGACATATCTGATACCATCTTGTTCTTCACAGTCATAGTCTGAACTAATGCAACTCTAGCCTCTCTGGCTTCTGTTAGTGGATGAGAGTCACAATAATACATTAATTTGTGTACACAGTATAACACATGTTGTACATTCTTCCCAGAATAATACACAGTATGTACATATAATACATTTTAATAGATGGAGTAGTGTAGAGAGATCTGCTTTCTTACCCTGTGCTTGAATCTTCTTGTCCTCTCTCATGTTCTTAACCTGCCCTGTATAGTAGGCTCTAGAGAGGGCCAGACACACCCTCAGCATCTTCAGGTAGTCCTCTTTGATCTTGAACAGCTCCGACCATATACTTGACTGAAAACATCAGCGTTAGACCATCACCGTGCTGTCAACTGACTAGTAGCAAGGTTTAATCTTCTGAGTTATATGAATGTGTCAAAAACACTCACTGTCTGCTGCCAGTCCATGTCCCGCATATGCAGGTATCGTAACAGATTGAGAGACTCCATTACCCTAAGGTAGAGATGGACAAAGAATACTATACTGAACAAAAATATAAACGCAACATACAACAATTTCAAAGATTTTACTGCATTACAGTTCATATAAGGAAATCAGTGCATTTAAATAAATTCATTAGGACTTCACATGACTGGGAAAACAGAAATGCACCTGTTGGTCACAGATACCTTCTCGTCACAGATCTCGTCACGGTATCTCTGTGTATTCAAATTACCATCGATAAAGTGCAGTTGTGATCGTTGTCCTTAGTTTATGCCTGCTCATACCATAACCCTTCCGCCACCATGGGGCGCTCTGTTCACAACGATGACATCAGCAAACCGCTCGCCCACACAACGCCATACACATGATCTGAGGTTGTGAGGCCGTGGTCTGAGGTTGAGTTGTTTGAACGTACTGCCAAATTCTCTAAAACGATGTTGGAGGCAGCTTATGGTAGATACATTTACATTAAATTCTCTGGCAACAGCTCTGGTGGACATTCCTGCCGACAGCATGCCAATTGCACGCTGCCTCAAAACTTGACACATTTGTGGCATTGTGTTGTGTAAAAAAACGGCACATTTTAGCCTTTTATTGTCCCGAGCACAAGGTGCACCTGTGTAATAATCGTGCTGTTTAATCAGCTTCTTGATATGCCACAACTTTCAGGTGGATGGATTATCTTGGCAAAGGAGAAATGCTCACTAACAGGGATTTAAACAAATCTGTGCACAACATTTTTGATAAATAAGCTTTTTGTGCGTATGGAACATTTCTGGGGTCTTTTATTTCAGCTCATGAAACATGGGACCAACATTAAATAAATAAAAATGTTACGTTTATATTTTTGTTCAGTGTATATTATATTGTCTGTGTTTCAATCGGGCATTACAAGTTGACAACAGTCAGCTGATGTTGACCTATTTACTACAGTCTATGTTTTAAACTGGATGGAGAGTTGATTAATCAATTATGTCTTGTTGGCTAAGAATCTCCATTGTTAGAAAGAAAGGGATTCTAGGAATGAAACCTGAACTTCATTAGAGAATAGATCTGTTCCGTAGTCCATGTTCCATCTGCCTTATGCTGGGCACCAGATATATGTGGCTAGAATATGCAGCTTTCTACTGCAGTATTAATGACCAGATAAGGGACCAGTCACAGCTTGTAGAGGGGCAAGGCAGGCTCACCAGTCCAGGGTTTGTATTTTAGACTACAGAGAGGTATCAGGATTGCTTAGACAGATCCTATGGGCCAGCTTCCCAGACACAGATTAAGCCTAGTCCTAGAAAAAGTATGCACACTGCTCTCCATTGACAGTGGTTTTTAGTCCAGGACTAGGTTTAATCTGTATCCAGGTAACCGGCCCTAAATTTAGGGAGAGGACAAACGATACTAACCTGTCCATACTGTTCAGCAGGTCTGTTTCTGGGCCCCGTGGGAAACAGAGAACCAGTCTCAGTAGGGGCAAAACCTGGATTCCCATAAACCATTCATTCTCATGACCTGGCTAGAGATAACAAGGAGAATAACACAATTATAGGTTGCACTGTATACACCTTTTCTAATGCAATGAAATGGAGCTACTGTCCTGTTTATCAAAATGTCTCCTACTACGGTGCATTCAAAAAGTATTCAGACCCCTTGACTTTTTCCACATTTTATTACATTACAGCCTTATTTTACAATGGATTTAATTGTTTTTCCCCCCTCATCAATCTCCACACAATACCCCATAATGACAAAGCAAAAACAGGTTTTTAGAAATGAAATATTATAAGTATAATTTACCTAAGTATTCAGACCCTTTACTCAGTACTTTGTTGAAGCACCTTTTGCAGTGATTACAGCCTTGAGTCTTCTTGGGTATGACGCTACAAGCTTGGCACACCTGTATTTGGGGAGTTTCTCCCATTCTTCTCTGCAGATCCTCTCAAACTTTGTAAGGTTGGATGGGGAGCGTCGCTGCACAGGTATTTTCAGGTCTCCAGAGATGTTCCGGGCTCTGGCTGGGCCACTCAAGGACTGTCTTGGCTGTGAGCTTAGGGTCGTTGTCCTTTTGGAAGGTGAACCTTCGCCCCAGTCTGAGGTGCTAAGCGCTCTGGAGCAAGTTTTCGTCAAGGATCTCTCTGTACTTTGCTCCATTCAGCTTTCCCTCGATCCTAACTAGTCTTCCAGTCCCTGCCGCTGAAAAACATCCCCACAGCATGATGCTGCCACCACCATGCTTCACCGTAGGGATGGTGCTAGGTTTCGCTTGGCATTCAATCTTGGTTTCATCAGACCAGAGAATCTTGTTTTTCATGGTCTGAGAGTCTTTAGGTGCCTTTTGGTGAACTCCAAGTGGGCTGTCATGTGCCTTTTACTGAGGAGTGGCTCCTGTCTGGCCACTCTACCATAAAGGCCTGATTGGTGGAGTGCTGCAGAGATTGTTGTCCTTCTGGAAGGTTCTCCCATCTCCACAGAGGAACTTTGAAGCTCTCCCCCGATTGCTCAGTTTGGCCATTTAGGAAGAGTCTTGGTGGTTTCAAACTTCTTCTTCAAACTTCTTCCAATGTTGGAGGCCACTGTGTTCTTGGGGACCTTCAATGCTGCAGACATTTTTTTGGTACCCTTCCCCAGATCTGTGCCTGGAACACAATCCTGTCTCGAAGTTCTACGGATAATTCCTTCAACCTCATGGCTTGGTTTTGGCTCTGACATGCACTGTCAAATCAAATCCAATTGTAATTATCACATGCACTGAATACAACAGGTGTAGTAGACCTTACAGTGAAATGCTTACTTACAAGCCCTTAACCAACAATGCGTTGATTAGCTGTTCAGGAGTATTATGACTTGGGGGTAGAAGCTGTTAAGATGCCTTTTGGACCTTGACTTGGTGCTCCGGGACCGCTTGTTGTGCAGTAGCAGAGAGAACAGTCTATGACTAGGTTGGCTGGAGTCTTTGACAATTTTTAGGGCCTTCCTCTGACACCGCCTGATATAGAGGTCCTGGATGGCAGGAAGCTTGGCCCCAGTGATGTACTGAGCCGTACACGCTACCCTCTGTAGTGCCTTGCGGTCAGAGGCCGAGCAGTTTCCATACCAGGCAGTGATGCAACCAGGATGCTCTCGATGGTGCAGCTGTAGAACCTTTTGAGGATCTGAGGGCCCATGACAAATCATTTAAGTCTCCTGAGGGGGAATAGGCTTTGTCTTGCCCTCTTCACGACTGTCTTAGTGTGTTTGGACCATGATAGTTTGTTGGTGATGTGGACACCAAGGAACTTGAAGCTCTCAACCTGTTCCACTACAGCCCCGTCGATGAGAATGGGGGAGTGCTCGGGCCTCCTTTTCCTGTAGTCCACAATCATCTCATTTGTCTTGATCATGTTGATGGATTGGGACCTCTTCAACTGTGGGACCTTATAGACAGGTATGTGCCTTTCCAAATCACATCCAATCAATTGAATATACCACATGTGGACTCCAATCAAGTTGTAGAAACATCTCAAGGATGATCAATGTAAACAGGATGCACCTGAGCTCAATTTAGAGTCTTATAGCAAAGGGTCTGAATACTTATGTAAATAAGGTATTTCTGTTTTTAATTTTTGAAAAATTAGCAAAAAAAAACTAAACCTGTTTTCGCTTTGTCATTATTGGGTATTGTGTGTAGAGATTGATAAGGAATAGTTCTTAATCAATTTTAGAATAAGGCTGCAACTTAGCATGTGGAAAAATGGAAGGGGTCTGAATACTTTCCGAATGCACTGTATATCTTACCTTCAAGGAGAGCTCAATCTGATTTTTGATGTTCTTTATAATGTAACCCTCTACTCCGGCATGGCAACTGGTTTTTATCATACACCTACGATAAGAAATCAGGATTTTCAAGATGTTTCTAATACCATGTGGTCCTGCGGCCCTCCCTGGGTGAATGTTTTGGTTTTTGCCCTAGCACTACATAGCTGATTCAAATAAGCAAAGCTTGATGATGAGTTGATTATTTAAATCAGCTGTGTAGTGCTAGGGCAAAAACTAAACATGCACGGGGGGTACTGCTATAGAGTACTACAGATTCATCCATTGCGGACCACATACAGGCTATACAGTATTCTCACCTGAAGAATTTGTGCTTAGCCTCAGGTCCCAATTTATCTATGAAGAGCTGTAACACTTTAAACCCTTGTTCTCTCTGGTAATGGGAGAAAGGAGTTATTAGGCTAGCAGGTACATAGTAATAATAGTAAACATAGTAATAATTTCAATTGGTTTTATTCATGCAGGAGTTTTATTCAATTACCAAATGCTGAATTGGACACACAGTCAGGATCTGCACCAAGTGCTGCATTTCCACACAACAAAAACACAAATCACAAATTATTATCATTATGTCTGTTACATATGCATCTGTTTAGCTTCTGGTATGTAGTCAGACTCACCTGTGGAACACTGTAAAATGACTTTAGGTCTAGCAGTTCAACTGGGAGGCTGTTATCCTCCACTCTCTCCAAGCTTTTTGTATATAATTCCTGAGTGATCGAGCATGGAGAAGAATACTTAGCAATACTTACTACTCAGAGAATTCACTCAATATAGAATTTGGAAGATTTGAAATCAATTTATCCTTACCAGGCCTTTGAGTAGGAATGATTCTTCCTTTCTATTTTAGGAAAGAAAACATCTTGTTTAGAGGAACACACTATATCTTAAACCAATGTTTTAATATCATGTAAGAACAGTATAGCTCTGAAAACATACCTACTCAGTAGGAGGTCAATATATTCCATATTACACTGCAGGACAAACACAGGGCTGAGAGATCAACAAAATAATATTAATACTATTATATGTTTCAAACATAGTTATCACCCCATATCTTCAATAATACGGTTATTCAGAACCTTTCTACTGTGTTTCACCTGAAAACTGCTGGAAAGCTCTCGATGGTGATGAGCTGGACAAAGAGCAGGTATGCCAGACAGGCCCGTGACTCCTGGGCTTTAGTACTGTCTGTCAAGAGGCCAGACTCCTCCCTCTTCTTCAGAGCCTTGTAGAACAGGAGGCCTGGGAGAGGCTCCTGGATGGCTGGTAGGGTGGCCTAGGATCAAAAACACAATGTAGTCTTGTTTTAGCTAGGTTCTTATTAAAATTGTCTATTTTAAAGTTGATTGCCTTGTTTGATAGTCTCGCTGGACTTGCTGGAAAATGCAGTAGAAAAAGAGCTAACCCTTAGTGTAGTGTGCAGAGCCATTTCAAAAGGCCGTCACTCTACCAAGTAGGCCCGGATTACTTACCAGTATGTCTGTAGCAAAGTGCCATAGGGGAGACTGTTTATGGATGTCTATAGCCTGGTCAAGCTGTGCCTGAAGGAGTGGCTCCCTCAAGCTCCCCATGCAACTGTAGAGAGAAGAATAATATGCATTACAGATCAACAAACCGGTGTCAGTATCTTCTACTCTCCTGATTATAACCTGGCCAATAACTACATCTGATTGATACATTTAGGTGCTCCTTTTAGCAACATTAATATCCAGCAAAGCACACAGACAGGCAGACAGACACCTACAACTTGAGAAGCTCAGTCTTTAGCTGATTGTCTGAAGCAGTGCCACCATCCTCGCTGTTGTCCCTCCTCTTCACTTCCTCCACAAATGGCTCCATGAACCTGGCCAGGGCTGAGCAGCAACGACACAGACCATACGCATCCTCCACTTCTTGCTCCTTGGTGTAAGGCACTGGCAGCCTGGACACCTGCTTCTGTAGGGCAGCCAGAGCAAGGCCTACCCAGGGAGCCTTCTCCTCACCCAGACGCAGCAGCACTAGGAGATGGAGGGAGACATTCAAAAGTCACCAACATGAATAGCACTAGGAGAGGCAAGAATACATTATTAAAAAGTAATTGAAGGAATGTATTATGTATAGGTTGTTTTACTACATTCTGATTTGTTTTAAAATGGCTCGCTACTGTCATTCAATCAATTACAAGAAAAATGTGGGTTATCTAAGACTATTTAAGAAATCTTATTCAATCGCTTCAACAGAATCTGGATTAACCTAACAGTAGCATAGAACAAATACTGAAAGAAGCTGCAACGCCAAAGAAGTTGATTGCCAAGTTATATCAAGGGTTGACTGAATTTTTATCTGATGGTTCAGAACCTAAGGTAAAAATGGGAAACAGATCTCAAAGAAGTAATTGATGAGAACTATTGGTCATAAATACAGTTGAAGTGGGAAGTTAACATACACTTTAGCCAAATACATTTAAACTCAGTTTTTCACTATTCTTGACATTTAATCCTAGTACAAATTCCCTGTCTTAGGTCAGTTAGGATCACCACTTTATTTTAAGAATGTGAAATGTCAGAATAATAGCAGAGAGAATGATTAATTTCAGCTTGTATTTCTTTCATCACATTCCCAGTGGGTCAGAAGTTTACATACACTCAATTAGTATTTGGTAGCATTGCCTTTAAATTGTTTAACTTGGGCCAAACATATCGGGTAGCCTTCCACGAGCTTCCCACAATAAGTTGGGTGAATTTTAGACCCATTCCTCCTGACAGAGCTGGTGTAACTGAGTCAGGTTTGTAGGCCTCCTTGCTCACACACGCTTTTTCAGTTCTGCCCACACATTTTATATTGGATTGAGGTCAGGGCTTTGTGATGGCCACTCCAATACCTTGACTTTGTTGTCCTTAAGCCATTTTGCCACAACTTTGGAAGTATGCTTGTGGTCATTGTCCATTTGGAAAACCCATTTGTGACCAAACTTTAACTTCCTGACTGATGTCTTGAGATGTTGCTTCAATATATCCAAATCATTTTCCTCCCTCATGATGCCATCTATTTTGTGACGTGCACCAGTCCCTCCTACAGCAAAGCACCCCCACAACATAATGCTGCCACCCCCGTGCTTCACGGTTGGGATGGTGTTCTTCGGCTTGCAAGCCTCCCCCTTTTTCCTCCAAACATAACGATGATCATTATGGCCAAACAGTTTCATCAGACCAGAGGACATTTCTCCAAAAAGTACGATATTTGTCCCCATGTGCAGTTGCAAACTGTAGTCTGGCTTTTTTATGGCGGTTTTAGAGCAGTGGCTTCGATATAGCAATGTCGATATAGGACTCGTTTTACTGTGGATATAGATACTTTTGTACCTGTTTCCTCCAGCATCTACACAAGGTCCTTTGCTGTTGTTCTGGGGTTGATTTGCAATTTTCGCACCAAAGTACTTTCATCTCTAGGAGACAGAACGCTTCTTCTTCCTGAACGGTATGACGGCTGCTTGGTCCTATGGTTTTTATACTTGCGTACTATTGTTTGTACAAATGACCGTGGTACCTTCAGGTGTTTGGAAATTGCTCCCAAGCATGAACCAGACTTGTTGAGGTCTACAATTATTTTTTCTGAAGTCTTGGCTGATTTCTTTTGATTTTCCCATGATGTCAAGCAGAGGCACTGAGTTTGAAGGTAGGCCTTGAAATACATCCACAGGTACACCTCCAATTGACTCAAATTATGTCAATTAGCCTATCAGAAACTTCTAAAGCCATGACATATTTTTCTGGAATTTTCCAAGCTGTTTAAAGGCACAATCAACTTAGTGTATGTAAACTTCTGACCCACTGGAATTGTGATACAGTGAATTATAAGTGAAATAACCTGTCTGTAAACAATTGTTGGAAAAATTACTTGTGTCATGCACAAAGTAGATGTCCCAACCGACTTGCCAAAACTATAGTTTGTTCACAAGAAATTTGTGGAGTGGTTGAAAAACTAGTTTTAATGACTCCAACCTAAGTGTATGTGATTTGATTTGATGTAAACTTCCAACTTCAACTGTATGTGAAAATGTTCATATTTGCTCCTACAATCTTAGCCATAAATTATTGCAATTGAAGATAATCCATAGGATTTACTACATTCCTGCTAGAATGCATGTAATGTACCCAGAAATCAGTCATATCGCTGTTGGAGATGCAAAAAAAAACTAAAAGGAAGCCTATTACATATGCTGTTGTCCTGTGAGAAATGAACACCATTTTGGGATAATGTCTGTGCCATCATATCATTGTGTCAAGGATTTTACATCCATCCATCTCCATGATTATGTCTGTTGCGGAATGTAAATATTATTGACCAATATCAAAGAAGGTTTTGTAATTTAGGCCCATTGCTGCAAAAAATATGTGTAGCTATCAATTGGAAAGCATCATACACACGCATCGTCAATACTGAATGGAAGGTAGTTACATTCCATTAGATTGTGTTTCATGATATTAAGCAAAAGAAAGACGTGATAAAATCTGAAAACCTCACATTGGTAATCTTGAGGAGTGTAAGATTTACCAACATACATAATTGTGTTTTAATTTGATGTACTATGTGTATGTGTACTGAAATGGAAGGCTTCTGTGTTGTTGTATGTTTATGGACAGGTCTGTGGTGGTTGTGTTGTTTTTGTGTTCTGTTTGCATTTATAAATAAAAAAATATTGGCATAAAAAAATGAAAGGGAACGTCATCAAGATTAAGTTCCAGTAAGTGTCCAGTAGAGGGAAACAAACAACATCTGCAGGAGATAGCAGTGGTATTGTGAAGGCTAAGTATTACCTGTTTGAAGAAGCGGGGCCATAAGTACGATGGTGTCAGCGATGAGGTCCGGATGAAGGTCATCCACTTGGCCGAGAAAAATCAGCATGAGTTCCATCGGGCTGCATGTCTGAGAGACAAGATTTCTACATTACTGTTAACTCTGATACCATGTGAATCTACCTGCTCTTTAGCCTTCTGCCATCCAATTCTGTCAAGGGTAATTCATAATATATATATATATATATATATATATATAGTTTACCTCGGCCAGGTGTGTGATAACGGCCTTACAGGTAGAGGAACTCTTCTTCCTCTTCAGTACCTCGGCCACCAGGGACGCAAGGAGGCCACAGCCCATAGACTCCACTATTCCCTGGGTCAGATAAAATAACCAAAAACTTCTGTGTCATGTTGTCTACTTTTTACATTTAGAAAGAAAGCAGCAACTGATGATGAAAAACAGTTGTGCAAGTTTATGGGGGTATACAAATTGTTGCTTGCATGTGGGCTATCTTGCAAATGACCACCTTGACTACCCCCTCACGTCGGTCAAAAAAGCTAAGTTGATGTCCTAGCGAGGTTGCTATAGACCCTGTTATGACTCCATTACATCCTAGCGAGGTAGCTATAGACCCTTTTATGACTCCATGACATCCTTGCAAGGTAGCTATAGACCCTGTTATGACTCCATGACATCCTAGCGAGGTAGCTATAGACCCTGTTATGACTCCATGACATCCTAGCGAGGTATCTATGGACCCTGTTATGACTCCATGATGTCCTAGTAAAGTAGCTATAGACCCTTTTATGACTCCATGACATCCTAGCAAGGTAGCTATAGACCCTGTTATGACTCCATGATGTCCTAGAGAGGTAGCTATGGACCCTGTTATGACTCCATCAAAATTAACTCCATTTCCATTCCATGTTCTCTTTTTAGAGTAAATATCCCTTCACTACAGTTAGATAATACTTTTTGTCCAAGTTGAGGGTTTTCTCACAGATTTCTTATTTGTGAGTCAATTCAATATCTTCAACCCAGATACCTCCTGAGGCTCCTTTAGCTCCTTAAAGACTTTGAAAAACCACCCTGACACATGCTCCTGTAAGTGTAGGGTTTAGAGCAAAAGATGGCGTGGGGAGGAGGGACAACCAAGGGCACTTAGAGAATAGCCTTTCCAAACAGGGTCACCATCACTGGAGCGAGAAATCTGACTGGATATCGGCCTGTTCAGTCCTCACACCTTCAGGTCAACAGCCCAACAACAAGCTCTGGGTAGTGGCAGAGAGGCGATCATTATTTTATGTATACATCGCAAATGGCACCCTATTCTCTACATAGTGCACTACTTGGGATGCACACGATAGCCCTATGGGCCCTGGTCAAAAATAGTGCATTATGTAGGGAATAGGGTGCCATTTGGGATGCACCCTATATGTCTATGGTGGCAATGTAGCAAAGTGTCCTGTACTGTTAGCTGTAGTAGTAGACTTGCTGATGTTGTCACAGAGGAGACTGGAGTGTGCGTGTGTCTGTCATCACCATTATCGGCCTCTGGGACTGGAATCTACTACACTACACTGTCAATGTGTAAAAAATATGTCAAACGCAAGGTATATTTTACAACAATTTTCACAAATAGAGCAGTGTAAAAGCACCCAATGTCCTCCCGGTTCACTCTAACAGTTAGGTGTGATTCTTCTTAGGATATCTTTGAATTGAATTACTCACTTAGCGGAGCATAAGAGGGGTTTTCATTGGAGGGCATGCGAATGTGATGCATTTACCTGGTTCTTCTCATCCTGAATGAAGTCTAGCAGGTGTGTCGTGTCACCCTGATTAATATACGCTAATCCAGCATTCTGGAACAGTTCATGGTCCTCTGGCCTTAAACCATCTTCCACCACGGCTTTTCGCTGTAGAGATACAAGATGCCAACTGACACCACTCACAGAGACAGCTAGTTCAAAGTAATAATTCTGACAATATTATGCATCTGATTAGTCATATTATTGTTAAAAATGTCATATCAATGATATTATTATAAGCTAGTTCTTATCATTCTTATATGAGCCACTGTTAGCATGTTAGCTTACCCATCTCTGGATGACATCCTGCAGCTGATCAGCCATCCTCAGCGTTTGTCTTGAATAACAATCGCGGAGGGGTCCAAAAAATAAGAGTGTGAATATTCAGAATATAGATGAAATAATGATAATATCCAAATTTCTGCCAAAAAGAGGACACCAGATAGTTACTGTTGCGGTTTGAAATGACGTGTGGTAAAGGTGGACTGTCCAGAGACCTCAGTCAGTAAACCTCTTATCAAGCTCTATGTGCCTGAGCTATAATCGGATTAAAGCAGTGCAACATAGTCACGGCAGACAACAGAACTGTCTGGAAGGCTCTAGTTGAGTCCAGGGAGACTCAATCAATCTTAAACCACTATAACTAACTGCATGCTGGTGACCTGGGTTTGTTTTGTTTTGTTTTAATTAACCACAAATGTAGGCTCCTGTAGGGAAGTGAAGTTCATATCTTGTACATCAAATGCATAACCAACTCTGTTACTTTAAGAACCAGTACTGAGCACTGGCCTAAGCTGTATCAGTTTGCTGCCACAGACAGGACAGGACAGGACACACACACACACACACACGGCTGTAGCTAGTTGAGATAAATAGATAGGGTTAGCCAGGAGCATGTTTGAACGGTAGGATTTAGCCGGTGGCTGCTGGTTAGGATAGGTTTGCTCTCTGTATTGGGCCGTGATGAAAGCAAAGCCCTGAACAAAAGCCACAAAGCAAATACACCCAGAGACAGTGTGCTGTGTTGACTCTGATTTAGTCATCTTTAATTGGAGACTGATGATTGTTGTGACAGTTACATGTAGCCTACTGTATGTCAAAGCTGCTTACAACAATATATAGTTTCAAGAAAAATTATGTGAACCCTTTGGAATTACCTAGATTTCTACATTAATTTGTCATGAAATTTACAACAATAGACCAACACAGTCTACTTAAACTAAAAACACACAAACTATTATATTTTTTCATGTATTTATTGAACACACCTTGTAAACATTCACAGCACAGGGTGGGAAAATGTGAACCCTTGGATTTAACAACTGGTAGACCCTCCTTTGGCAGCAATAACCTCAACCAAACATTTTCTGTAGTTTCGGATCAGACCTGCACAACGGCCAGGAGGAATTTTGGACCATTCTTCTTTACAAAACTGTTTCAGTTCAGCAATATTCTTGGGATGTCAGGTGTGAACCGCTCTCTTGAGGTCATGCCACAGCATCTCAATCGGGTTGAGGTCAGTACTCTGACTGGGCCACTCCAGAAGGTGTATTTTCTTCATTTGATTCATTGGTTCGTTGTCACCCAACTTCTGTTGAGCTTCGATGATAGCAAGTTGTCCAGGTCCTGAGGCGGCAAAGCAGCCCCAAACCATAATGCTCCCTCCACCATAATTTACAGTTGGGATGAGATTTTGTTGTTTGTCTGCTGGGCCTTTTTTTCTCCACACATAGTGTTGTGTGTTCCTTCCAAACAACTGAACTTTAGTTTAATCTGTCCACAGAATATTTTGCCAGTAGTGCTGTGGAACATCCAGGTGCTCTTTTGCAAACTTCAGACGTGCAGCAATGTTTTTAATGGACAGCAGTGGCTTCTTCCATTGTGTCCTCCCATGAACACCCTTCTTGTTTAGTGATTTACATATCGTAGACTCGTCTACAGAGATGTTAGCATGTTCAGAGATTTCTATAAGTCTTTAGCTGACAATGTAGGATTCTTCATAACTGCATTGAGCATTCTGCACTGTGCTCTTGCAATCATCTTTGCAGGGCGGCCACTCCTAGGGAGAGTAGCAACAGTGCTGAACTTTCTCCATTTATAGACAGTTTGTCTTAGTGTGGACTGATGAACATCAAGGCTTTTATAGATACTTCTGTAACCCTTTACAGTTTTATGCAAGTCAACAATTCTTAATCTTAGGTCTTCTGAGATCTCTTTTGTTCGAGGCATGGTTCACATCAGGCAATGCTTCTTGTGAAGAGCAAACTCACATTTTGTGAGTGTTTTTTATATGGCAGGGCAGCTCTTAACCAACATCTCAATCTTGTCTCATTGATTGTTCTCCAGGTTAGCTTTTGGAGAAGTCATTAGCCTAGGTGTTCACATACTTTTTCCAACCTATACTGTGAATGTTTAAATTATGTATTCAATATAGACAAGAAAAATACAATCATTTGTGTGTTATTTGTTTAAGCAAACTGTGTTTGTCCATCATTGTGATCAAATTTTACGACCAATTTATGCAGAAATCCAGGTAATTCCATACTTTTTCTTGCAACTGTATGAAAAATCTCTGTAGGTCTAAGAAATATCTGGAAAGGAGAGGAGAAAGAGGGAATTTGAAAATAATCAGTTGTAGAGGATAACTTTATAAAAGAAAGTAGGACTTATTTTTCAAGCACTCTACTCACTCGATATGAAAGACAACCACAATGACACATTGGGTCCTTCGTTTTCACTCTACATTGAGATGATGCAGACTGAGACAGCAAAATACTTAGAAATGCAACAATTTCAAAGATTTTACTGAGTTACAGGAAATCAGTCAATTGAAATAAATGAATTAGGCCCTGATCTATGGATTTCACATGACTGGGAATACAGATATTCATCTGTTGGTCACAGATACCTTTAAAAAGAAAAAGTAGGGGTGACGATCAGAAAACCAGTCAGTATCTGGTGTGACCACCATTTGCCTCATGCAGCGCAACACATCTCCTTCACATAGAGTTGATTAGATAGTTCGTTGTTGCTTCTGGAATATTGTCCCACTCCTCTTCAATGACTGTGCGAAGTTGCTGGATATTGGCGGGAACTGGAACAGGCTGTCGTACACGTCGATCCAGAGAATCCCAAACATGCTTAATGGGTAACATGTATGGTTAGTATGTAGGCCATGGAAGAACTGGGAGATTTCAGCTTCCAGGAATTGTGTACAGATCCTTGGGACATGGGGCCGTGCATTAGCATGCTGAAACTTGAGGTGATTGTGTGTGAGGTGATTGTGAGAATTGTTGATTTGTGGATTGTGGATGAAGCTGGTTGAGAGAATGCCAAGAGTGTGCAAAGCTGTCATCAAGGAAAAGGGTGGCTACTTTGAAGAATCTCAAATATATTTTGATTTGTCTAACACTTTTTTGGTTACTACATGATTCCATATGTGTTATTTCATAGTTTTGATGTCTTCCCTATTATTCTACAATGTAGAAAATAGTCAAAATAAAGAAAACTCTTGAATGAGTAGGTGTGTCCAAACTTTTGACTGGTGCTGTTTGTGTAAGATAAATTCAGCTCGTGATTTAAGAATAGAAATCAGTTTGTACAGTGATTTGAAGAGCTTGATGAGATATGTTAAAACACATAAACAATGAGAGTACTCTAGCTATTGTGTTTGTGACCAATGATTGTTCATCTCAAGCAATTTTATAAAGGTGACACATGGAATACACTGAGACAGACATAAGTAATATGAGCTGCTGAAAAGTGAAATAGCATTTGTAGTTCTGGTAAAGTGTTGGTTATCCACTTATGTAATAAACTGTCAATATTATTCACGTTATCATTATATCAACCAACTGTGTTATTGGAAACTTTATTGTTGTGGCTGTCAAATCATATCATATGGCCTAGTGAAATGTGACAAATGGATTATCTGTCTTGAAAAGTGCCCTGAAACAGTCAAAGGATGGACTAGGTTTGGTTGCCATGGCTATTGCCATGATTGCCACTGTGTAGGCCTACTGTTAGGATTCTTCCCAGATGACAATGGACCAGTAGAGGAAAGTGATCTAGGCAGGGTCTCCCTGTGTCTCTGGCAGTGCAGTGACTCTACCATTCCCCCTCTGGCATGGCCTGAAACATTAATGATCACCAGGAGAATGTGATCTGCCTGGCCACCGCAACTCACAGCTCTCCTCCCAACCACCGCCCCACCCAGCTACAGCCTTCTCTTCTCACAACATCACTGCTTGGAAAGGAGGCCAGTGGATAGGAAGCCTGTGGGCCAGGATGAGCTGTACTGAAAATACAGCACTTTGTGTTTGTGATAGACTTTTATTTAGAAAACTATGAAGGACATCTGATATATTTACAAAATAGCAGGAGCAAGTCAATAAGCATAGTAATTTAAGTGTTTTGAAAAATAAAATGTTATTCTGTATTATGAAGTTACATTTTATAGATTTAGGCATACATGCTCAAAATGCAGATTGTGATATTACTCACCAATACCTAAATTAAAGATATTTCAGAGTATGTAACTCTGCCACACTGTCTGGTCTGGTCTGGTCTGTCTGTCTGTCTGTCACATAGAAGAGATAGGAAGGTGCTGGAAAACGTCTGTGACAGGTCTAATAGATGTTTTAACACATGAGCGAGCACTTAAACAGATAAAGAGTTTTTTTTTCTGAAAAGCTAAAAGCCTCCATCACTTCCAACAAGGCAGTGGAACCCCGAACATAGAGTGTCAGCATCACAAAACACTGGAATTGTGATCCGGCTGTCAAAATTGCTTTGACAGCCGGATCACATGTAACATCTCCAATGCTTCCACCTTGGGGACATACCGGGGAGACGGGGCTGGTGTGCACTGTGCACGGCAACTTTGGCGTGCACACCATAGCAGAGAGAGAGGCCGGTCTTGACTGTAGTCCCTGTCTGTGAATCGAGACACACAGTAGATTATTGATCACAGCCAGACAGTGTGTCAGTCTCAGAGACACAGCCGACAGACAGCCGTGTGTCTATCCCTGTCAATTAAAGTCCCCTCTCAGTCTGTATTGATTGGGGAACAACTAAAAACTGGTAATTGTCATTAATATGCCGATTTACAAACAGGTGAGCAGAGCAGAGGCTGGTAGAGGAAGCGCAGTACAGTGACAGTCAGTATGGATATATTGTTATGTGTTACCCCCAGCGGCCCCAGACAACAAGCCAACAGGCAGATGCTAGTGTCCAGGAAACAGTGAGGCCTGCTTCATCATCTGGGCTTCCCTGTGCCTTGGGTGCTGTCTACTCTCTACTCTACGGGATAAAGCAGCATTAAGGCCTGCTGAAAGATGTGGAAAAAAGGGGCCAGACAACATGGCACGGTAGCCTTCACCAAAGTACACAGAAATGCGTACAAACACACTGACACACTTGTTCTGCTCCCTCACAGCAGCACAGCCCCTCCATTTAATTGTTTGGAATGGGCCGTATGAAGGGCAAAGCTTTTACAAAATGGGCCCAGGGAGGGTCAGGGTGTTCCCTTGTGAGACCTGGAGCTCCATTAATTCAGTCCACTTGGGAATCTCTCTTTATCCCTGTCAAAACTAGTCCTGCCCTTCAAAATCCTATTCCTAAAACCTACCTTGACAGTGACACTCACAATTCTTCCTACAGTGAGCTACAAAAGTATTGGAACAGTGACACATTTGTTGTTTTGGCTCTGCATTTGAAATGATACATATTGGATGAACTGTTAGAAATTACAGCACTTTTTGTACATATTTTTATGTCCAATAGATATTAATGGTAGATAATGTATTGTGTCATTTTGGAGTCACTTTTATTGTAAATAAGAATAGAATATGTTTCTGAACACTTCTATATTCATGTGGATGCTACTATGATTACAGATAATCCTGAATGAATCGTGAATAATGATGAGTGAGAAAGTTACAGAGGCATTAATATCATTCCCGCCCTTAAATGCTTACCTACGCTGTTATTGTAATGGTGAGAGGTTAGCATGTCTTGGGAGTATGAAACACTACATGACTAAAAGTATGGGGACATATTCTTGTTGAACATCTCATTTCAAAATCATTGGCAATAATATGGAGTTGGTCCCCCCTTTGCTGTTATAACAGCCTCCACTTTTCTTCAAAGGCTTTCCACTAGATGTTGTAACATTGCTGTGGAGACTTGCTTCCATTCAGCCACAAGAGCATTAGTCAGGTCAGGCAAAGATGTTGGGAGATTAGGCCTGGCTTGCAGTCAGTGTTCCAATTCATCCCAAAGGTGTTTGATGGGGTTGAGGTCAGGGCTATGTGCAGGCCAGTCAAGTTCTTCCACACTGCTCTCAACAAACCATTTCTGTTTGGACCTCTCTTTGTACACAGGGGCATTGTCATGCTGAAACAGGAAAGGGCCTTCCCCAAACTGTTGCCACAAAGTTGGAAGCACTGAATCATCTAGAATGTCATGGTATGCTGTAGCGTTCAGATTTCCCTTCGCTGGAACTAAGGGGCCTAGCCCGAACCATGAAAAACAGCCCAGACCATTATTCCTGCTCCACCAAACTTTACTGTTGGCTCTATGGATTGGGGCAGGTAGCGTTCTCCTGGCATCCTCTAAACCCAGATTCGTCCGTCGGACTGCCAGATGTTGAAGCGTGATTCATCACTACAGAGAACGCGTTTCCACTGCTCCAGAGCCCAATGGCTGTGAGCTTTATACCACTCCAGCCGACGCTTGGCATTGCACATGGTGATCTTAGTCTTTTGTGCGGCTTCTAGGCCATGGAAACCCATTTCATGAAACTCCCAACGAACAGTTATTGTGTTGACGTTGCTTCCAGAGGCAGTTTGGAGTGTTGCAGCCAAGGACAGACAATTTTTGCGCGCTATGCTCTTCAGCACTTGGCAGTCCCGTTCTGTGAGCTCGTGTGGCCTATCAATTTGCGGCTAAGCCGTTGTTGCTCCTAGACATTTCGACTTTATAATAACAGCACTTACAGTTGACCGGGGCAGCTCTAGCAGGGCAGAAATTTGACGAACTGACTTGTTGGAAAGGTGGCATCCTATGACGGTGCCACTTTGAAAGTCACTGAGCTCTTTAGGAAGGCCATTCTACTGCCAATGTTTGTCTATGGAGAGTTCATGGCTGTATGCTTGACTTTTTATCTCAGTCAGCAACGCGTGTGGCTGGAATAGCCAAATCCACTACTTTGAAGGGGTGTCCACATACTTGTGTATATACAGTGCCTTGCGAAAGTATTCGGCCCCCTTGAACTTTGCGACCTTTTGCCACATTTCAGGCTTCAAACATAAAGATATAAAACTGTATTTTTTTGGGAAGAATCAACAACAAGTGGGACACAATCATGAAGTGGAACGACATTTATTGGATATTTCAAACTTTTTTAACAAGTCAAAAACAACTGAAAAATTGGGCGTGCAAAATTATTCAGCCCCCTTAAGTTAATACTTTGTAGCGCCACCTTTTGCTGCGATTACAGCTGTAAGTCGCTTGGGGTATGTCTCTATCAGTTTTGCACATCGAGAGACTGAAATCTTTTCCCATTCCTCCTTGCAAAACAGCTCGAGCTCAGTGATGTTGGATGGAGAGCATTTGTGAACAGCAGTTTTCAGTTCTTTCCACAGATTCTCGATTGGATTCAGGTCTGGACTTTGACTTGGCCATTCTAACACCTGGATATGTTTATTTTTGAACCATTCCATTGTAGATTTTGCTTTATGTTTTGGATCATTGTCTTGTTGGAAGACAAATCTCCATCCCAGTCTCAGGTCTTTTGCAGACTCCATCAGGTTTTCTTCCAGAATGGTCCTGTATTTGGCTCCATCCATCTTCCCATCAATTTTAACCATCTTCCCTGTCCCTGCTGAAGAAAAGCAGGCCCAAACCATGATGCTGCCACCACCATGTTTGACAGTGGGGATGTTGTGTTCAGGGTGATGAGCTGTGTTGCTTTTACGCCAAACATAACGTTTTGCATTGTTGCCAAAAAGTTCAATTTTGGTTTCATCTGACCAGAGCACCTTCTTCCACATGTTTGGTGTGTCTCCCAGGTGGCTTGTGGCAAACTTTAAACGACACTTTTTATGGATATCTTTAAGAAATGGCTTTCTTCTTGTCACTCTTCCATAAAGGACAGATTTGTGCAATATACGACTGATTGTTGTCCTATGGACAGAGTCTCCCACCGCAGCTGTAGATCTCTGCAGTTCATCCAGAGTGATCATGGGCCTCTTGGCTGCATCTCTGATCAGTCTTCTCCTTGTATGAGCTGAAAGTTTAGAGGGACGGCCAGGTCTTGGTAGATTTGCAGTGGTCTGATACTCCTTCCATTTCAATATTATCACTTGCACAGTGCTCCTTGGGATGTTTAAAGCTTGGGAAATCTTTTTGTATCCAAATCCGGCTTTAAACTTCTTCACAACAGTATCTCGGACCTGCCTGGTGTGTTCCTTGTTCTTCATGATGCTCTCTGCGCTTGTAACGGACCTCTGAGACTATCACAGTGCAGGTGCATTTATACGGAGACTTGATTACACACAGGTGGATTGTATTTATCATCATTAGTCATTTAGGTCAACATTGGATCATTCAGAGATCCTCACTGAACTTCTGGAGAGAGTTTGCTGCACTGAAAGTAAAGGGGCTGAATAATTTTGCACGCCCAATTTTTCAGTTTTTGATTTGTTTAAAAAGTTAGAAATATCCAATAAATGTCGTTCCACTTCATGATTGTGTCCCACTTGTTGTTGATTCTTCACAAAAAAATACAGTTTTATATCTTTATGTTTGAAGCCTGAAATGTGGCAAAAGGTCACAAAGTTCAAGGGGGCCGAATACTTTCGCAAGGCACTGTATAGTGTATCATTATTCACGATTCATTCAGCACCATCTGTAATCATGGTAGCATCCACATTAATGTAGAAGTGTTTAGAAACATATTATATTCTTACACAATAAGTGACTCCAAAATGACACAATACATGAATGCATCCAACAAGTTTGTAGAGTCACAATCTTATTGTAATCATTGTGCACTAGGAATAAGGGATCAAATACTAAACTTTTGACTACTTTAATTTAAAATGGGGGGGAGACAGAAATAGTGTCGTTTCTAAACGGTTTCCCCGAAATGGATGAATATACCCTAAAATGAAAGCTGACAGTCTGCACTTTAACCTCATAGTCATTGTTTTATTTAAAATCCAAAGTGCTGGAGTACAGAGTCAAAACAACAAAATGTGACACTGTCCCAGTACTTTTTGAGCTCACTGTGCCTTCAGAAAGTATTCAGACCCCTTGACTTTTTCCACAATTTGTAACTTTACAGCCTTATTCTAAAATGGATTAAATAAAATAAAATCCTCAGCAATCTACACACAATACCCCATAATGACAAAGCAAAAACAAGTTGTTGTTTTTATCATTTGCAAATGTATTTAAAATAAAAAAACAAATAGCTTTTTACATAAGCTCAGGTGCAACCTGTTTGCATTTATCATCCTTGAAATGTTATTACAACTTGATTGGAGTCCACCTGAGGTACATTCAATTGATTGGATATGATTTGGAAAGGCACACACCTGTCTATATAAGGTCCCACAGTTGACAGTGCATGTCAGAGCAAAAACCAAGCCCTGAGGTCAAAGGAATTGTCCGTAGAATTGTCCGTAGAGCTCCGAGACAGGATTGTTTCGAGGCACAGATCTGGGGAAGGGTACCAAAACATTTCTGCAGCATTGAAGGTCTCCAAGAACACAATAGCCTCTATCATTCTTAAACGGAAGAAGCTTTGAACCACCAAGACCCTTCCTAGAGCTGACCACCCGGCCAAACTGAGCCATCTGGGGAGAAGGGCCTTTGTCAGGGAGGTGACCAAGAACCCGATGGTCACTCTGACAGAGCTCTAGAGTTCCTCTGTGGAGATGGGAGAACCATCCAGAATGGCAACCATCTCTGCAGCACTCCACCAATCAGGCCTTTATGGTAGAGTGGCCAGAGGGGAAGCCACTCCTCAGTAAAAGGCACATGATAGCCTGTATGGAGTTTGCCAAAAGGCACCTAAAAACTCTCAGACCATGAGAAACAAGATTCTCTGGTCTGATTAAACCAAGATTGAACTCTTTGGCCTGAATGCCAAGCGTCATGTCTGGAGGAAACCTGGCACCATCCCTACAGTGAAGCATGGGGGTGGCAGCATCATGGTGTGGGGTTGTTTTTCAACGGCAGGGACTGGGAGACCAGAGATACTTGTTGAAAACCTACTCCAGAGCACTCAGGACCTCAGACTTGGGTGAAGGTACACCTTGCAACAGGACAACAACCCTAAGCACACTGCCAAGGCAATGCAGGAGTGGCTTCGGGACAAGTCTCCGAATGTCCTTGAGTGGCCCAGCCAGACTTGAACCCGATCTAACATATTTGAAGAGACCTGAAAATAGATGTGCAGCGATGCACCCCATCCAACCTGATAGAGCTTGAGAGGATCTGCAGAGAAGAATGGGAGAAACTCCCCAAATACAGTTGTGCCAAGCTTATAGCGTCATACCCAAAAAGACTCAATGATGTAATCGCTGCCAAAGATGCTACAACAAAGTACTGAGTAAAGGGTCTGAATACCTATGTAAATGTGATATTTCAGTAGTTTTTTTTATACATTTGCAAAAATGTATAATAACCAGTTTTTGCTTTGTCATTATGGGGTATTGTGTGTAGATTGATGAGGGGGAAAAAAACAATTTAATCAATTTTAGAATAAGGCTGTAACATAACAAAATGTTTACAAAGTCAAGGGTTTTTTATTTATTTTACCTTTATTTAACTAGGCAAGTCAGTTAAGAACAAATTCTTATTTTCAATGACAGCCTAGGAACAGTGGGTTAACTGCCTGTTCAGGGGCAGAACGACAGATTTGTACCTTGTCAGCTCAGGGGTTTGAACTTGCAACCTTCCGGTTACTAGTCCAACGCTCTAACCACTAGGCTACCCTGCCGCCCAGGGTAGGTCTGAATACTTTCCAAAGACACTGTATATCAGCACAATTTGGGAAAAACAAGAAGGCACTTCCTCCTACACAATTCTAAATATCTATAAACCTACTGAAGCAGGGAGATTCTTGAGAAAATGTGATCTATGGGTTCATACTTGACTATGGGGAACTTCTCTCCTTTTACTTGTACAATAGGAAGAGCCTGTGGTATTCAACATTTTTCCAATTAACTCTGTGGGCAATTTCTACGCATTATTTAGGTAATCAGTGCTAAAAAAGGAACTATGAATTGAAGAGGAAACTGTGAGGTTCCTGCTAATTGACTCTGTGGTCAATTACTACACCTCTCCTTTAGGTTACAATACTCTGAGATTAAATGGGAAACACCATCCAATCAAAGAAGCAAATCAAGGCCAGCATATCAGAAGAATATCGGTTTGAAATCAGACGCATCACTCGGTTTGGGGCAGGCAGGAGTGGTAGCAGAGGCAGTCTGTTAGGGGCTCCTGGGAGCCTGCTCCTTCACACTGAGTTGGGCTGAAGTGGCTGGCTGGCTGGTAAATGGTCCACTGGGTGTACGTTCTCTAAGAGGTAACTAAGGAGAAATTAAGAAAAGGGGGGAATCTCTCCATGGAGAGATTATACTGTATATACAAATAAAATTCTGTTATAAACACCTTATAACTTCAACATTGTATTACTCATCTATATCACTGTAATTCCTTAATCAATCGCACATCCTAATAAAGAAATTGTTCTTTCAACATTTTTAATTGTTATTTTCAGGAGAGATTAAAAACAAAAATCCTTGTCACACATCTTTGAGTGTAACCCTGCAGAGCCATGCTGAATCTGTTAGCTGCATGGCCAGGTTACACAACTGTTTATTGTTCTTGTTCTGCCTATTAAATATACATGGCTATACGATAGCAGTGACCTGAGATATGCCTCCTGTTCTGCAACACTGCTGTTGCTCCCCACATGCCTTCAGCTTTCAGCTGCCTTCAGCTGCCTTCAGTTCAGCTGCCTTCAGCTTTCAGCTGCCTTCAGTTCAGCTGCCTTCAGTTCAGCTGCCTTCAGTTCAGCTGCCTTCATTTCAGCTGCCTTCAGTTCAGCTGCCTTCAGTTCAGCTGCCTTCATTTCAGCTGCCTTCAGTTCAGCTGCCTTCAGTTCAGCTGCCTTCAGTTCAGCTGCCTTCAGTTCAGCTGCCTTCAGTTCAGCTGCCTTCAGTTCAGCTGCCTTCAGTT
Source organism: Oncorhynchus kisutch (assembly GCF_002021735.2). Taxonomy (NCBI): domain Eukaryota; kingdom Metazoa; phylum Chordata; class Actinopteri; order Salmoniformes; family Salmonidae; genus Oncorhynchus; species Oncorhynchus kisutch. The sequence continues at coordinate 22,112,286 of NC_034186.2, read as the reverse complement.
CAGCTTCCTTCAGCTGTATCACATCCGGCCGTGATTGGGACTCCTATAGGGCGGTGCACAATTGGCCGGGGGTAGGCCGTCATTGTAAAGAATTTGTTCTTAACTGAATTGCCTCATTAAATAAAGGTTAAATATATATATATTTTTAAATGTCAAAGCTGCCTAGGCCTAGTCACAATGATAATATTTGGGAAGGGCTGGGGTAACGCTTCTTTGCTATGACTGCACAACATTGATTCAATTCACTGGTGTCCATTGCATTGTTTGTTGTGTGTGTGCGTGCGTGCGCGTGCCTCCATTCACGTGGGTGACTTATAGCCAACATGGTAGTTTTTCAGGGGGGCTCTCTCCTCTCTACTGCTTTGCATGAGCCAAGGCAGAAAGGAAAGGGCCTTTGGGGCTGTGGAAGTACTTACCGGCTGTGCGTCACCGCTCCACTCGCGGCCTGGTCCCTGGCATTACACTGCTTTGATCCTGCCTCAGTCAGACACATGACCACACAGCCCCCTGAACGGTCATTAGAGCAAGCTTCAGTCACACAGCCCCCTGAACGGCCATTAGAGCAAGCTTCAGTCACACAGCCCCCTGAACGACCATTAGAGCAGGCTTCAGTCACACAGCCCCCTGAACGGCCATTAGAGCAAGCTTCAGTCACACAGCCCCCTGAACGACCATTAGAGCAGGCTTCAGTCATACAGCCCCCTGAACGGCCATTAGAGCAGGCTTCAGTCACACAGCCCCCTGAACGGCCATTAGAGCAGGCTTCAGTCACAGAGCCCCCTGAATGGCCATTAGAGCAGGCTTCAGTCACACAGCCCCCTGAACGGCCATTAGAGCAGGCTTCAGTCACACAGCCCCCTGAACGGCCATTAGAGCAGGCTTCAGTCACACAGCCCCCTGAACGGCCATTAGAGCAGGCTTCAGTCACACAGCCCCCTGAATGGCCATAAGAGCAGGCTTCAGTCACACAGCCCCCTGAACGGCCATTAGAGCAGGCTTCAGTCACACAGCCCCCTGAACGGCCATTAGAGCAGGCTTCAGTCACACAGCCCCCTGAACGGCCATAAGAGCAGGCTTCAGTCACACAGCCCCCTGAACGGCCATTAGAGCAGGCTTCAGTCACACAGCCCCCTGAACGGCCATTAGAGCAGGCTTCAGTCACACAGCCCCCTGAACGGCCATTAGAGCAGGCTTCAGTCACACAGCCCCCTGAACGGCCATTAGAGCAGGCTTCAGTCACACAGCCCCCTGAACGGCCATTAGAGCAGGCTTCAGTCACACAGCCCCCTGAACGGCCATAAGAGCAGGCTTCAGTCACACAGCCCCCTGAACGGCCATTAGAGCAGGCTTCAGTCACACAGCCCCCTGAACGGCCATTAGAGCAGGCTTCAGTCACACAGCCCCCTGAACGGCCATTAGAGCAGGCTTCAGTCACAGCCCCCTGAACGGCCATTAGAGCAGGCTTCAGTCACACAGCCCCCTGAACGGCCATTAGAGCAGGCTTCAGCTACCCCAGCATCTGTCTCCCCACCCCACATGCACCGCCACCGCTCAAATCATTCATTAAATCAGAACACAAAAAGTTACTTTACTTGAACGCCTCTGCATTAGTATTTTATCAAGAGCTGATTTTGTTCTCCTTCCTTCCTAAAGTTGTTTATCTCTCTTCTCTTATAGCTCCCCTACGCGCACACACTTGGCTTGGACGTTTGTGAAATGGATCCTATGAATTTCTCAAACGTATTCATATCTGCAATCAGGCCTGTTTAATTGTATCACAAAGCAACATCTTCTGCTGCTCTCTCTCTCCCTATCTATCTCTCTCTCGCTGCAAATCACATGCTGTTTGCATAGACAGGATTTTTACAGATATGGAAAGAAAGTGGTGTGTGTGTAGATCAGAAATGTAATTAAATAAGGTTGGGATGAACCCCAGTGAGATTACAATGTATCTTTATTTCTTTCATCTTTATTTAACTAGGCAAGTCAGTTAAGAACAAATTCTTATTTACAATGGCGGCCTAACCTAACCCGGACGAAACTGGGCCAATTGTGCACTGCCCTAATTGTGCACTGCCCTATGGGACTCCCAATCACAGCCGGTTGTGATATAGCCTGGAATCGAATCAGGGTCTGTAGTGACACCTCTAGCACTAAGATGCAGTGCCTTAGACCGCTGCTCCACTCGGGAGCAGTCACACCATTGTAAGTGGTGTGTGAGCGGCAGTTTTATTTAGGCTATGAATGATGAGCAAGCTACTGCCCTGACTCTAACAGAAGGTGTTTCAAGGTATTTTCCCTGACTGACACTTTGATGTGTTCTGGATTTCCTTGTCGCGTGCTATTTATCCCCTGAAGAGAAACACCTTGTAATTAATCCTTTTAACCAAAGTTCATCCTTTTAGCACCACAGTCAGAATTCATCTCACATTAAACAACACTTAAAATAAAGATGAAACAAAGCCTACATGACACTGAGATAGAAATTGTGCGACTGTAGACAAGGTAAAAGGATTTGGACAAATAAAAAGCTTTTTCGCATTGCACTTTTACTCGCCCATGTTATGAAGTTTGTATCTATGCTTTGTGAAATATGATGACACAGAATATAATATGAGAATGAATGTGTAAAAGGGCCTGTCTGTCATTGTCTGCAGCAGTGAGACCTAAGGAATCCGACTAAGATATACAGTAGACTGCAAGCTGAGCAGAAGGACCAACCCCCTCTTTTCTTCAGGCTGAGTGAGTGACGGCTCACATCCAAATAGTGTAGTGATATGTAATGGTAAATCAAGCAGATAAACATGTCTTTAAATGAGCAGACAACCTTGTAGTCAGTCAGAGCTGTGTCACAAATAACCCAATTCCCTTTATGGTGCACTACTTTTGATCAGGACTCATAGGGATCTGGTCAAAGGTAGTGCACTATATTTTAAATAAAGTGTTATTTGGGATTCAGACAGAGTCTGACCCCCACCTTTTATAAGTCAGCCTAGTGGGGGAGGGTCGGGTCTTTCCTTAAGGAGCCGTGCTGTTCAGGGCCACTCTCAGCCCCATCTCAGCCCTCCCAGCAGCGCTAATGGAAAGCTTTCAAGGCATGATAATCCACAATAACGTCCACTCTCATTTGGCCTCTGCTTGCCTGGCTCTGATGTGATGTCACTGGCTGCATGCAGACGGGCATTGGCCACTGGCTCAGCCCATTCTTCTGGCTTGACAGCCCCCAGGCACACACACCAACATGCATGCATGCACACACAAATGCATGCACACAAACACACACACACACACATACACACACCCAGGGGACTTGCAATGTTAAACAGGCCTGAAAAGAACAAGAGCTTCAGAACTAAATTCTAGATCACATCATGTGCACATTGGACATCCCAGACCCAGAGCAGGCTGACTGGAAAGTCCCCCATTCCTCTTGAGAAGGAAGGTAGGCATCAAGTCAAGGGAGACCCATAGAGAGACACTGGTCCATAGCCATCTTTACTTTATAGACAATCTTGAGCATTGTTCTGAAGATATTGTATCGCAAATCACGTAATGGATTTTGATGTAAATCTTTCCACAATATATGACGTTAAAACACTGCTGTAGACTTAAAAACACTACTGTATAATGTTAATTGACTGCTGAATTGCGTGGAGATTTACATTTTTATTTTGAGTTTCAGAGTGCATAAAGCCCACTCCAGTCTAAGCCAGTAAAGATGGAGTTTGACCCAAGCCGTGTCAGAGCAGAGAAACCTTTTTACCCTGTAGATGCCAGCTTTCCCCACACACCCGACCCTCTCTTGTTATAATTTTCTCTCATTCTCCTCCCTTTATCTTTCCAGAATCATTAATAATTTGTGCCTTAGACTTGCTGCTTGATGACAGCTGTGCAGTTGACTTCAGTCTTTTTTTCAGATCACGTGAATAATGAATAACCTCTTACAACAAAAGAAGTCAGTCGTTCTTCTATACGAGCCCTCCCTCCTCCATCCTACCTCCCCTCCCTCCTCCATCCTACCTCCCCTCTCTCCTCCATCCTACCTCCCCTCCCTCCTCCATCCTATCTCCCCTCCCTCCTCCATCCTACCTCCCACCCTCCTCCATCCTACCTCCCCTCCCTCCTCATCCTACCTCCCACCCTCCTCCATCCTACCTCCCCTCCCTCCTCCATCCTACCTCCCCTCCCTCCTCCATCCTACCTCCCCTCCCTCTTCCATCCTACCTCCCCTCTCTCCTCCATCCTACCTCCCCTCTCTCCTCCATCCTACCTCCCCTCCCTCCTCCATCCTACCTCCCCTCCCTCCTCCATCCTACCTCCCCTCCCTCCTCCATCCTACCTCCCCTCCCTCCTCCATCCTACCTCCCCTCTCTCCTCCATCCTACCTCCCCTCCCTCCTCCATCCTACCTCCCCTCCCTCCTCCATCCTACCTCCCCTCCCTCCTCCATCCTACCTCCCCTCCCTCCTCAATCCTATCTCCCCTCCCTCCTCCATCCTACTTCCCACCCTCCTCCATCCTACCTCCCCTCCCTCCTCATCCTACCTCCCTCCTCATCCTACCTCCCCCCTCCTCCATCTTACCTCCCCCCCTCCTCCATCCTACCTCCCCTCCCTCCTCCATCCTACCTCCCACCCTCCTCCATCCTACCTCCCCTCCCTCCTCCATCCTGCCTCACCGCCCTCCTCCATCCTACCTCCACTCCATCCTACCTCCCCTCCCTCCTCCATCCTACCTCCCCTCCCTCCTCCATCCTACCTCCCACCCTTTTGTTGTTTCGTATAATAACACTGAAACAGACATATTATGGTATTCAAATCAAATCAAACTTTATTTGTCACGTGAAAAAAACAAGTGTAGACTTTACCGTGAAATGCTGACTTACAAGCCCTTAACCAACAGTGCAGTTCAAGAAGAAGAAAATATTAACCAAGTAGAGTCAAATAAAAAGTAATAATAAATAGTAACACAATAAGAATAACAATAACGAGGCTATATACCGAGTCAGTATGCGGGGATACAGGCTAGTTGAGGCAATCTGTACATGTAAATTGTCCGGTGGCAATTTTATGAATTGTTCAGCAGTCTTATGGCTTGGGGGTAGTAGCTGCTGAGGAGCCTTTTGGTCCAAGACTTGGCGCTCCAGGACCACTTGCCGTGCGGTAGCAGAGAGAACAGTCTATAAATTGGGTGACTGGAATCTCTGACAATTTTATGGGCTTTTCTCTGACACCATCTATTATATAGGTCCTGGATGGCAGGGAGCTTGGCCCCAGTGATGTACTATCCTCTGTAGCACCTTCCGGTCAGATGTGCACACCCCTGAGGGGCCCCAGTGTTAAGGATCAACGTGGCAGACGTGTAGTTGCCTAGTCTTACCACCTGAGGGCGGCCCGTCAGGAAGTCCAGGATCCAGTTGCAGAGGGAGGTGTTTAGTCCCAGTCCTTAGCTTAGGGATGAGCTTTGTGGGCACTATGGTGTTGAACACTGAGCTGTAGTCAATGAACAGCATTATCACATAGGTGTTCCTTTTGTCCAGGTGAAAAAGGGCAGTGTGGAGTGCGATTTAGATTGCGTCATCTGTGGATCTGTTGGGGGGGGTATAAGAATCGGAGTGGGTCTAGGGTGTCCAGGAGGATGCTGTTGATGTGAGCCATGACCTGCCTTTCAAAGCACTTCATGGCTACCGACGTGAGTACCACGAGGCGGTAATAATTTAGGCAGGTTACCTTCGCTTCCTTGGGCACAGGGACTATGGTGGTCTGCATGAAACATGTAGGTATTACAGACTCAGTCAGAGAGAGGTTAAAAATGTCAGTGAAGACACTTGACAGTTGGTCCGTGCATGCTTTGAGTTCCTGTCCTGGTAATCCATCTGACACAGCGGCTTTGTGAATGTTGACCTGTTTAAAGGTTTTGTTCACATTGGCAACTGAGAGCGTTATCACACAGTCATCCAGAACAGCTGGTGCTCTTGTGCATGCTTCAGTGTTGCTTGCCTCGAAGCGAGCATAAAAGGTATTTAGCTCGTCTGGTAGGCTCGCGTCACTGGGCAGCTCACGTCTGGGTTTCCCTTTGTAGTCCGTAATAGTTTTCAAGCCCTGCCACATCCGACGAGCGTCGGAGCCAGTGTAGTAGGATTCAATCTTAATCCTGTATTGATGCTTTGCCTGTTTGATGGTTCGTCTGAGGGCATAGCGGGAATTCTTATAAGCGTCCGGATTAGTCTCCCACTCCTTGAAAGCAGTAGCTCTAGCCTTTAGCTCGATGTGGATGTTGCCTGTAATCCATGGCTTCTGGTTGGGATCACGTACATTCACTGTGGGGACGACATCATAGAGGCACTTATTGATGAAGCCAATGACTGAGGTGGTGTATTTCTCAATGTCATTGGATGAATCCTAGAACGTATTCCAGTCTATGCTAGCAAAACAGTCCTGTAGTGTAGCATCCGCGTCAGCGGACCACTTCCGTATTGAACTAGTAGACCTCCTCGGTCTACTTCCATCCCCCAACTATAAGAGATGCAAAGATTCTCATCAAAAACCAAAGCATGACTTAAAATGTATCTTTTTTATATTTCATTTGTTATCTGGCATCAATAATAAAACTGCCCCAAATGAACCACACATGACTGAAGCAACTGAGTCTTTTTTAGACCCAGTCAGCCAGCCAGTCAGCCAGTCAGCCAGTCAGCCAGCCAGTCAGCCTGTCAGCCTGTCAGCCAGTCAGCCAGTCAGCCTGTCAGCCAGTCAGCCAGTCAGCCAGCCAGCCAGCCAGCCAGTCAGTCAGCCAGCCAGCCAGCCAGCCAATCAGCCAAAAATGTGGACTAGGACTGCTCTCCCTTCTCATAGTAATACATCCTTTACTGTACTCAGTAATTATCAATGCTTTCTGCTGATGCAAACATATCTCACAGCATTTTGAACTCTACCAGCGCTATGAGGAACGAAACAGCAATTCATTTCTGTCTCCCAAAGAAAGGTGACGTTGTATTTAGAATATTGTGTGACTTGCATATCAATCACAGGATTGAGTGCTTAGCAAATTCAATCAAGTTCTTGGCCATTTTGTCTTTCACCTAAAGTCAACCCAAGAAACTTTCCTCTTCACCTGGCTGACAGTAAGGTCCTTTGGTAAACTGAGTCACTAATAAGGAATCCATTTGGCGTTAGGGGCTATAGGGCATGGGCTGGGTTATACTGTATAGCTGCGTGATAGTGGGATGGGAGCATTCAGGCTGCCTCTGAGTGTTAAAGACACATTAATAGAGTGCTAGTTAGCTGCTTACTACTGTTCATTCTGCCAGAAGTCCCCAGAGCCAGACACAGCTCAGACCAGATATAGTGTCTCAATCAGAGCAGTCAGAGTGAGACATCAGAAGGTCACCCTGGTGGAGAGGGATCCTGTCACTTGGCAGATGATGATAGAATCATCTGTGTAGAGTAGGATCAGTCTTGACAGTTTACTTTTATTTCTTTGCTTTATTTTACTATGACTTTCACATGTAATAAGTGCACACTTGAATGATCTTTCCCTCAATGCAGGTCCACAATTGGTCACTTCTCTATTGGCCATTTATAAAACATAGACAAATCAGAATTATCATTATTGATATAGGAAACTAGGGAATAGTTATTACATGCAGTAGCTGTCGTGATTAGTGCTGGTCTTTTTCCATGGATTTAAAAGAGGAAAGTCATGAACAAATACTCACAGGTTAATCATCATTCTTTCACAAGTAAACTCTACCTGGAAGAACGGCTGGCCAAAAACAATGGTTATGCTTCCCCTCAGTGTCAATTTTAGCATGGAAATCTTGGTGGGGCAAAATAAATAAAAGTGGAATGCATTCCAGCAAAGCAACTACACAACACAACACAACACTAAACAATACATTAATTGTACTATAACGGTGACAAACGGTGCCCACAAACTGTTAGGGCCTACATAAAGCTGCCCCAACAGCAGTCCCAACATCTTACCACTGCTACACCTGGCTATCAGCTGAGCCTTGTTCGGCAGCAAAACAATTCATTCAGCCTCATTTACTGCATTTAAAAAAAACTGATCTGATATGGCTGACCTGCTTAAACAAATGTGGTTTCTAATGACAATTGAGATGTACAAACTATGGCGTAAGGGGACGACAAGCGGGTAAGAGGCAATCCATAATTTTAATTAAGACATTAATGAGCGAGCTAGGATAGGTGTAAAGTTAGTCAATATACTTGTCTAGCACTTTTGAAATGTACAGCGACATAATTCAGAACATGGGCCGGTCTTACAGTGTTCTCCCTGTACACCAAGTCAGAACCGTAGGATAAATAAAGGATAAATAAAAATCATGCTTCATTGACAGAATGGCCAATGTTGAATTTTTATAATTTTTTACTTGGAAAAGAGTCCCTTAATCCCAGATTTGGGACCACACAGCCACGGTCACTGATTCCTTCCAAACCACTCGTTGAATTTACGATTTCCTACTTGTTGTGTAATGTTTATGTCTAATGGCCGATGAGCACCGATACGTTTTATCTGTAATTTATCTTCATATGACAAGGATTAAAAAGGATTTGCCAGTAGATTGTCGACTTGACCCATGATGATAACTGCTAACTAAGATTGTGAAAGTATGATATTGACATCCGTCCAATCAAAGCTACAAGTGATTTGACTTAATTTTATCTGTGGCCAATGACCTTGAGCCTTCTTGAATGGGCACTTCTATGGCAGCAGCCGAAGGGCAAAAAAATTCAAGGTCTCTTCTTAAAACTTCTTATGGCTGCAGGGGCAGTATTGAGTAGCTTGGATGAAAGGTGCCCAGAGTAAACGGCCTGCTCCTCAGTCTCAGTTGCTAATATATTCATATTATTATTAGTATTGGATAGGAAACACTCTGAAGTTTCTAAAACTGTTTGAATGATGTCTGTGAGTATAACAGAACTCATATGGCAGGCAAAAACCTGAGAAGAAATCCAAACAGGAAGTGAGAAATCTGAGGTTGGTATGTTTTCAACCCAGGCCCTATTGAATTCACATTGGGATATGAATGAAGTTGCACTTCCTGGGGCTTCCACTAGTTGTCAACCGCCTTTAGAAACTTGAATGAGGCTTCTACTGTGTTGTGGGACTGAATAAGAGCTGAATGAGTCAGGTTACTGGCAGAGAGCCAATTCCTGGTCACACGCATCCCTGCGTTCCATTGCTCCTCTAGACACAAAGGAATTCTCTGGTTGGAACTTTATTGAAGATTTATGATAAAAACATCCTAATGATTGATTCTATACTTAGTTTGAAATGTTTCTTCGACCTGTAATATAACTTTTTAAAGTTTTTGTCCGAAGTAAAGCACGAGCATTTGAATATGTGTACCTAACGCGCTAACAAAAGTAGCTACTTTGACATAAATAACGGACATCTAAAGAAGGCCATTTTTATTGCATCTTTAATCAGAACAACAGTTTTCAGCTGTGCTAACATAATTGCAAAAGGGTTTTCTAATGATCAATTAGCCTTTTCAAATGATAAACTTGGATTAGCTAACACAACAAGCCATTGGAAAACAGTAGTGATGGTTGCTGATAATGGGCTATTGTATGCCTATGCACATATTCCATTAAAGATCTACAGTTTCCAGCTGCAATAGTAATTTACAACATTAACAATGTTTACACTGTATTTCTGATAAATTTGATGTTATTTTAATGGACAAAAAATGTAATAAAATAAAAAGGACATTTCTAAGTGACCCCAAACTTTTGAAATGTAGAGTATATATACAGTTTGTCAGGCCTATAGGAACATTAGCTATAAAGGAATGTAAATATACATTGACGGTTTCTTTTTAAAGTTCATGATTATTTTTCTATTTTATATAACTGGGTAACTTGTATAGTTGTTTAGTTTCTTGTTGCTGTTCATTCTCTCATTTTATAGCTGTCCTCTTTCTATGTTAGCAAATTGCTAATTACAAATGTTTGAATAAATGAATGAGTATTGTTCTCAATGGAAGGGATAACAGTAGCCCACACATACACCTGTGTACCCCCTTCCTGCTCTTGCGCTTACAAGCTGTGTTTCGGGCAGAGGTGGTGTACAGTCGATGCCCTCCAGCCATGCTATGTGACGCTTTTTGATGGGTCTTTAGTTCCACCTGCGGAAATCAATCCTGTCTGGTCCTGTTTCCAACTTGAGCTTTATGCAGAGTGGCCAAAGTTACATACCATTTGGTTAACGTGTAATATGCTCAGGCAACGTTTGAGGTCTAAACAAATAACTCCTTACTGCCTTGGTAAAAACAAACCAAAAGTTTATAGGAGTTTAAGTCTGATGAAACGCAGCAGCATCCTGTAGCCTAGGTATTGGTGGAATTGAGTTTCTATTCCCTATGTATTTTTCCACATAAAATTATATTTTATTTATTTCACCGTGACAAAAAGCTAAATTTACTCGTGGATGTCATTTTAAAAATTCTATATAAGTTAGCCGAATATTTTAAGCATCTAATTCTTCATTCTAAACGAAATTATTTGATAGATGATTAAGCAATCAACTCTATGGCTTTAGAAATCTGCCCTTCTGAGTGGTTCAGATAAACACGAGAAGAAAACACAACCTGGATTGATTAATGAATAATGGGGGAACATAAACCTACCAGTTGGAAGGCACTTGAAGACCTTCCTTGTGATACTCGATTTAATGTGTGGTCACCTCTCAGATTTCCAGTAAAATAGCCAACGGCAAGAAAGCACTTTATACAGACCTATTCCATGGCGTGGAGAATACACCAAGCCGCTGTAGGTGTTTTTTCGTGTATGTTTTAAATTAAGAAACTTCATATCAATTTGTGCTCAGCCAAGTTTTTCGGTTAATATTATACCCCTCAATGAATACAGGAGAGACATGTTTTCTATTAAAAATCACTGAAGGTTAACCACGAGGACAATCACTATCCACACAGTGGAAATATAGTATAAGGGCTCTATAACATCCGCATCCCGAAGGTTCAGCTTTACAGCATGATTTAAATTAACTTGACATTTCTATCGCTGAATCTGTAACGCTTCGGCGTTACAGAATGAATATATCCCTAATAATAATAATAATAGTAATAATAGTAATAAAGGATTAAACTATTAAATTAAACGAAAATTAATTGCCTCAAATTAACATTATCACAGGTCCCCCTCCAAGACACATTTCAAGGGGGTTTATGCTGTCTCTAAAATGTAACAATGGCAGTTGTACCAATAGTCTAGACTAGCCTACTACAACGAATCCAGATAATCTGAGTTAGAATAAAAATGTAAAAAATATATATATTTGCGTTGGTTGTCCTTCAAATAATTCAGATAGGCCTATGCAGGATGTTGCAGCTTGGAACATAATGCAGTAGGCTACATAGAAACGAAACAAAAACCTCTCGAAATCTGTTGGATTGCAGTTTTCATATTATATTTAAACGATAATCTGATTAATAAATATTGTTTGACATTGTAGTAAATGACACCTGGATATACCGTATAGTTGATATTCTTAATATAAAATACAAATGTGCTATTTGAATTCTAAGAAGAAATAAATGAAAATAACATTGTTTTTCAAATAAATACACAACCATTGTTTATTAAATCACATAGCCTTATTGTTATTACTGTTGTGCCAGCATCCATGGCGTCCAACTAAACAAAGTGTCTGTCATTCTTTAGACAAGGTCTACTTTCCCAATTGTCCGTTGGAAATTGGTCGTCTGTTGTTTTTGTTAACGCGCTTTCTTTGGGGTTATTACCTATCTGGTTATTTTGTACAAATATTTTGGGTTCAGATAGTGTCCCTCCCTAGTTCAAACCGGTTTTGTCTTAACCTACACTGCACAAAAGTCTCTATAACTCTCCACCAGTAAATCACAGTCTGAAATGTTTGAGGAATGGATAGCTACAGTAGCTTATTTCTGGTTTCCAAAACAAGTGTTTTGTTTTATAGTGTTTGGTGTCCATTCTTTTATTTGATTTTAGTTTGAGGGTTTTAGTCCATGTTGTGACTCTTTGTGTCTTCTTAAGTCGACTTTTCTCTGGAATCCCTTGCTGCAGAGGTCGCATCCGAATGGTTTGAAGCCCGTGTGTTTCCGGCTGTGCGTTATGAGGTTGGAGCTCTGGCTGAACGCTTTCCCACACACTTGGCATTTGTGCGGCTTCTCACCTGCAGAACAAAAATGTATGCATTAACCATCGTGTTACCTTCAGTAGCCAAACCATATAGGCAAGCAAGCTGTTTTATTTGATTTTATTGTATCAGGTCTTCAGGAAAAATGCATGTCAATAACGCATGACCTCACCATTATGCATTGGGTGGCCGTGTATGCAATTAACATATTTAGTGTTGCAGCGAGGTCTACTAATAGACTAACATTTCTGACGCCTACTTGCCTGTGTGGATGAATGTATGTTTCTTCATGTCTGATTTCTGGTGGAACCTCTTCCCGCAATGCTGGCATGGGTAAGGCCGTGTATCAGAGTGGATGAGGAGATGCGTGGAGAGAGTCGATGACCTTTTGAAGCTTTTACCGCATATTTTGCAATCAAAGCTTCTTTCCTGTGGAAGTATATAGGCAAATATAAGTCTAAATATGATATTGATTAGCTCGTCAAAACAGTAAAGTAGCCTATTTTGCTTGTTGCCTTTGAATAATCAATGACAAAAACTAGAACGGTCTAGATTCTAGAATAGTCACCTGAGAGTGCACAGCTTTATGTTGCTCGAGGCTGACAGCATGTCCGAAGGTTTTGCCACAGATATCACAAGCGTAGGGCCTCGTGCCACTGTGTGATCTGCGAACGTGGACCTCCAACCCATGGGGAGTCGAAAACGCCTGCAGAGGGAAGTTGTGTGAAATTCGTGAGGGGAATGATGATGGTACAAGGTAAATAAAGGGAGGGACAATTGTGTCCATAACCATACATCTTCAAGCAAATCATTGCTAACATAAACTGCTTAAATCTTAACATTTGCATACATTATCTTACCTTACTGCATTTGATGCACTTGTAGGTACCATTCAGAATGAACCGTGAGCAGGGTAAGTCAGACACAGCCTTGATTTCTGGGCTTTTCCCGTACAGGTTCCCTTCAGAGTACAACCCTACCCCGGGGGCGGCAGCTCTCTCGAACAGACCGGCACCGGACCGGTAATCACTGTCATTTTCTGCTACCGGATTTCTGTTAAAGAGGGTTGGTTCAATGGCCCGGTCGCTGTAGTACCCTAGCTCCGGGCTTCTCTTCAAGTCCATGGGGTGGTGGTGCTGGTGATGGAGACTCTGCTGGACCAGGTGACGGATGTCCGAACCAGAGTAACTGTTCCACGCATAGGGCCGGAAGGGAACAACGGGGAAGGGTTGTGTCTCGTCCACCGGGGGAGACAGGGATTTCTCTGAATCTACTATTGCGTTGCAAAAATAAATATAATTCATTAGTGTAGGCCTATTGTGATTTAATAGCTTAAGATGGATATCGGCCTACAAGCAATCAGGATGTCCCATCATCAAATTGTGAAATTGTAATCGCAGTGCATAATTTATCATTGCCTCTGCTACAATCTCCCACTTTGGGATAGCTACATTTTAATGCACCACAGACTAGATCTCTACCTGGTGATGCTGAAGGCGATGGAGGCCGCCAGAAGTCTTCATAAACTGAAGCTGGACTGCACACACTGTCCCCACAGCTGAGTGTGGACTTGGAGGAGAAGTCAGCCGTGTCCACTAGGTGAGAGTCTGGGGAGAACCCGCGGATGGCATCGCCTCCTGTCAAGGCATCCGAGTAATCTAGAATGTTACTATTCTCTGTTTTAATTACAACGAGGACAACGTGAGTAGCCTATTACAATAGCTTTAGCCTATAACAACGACAAAAATACAACTTTGCTTATGATATCCTAATACTGTAATAATTATTGTAAGAAGAAACAATATAAATAACTTTAGTAATAGCCTATATGTGTCAGTACAATTAAACGTTATGAATAATTATACGAGCAAAATCATTCCACTGAGGTTAGTGTAGCTATCGAAATAATGTAAACAATGTACGATTTGGCTACAGGATAAGCCCTTATGGGATATATATTCCTTTGAATTAACAGCTAGGTTTTCATTATAAATCATAGGCTTGTATTTCTAATATATTGCTGCTTCTTTTGAATAAAGCCGTGCCTCACAATTTAACAATCTGTAAAACTAGACAAATAAAAGTGGATATTTATAACAATATAATTAGGCTACAGAAAAACGAGTTTGTTCCATTTCTATTGAAATAATTTGCATGTACAAATGGTGCACCTCACACAACATCCAGACATTAACATGGAAATAACAACCACATACCTGCACATATATGAGCTAAGATAGTATCCAGTCTACTGTAGTCATCTTCTAAGGACCGAGGCTTGTGGTAGCTGTGCGCCTTCTTACTCTTCACCAAGAAGGACCGAGGCATTTTCACTCTCCTTGTTCGGTCTCTGCTAATATCCAAAATCACTGGCCATCCAGATCCAATAGCAATCTGCACCTCTGTTCCTGGGATGCGGTGTTGCAGTCTTATCCCTGAAAAGATTTGAAGACTATTGGTTGACAATGTGTGGTCAACTATAAGAGATTTCTGGCTGAAGATGGAGCACGCGCACACGCCCTCTCACGTCTGCCAGGTGTTGTGGGCGGGGACAGGTGCAGAGGCTAGAGGAAACTCCTCCCCAGTTCATTGCCGCCCCTGGAGCATATGATTGGTCCGTCTCCAGAACAAACAGCTCCCCAGACCACTCCCTCTCACGGATCAGCCTGTATCTCTCCACGGGGAATTAAAACCCATGGCAATCAGGATAAGTGATACACTGCTTTATGTGTTACTTAATCCCTCCCTATACCTAGCTGCAGGACAGACAGGGGGGAGAGGAAACGCGGGGACCAACAGCACCTGGGTGCCAGTCAGTCAGGGTTGCTGTGGACCGGAGTGTGCTACGTGTGTCTCTAATCAACATGACTCATGAGACGTGTTATCTACATGCTTGATAATGGTACAGTATCCACCTATTTCCGTAATCGATTGAGCACGAATGAAAATGCGAATTAGAGAATAGTAGGCGAAGTATGGACGTGGTTGTGCCCATATAGTCACATGTTGAATAGCCCCTCACTGGCTTACATAGCATTTCTCAAAATGAACAAATGTTGTAAAAAGACTGATGCATGATAATACTGCATCAGTCTGGAATTGTCTTGCGTCCTTCACAAATGTATTTTTATCCATCAATTTGGTCGGTGTCTCTTCATATATACATAAGGCTATATTTAATAACCGCAGACAGTCGCTGTCCACACGCCTGCCTGCGGGGCCACGGAAGTTTCGTATTTCCTGCAGTATTATAATATGCTCAATGAGTAAACAGTGTTACCTCTGTTCTCTGTGCGCATAGTAAGGCCGCTGATTACCTGTTCTGGACCAATTACGCACAGAACAACAGGCATTCAGCTCGCCTAGCACTCCAGACTGCCAGTGGGGCGGAGAATATCAGTATCAGTCACGTTTCAACCAGCTGATGGCGCGTGCCAGACATTCAGAATATGTGATAGACATAAGTTCTATGTCCTTACATTATAGGTCTACTACGTTATCTTGCTACAATATTCATATTCGACAGGTGAAATGATTAACTCAGAAACACCTATAAGCCTATTCTTTGAAATTATTTGGAGTATACCACAATGTAACTAAATGAGTTAGTTATGGAAGTTAAAACTTGGCCAATCAAACGAAATAATAGCAATGTTGGTACGAATTCATATTTAAATATAAATGTAGGCCTATTCGGTTATGACCTTTGCAGTGAGACAATATGTTGGTGACAGGAAGACAATCTCAAAAGAAAACGCCATGGCTACCGATCAAACACAAGACACACTGACGCGAGGTAGTCCTGACCATTGCCCAATTTCTGGTGCAATGATATGACTGATGTGACTTTATTTCATATAGAAGCTTAGAAAATATATTCAACTAATCAAACCACTGGATCGTATTTTGAAATTCTTTAATAGCACAATCCAAGCAAATCATTTAGGTAGAAGTTAATTTCTTGCCTATTTGAATGGAAAAACGTTTTATGCAATTAATTATAGGCCTATCATTTAACAAAATAGCACTCAGAGTCAAATAACTTAGATTATTAAATTTGATAGGCTATACAATACATCAGATAAGAATGCCTTTGGCACCACCAATGCATAGCCTATCAGTTAGCCTATTGCTCGTTTATCTCAATAATAATCATACATTATGAGGCCGTTTATCAAAATTCAGCAGGCCTATACTTTCCAACTAAATAACCAGTCATCTGATTGATTTGTTCTCCCTGTATGCATAGCTTATTAAACAACAGGTCCTTCGTGTCTTTTTCCATATGGCTATTTGCTGTTTTATGTGCATTAGGTATAGACATTTTTTTTTAAAGTACAATCAACAACCATTGCTGAAATATTTATAATTTATAGACTAACTTTGTTTAAAAAAATTAAATAAAATGGTTTTCCACGCAAGTTTTTGCTTATTGAAATGTATCACGGTATTGTAGGATGGAATCAATGGCATTGGCTGCATGTAATGAACATAATAGTCTCTGTTGAAAGCCTGTGTCAAACTTCGTTATCTTCTCTTCTCATTTGAAATGCGCGCTGGATCCCACCACACAGTTCAACAAATACGAAAAAGCAGCCTACGCATATAAACCTACAGCCTTTTAGCTCAAAGGTTTCTGACACACAACATAATTCTAAAGATCGACTCTCCACTGAGTCAGAAATGTACAGCTATGTTTAAGGTATTCTAATAAATTAAATTAAACCACTTTTTTGTCCACGAAAATGAAAAATGTTGAGCATCTATGCTGCATTGCGCAATTCATCCACGTGTTTAGATAAAGTCTGACTCACGTTCTTATCAATAAAGAACTGTACATGTTTTATGTTGTAGCCTATCAATTTAATATTATGCCCGTGTGCGTCTTCTTAACGCGGTATACTATAGCCATGCAATTGACTTAGAAAAATTAAGAGGTTGACAGTCGTGGAGCAGGTTCAAGACATAGCCTACCGGAGTTCAAGCGTAATGAAAGCTCCTCAGACTTGTCACAACAACCCGGGTCCAGTGCCGCTGAAGGATCTTATGCGTTGTTGTCCCATTGAAAGGTGCATCGCAAGACATGCAGCTCTGAAAGTTGGCCTCTTAAAAGCAGCAGAATGATTGACTTCCTGAACGTTATTTCAGACATTTGATTCATACAGATGTGGAGGAAGAAAGAAGGGGGGGTTAGAGCATCACGGACTGACTGAGCGCTAATTCTAACTAAGCTCAACATTGAACCTTGTCAAATTGGCATAGGCTACCAATTAAATAGTGTATTAAGGACCAAAGTGCCGTATAATTATTTAATCCGTTATCCAATGGGCGTTGTACATTTGAACTGCAAAACATTTTTACCCACCCACCCAAATCAAATCAAGTTGGGGAGAGTGGGGTAAATTGAGACATTTTCTAGAATCAGCATCACTCCATCAAAGCAAACACTATTCTTTCTAACAAAGATAGCTACATATATTCCAGGATTTTGTATGTCCATAGAAATCATCAGAAGTCATGCAAATATTACAGTTTTGAAAACATAGCTTGTCCAAAGAAAGTGGTCTCCTGGCACAACTTACCCTGGGTATGAGGTAAATTGAGCTGTGGGACATGTTAAATTAAGCTGCCTACACATTTCTGTGTTGAATGAAATATTACCACAACCTTTCTAAAACCATATCTATCTTTATTTCCCAAACACAATTCAATTCAACACGATCACAATCACTTCGTCTTCTAATAATTTTAAGCATATTTTAACACACACCTAACACTGTACTTTTTAAATACTTAACGTAGGCCAGCCCCTGTTACCTCACATCCCAGCGTTAATGTCCAATGATCAAATTTGCAATGAATCTGACTTTTAGTCCATGAGAAGATGATTATTTTAAGCGTTAGCTTAATTAACCTAGTCAAAAAAGTGAATTGTTAATAGTTTCCTTATTTAAGATATTAATGCCAAACGTAATATGGTTCATCATGGTAATGTCATTGATGATCCTAAAAAGTTAAGTTGATAGGCCTTTTTTTTTTCAATGGACACGTAACATCGTATTTCCTGATTCATCAACAACTCAGCCATCTCTTAACCAATCCCTTAGATCTTCTCAAACTAAGTTAAGCAATGTACCATGGGCCTGCATGGTGTTATTTGGATTTTACAAAATGTTCAAGATTGAGGGAAATTTGTTCAGCATAAGGAAAGGCACATAAAGTGTCTATGTTAAAGGGGCCGCAAATATGAGGGATTAAGTGATGCTACTTATAATAGCGCCACCTATAGGCCAATTGGTGCCATTGTTTTTGACCAAATTACACATGGCCTCTAGTTTCTGTGTGCCAAATTTGAATAAAGAAAAGTTGATCTATGCTTGAGTTATTTAACCATGTCGAGGAAAATAAATGATCTAAGAATAACAATAGGTTTCACAGCTTTGCTGTGAACCCCTAACAATGATATATAAGGAGGGTAATAGCCCATCAATTCATGCAACCCCAAACTATTTTAAGGTTATTTAAAAAATCGGAAACCAATGACATGATACTGCAGTAAAAGATGTGAGAATGGAATTGTATTTGCTCCACCATGGTTACTATTACAGCACTGCAGTAAACACTATATATAACATCAACATGAAAATGTTTATCAAATAGTTTATTTGTGAACTCAAACACATTCATTTCACATACATTTTTTCAGAGTGTGGTAATGATTATTCCATAGTGTTATTACTCCATGTAGACTTCTCTTTACTGCATTATATTGTCTTTCTCTGAAAGTGCCAAAACTGCGTCATGATGCCTTTCCAAATATTCCATCCATCGTTGTCCTCAACCAACCAAGGAATATCACATCAGTATCACAAAACCTCTTCTGAACAATGAGTCCGTGCGTTCTGGATATAAATATTTTGCCGAGACTTGGCTGATAGGTTTTTGGTTCTAATGTCTTAAAGTGCCACTGCTTTAAAAAACGTTTAAAAATCTATCAATTATAAGATGTCCATTGTTGTGGGCCTCATTTCCAAGTTGCGATGTAATTTAAGCATTACGATGATTGTACCGAATGCATCGTTATTTACGAGCCAACTTTAAGTGTTCCCAAAACAAGCACGTAAAGACACCATGTGTCGAGACTGATAGGATAGAAAGAAAAACTGCACTCGGATCAGCTTTCTCCATTCAAATCTTATTTTAACATAATTATGCCACAATACTGATGACAGATCAGCTCATAGAGAGAGATCACCACCTATGGCTATCGAAGGCGACACGGTTTATTATGCGTATAATAATGCACGAAATCACAGATTGGGCATATCATTACACACGTTGTCACACGGAGGCAAACATTACAAATTGTAGCCTAGTCGCAAACTAGAACTCAACTGATTGAACATGAAATTGATTTCAATAAGATTAAAATAGCCTAATTAGGCTTTGTTGTCCATGTAATAATATGTGTAATAATCTCGGTTTGAATTTGTTTGCAACAATTACAAATACTTTGGCAACTTTGTATTTGTAGTCAACTAACGTCCTTCTGAAGTTATCGGCCGTTAGTCAGACCAATAGAATCATGATGTTTAGGAGATTTTTAGCGGAGATCTGTGAATAAAGTGACCCGGAAGGGCAAAAATACATCTAACGATGCACTTTGACTGCTCTACGAGTAGTCTGGATCACTCGTAGATGTACAAAGGTTTTTAAGAGCCACGTTACTAACGCAGGCTCAGGGAAACACCTTGGCTACTAAATATACATAGTAATAAGGTTGTAAGGATTATCTTAATGCTACGAAGGCTCTGGGAAACAAGGCGCAGGTCATGTCAACCTAGAGAAGTTGTCTGTTTTAGTGTTCTGCTAATCCTGATAATGGATCAACATCAACCTTTATGAAACCAAGTGGTGCATATTGATCTGGCAGGCAGAGCCTACTGTTTAAAATGCCATCATTGTCCCAGATCTGTCATGCCAAGGCATCACAACGAGTTATAGGCTATACAGCACAAACTGATCTGAGACCAGGCTTATACAACCCATCCTACAGTTTGGTAACACTTGACAATACACTCGGCTTCATTCACAGAGGAAACAAACAGCACATTTCTTATGATGCATGCCAAATGGCAAGCTATTACCTACATAGTGCATTACTTTTGACCAAAAGCAGTGCACTACACATAGGGAATAGTTTGCCATTTGACAGACATGTAGAATTATCTTCTTAGTATTTTCAGATAAAAGTATTGTTTCATTGGCTTGGACAGTCATTCATTTCGTGCAAAAGTACAACATAGCAATACTTCTGTTTAACATTATTTATGTTGATACAAGATTCAGATTACAGTTCTTATACTTTCATTATGTCCCTTTATTATTTATTTAAAGATCAATATTCCCACTTTAGATATAGCAGTACTTCTAAATCTGGGCTGGTTTACTTAAAGTAGTTACATGCTTCCATTAACCAAAATTCTGAAACGTATCCTAATCTATGAAATTATGAAGTGATCCTAAATCCACCCTTCCTCCAAAAGTAAGATCGTCCCAACAGAGAAAAGCAGTATATATGAAAACATCTACAGAACATTGAGACTGTGGATACGTTCCCATACTCTACCCCTTTTCCGAAGAGTGCACTTGTACACTCCCCCTCATAGATATAAAAGAAATGCACTGGTGTAGGGAATATGGTGAAAACTCCCTTCATGCTTGCTTGCGCCAATCCAATGCCTTTAAATGCATGAGGGCACGTGAACAAGTGCTCACTTCTGGAGAAAGGTGGAGAATTGGAACACAGCCCACATCTGAAAGAAATGTCTGCTAATCAGTTATCTGTGCATTTTGACAAAACTAGAGTGATATGTCCCTTTCAGCCGCATCCTACATTAAACATATGCAATAATTCATTAGATACATATTTTCAAGTCAAAATGGACATGAAAAACAAACAATAACATAAATACGGAGTATACAGGATTCAAATTGACCTTTGGATAGGCCTATACCAGGCCTGATGATAAACAGGTTGTATGTCTCAAGGCCAAAAAGCCAACATTATGTCAACCTAGGTCGTGCACATTGTTGCAAACGGCAAGTTTTGAAACAAAAACATTATTATTATTTTTTTTTTTCGAGAAGTGGTACACCGTTCCTGGAGGAACTGCAAGCTCCAGTTCCAACTCCTTGGTCTAAAAATCTATTTAGTATATAGTCCCCTGATGGGGGACATATCAGCTGTTAAACTGTTAACACTAGTCCCTCCCTTTTTTGGTCCTTTTCTTCTTTTCTTTGTTTGCTGTCTAGTGAATACGACCCTAATGCTTGTTGACACTTTCTGTTTGATACTGGGGCTCATTAACCATGTTCAATAGAGACATTCATCACTCTTCAGTACATTATTCTCTCCTGATATTATAAAGACACCCACACAAAAGGGCTCTATACATTTTTGATTGTCCACTTATAAAAGCGATAAAAAAATAAAAACTGATTGAAAGAAGTGTCATAGTCATCATAAAGCATAAAACATTTTATTGCACAGTCTCTGTGTGTTGAATCTGTTGTACCATGGTTGGTTGTGGGGATGAGGGAGAGCCTGTAGGTTGGTTGTCTGGGTGGGGTCACCCTGGACAGGGTAACCCCAGTCCACTCCCCTGCTGGTCAGCCTAGCTTCGTGGAGCACAGGCAGCTACTTGAACCTCCATGTTGTCCTTCTCTGATCTGCCTGCCTGGGGTCCAGACCAGAGCAACACACGGATATGATCCTCTTCTGGTGGGTTTTGGCGAAACAAGAGTAAAGCAGACTGACGCAACGGACAAAGAAAAAAACCAACTCCACCACAGGTGTGATTCTGCTACGACTTCACTTGTTGACAAAGCCCACACATTCCATTCCAAGCTTCCAAAGATGCCATTGAAAGGAGCTCCCTACATTGGAGTCCCACAGACAGTCAGACGCCATTCTCCTGAAGAGTGGCTTGCTACCATGGACAACCCCTCTGTCCCAATGTACCAGATCAGAACTGCCCTGATCAGCCTCCAGGCGTCTAGCGATGGTGTCCATCACCCAGTCACACGGTGGTGTGTTTGTGGGTGCCAATGGGAGGCACAGAGAGAACCAGACCATGCCCATCATCATCCCCCTCACTGTCAGTGTCCCCAAGACCCAGGGAGGGGTGCAGCCTGATGCGGCTGATGCTGCTGTGCTGATGGTCCAGGTGGGAGGGGGTCTTGCCTACACCTGTGTCTTCATCCGAGGAGTGGTACGACTCATCATCTGGTATGTAGTGATTGACAATGTGGATCCCATCAAAAGCGGGCTGATTGGACATGCTGCTCCCCCTCTGGCCTTTTAGGCAGCGGATCTGTGGAAAAAGAGTAGAAGCGTTTAAAGGAGGAGCATGTAGAGTAATGCATAATGGGGACGTGTAAATAAACACACTGGTGAGTGGGAATTGTAAAATCAAAGATCCATACAGTCCCAAGGCACATGAGAACATCATGGTTGTTCATCTTTCTAGAAATCACGTGCACAAACTACAACAAAGACGTCAACACCAATGAAAACATCAGATCTGAAATTGACACTTGGAGATTAATTTCTAAACACATGCAGCGGGCTCGTTCACACTCATTTGGGTAGACATGTTCCAGAAGCGGCTGTCGGGAGGAAATATAGGAATACGGGCTTATTGTAATGGTTGGAATTGAATAAATGGAACTGAGTCAAACATGTTGTTTCCTTTTCATTTATTCCATTCCAGCCATTACAATGAGCCTGTCCTCCTATAGCTCCTCCCACCAACCTCCTCTGACCATGCTCCACCCTTCACCACAACACATTTGATATTAGGTATAGGCTGCAAAACCAGTGGAAGATGGGTAGAGGTCAAGTCAAAAGCTTGGTCTGGGCCATACCTGCCCTGCCTAGAACTCACCTGGGTCAGCCTGCCTCGCAAAGACAGACATGTAGGGAGAGAGACACACTTAGAAATCTAGTTATTGTACCGGTACTTGTCACTTTTCTCAAATATTAGTGCTTCATCTGTTAAATGTAAAAAAGAACAAATGTACAACGGAGATCAGTGATTTGAAACTACTGTGTTAACTTGACTGATGCAAGTGTGCAAAGACACTTCCAGGCTAAAAACCAAGAGCCGTTCGTGGCTTATTTTTGATCCTGAGAAAGATTAGTCAACTCTGTGGCTGACTGGAAACCTTACTCTCTTATGAGAATGTGTGATTGAAAAGAACTGAGGCGACACTTTTTCTTCTTGGTCCAAGTGTCTCACTACTGCTCTTCTACCATCCCCAAGAAATGCATAAATTAGGCCTAATAATTATGCATTGGAAAAAATGGAATCAACTAGCATATTCACCTCTTATTTTACCTCTCCTGAGACTGTCTTTTGATTCTTATAATCAAATGTATTATTTTGTGTGCAAAAAAAAAAAAGAAGTCAGTAGTCTAGTCAGTATTTCCAGCTAACTGCAGTATCTCCAGGATTAGATCTCTCAGGTCATGAAGGTCCGGCAGGGGAGTTTGTACACCCAGATCCTGGCTATGAGGCCATTTAGAACCTTACACCACCAACGCTTCAATCAGCATGTTTCATAGTTTCACTGCCGCCCATTAGTTTCCAACACCACTGACCAAATGGCACCCTATTCACTTAATTGTGCACTACGTTTGACCAGACCCTGGTCAAATTTAGTGCACTATTAACCTTTTCACGTGTGAGTTCCAAATATCTCTAACCGTCGCCCCTGCATGAGTTCTTTTCATGCACGTGATGTCAGAATGCTTTCACAGTTCCAAAATGTGATTGTTACGCAACAGGACAGTTACCAGCGCTGCCCTCAAACCAAGGCATGCTGACTGCTAATTATCTATAGGCTGTTTCAACTTGTCAATTTCAAAATATTTTGAGTTTTATTTTCTAACAACAGTTTGAATTTAGGTGTGTTCCGCCTCCTCGTTAATTCACATAAGAAGTAGCCCATTTCAATTTCAATAGTGGACAATTTATGATGGAGGCTTATTGAGCGGACAAACATCTCTCGTCAAAGAGGGCCCAAGCACTTCCCCAGTGTTTCCCCAGATCATGTATGAAGACATTGCGCATCTCTACTCAGAACAGGCCTTGCACAAACATTTTCCCCCAGCACATTTTCTGGCTGGCACTCGCCTTGCCTTCATGATTGTTTTCCTTATAAATTGGACATGTGTGCGTTCCTATCAAAGTAAGTGGCTTATTTTCTGTATATTGTGTTGTCGTTTCTGCTGTAGCACACCATATGTATGTACAAGTCATAATGTATTTGCTGTTTTATTCAAGTACTTCTTGCATAATTCTTGCATAGATTGTAATGGACACGTGTGTGTAAAATACTTAGTTGAATTTTGTACTGATTATGATGAAATTATGCTAAGCTATTTGCCGGCTATGTGTGGCACCAAGTTTGTTGACAACATACAACGCATTCTGTCTGTCAGACCAAAGATGTTAAAATAAGGGATAGTTCACTCGACTGACTTCTGTAGTTTAAGACAACTGTGAACTTGGAAAAAGAGTAGGTAAAATCAAAATGATCTTCAGGTCGGAGCTCTAGAAAGAGTTCCAGAGTTGGAATCCCGAGTTGGATGACTGTTCAAAACGATTTTTCCCAGTCGGAGCTTGTCGCCCCCCTAAAATGAACCCCACACCCCAACCCCCCACACACACACACCCTCCTAAAATAGTTTCATCCCTGTTTAGCTTTCGCACTACGGTTAGGCTAGGCAGTAGGCTTGTATTTGGTGTGATGATCTGTGAGTTGAAAACATTTACATTTTCTTTGTCAAAAACAGTAAACTACTTGCCAAGTCATATGCTCCGGTTCTTGTATACACTAACAAGTACATCGACGATTTGTAATATGCTGAAAAGTCGCTAAACTAAGTCAACATTTTTCAGGCAATGAGCGCAGCCATCTTTGACTTTGTTTATTTGCGTCTTGTAGTAAATGGCATTCTGGGATTAGGGAATTTTCGCCAAACAAACAAACATGGCTGCCATCAAAGAATTTAGCTGCTGTAAGCTTAGCTGACACGCATTTCTTTTCTAAACAACATTACATTATTCTCTTGTGCTCACGAGAGACATGGTACATTGTAAACTAGTCTAGCTGTTAGGTCGCTAACTTCTGTTTTGTTTTTTGACAGCGCAACCTGTTTAGACTGGTTTACGGAATGAGTGTTCCGTGTGATGCTTGGATGATGAAGTTCGCATGTATCTTATACAATAAAAGGTCAAATTGAGGAATAAAGTTTAATAGCTTTATTTTCCATCAGCACCAAAAAAATATTTAGATGCTGTTTAGACGCGTTTGTTGCGTCATACGTACTGTTCCAATCACATATTTGAGATCGTATGCTGCAGGGATCACTCAACAACAATCACAAATGCGTGATCGTATCAGTCAAAGGATTACGGGAATAGGGTGCCATTTGGGATGCATATCTGAGTCCACCCAAGAAGAGAGGAGGCGGAGGGATTCTGTTCTGACCGACTGGCTCTGCCTGCCTGACTGTTCTCCTGCCTGACTAACTGCACTGTCTGGATAGGAGATCCATAGCGACACGCTGCATGATTTAATGCTCAGCTCAGTTTAAACACAAGACACCAGCCTTTGTTGTCCTCTTTTTTTAGGAGGTGGTACAAATCTGACTACATCCTCCCTTGTAAAGGATTGATTTGCTGGAAGAAAACAAATAGCTTTTGTCTTCTACTTTTTCTTCTGGGGGTTTTCTACCACCCTTCTCACAATAAGTTTATAAATATATATCAACTGGGTGGTTGAGCCCTCAATGCTGATTGGCTGACAGCTGTGGTATATCAGACCGTAAACCATGGGCATGACAAAACATTTATTTTTACTGCTCCAATTATGTTGGTAACCAGTTTATAATAGCAGTAAGACACCTCTGGGATTTGTGGTATTGCAGCGTACGTAAGAACAGTCCTTAGCCATGGTATATTGGCCATACACCACACTCCATCGGGCCTTATTAAATATTTGCTTCTCTCTCTCCTCTTTTGCCTCTTGGAGTCATGTGCCATATGTCATATTACAATACATTGCACGCACATGCACCACACACAGAATAAAAGGGTGCATCAGGGCCTGCCAATATAATCCTACTAGGGATCCCTTCATTCACGTCTGATCAGGTCTTTGTATTATTTGAAAGACACTAATCTGATCAAAGATGGCCCACTCTGCTGAAGTGAGTGTCAAAGTCAAACCGTCAAATCTGTACGATCTGTTGCTGATCCTGTAGATTTCTGTGATGAAATTCATAACCTTTAAATCCTTGATCTAGCAATTCTGATAATAATAGCTAGCTGTGGTGTACACAGAGGAGCAAAAGCAGATTATGAGACTATTCTATTCAATCTGGGCACTCTCAGCATGTTGAGTAGTTGGTTTTAGGGTTATCTTTTAGAAGATGAGAGGAGAGGGGTGTGTAGTGGTAAATCAACACCCTCAGCGCAGGAAGCTTTTGGGCGTAGTTTACACTTCTAACCTACAGTTGGCTTCAAAATAGACAAATCTGAGCAAAATACAATTAACAAAATCATCTCTGAAAACAACAGAAACAAACGTGTTTGTTATTCTCCCGGTTCAGTATTCCCCTGCTGTAACTACTCACCTCATGTTTGAGTTCAGCTATCTGGTCCTTCAGGTCTCTGATGTACTGACTGGAGTCTGTGTTGTTCAGCTGGCCCTGGACCTTCCCTTCTTCTTTCTGTAGAAACAAACAGAAAATCACACATCTTAAAACATAACTTATCATTGTTCAGCTACTCATAACACTGGGGAGGAGATAAGAAGTTTGTGTCACTGAAGATGCTTTAAAAGTTGAAAACCTTGAATTGCTATAAGGGCAACTTGACAAGACCAGGTTGGGTTGCACTGTTGTAACATTCAGTAGAAAAATGTAGGAGGGAATGAGGGGGATTACTACCACCAGACGAGAGACATTATAGCTACACATCACTGGAAAACTTGCATCACAGAAGTATCATAAAATATACAGTATGTAGAGAGTGGCTGTTGACTAAGCCATAGATGAAGTGGGAAACCTAGCTAGGCTAACAAGGTAGCTATAGTCATTTGTGTTGTTATCCTCTCTGGGCCCTGGGGATGAGGCTAGTAGCTACTGTATGTTTAACTGTCAAACATGACACATGTGCTGTTTACCTTCCTCAGTGCAGACAGCTGCAGCCACAGGAGACAAACACACATACCCCATACACACCTCAAATCAATCCTGTCTAAAGCCTGGGAGAATATACAAGTAGAGAGAGAGTAAGGGGCACCGACACAGGCTGAAGGGTTCAGGCTAACCACAACCAGCAACGCAGGAACAGGAGAGGGTAAAAAGTGGAAGAAGTTAAAAGCAGGGGTGGGGTGGGTGAGGTAGTGAGATGAGTTAACCATCTCGGTCTGACCCAACACCTCAAAATATATACAACGCTCTCAGTTCCTGTGGTCAGGTAAAGGTTGAGAGGTTGAGGGTGTAGGCTTAGGCCCCTGAGAAGCTGCTGACAAGCTGACAATGTGAGATCTACAAAACAGCTATTCTTCCTGGAATCGGTGTTTTTCTTGAGGTTCCCTCCCTCCTGACAGAGCTAGTGATAAGGGAGAGGCAGTTAGCAAGACTTCCTCGTACTCAGCTGTGTGGATCCCCAGGTGCCAGGGGGTTAGGGGCTGTGGCCAGACACGTCAAACGTCTTTAAGTCATGTTGTGCATCCCAAATGGCACCCTATTCCCTATATACTGTACTATTGATTAGAGCCTTTGGGCAGCCATTGGGCTCTGGTCAAAATTAGTGCTCTATATAGGGAATAGGGTGCCATTTGGGATGCAGCCATGACTTCCCTCGCCTGCCTGCTCCCCCCTAGTTCTACGCTCACAGCAGGTTAGCGTTTTTCATAATGAATGTTGTTCTGAAGGCAGCTCTGCCGAGTGGTCACTAGCTGGCAGTGTCACAAAGCCATAAAATCTGATTTAAAACCTAACCACACTGCTAACCCTAATGCCTAATCATAGCCTTAAATGAAGACCAAAAAGCCCATTTTTGTTATCATGAATTTTTACAATATAGCCAACTTTGACTTTGCAGCTGGCCCATTTAGAGGAAATCGCTCAGTTCTGCCTCCAGGACAAGACTCATCCCAAAAAACGCCAATCTGCCTTCCCAGAGGTTGTTGTTGTACGGCTTTTGGCTAGTGACATGGTGGCTTGTTCCCTCTGACAGATGGGCATTTCAACATGGTTAAGATGGCCAGATCTCATGTCCAGTTTCATGCTTGTTCTCTCTCTACAATCAATCTTGGTTTATATGGCTATGGCAGAGTAGCGTTAGATTGATTCTGTGCAGTCTCGTGACATATCATGTCTGATCCCAATAACAATAGTTACACTAATTATATTAGTGTTAAAAACAAACACCTATAGAAAACACAAGACAGGAAACATGACTTTTTGACAAAGGAGATGGCACTTCATTTCTTTGTAAAAGCAAACAACCATGTACAACTGCAGACCCAATTCTCAAGAGAGGAGTCCAAAAACACTAAGGAACCTCTAATAACCACTGGATTTGCAACAGCACATTCTAAAGCCCCCTGCTAAATCTAAATCTAAATCTGGGGAGCATATCATGCATGCAGAATGACAAAATCATAGATAGGCCTCCAACATGTCACCTCTGGTTCTAGTTGTCAGTTTGTCTTCGCCTCACAGTAGGAAGTGGTTTCTTGTCTTGACAAGAAGATAGCCGAGCTGTGGTATTATCATGGGTCACACATACATTCAGCTACTTTCATACTGCAAAAACGATGGATGTAAAAACCCTGATGTCCATTTGACTATACGTTCAGTTTTATCGACTGAGCTCTATATAAAATATATATATTACAGATATATATTATATTACAGATATATATTATATTACAGATATATATTATATTACAGATATATATTATATAAAGATATATATTAGTTTAGTACTGGAGGTTCTTTGCGACCCTATAATTGTGAAATTCTTTAACTCAAGATATAAATATAGACATCACTGGCGTGCTGTGAATACTTTCCAATAGTGGGCTGTAGTGCAGGTGGGCCATACTGATGTTTTAGTTAGAGGAAGATCAGGTAGGCAGGCCGTCACAGGGGCTTTTTCAAGCTAAGAGTACTACAATGTTATAGCGTGGCATCAGACACCTTTTATGGGTCTTTATTCAAGGTGTTAAATGCAGTGGACAGCAAGTTATCAGTCATTGCTTTCTTGGGTCTACAACCAGAGCGACTGAGAGCTAAGGTAACACAGGCCATCTACCCACAACCTTAAGAGCTGCAACCAGGTACCCAAACCACAGACCAAGAGTTTGTCACTGGCACCACACACAGTGGTTATACATAGGGAAAATACCTGTTTTGTCTGTCTGGCAGAGACTATTAGCATCCTATGCACAGCATATTCAGAGAAGGCTAGATTAAAAATGAACTCAGTTTAGTGAAGATTGAGATCATCATCAGTGTGAGAGGAGGGCGGTACTCAGTAGTAGTGAACGCTGGTGTTGATGCACTGTTGTTGTTGAAGCGCCTAGTAACAAAACCTGACTATACTGTGTGTGCATGGAAGGGATGTTGGTTTGAAAAAGTCTATTGACACTGATTCAAATGGTGAGTTCTTGAAAATATCACATTTAAGATGCTTAACAATGCATATAAGGCTGTCTATTTCTTATACACCATTTTTGGATGCATTAACTCTGTGGTATAAGCTAACTGTGGGTATAAAGGGTATATTAGAGGGTGTATGTGTGTGGGCCAATGGTGTGAAGAAAGCAGACAGTCTGACACTTAGTTAACTTGTGAAGGGAACGTTTCTGAAACACCAACACGTTGACTCGATGGAGACATCAAAGCTTCTACATTAACATTTCTTCAGACTCAGAGCTGATGGAAAGAACTGAAGCAATCTGTCAGTCTCCCCTGATTATTCTCATGACAGAAAATGAGTTAGAGTGTTGTATCGTGTAAAGTTTCACACACATACAACCCCAACACCACACTAGATAAAGAACCGCAGCATGATGTGAAGAGACGCACACAGAGGTTTCAATAATCTGACAAATCATTAGCACAGGAAGTGCATAGGTTATTTTCTACTAGCAGACAATCTGTTTAGCTGCTGCTAATACATTACACTAACACAAATCTTTTCTTCTGACGGTACAAAACACTACCTTTCCATGATGTTCAGTTATTTCAGAGAAAGGTTGATCTCAATCTCCAAATACATCGTTCTGGGTCTTAGGTTTTCGTCACAGGTTATTTGGACGTATCAGCATTGGGCGAAGGCGGTGCTTAAACTGCTTGGCTTCGATGGATGATAAACACAGTTGAAAATATCTGACCAAATAACACAAGCTTTTAGTTCTGGTTTAACTGAGAGTACCAAATCAAACATGAGCATGGTTTGTTTTATTTATTTTATTTTACCTTTATTTAACCAGGTAGGCAAGTTGAGAACAAGTTCTCATTTACAATTGCGACCTGGCCAAGATAAAGCAAAGCAGTTCGACAGATAAAACGACACAGAGTTACACATGGAGTAAAAACAAACATACAGTCAATAATGCAGTATAAACAAGTCTATATACAATGTGAGCAAATGAGGTGAGAAGGGAGGTAAAGGCAAAAAAAGGCCATGATGGCAAAGTAAATACAATATAGCAAGTAAAATACTGGAATGGTAGTTTTGCAATGGAAGAATGTGCAAAGTAGAAATAAAAAAATAATGGGGTGCAAAGGAGCAAAATAAATAAATAAATAAAAATTAAATACAGTTGGGAAAGAGGTAGTTGTTTGGGCTAAATTTTAGGTGGGCTATGTACAGGTGCAGTAATCTGTGAGCTGCTCTGACAGTTGGTGCTTAAAGCTAGTGAGGGAGATAAGTGTTTCCAGTTTCAGAGATTTTTGTAGTTCGTTCCAGTCATTGGCAGCAGAGAACTGGAAGGAGAGGCGGCCAAAGAAAGAATTGGTCTTGGGGGTGACTAGAGAGATATACCTGCTGGAGCGTGTGCTACAGGTGGGAGATGCTATGGTGACCAGCGAGCTGAGATAAGGGGGGACTTTACCTAGCAGGGTCTTGTAGATGACATGGAGCCAGTGGGTTTGGCGACGAGTATGAAGCGAGGGCCAGCCAACGAGAGCGTACAGGTCGCAATGGTGGGTAGTATATGGGGCTTTGGTGATAAAACGGATTGCACTGTGATAGACTGCATCCAATTTGTTGAGTAGGGTATTGGAGGCTATTTTGTAAATGACATCGCCAAAGTCGAGGATTGGTAGGATGGTCAGTTTTACAAGGGTATGTTTGGCAGCATGAGTGAAGGATGCTTTGTTGCGAAATAGGAAGCCAATTCTAGATTTAACTTTGGATTGGAGATGTTTGATATGGGTCTGGAAGGAGAGTTTACAGTCTAACCAGACACCTAAGTATTTGTAGTTGTCCACGTATTCTAAGTCAGAGCCGTCCAGAGTAGTGATGTTGGACAGGCGGGTAGGTGCAGGTAGCGATCGGTTGAAGAGCATGCATTTAGTTTTACTTGTATTTAAGAGCAATTGGAGGCCACGGAAGGAGAGTTGTATGGCATTGAAGCTTGCCAGGAGGGTTGTTAACACAGTGTCCAAAGAAGGGCCGGAAGTATACAGAATGGTGTCGTCTGCGTAGAGGTGGATCAGGGACTCACCAGCAGCAAGAGCGACCTCATTGATGTATACAGAGAAGAGAGTCGGTCCAAGAATTGAACCCTGTGGCACCCCCATAGAGACTGCCAGAGGTCCGGACAGCAGACCCTCCGACTTGACACACTGAACTCTATCAGAGAAGTAGTTGGTGAACCAGGCGAGGCAATCATTTGAGAAACCAAGGCTGTCGAGTCTGCCGATGAGGATATGGTGATTGACAGAGTCGAAAGCCTTGGCCAGATCAATGAATACGGCTGCACAGTAATGTTTCTTATCGATGGCGGTTAAGATATCGTTTAGGACCTTGAGCGTGGCTGAGGTGCACCCATGACCAGCTCTGAAACCAGATTGCATAGCAGAGAAGGTATGGTGAGATTCGAAATGGTCGGTAATCTGTTTGTTGACTTGGCTTTCGAAGACCTTAGAAAGGCACGGTAGGATAGATATAGGTCTGTAGCAGTTTGGGTCAAGAGTGTCCCCCCCTTTGAAGAGGGGGATGACCGCAGCTGCTTTCCAATCTTTGGGAATCTCAGACGACACGAAAGAGAGGTTGAACAGGCTAGTAATAGGGGTGGCAACAATTTCGGCAGATAATTTTAGAAAGAAAGGGTCCAGATTGTCTAGCCCGGCTGATTTGTAGGGGTCCAGATTTTGCAGCTCTTTCAGAACATCAGCTGAATGGATTTGGGAGAAGGAGAAATGGGGAAGGCTTGGGCGAGTTGCTGTTGGGGGTGCAGTGCTGTTGTCCGGGGTAGGAGTAGCCAGGTGGAAAGCATGGCCAGCCGTAGAAAAATGCTTATTGAAATTCTCAATTATGGTGGATTTATCAGTGGTGACAGTGTTTCCTATCTTCAGTGCAGTGGGCAGCTGGGAGGAGGTGTTCTTATTCTCCATGGACTTTACAGTGTCCCAGAACTTTTTTGAGTTAGTGTTGCAGGAAGCAAATTTCTGCTTGAAAAAGCTAGCCTTGGCTTTTCTAACTGCCTGTGTATAATGATTTCTAGCTTCCCTGAACAGCTGCATATCACGGGGGCTGTTCGATGCTAATGCAGAACGCCATAGGATGTTTTTGTGTTGGTTAAGGGCAGTCAGGTCTGGGGAGAACCAAGGGCTATATCTGTTCCTGGTTCTAAATTTCTTGAATGGGGCATGTTTATTTAAGATGGTTAGGAAGGCATTTTTAAAAAATATCCAGGCATCCTCTACTGACGGGATGAGATCAATATCCTTCCAGGATACCCCGGCCAGGTCGATTAGAAAGGCCTGCTCGCAGAAGTGTTTCAGGGAGCGTTTTACAGTGATGAGTGGAGGTCGTTTGACCGCTGACCCATTACGGATGCAGGCAATGAGGCAGTGATCGCTGAGATCTTGGTTGAAGACAGCAGAGGTGTATTTAGAGGGGAAGTTGGTTAGGATGATATCTATGAGGGTGCCCGTGTTTAAGGTTTTGGGGAGGTACCTGGTAGGTTCATTGATTATTTGTGTGAGATTGAGGGCATCAAGTTTAGATTGTAGGATGGCTGGGGTGTTAAGCATGTTCCAGTTTAGGTCGCCTAGCAGCACGAACTCTGAAGATAGATGGGGGGCAATCAGTTCACATATGGTGTCCAGAGCACAGCTGGGGGCAGAGGGTGGTCTATAGCAGGCGGCAACGGTGAGAGACTTGTTTTTAGAGAGGTGGATTTTTAAAAGTAGAAGTTCAAATTGTTTGGGTACAGACCTGGATAGTAGGACAGAACTCTGCAGGCTATCTTTGCAGTAGATTGCAACACCGCCCCCTTTGGCAGTTCTATCTTGTCTGAAAATGTTGTAGTTTGGAATTAAAACTTCAGAATTTTTGGTGGTCTTCCTAAGCCAGGATTCAGACACAGCTAGAACATCCGGGTTGGCAGAGTGTGCTAAAGCAGTGAATAGAACAAACTTAGGGAGGAGGCTTCTAATGTTAACATGCATGAAACCAAGGCTATTACGGTTACAGAAGTCGTCAAAAGAGAGCGCCTGGGGAATAGGAGTGGAGCTAGGCACTGCAGGGCCTGGATTCACCTCTACATCGCCAGAGGAACATAGGAGGAGTAGAATAAGGGTACGGCTAAAAGCTATGAGAATTGGTCGTCTAGAACGTCTGGAACATAGAGTAAAAGGAGGTTTCTGGGGGCGATAAAATAGCATCAAGGTATAATGTACAGACAAATGTATGGCAGGATGTGAATACAGTGGAGGTAAACCTAGGTATTGAGTGATGAAGAGAGAGATATTGTCTCTAGAAACATCGTTGAAACCAGGAGATGTCATTGCATGTGTGGGTGGTGGAACTAATAGGTTGGATAAGGTATAGTGAGCAGGACTAGAGGCTCTACAGTGAAATAAGCCAATAAACACTAACCAGAACAGAAATGGACAAGACATATTGACATTAAGGATAGGCATGCTTAGTCGAGTGATCAAAAGGGTCCGGTGAGTGGAGAGGTTGGTTGGTGATTTAGACAGCTAGCCAGGGCATCGGTAGCAAGCTAGCATAGGATGGAGGTCTGTTAGCCACCCCTTACGTTCCGTCAGTAGATTAGTGGGGTTCCGTGTGGTAGAGGGGATTAATCCAAATCACACAAACAACAACAAAAATAAAAACAATAGATATAGTTATAGAGGCCCAAGAAGAAAATATAATAATAATAATTTAAAAAATAATTTAAAAAAAATAATAATAAAAAAATTGTCCGATTGTCTATTCAGATAGCAGCCGGTAAGACAGCTAACGGTTAGCAGGCCGCAGATGGGCGTTCAGGTAACGTCGCGACGGAGGAGCCGGCCGAATAACTCCTTCGGGTAGATAACGTCGGCAGTCCAGTTGTGAAGGCCCGGTGGGGCTCCGCGAAGGCAGTAAAACGGGTCCGGATAGGTGACTGCAGCCCAGGTGTGATTGATGGAGCTCAGGAGTGATTGACGGAGCTTGCTAGCTCCGATGGTCACACGGATAGCAGCTAGCTAGCTGTGAGATCCGGGTATGAATGTCCAGGGACATGGAGAGAAAAATTGGTCCGGTATGTTCCGTTCCGAGCCGCGCTGCGCCGTACAGAACTGGCGATAGATTTTCGAGCTAAAGGATAGCTGATGACCACAAAACGATTTGCCAGTAAAGGAGCTAACTAGCTTCTGAACTAGCTTCTGGATTAGCTTCTGGCTAGTTTCAGGCTAGCTTCTTGGAGTTTCTGGCTAGCTTCTTGGAGGATTACAGATCTGAGGTAAATAATACTTTTTTATAAATATACATTGGTGAGGCGGGTTGCAGGAGAGTGTTTTGAAGATGAGTTGATGGAAAATAAAAATAAAATGTATGTGAAAAAGTTGTAAATATATATATATACAGGACACGACAAGACGAGGACAAAAGACGTCTGAACTGCTATGCCACCTTGGAGACAGTGTATGGGTGGTGACATATTGTATGATATGCTAGACTATAAGATGTCACACTGTCCATCCAAGAGATGATCATGGTTCACCTTTTCACCTCTGCAGTAAACTGTCACTTTAAAAATACCCCACCTTCTTCCTCACATCAACGAAGAACACAAATAGATACAGGCTCTGAACTGTAAAACCTTCTTGGGGAATCTGTCAAGAGTTGATGCACTCAGATTTAGCCTGTGTTCTCATATGTTGTGGAGTGGGTATGGAGTGTTGAACTGTGGGTTATGGTGAGGAGAAGTCTATGGGCTGGACACAAATTAAGCCGAGTCATGGACTATGAAGTACTGTCAATATAGATGAAAAGTACTTTTTAGTCCATGACTCGGCTAAATGTTCTGCACCAAGCTAGTGTGACAGTGAGGAAGGGAGGCCGGGGGTAAAGTACTGTACCTGTATCTCCAGTTCAGAGATCTGTTGCTGCAGCTCGGCCATGGCAGCGATGTTGTCAGCCTCTCTCAGCCTCACCGCCATCACCTCCTCCTTGTTCTGAAACAAACAAATAAACACTGTCAGGCCAGTGTCACTCAACTGAAGTAATGTTTCTAGAGTGTTACCAAAGACATGTTGACAGCCATTACACACTAAGCCCCAGGGCCACAACAACATGCATCTATCTGAGTGCTACTCTTAACACAAACTTTGAACCTTCTGAAACAGTTGTTCAGTATGATTCCTGCAGTAATCCCAGAGAGACAAGGGGTGTTGCTGAGCTGCACAGAGGTTTCACACACACACACGTTTAACATCAGCAGCACAGAGATGTTATCTGAAGATGTCAGGCAAAACTGCTTCCCTCTTCAGAACATGGACTCTGAAGATCTGATTTTAACAAGAAGCAACGGATCAGATTAAGGATGATTTTTGACAACTCATCAAACCAGTGATTGAGAAATATTTCCAGTTTGACTGATTGTGGGGCCAATACACTCATACCCATTTCACACTATCATACCCAAACCAAACTGTGCCGGCTCAGATATTTTCTTGGCTCTAGTCATCTCAACCGCACATATTTTTTCTTACCTTGCACTCAATCTCTGCCTGTTTGCGTTTGATCTCCTGCAGCTGAACGTGTAGGCCCTTATTCTGGGCCGTAAGCACAGTCACACGCTCCTGAAAGCCCCGCCCCTCCTGCTCTGCCCGACGCAGTTGGTTGCTATGGATCTGGTTCTGCCGGAGGGGAAGGATATGGTAGATAAATATTGGGAGGGGTCAGTTCACTCATCACACATTTCTGTTATTCTAGAATAGTCTCTATTCACAACCCCACTGTAATATCACAAGAGGCAACCCATTTAAAGCATGTACTATAGCTTGAATCTGCTAAATGGCATTGTTCAACAACTACATTAGAAAGTAGTAACTGAACTCTGAATAAAAAACATCTTTATGGGAGCTACTGACAGTTAAGAATATGTGCCTCTGCTGCCCCCTAGTGGTTGAACAATGCAATAGAAAGGGCCATTTGTTTACTCTCACACATGCATGTGAAGATGTACTAGGGCTGCATGACATGTTAAACACAGCAAAAATGTTTGATACCGTTAATCGCATCTCCATTTCACAGAATGGAACCTTTTAAGCGCATATATTGCCAAACGGACCCTTTCAAGCTTAGAACACAACACGGAACACAGTTACGGTCAATGCTAGTGCCTTTACATTGCTGAAGACCTTGTGCTTCTTGCCAAATTCTTGTCTAAGTTATGCCCAATATTACCGGAGCTATGTTTTTTCAGAAGCCACGGATTCATGAGCATGTCGCGGCCCATTTTAAACTACATTGATAAACATTGTTTAGCTAGCGAGTCATGTTACCTAACTAGCTAGCTATCAACCTGATAACTTGACCACGGACTAGGCTATGCACACATTTGGATGGTTCAGGAAGAACTGAAAAGGAATAGGCTTCTCAGAGATATTTCTAAAGGTGGGGTGTGTATGATTGTGTGTGTGTGTGAGAACGGGAGTAAGTGGGCGAGTTCGTTTTGTATTGCCAGGTGCCCCGGGTGGGTGGAGATTTCGCTTAAGGACAAATGGAATGGCCTAAAATGTGCAAACTCCACCCACCCGGAGCACCATGCCATACAAAACTAACTCGCCCAGCGAGAGTGCGAGTGTGGAGGCCTATGTGTGTAAAGTTATCTGAACAGGACAGATGGTTACAGTGTTTTCATAACATTGTTGGACATGTTTAAAAGGTCTTTGTTCTTTTTTTACTATAGTCACACTCATTTAGAATGCCTTGATCAAATAAAAAAATGTACTCAATTATTTGAATCATTTGACAGCCATAATTGGTACACTACTAATATTTCTCCAAAGGCTGAGCTGTGTGTGTCTGTCTGACTGACCTGTGTCTCCAGCTCCATCATCCTCTGACGTGTCTCTCTGAGCTCTGCCTGGGCCTCAGCCTCCCGTAGCCTGACACTCATCAGCTCATCCTGCAGCTCAGACACAGCATTCTTCCTAGGGTTGTCCTTCCAGCGGCCCGCCGTACGCGCCAGGTGACGCTGTAGGAGCAGAGGGGGGGGAAGCACACAATCAACCAAAGATGTTCGGACTCGACACACCTAAAATAGCAGTCCTCAACTCATACACACATTGAGATTGAGCAAGATGACAAAAATACATTTAACATTTACATCAGGTATATTTATGTTAATCCTCTCTGGGTCTCTTAGTGCTGTGTCTTGGGCAGGAGTACTCATGGTACAGCTGAGCTAGTCAAGTCAAACATATCAAATTTGATTTTAAGTTCATCAGTTTCAATACACTATAGACCTACAGAAGGAAAGTTTTATTGCTCATCCATATATTTATATATTATTCATTCCATTTCTTTACTTAGATGTGTGTGTATTTGGTACATGTTGTGAAGTTGTTAGATATTACTTGTTAGATATTGCTGCTCTCGGAACTAGAAGAACAAGCATTTCGCTACACTCGCAGTAACATCTGCTACACACGTGTATGTGACCAATAAAATGTTATCTGTTAATGTGTTTGAATCTTCCATGTGTGTGTATGGTGTGGAGAATAGATGTTCATCCTCACCTGCCAGTGCTCCTCCAGGTCTCTGACCTGTTGTCTGAGCTCCTTCAGCCCCATCACAGCCTCAGCCTCTCTCAGCTTCACTGCTATCAGCTCCTCCTGCAACCGCACCACGTTGGTGTCATCTGGCAGAGATGTGTTCCTCTGGGGGACAGGCAACCAAAACAATGACTGAGAAGACAACTTCAGGATGCTTATGTCACGGGACAGTAAAATAACAGGGATGCGTTTAGCAGGGCACAACATTGTGGAATTTTCAGATATAAATGTTTACGTAAAAAAAAAACTAGTCTCTACTTGTAGAAAAGGAATCATGTCCAGTCTAGTCATGACATTTACATCTGCAATATTCCACAACGTTTGCCTAACACACCTTCTCTATGTCCAGGATCTTGTCTTGCATCTCCTTGAGGGCACACTGGGACTCAGCCTCCTTTAGCCTGGCCTGAACCAGCTCTCTCTCCAGCTGCAGGATGGACTCCTCTGTGTAGCGCGGGATGCCCTTCTACATAGGGAGGAAGCAGGAGGAAGGAGAGAGAGAAAGAAGAGAGTAAGGAAGAGATCGAGAGTCAGCTTTATATGACTCCGGGAAACCGGCCAAGTGTCCTTAAGGTTGGTCTCTGAGTAGGAATATTATGTTAAATCTTGAAATAACTGCTAATTCAAATGACCTACTTCAAAATCGCACTGTCTCCAAACAATACAAATGTAATGTATAACAATATACATGTTATACATTTTCACTCAGGTATATACAGTTGAAGTCGGAAGTTTACATACACATAGGTTGGAGTCATTAAAACTTGTTTTTCAACCACTCCACAAATTTCTTGTTAATAAACTATAGTTTTGGCAAGTCGGTTAGGACATCTACTTTGTGCATGACAAGTAATTTTTCCAACTATTGTTTACAGACAGATTATTTCACTATCACAATTCCAGTGGGTCAGAAGTTTACATACACTAAGTTGACTGTGCCTTTAAACAGCTTGGAAAATTCCAGAAAATTATGTAATGGCTTTAAAAGCTTCTGATAGGCTAATTGACATCCTTTGAGTTAATTGGAGGTGTAGACCTCCACAAGTCCGATTCATCCTTGGGAGCAATTTCCAAACACCTGAAGGTGCCACATTCATCTGTACAAACAATAGTATGTAAGTATAAACACCATGGGACCACGCAGCCGCCATACCACTCAGGAAGGAGACGCGTTCTGTCTCCTAGAGATGAACATACTTTGGTGGGAGAAGTACAAATCAATCCCAGAGCAACAGCAAAGGACCTTGTGAAGACGCTGGAGGGAAGAGGTACAAAGGTATCTCTATCCTCAGTAAAACTAGTCCTATATCGAAATAACCTGAAAGGCCGCTCAGCAATGA
Organism: Oncorhynchus kisutch; assembly: GCF_002021735.2. Classification (NCBI taxonomy): domain Eukaryota; kingdom Metazoa; phylum Chordata; class Actinopteri; order Salmoniformes; family Salmonidae; genus Oncorhynchus; species Oncorhynchus kisutch. The sequence continues at coordinate 22,072,399 of NC_034186.2, read as the reverse complement.
AGAAGCCACTGCTCCAAAACCGCCATAAAAAAAGGCCAGACTACGGTTTGCAACTGCACATGGGGACAAAGATCATACTTTTTGGAGAAATGTCCTCTGGTCTGATGAAACAAAAATAGAACTGTTTGGCCATAATGACCATCGTTATGTTTGGAGGAAAAAGGGGAAAGCTTGCAAGCCGAAGAACACTGTACCAATCGTGAAGCACGGGGGTGGCAGCATTATATTGTGGGGGTGCTTTGCTGCAGGAGGGACTGGTGCACTTCACAAAATAGATGGCATCATGAGGTAGGAAAATAATGAGTATATATTGAAGCAACATCAAGACACCAGTCAGGAAGTTAAAGCTTGGTCGCAAATGGGTCTTCCAAATGGACAATGACCTCAAGCATACTTCCACAGTTGTGGCAAAATGGCTTAAGGACAACAAAGTCAAGGTATTGGCAGTGGCCATTACAAAGCCCTGACCTCAAGCCTGTATAAAATTTGTGGGCAGAACTGAAAAAACGTGTGCGAGCAAGGAGGCCTACAAACCTGACTCAATTACATCAGCTCTGTCAGGGGGAATGGGCCAAAATTCACCCAACATATTGTGGGAAGCTTGTGGAAGGCTACCTGAAGTGTTTGACCCAAGTTAAACAATTTAAAGGCAATGCTACCAAATACTAATTGAGTGTATGTAAACTTCTGACCCACTGGGAATGTGATGAAAGAAATAAAAGCTGAAATAAATCATTCTCTCCACTATTATTCTGACATTTCACATTCTTAGCATAAAGTGGTGATCCTAACTGACCTAAGACAGGGAATTTTTACTAGGATTAAATGTGAGGAATTGTGAAAAACGGAGTTTAAATGTATTTGGCTAAGGTGTATGTAAACTTCCAACTTCAACTGAAAATATCTATATCTCAAATACACTGTAGTATTGTAAAACAAAAAAACATTGCTAGCTACCTAGTTCAACTGCTCACAACTCCTCTAAAATAAACCAAGAAGTATGGCACTTCACTTTCAAAAACATATTCTCAATTGCATCATTGATTTCCTCTCTAGGACAACAAATGAGCCTCCCTCTTCTAAGTCATTATAAATGGTTAATGGATATAGCAGCACCTTATGTAAACCACTGCTTCATTCACATCAGTGCAGACATTATCATCTCAACATGTTTCCCTCATCAATATTAAAAGGGGTCTGTTTTGCCAATGGATATACAGCACCAAGAGAGGGTCCTGCTGGCCGGGGTACCATCCATTCCACACCCATACATCAGATGCTTATAAATTCATGAATCCTTTCCTGAGAGTATGTTAATGGTTGAAAAAGGTGGCTGAACTGTGTCAAACAGCATGTCCCAATTTCCAGGCATGCATGAAAACAGGATCATTATGTATAGTGAGAGAGAGCGAGTGCATTCTGCAGTGGAGAGGTATGGAGAATCCATATCCACTGTTACCATCACTCACTGCAGATTTAGTGCTAAGCAATGTACACATTTCAATTGGCCAGACCTGGTGATCACCCCTCCCATTGAGGGCACTGTAATAACTGCCATTTACGAAGGCACTTTAATCCAAAGCAGTTTACAGTACAGTGAGAACATACGTTCACGTACATTTTTTGTGTCTCCTGCATTCCATCACCAGAGACGGCACAGGTGCACGTGCCCCATCAGATCTGCCCTGTTTAAAATTAAATACAAATATATATTTTGTTGTTTCTCTGTAATACTACTAGCCACCTATCAACTGTATGAAGTTGTCTTTAGCTAGCCCAGATAGGTTCCCAATCTCCCAACCTCATTAGTAGCTACCAAGAAGACATTTCAGACCATCAATCAAGTTATATTAGGTAGCTTGTCTAACTTAGATGGCATGCCTGATGGCAAGGTTGCTAGACTTTAGAAAAGCAGGCAATTAGTAAATGTACTGAATAAGATTCACATTCCTTTCAATCTTTTGCCCAGATTAAGGCAGAGAAGCATTTTGTGAAAATTTGTTTTTTTTAATAAAAAATAATAATACACACCAGTCAGGAGGATACAAACAGCTCAAGAGGCATGTTTAAATATGCAGTTATTATATATATATATATATTTTTTTACATAGAATTAAGCTTATCCTCACATTGTGCCCCCTCAGATTCTGGGGGTGCACGACACCCCTGATCACCACTGTATCACCACTGAGCCATACAGGACCTTCAACTTGGGCACTGTGCTTCTCCTTACCAATAGGGGTCTCTGCTGGAGATCCCTGATGGTGCTCTGTGCTAGCTCCAGCTGAGCTGTGGCCTCTTCGCTCTGCTGCCTGACCGTGGCCAGCTCCCGCATGACCAGGTAGGTCTCCTCTGCCTCCTGGGCACGTGTCACTTGTCCCTTTAGGACATAACCAACCGAGGGGTAGGATGAGCAGGGTGCACCACGGGGGTGGGATGGACGGAAGGGGTGGGCAAATCAAAGATAATATAAAAGTGGGATTTGGAGTTTAGAAACACATGCTGTTTTTTTCTCTGCAAATGTTTTGACAGTCTTATTGGTTGACTGATTGATAGCTCTAAGCATTTTGTTTTGGCATGGTTCGAGATACATGCGCAATAAGTGATTAGTTATTTTTTCTGATTTCAATGTCCTCATTTTATATTAATTGATAAAAAGAAAATACTGTCATCACAAAGACATTTATTGTGCCATCATTTAAAGGTAAAATTATGAGCATGCAAAGCTACATTGAGATATAGAGAAATCTAAGTGGTGAAAATTGCAATGTGAAATGGGGGGGTAAAGGAGGAGAAAATAAAGTTTATACCTGGATCAATCTATCTGCCAATGAAGCACTTTCCTACAAAACAGAAATATCCACAAGAGAGATAAAGCAAAGAGAGAGAGCAATTAACACAGTTATAACCGAAATATAAACAAAACACTTGGTTTTGTTTTTGAAAAGGGAAATTCAATGTTCATTTTCCTTCCTCCGTCATTTTGGCAACCGAATAAGTCTATACATTATTTATGAACAATTCGAGAAATCTTAAATTCCACTCCAGTTAGCCATGCATTGATGTCAATTTATTTCTTATTTTACCAGGTAAGTTGACTGAGAACACGTTCTCATTTGCAGCAACGACCTGGGGAATAGTTACTGGGGAGAGGAGGGGGATGAATGAGCCAATTGTAAACTGGGGATTATTAGGTGACCGTGATGGTTTGAGGGACGAATTGGGAATTTAGCCAGGACACCGGGGTTAACACCCCTACTCTTACAATAAGTGCCATGGGATCTTTAATGACCTCAGAGAGTCAGGACACCCATTTAACGTCCCATCCGAAAGACGGCACCCCACACAGGGCAGTGTCCCCAATCACTGGCCTGGGGCATTGGGATATTTTTTTAGACCAGAGGAAAGAGTGCCTCCTACTGGCCCTCCAACACCACTTCCAGCAGCATCTGGTCTCCCATCCAGGAACTGACCAGGACCAACCCTGCTTAGCTTCAGAAGCAAGCCAGCAGTGGTATGCAGGGTGGTATGATGCTGGCAATGGGAGAGGTTAGGATACGCCCCATAGTGTCTTAGTAATTTAGACAGTTTCGGAGGTAGAAAAGGAACATGGTCTTCAGGTGTGGTGGTAATAAGTCGTTGTGATAAGGTTGTGGGGGATAAAGTGGTGACAAAGTGAGAATTAGGTGGTGGTGGTGAGAGAGACAACATGGTGATGAGTTTCAGACAGGCAAAGCAGAAGACTAAGGCAGAATGGGGCTAAGAGGAAAAGCATCATTAGAAGTTAGCTATAAAACAGCAAAATAACAGTTGTTAGATGAAGCCATGCTTTTTAGGTTCATGCCACACGGTTAAGTTTTAGAAGTTGTTGTCATTCCAGTTAATATTTTGGGTATGACGTTGCAGCCGTCGACTGATGTTTGAAGCGATACTGTGATATGAGTGAGTGGTTATGTCCCAGACAGAGCCTGGTCATTTGGAACAGCTACTCAGGCCTCTGCATGGTGCCCTGGTACTCTGGCCAGGCCTGGCAATGCCTGTATCTTTGTGCTCTGACAAACACAGAGGAAGATCCCAACAACATGCAAAACAAAGGCAGCCGTGTACTCTGGCATGCAGTGCTCCCCTGCATCATCTTAGAGTGTACAGCCATCACTCTCACAGTGAGTTCGTCAAGCGTTTCACAGCTTTAGTTAGTTAGTGTCCGGTGGAATTACATAGAGCCCCAGAATGTAGCCTTGTGGAGCTCCACAGCCAGCTACTGTTTTAGAGTCTGGCTTAACTGGTCCTGAGTGTGGATCTCAAGACTGAGACATGCATATCAATGGAGGACTTCCATTCCAAAGCCAACTAGGATCCATTTATCCTATAAGATACACACCGACAACACTCACAGCCCAGTTAGTAACAACAAGACTCCGCCATGTGTCTTTAGTGACCAACAAGAGCCGCATGAACAAGCACTTGATGGTTTAATGTAGGGGGTTATGGTTTTGTTGTGTGAATAGCCACGACAAGCGTTCACTGGTATAATATGGCTTCTTATTATGACTGGTGTCATGACATAGGATGGCAAGGAGAGCCACGGTTCAACTTCTCCTCCTCCTTTTCACTCACTTTCTCCAGTGTGTCTATCCTCTGTTTCAGCAGTCGGTTCTCTGTGCGCAACCTCTGCAAAACAAAGACACGCAACACACACGATAATTATTCCAAACATCATACACAACTGGCTTTTTAAGTACAGTGCACTCGGCTTAGGGAGAGTGCGGTTATAGTGATCAACTGCTTATAGTGATCAAATGGAGCTGTACTGATGTGATAACTATAAGAGCGCACTGTACTACTGCCAAACTAAAAACGTAGCCTACTGCGCCACCACTCACCTTAATCTCCACCTGCTCCTCCATCTCCTTAGTTTTGATTGTAGTGTATTCCTTTTCCAACCTGAAAACAGGAGTCATACAGCATCAATACAGAGCACTGACAACACTTGTACTTGCTTCTAGCATCCATCTCCAGTAACCCGGCCTAGACCCCAGAGAGTAAGCAGAATTGTACTACTCACTTCTTCATCTTCTTGGCGTTATACTTGACATTATAAGCAGCTAGGATGACCTTGTCTGGTCCACTTTCCAGCTGGTGGGGAATGACCCTCTGAAAGTACTACAGCAGAGCAGGGAAGACAATGGGTGAGGACCAGACATGCATGCTCACATAAAGCAATTTCGAGTGTGTTTGTCGTTCAATTTGTATGCCATAGCATGGTCCCAGATCAGTTTATGCGGTCCAGCCAACTCTTACGGTCATTGACACAACAGAGCAAACAGATCTGCGACCAGATTATGCATTTTATGCCTGCTGGCAATAACTGCCCCTCAGGGATGAAAAAAGTGTATTGAATTGATAATTGTGTGCATTAACTCAGACAGGGTTGTTATTCCAATGTTTATGGCTGCTCAGTCTTACCTGTAACATTCCCTCCATATCAAGCTGTATGAGTTCTGCCTGATTCATCTGTAGGATTGCCAGCCCCACGCGGAACACTATCTCCAGACCCTGAGACAAATATTACATGATCAAAGCATTATCGTTACATTATCATAACATTGCGTTATCTAGTACCACACGGAACACTATTTTCAGACCCTACGACAAAAAAAGCACTGCGTTAGAGGTGAAATCGAATTTTAGTCCATAAGATTTTAAGTTATGTGCTTTTGGCCAAGACCACCAGAGGGTGCCAAATGCTTGCATTTACTCACAGCCCATTGTGTTTGCTGTAATACAAACTATATTCTGGACTCACTCGGTAGACTAGAAGTAGATTGTCAAACATGAGTAAATCAGAAATAATTATTTAAAGCTACAATCTGGGATTTGTTTTTCAGCAAAATGGCAGCCCTGCCACTTATTTTGGTCTACAGTTGAGGGATGGGGATGCACCTTTAACTGGACTCACCTCTAACATGAAGATATCAAAGATCCTGGTGGCAACAGGGAGAGGGAATGAGGTGAGGAAGATGGTGAGGAACCAGGAAGAGGCATACATAGAGGTGTGGAAACTCTGGGCCTGGAAGTGGATATGGAGGTCTGGGAGAAGTTCCTGAAGGAGAGGGGGGGACGTTGGGAGAAAGAGACAGATCAAATTAAAATATATAATCATAAATAGATATGACCCATCATGACACTGACTGATTTATGATAAGAGTGCCTGCTAAATTATTAAATATAAAGTTGTTATTCATTATATTGTCTCAGTGAATCAAAGTTAAAGGATCATCTAACAGTCTATCAATAATGCTCTGTAAAGGTTTGTCATTCAATCGTGTTCCGAACCCATGCCAGGTCTTACCTGGATCATATACTCAAACTGATACATGCAGAGACCCAGTTCAGCCATACTGGGCTTGAACAGTTCTCTCAGTCTGTAGTCTTGCATCAGCTTCACAAACACACAGAACGCCTCCTCTTCTGGCATCTAGTGACAGGGACACCCACAGACCAAACAACACTTAAGAGATCATTAAGCAGATTCATTTAACCTTCAACAAAATACTTCCTCACACCATCTAGGCTAGAGGACAGACACATTTCAAGCCCAGTGCTTGACTAAAATATACCTTCAATGCAGTTTTTTTTTGTCCGTTCCTAGGCTTAATCTGTATCTGGGAAACCAGCCCTTAGACTTCACAATTTTATGAAACCATCAACAAAACATGTCTTCCTCATATACATAAAATACACATTTCACACATCACAATACAAAATATCTACCATAGTACAAGATAATCACATGAAAAACACAACTCTCAGTACACAGTTCTCTTAGAAAATGTTCTCGGATCTATATAACATGTCTGTCAATGTGTGTAGTGGCAAGTTGCATGTGACCAATGACACAGCATGTTTTTCTATGTGAGCGAGGCTATCGGGTAGACAGCGTGTGTGTGGTAGACGGTGACATTACCTGCATGAGAAGCAGTCCGACGATAAAAGCACTTCCCTGACAGTAGCCGACCTCCCGGTCCACCAGAGAGTAGGCCTGCAACAACAGGAAGTGATCATGGTCAAGAGAGGAGAGCCAAGCACTTTGGGGCTGCAACTCAATGCCCAAATGGCACCCTATTCCCTACATAGTGCACTACTTTTGACCAAAGGCTATGCAACATATAGGGCAATATCCAAAATTAAATCTAGAATCGGCTTCCTATTTCGCAACAAAGCCTCCTTCACTTATGCTGCCAAACATGCCCTCGTAAAACTGACTATCCTACCGATCCTTGACTTCGGCAATGTCATTTACAAAATGGCCTCCAACACTCTACTCAACAAATTTGATGCAGTCTATCACAGTGTCATCCGTTTTGTCACCAAAGCCTCATATACTACGGACCACTACGGATACTACGCGACCTGTACGCTCTCGTTGGCTGGCCCTCGCTTCATACTCATCACCAAACCCACTGGCTCCAGGTCATCCACAAGTCTCTTCTAGGTAAAGCCCCACCTCATCTCAGCTCACTGGTCACCATAGCAGCACCCACCCGTTGCACGTGCTTCAGCAGGTATATCTCACTGGTCACCCCCAAAGCCAATTTTTCCTTTGGCCGCCTCTCCTTCCAGTTCTCCGCTGCCAATGACTGGAACAAACTGCAAAAATCACTAAAGCTGGAGACGCATATCTCCCTCACTAGCTTTAAGCACCAGCTGTCAGAGCAGCTCACAGATCACTGCACATAGCCCATCCAACTACCTCATACATACTGTATTTATCTTGCTCCTTTGCATACCAGTATTTCTATTTGCGCATTCCTCATCTGCACATTCTACCATTCCAGTGTTTAATTGCTATACTGTAATTACTTCACCACTATGACCTATTTATAGCCTTACCTCATTTGCACATGCTGTATATATACTTTTTCTACTGTTATTGATTGTATGTTTGTTTATTCCATGTATAACTCTGTGTTGTTGTACGTGTCAAACTGCTTTGCTTTATCTTGGCCAGGTTGCAGTTGCAAATGAGAACTTGTTCTCAACTAGCCTGGTTAAATAAAGGTGAGATGAAAAATAAATAAAAGATTAAAGCACTATGCATTGGGGAAGGTAGCGTTCTCCTGGCATCCACCAAACCCAAATTTGTCTGTTGGACTGCCAGGTGGTAAAGTGTGATTCATCACTCCAGAGAAAATGTTTTCACAGCTCCAGAGTCCAATGGCAGTGCACTTTACAACACTCCAGCTGACGTTTGGCATTGCGCATGGTGATCTTAGGCTTGTGTGCGACTGCTCGGCCATGGAAAACCATTTCATGAAGCTCCCGACGAACAGTTATTTTGCTGACATTGCTTCCAGAGGCAGCTTGGAACTCGTGAGTGTTGCAACCGAGACCAGACGATTGTTCTGTAAGCTTGTGTATCTACCACCTCATGGCTGTGCCGTTGTCGCTCCTTGGCTGGGCCAATTGTGCACCGCCATATGGGACTCCAGGTCATGGCCGGTTGTGACACTGCCTGGGAACGAACCCGGGTCTGTAGTGACGCCTTAGACCGCTGCGCCACACAGGAGGCTGAAACAGCTTTTCTTGAACAATTCTGCTACTGGCTAATGAGAAAAATAAAATTAGCAGCTCTAACACAATATTGTTCATCTTCTATTGACAAGACAGTAGACTGAGTACTAGTCTGTTTGTGCTATCCTGCCAAGAGCACAAACAGATCCGTGACCAGGCGAATAGGACAGATAGAAGACAGACAGGAAAAATGAGTCGAAAGATGGGACCAGGATTCATTCCAGTTAAGTGTATATCCACCCACCCAGTTAACTGCCCAAATAAAGAAAACATCAAAATAAAGTGTCTTAATAGGGCGTTGTGCCAGTATCTGCTGTTCTGCCCTTGAGCAAGGTAGTTAACCCCCACAACAACTGATCCCCTGGGTACCGGTGATGTGGATGTCGATTAACGCAGCCCCCCGCACCGCTCTGATTCAGAGGGGTTTTGTTAAATGCGAAGGACACATTTCGGTTGAATGCATTCAGTTGTGCAACTGACTATGTATCCCACCTTTCCTATGAGCCAGAACAGCTTCAAGATTCTACAAGTGTCTGGAACTCTATTGGAGGGATGCGACAGCACTCTTCCACAAGAAATTATATAATTTGGTGTGTTGATGATGGTTGTGGAAAACGCCGTCTCAAACGCCACACCAGAATCTCCCATAAGTGTTCAACTGGGTTGAGATCTGGTGACAGATGGCCATGGCATATGGTTTACATCGTTTTCATGCATATCAAACCATTCAGTGATTACTTGTGCCCTGTGGATGGGGGCATTGTCATCCTATAGGGACACAGCCATGGTAACCAAAATAATGGCGTGCCCAGCATTTTTATATATGACCCTGAGCATGGGATGTTAATTGCTTAATTAACTCAGGAATCACACCTGTGTGGAAGCAATTTCTTTCAATATACTTTGTATCCCTCATTGACTAAAGTGTTTTCCTTATTTTGACAGTTACCTGTATGTGCTGAAAGCGTCAGCGCTAAAGAGCTAAACCAACTCCAGAGCACAATGTAAAGCAATCTGTTGTGGGTAAAGGTTTCAGACAAAGCACCAGGGTCGCAAAATTCCAGTTACTTTCCCAGAATTATTTGGCTTTTCAAAAATACCGGTTGAAGAGTTCCAGATTTGAAGATTCTCTTGTGGGAACTTTTCTGGAATTCTACAAACCTATGAAGCATTCACCTTCATAACATTGAAGAGTACTTCCTGTCCCAAGCTGTCCTCCTTAAAGAAGTCATGCTCAGGATACGTCCGGGCGATGTCCCGGCGAATCAGCTTCTCACATGGTGATGTCATTTTCAGCAGCTCAGAGTACTGGTCTTTGATAGGCATGTTCTGGGCGTTGCATAGCAACTGCCATACTATTGCTCGGAAGTGATGGGGGATCCCTTTTCTGACCAGATCCTGTTTGGAGAGAAGAAAAATATTGGTCAATACCGTCCCGAATGCTTGGGACCTTCCTACCCTAAACCTTAACCCTTACCTAACCTTAGCCTTAACCATTTTACATTTCAACTTCAATGGGGTAGGGACATCTCAAGGTACCCAAATAGCACGGACTAAACATATAATCAGCATTTACTTTGTTTTGAAAATGCTAATATTACCAATTGGTGTCAGCGGACAAACCAAAGTGTGGTTTGCAGTTTACCCAACCTTGTCTATAGATCGCTTTCAAGGTATATAAATAGTTGATGAACTAGTCTATTCCTAATAATTAACGTAACAGCCTCGGATGGAAAATATGTAGTCCTTGTTTTCTGAGAGTGTTAATAAAATACCAAGGAACATACTGGTATCCACATAATGTTTTATTCTATGTAGTGTTCAGAGCAAACACAATCATGTGTCTGTGTGCTGCTACACTCCAGTGTGTTTTCTCCACAGCACAGCATGTACCCCAGTCAGTCATTCTAATAACATTTTCCACCACTAAATATAATCTAGTCAGCGAGGCATTGTGCAGAGTGAAATGTTGTTCTTGTAAATTACTGCCGATGTGACTTGATAAAGACATTTCCTCTGCAGAAAGGGAACACTGACCAGTGGTGCTGGATGGAGTGTGTGTTAGTGTGTGTAAGTGTAGGCTGTGTGTTGTTTTTGTGTGCAAGTATGTGTGTGTGCAAGCTTTCGAGAGTGTGGGGTCAGGGGATCGTTCTCTCTGAGGTCAGTCTTGACAGTCCCAGCCTTGTAATGGAAACACACACACATACAATCCATCCACTGGATAATACTTAGACACACATGCAACAGGAAACACATGAATAACGCATACAGCTGCAATTACGCCTGTAAAACGACCTGCTCCCATTACTCAGACTATGGTTGGTGTTCACTCAGTGTTAAGTCCCAAATGGCACCCTATTTCCCATCTCGGGCTCTGGTCAAAAGTAATGCAGTATGTAGGGCATAGGGTACCAGTTGGGACGCATCCAAGGACAGGCTCATTGTTAAGAGGCTTATCTTTTTTTCTGGAGCACCCTAGTGGAAGAGGGAATATGATGCATTGAATTCGTCGCTAGTACGTTAAATTGAGAATGTACATTTTGCTGATAGAACATAAAAGTAGTACACGGAGTAGTATCATCCTGCCTTGCAAGATGAAACACACTAGACTAGATCAACAGGAGAGACCAATGTCAACTGAGCAATCTATTTGTTGAGGAGCTCAACATGATGATTAATAACATTACTAGGATGCAGTCTTGCAACAGTCAGGTTACATGGAGGTGATGTAGCTAAGGCCTCTTCTCTGGAAAAATTGTGAAATACCAGTGTCATTTATAGGGCTGTGGCAGTCACAACATTTTGTCAGCCAGTGATTGTCATGCAAATAACTGCTGGTCTCATGGTAATTGACCGTTAATTAACAAACACATTTAGAATCTCCTGGCTTCCACACACAGCCTTCAAGCCACTGATGCAGACCTTTGGAACGTCTACATTTTTAAAAAGTCTTATAAATACATGTAATATAGCCTATACATTCACAATAAATCCATTATTTATTTTAGACAGTTCTAAAGAAACATGATATGAAGAAAATGTAGTCTGTTAGAAGACTTGTCCTGAAGTCAGGTCCTGATCTAGCTATGCCATATGGCTGTGGGCTACACTAGTGCATTTAGCAGACAAGATTTGCTTAGAATTCCGTGGCATTATTTTATAGTATGAAGAATTCAATTGAACAAAGCTGAATATTTTTCTCCAACCATTGAGCGAGTGTGCACACGCGGCTATTCTGTGTTGAGTAGTTAACTAAGAAATAGGCACTCCTATATGCTTAATTTAGAGTTATTAATGTAACTTTAGTTGCTCTACAAACGTTGGGCTGTATGTTTTGCATGATGTGACTAGTGATTATTTGAAAAAAGTCACATGAAAAGGCATGAGCTCTGCTTTGTTTTCTTGCGCAGGCTGTACACACTTCAATCTCCTATTCACAATTTGACAAGCACTTGATAATGCCAAAAATTTCATGCCAGCATCCTCTTTGTGTGGCAGTAATGCCTCCTAAAACAATCCATGCCTTTTGCAGCCAGTGGCCATTGCACCCTTGGGCTAAATATAATAATTATAATTCCCTTCTCCCCGAGTGCTCAGTGCGCCGCAGCTCCTCTCACTCAAATGGCTCTCCATCACCTGATCGGGTATTTCTCACAGGCTACAAGTGCAGACAGACATCGGGGGCGCAACTGCGAGCGTTCTTATCCAATTCCGAGGTGCATATTGAAGGTATTGGGAGAACTGTCCACATTTACTGTTCATCAGCCAACAAGATGAGTAGGCCTAATGAACAGCTAAAGCACTAGCCTATGTCGGGCTCCCAAGTGGCGCAGCGGTCTAAGGCACTGCATCTCAGCGCAAGAGGCGTCACTATAGTACCTGGTTTGAATCCACGCTGTATCACATCCAGCCGTGATTGGGAGTCCCATAGGGCGGCGCACAATTGGCCCAGTGTTGTCCGGATTTGGCCGTCATTGTAAATAAGAATTTGTTCTTAACGAGTTAAATAAAGGTTAAATAAAAAATATGTTTTAAATGTCAATCTACTATCCCCCTTAGTACAAAAGTTGACCTATTCTATTGGTCAACTTGCCCTTTTGTGCGAGAAAGAAATATTCCAAACATAGTGTGGGACAGTTGTGGGATGCGATAGATCTCAAATTAATATAACCACTAGCATCAAAAAACATTTTTTACGCAATGAGGCTGATGCAACAGATCAGAACGTTTAGCTAAAAAATGTTGATAAACGAATAGGCTATTTTTTCACATTATAAGTGCAGCAATGTGCACACGGAAGTAGGCTATAAGCGCAAATGTCCCATTAGCGGGAAAACAGCCTTATCAAAAGTGACCACAAATGCGATTATGCATGTAATGCTTTTCTTATAAAAGGTGAATTTTTATGGTGAAAATGATCTTCCCCAAACTCGAAACTCACATGCTGCTTATGTATACCAGTTAGGCTCTAAACCCCTTGTTAAGCAGATTAATGATTAAGTTATTTGGCCACTTTAGTTGTGATACAAACCGTATCAAAACATGTAGGCATATGCGCTAGGCTACATGAGGTGTGCGACTATGATTAGAAGTTGCACACAAAAAGGCATCGTTTCTTGCCTTACACTGGCATCATTCACAAGTGATGTGCTAATATTGTCACCATCAGACTATTCTTGATTTAATCTTGCCTTTACACATACTAAATAATATATGTGTGTGTTTTTTTTATTTTATTTTTATTTTATTTTTTTAATGGACCATTATCATCCATGTATCTTGAAACAGGGGCAGGGGAAAATTACATGTCATCTACGCACTTAAACAGCGAATGGAGGACGTTTTTCCCGTGGTTAATTTTCATGCCAGCCAGGTAGGCTATATTCCTGCTGTAAAGATAAGCGATGTGCTTAATATTAGGAAAGTTGAGTAGTAAATATAAAAAATATAAAAATAAAACATCCCTTTTTCAGGACCCTGTCTTTCAAAGATAATTCGTAAAAATCCAAATAACTTCACAGATCTTCACTGTAAAGGTTTTAAACACGGTTTCCCATGCGTGTTCAACGAACCATAATTAATGAACATGCACCTGTGGAATGGTCGTTAAGACACGAACAGCTTACAGACGGTAGCCAATTATGGTCACAGTTATGAAAACTTAGGACACTAAAGAGGCCTTTCTACTGACTCTGAAAAACACCAAAGGAAAGATGCCCAGGGTTCCGGCTCATCTGCGTGAACGGAGGATGCAAGGAGGCATGAGGACTGCAGATGTGGCCAGGGCAATAAATTGCAATGTCCGTACTATGAGACGCCTAAGACAGCGCCACAGGGAGACAGGATGGACAGCTGATCGTCCTTGCAGTGGCAGACCACGTGTGACAACACATGCAGAGTATCAATACATCCAAATATCACACCTGCGGGACAGGTACAGGATGGCAACAACAACTGCCAGAGTTACACCAGGAACGCACAATCCCTCCATCAGTGCTCAGACTGTCCGCAATAGGCTGAGACTGGCTGGACTGAGGGCATGTAGGCCTGTTGCAAGGCAGGTCCTCACCAGACATCACCGGCAACAACGTTGTCTATGGGCACAAACCCACCATCGCTGGACCAGACAGGACTGGAAAAATGTGCTCTTCACTGACGAGTCACGGTTGTGTCTCACCAGGGGTGATGGTCGGATTCACGTTTATCGTCTAAGGAATGAGCGTTACACAGAGGCCTGACTCTGGAGTGGGATCGAATAGGAGGTGGCGGGTCTGTCTTGGTCTGCGGCGGTGTGTCACAGCAACATCGGACTGAGCTTGTTGTCATTGCAGGCAATCTCAACACTGTGCATTACAGGGAAGACATCCTCCTCCATCATGTGGTACCCTTCCTGCAGGCTCATCCTGACATGACCCTTCAGCATGACAATGCCACCAGCCATACTGCTCGTTCTGTACGTGATTTCCTGCAAGACAGGAATGTCAGTGTTCTGCCATGGCCAGCGACTAGCCGGAATCCCAATCACATCGAGCACGTCTGGGACCTGTTGGAATGGAGGGTGAGGTCTAGGGCCATTCCCCCCAGAAATGTCCAGAAACGTGCAGGTGCCTTGGTGGAAGAGTGGGGTAACATCTCACAGCAAGAACTGGCAAATCTGGTGCAGTCCATGAGGAGGAGATGCACTGCAGTACTTAATGCAGCTGGTGGCCACACCAGATACTGACTGTTACTTTTGATTTTGACCCCCCCTTTGTTCAGAGACACATTATTCTATTTGTTAGTCACATGTCTGTGGAACTTGTTCAGTTTATGTATCTTATGTTCATACAAATATTTACACGTTAGGTTTGCTGAAAATAAACGCAGTCGACAGTGAGAGGATGTTTCTTTTTTTGCTAAGTTTAGTAGGCCTAGCCTATAAAAGCTGATGGGATGCTCCTCTATTTAGTAGAGGCCATCACTCTGTTTTCTCATGCAATTGCATAGCCTTCAGAAATGTTGTGCAACACAAGCTCATCATCTCTCATGAAGTGTTTGATTAGATTTTTTATTACATTTATGTCAGAGTGATTAGAGGGACAATATATTGCTGAGTACCAGTCAGTTAGCAAGTTTGGTAGGCTACTAATGACCATCAACAGCATCAGAGCTTGGAGAAGCCTAATTACTGTGACTAAACGGTCATGTGGAATTGACTGTCTTCATGACTCGTGACCGCCGGTGTGGTGGTAATTCGGTCACCGTAACAGCCCTAGTCACACAGCCGAGGTCCAGTGGAAGGTTCTCCACCACTTTAACACACAATGCAAAACTAATGCATAACAGCACCTCAGATTTACAATTCGCTTTTTTGTCGGTGACCAGGCTTACGATTCGAACACACCGACAGCGTCATTGCACGAAATAGTACGCAGCTTCATCTGGATATGTATGCAATATAAGTTAAACATTCAACTTCTGCTACCATTTCTGTTAAGCCGTCTACGCATACAGTTTGACGCATACATTCGATAAATCCAACATATACATCACACCGAATGCACTGCAACTTCCTCTGCAACGCAATGCTGTAAGGAAAACGCCGCGTTTCATTGGAAATGAATAGAAATTCTGGTGTACCAAAATGCAATGATGCTGTCGGTGTGTTGGAAGCGATACTGTTGGTCCAGGAAACACGCCCTGATGGGATGGGGCCACAGTGTCTCCTGACCCCTCCTGTCTCAGCCTCCAGTATTTATGCTGCAGTAGTTTATGTGTCGGGGGGCTAGAGTCAGTTTGTTATATCTGGAGTACTTCTCCTGTCTTATCCGGTGTCCTGTGTGAATTTAAGTATGCTCCCTCTAATTCTCTCTTTCTTTCTCTCTCTCTCAGAGGACCTGAACCCTATTACCATGCCTCAGGACTACCTGGCCTGATGACTCCTTGCTGTCCCCAGTCCACCTGGCTGTGCTGCGTCTCCAGTTTCAGCTGTTCTGCCTGCGGCTATGGAATCCTGACCTGTTCACCGGACGTGCTACCTGTCCCCAAACTCTTGAGACAGCAGGAGTGGTAGAGATACTCAAACATTTATTCCTGAGGTGCTGACTTGCTGCACCCTCGACAACTACTGTGATTATTATTATTTGACCATGCTGGTCATTTATGAACATTTGAACATCTTGGCCATGTTCTGTGATAATCTCTACCCGGCACAGCCAGAAGAGGACTGGCCACCCCTCATAGCCTGGTTCCTCTCTAGGTTTCTTCCTAGGTTTTGGCCTTTCTAGGGAGTTTTTCCTAGCCACCGTGCTTCTACACCTGCATTGCTTGCTGTTTGGGCTTTTAGGCTGGGTTTCTGTACAGCACTTTGAGATCAGCTGATATATGAAGGGCTATATAAATACATTTGATTTGATTGACTGATTCAGATGTCATTGACATGGGTAATCAGACTTCCCCCTGTGCGACTAGAGAGACACCATCAGTTGGCAGTGAGCACTAAGAAGCTATATTTAGAACAGGGTTCACGCTGTAAAATCAAGACAACAGTAGTAAGGGTCAGTGAGAGACATAGCTGGCCTTGGAAAAAATAAAATAAAATGAACTGCGCCTATATAGTATCAATACCAGGAAACAAAGAGACTGTTGTACTGTACCGAATGTATTCACTAACTTCATTGATTAAAAATATTTGTGCAACTTGTAAGCGAAGATAGGAACCTTGTATTATTCGCTATTCTCTGAAGTATTCAGGTGAGGATGAGAGGAATCGAGCACAGATTGAGATTCACCAATAGTCTCTCACCTATAGGTTTAGGGCCAAGGGGAAGAGGTAATGGTTAGGGCCAAGGGGTTATGGTTAGGGCCAAGGGGAAGGGAGTGAATTGAGACTGGCTCTTCCAGAGAGTTGCCTCTGACTCTTACAAAAGGCCAATAATAGTCTCTCCCTTTTTAAGCTTGTCCCCAGGCTATTGTGTACAGGAAGTGTGTAGCGCACGAGAGTATTCACCTTGAGCTGCTTCTCGTTCTTCTTGCGGAAGTCCTCCCACTCGTTAACGATGCGTCCCCAGAGGATCCAGGAATCCTCCTCCAGGTGAGACAGATTGGAGGAGGCCGAGGAGCTGGACACCAGGCTGGAGACGCTGTTCCTCCTGGAGCCGTTCACAGAGCGGAGGGACTTACTGTCCGTCTCCAGCAACCTAGAGACACAAACACAACATGCATGAGCTTCTCTTGCCAAATATGACCAGCATATAATCATTATACTCAGGCATACATGATCTCCAATGAGACATTATGTTGGGAGTTCGGACTGAATGAGAGAGCATTTCATTCTATGTTCGGAAGAGAAGGCAACTCAAATTACAGACGACGGATACAGATTATTTAATGTAGCTTTAACTGCTAATGTACCAAATCAAGAATAAACACACTAGAGATTCTGGGTTCAAGTCCAGGCCCTGTCGCAGGCGGCCGCGACCGGGAGACCCATGGGGCGGTGCACAATTGGTCCAGCATCGTCCGGGTTAGGGGAGGGTTTGGCCGGCAGGGATGTCCTTGTCCCATCACACACTAGCGAGTCCTGTGGTGGGCCGGGAGCAGTGCACGCAGACACGGTCGCCAGGTGTACGGCGTTTCCTCCGACACATTGGTGCAGCTGGCTTCCGGGTTAAGTGTGCATTGTGTCAAGAAGCAGTGCGTCTTGGTTAGGTTTCGGAGAATAGACGGCTCTCGACCTTTGCCTCTCGAGTCCGTACGGGAGTTGCAGCGATGAGACGAGACTAACTACCAATTGGATACAACGAAATTGGGGAGAAAAAGGGGTAGAAATAAAAATATTTTAATAAATAGATAGTCACTGTTACAGTAGAAAGCATCAGAAATGCATTGATATGGGCAGTGTGGGTTTACTTTACACTGTGGGTAAATGCTTGAGGCAAGTAGCCCAATAACTGATGCTGAACATTTATCCAAATCGTGCTGGCACTGGTAGAGGGTGAAGCCACTAAATTCTAGCGCAGTACTAAAAATGGAAAAGCTCATTCAATACGGAAGAATTAGCAGTGAGATGTAGTACAGCTTTATGACAGAGCCATAGCCAAGGAGAGCCCACTGCAACAGCATCCCCAGTGATGAGCCCTGGATGTAGGGTCAATGGGGTTACAGACAGTACTAGGGACAAAGTACATCTCTTAAAAAAAGGTTGAGAGAACACATCCTTTCACAGCACTTCTGTTTGAAGAGCAAAATGCAATGAACATGGTGGATCGTAAAGCCTTGAACAACCATCATGATCACTATATCAGGGTCACTACAATATCAAATCAGGCTGATATTTCATGGAACATTTAACTGGCATTAATGTCCCAAGTGTCGCAAGTGACAGAAAGCAAAGTGGACTTAGTTGATTAACTATTACTTTAATGAGATCCTACATTTGTACTAATCCCAAAACATGAACCTTAAAAAAAAAAGCCATGACACATCAACAGTAAAGTGGGCCAATACAAAGTATTGTAGCCTAAATAACTACCTGGAATCTGGTCTCATCTATTAGATTTAAAACATTCCTTAAAGTGGGTTAGTGAGAAAAAACCTTGTATCACTATCAATTAATGTGTAAATTTGTTTGTCACTGGAGCTGTAAGACTGAAGTTAACAGACTCTGGATCAGGTTCATTAGGGAACGCAACAGAACACATTTTAAAACAAATTGTAACAGAAAACGCAAATTAGCATTTCTCAGCAGACAAGTCCATGCAGTCCCTCCCTGTTTCTTTCCGTTTAGTGCCATATGAACAGGACCCAGGGCTGTGAGAGGGAACCATGCCTCCCAACCTATGCCGTGCATGTGTATCCCAAATGGCAACCTAATCCCTAGGTAGCCCTGGTCAAAAGTAGTGCACTTCATAGGGAATAGGGTGCCATTTGAGTAGAGGCTATGGCCTATGCTGGGACACAGAGGCTCAGAAACCTGATCTCAGAAAAAGGGCCTGGGCCTCTCGGCTCCAGGGTGACGTCACTGGGAGTGCTCCCAGACTGGGTAGGTTTACAGCCATATTTGGGTCAGGAGGAAGGGGGCCAGGGTAGGCCTGTGTTACAGGGACAGCTAGGACAGCACCAGCAAGGGTTTTTACATTCAACATGTTGGGAAAGGTAGTAAATATTGCAGATGATTAATAATGTGTTGTGGGAATCATTTAAACAGTGACAGCTGCTTGCTTAATTAAAACATAGCTTTGCTTTCAAAGGCAACAGATCTAGAAAGCAGTAGACTAGATACCAGACTATGTATCATGAGAGGCCTAAAAAAGTGACAAGGCTAAATGTAGAACCCAATGTCATCACAGCTATAATGGGATGTGAGGGAATACACTACTAAGATATAGGCTGAAGGTTTAAGCCATCTTAACAGGACGCAAGGTTGCAGTAGCAGCCCATGGCTTCTAGCAAACATGCAAGATAACACTGAGTGTGTACTTAAGAGGCCGTGTGGAAGCAGGAAGGGTAGGGAATGTTGAGGTCATTGATAAGGTTGGTCTCTGGCCTCAGTGGCCTGTAGGCCTAAAGCAACAAATGTAGCCTAGAACATGGAACAAACAATCCATTTCAACCATGGATGAAGAACCGTCCACATATTCTCCTCTCACTCTCTCCTTGGTAGATTTCATCACACTGTCATTTTCAGAAATATTCAAAATGTTGATACACTGTTTATACTAGGCACACACTGACAGTCAGAAAACCTGAATTTCCTATGTAGCCTAGCCACTGCTCCTCCGCTAATAATTCACCAGTCGACAAAACATTCCATGTTGGGTTCTCAGATGGCTCAAAACAAATACATCAAACCACTGTAAATTTACTGAAAAGATCCAGTACAGCACAGAGATTCGTAGGAGGAACAGAGGATAAAAATAAACTATTTAAACAAGTTGCTCTGTCGCCAAAATTATTAATGTCAGTTAGACTTTGTCCTCAGTGAAGGCCTCTCGGTAACGAGAAGAGAGCCATGGCATCTAGAAAGAGAAGTTAGGATCCTCGTGCTGCTTACCAGGATAAACTCATGGTGCTGTCTTCATGTTTTTGGTGCGTAGTTAGAAGATCCAGAGAAGCGACCAGCCTTCACCTAGTGAACTGGCTGAACTGAGTCTGGCACTAGTCTCTCTCAAACTCAAACCTCTTATCTACTTTGCACAGTACAAAGGCCTTCCCCTTCTCAGTGTGTGTGTGTGTGTGTGTGTGTGTGTGTGTGTGTGTGTGTGTGTGTGTGTGTGTGGCATTACATTAGTATCTGTGATACTGCATTGATCTCAAAGTACACAAGTCTTTCCTCGGTGCTCATAGATGTTTTAAAACCTACTTTTGATGCACCTGCAGGTCAGTGTCTTCCTGCTCAGTCAGAAAGTGAGGATAACTAGCCCTTTACATAAAACTAAGATAGAAAAACTGCCTGTCCATAATTTTATATAGCTTGTTCTCATCCATTTTGGTATTTAAAAAGGGGAGAAACAAGGAATTTCAACATCAGTGTGACATACAACTTTTTTTGTTATTTCTTTAGTTGAAAGATTCTTCCTGCAATGAATGTGTACTTCTTCAAAGACACAGTGCTGGTTCGGAGGATACAACTTGTATTTTTTATAGGAGTCAATTAAACTTATCAGCTCGGAAAAATGTTGTAATCTCTGATAAAAATGTAACATTTCTGTAGACGAGTCATTTTCAAACCCCAGTCACGATGATCCTCAAGACTGTACCTCCTACCCATGACACTGCAACAATAGCTCTAAATGTCGTGCTTTTTGGTCCACCAGCCACTCATATTTTTTACCAGTCTAAATATTTTTTGGACATAATTACATAACACAAAAAAGCAGATGGTCATGCTTTGTAATGTTTCTAAAACAAATGTATTCGTAACCGGTAATGTGGTATATTGCTCAATTGCAAAAAAATTGCCCTGTTACCGTGGTAACAGGGCCACTCGAGTCCTGTCGTGTGTGTGTGTGTGTGTGTGTGTGTGTGTGTGTGTGTGTGTGTGTGTGTGTGTGAGAGAGAGATTTAGGATCTGATTAGGGAGTCTCTTCACTATGAGTTGAAGCAGCAGACAAACGAACATTGAAAAGCAACCCGAGCTTGTGAACAAAACAAATGTAAATAGCCAAGAATCACGAGGACAAAGTCTCACTTTGCAGACTTGAGTAAATTAGACCAACTTTTATACCTGTACTTAGCACCTCCAAAAATGTATCAGCACTTAATTCATTGCACACAGCTCCCCTGCCAGGCAGTATTGCTGCACAAGGGGGGATATACAGTAGGATTAGTATATCTTTGTGCAATTAGCAGCTATGAAACAAAACAGCAGAAATACTTTGAAAACAGCAACTGCAGCCTTTTTCTAACCCCAGCATGTACTCATACTTGACTTTTGACAATTTTTATTTGCAAATGTAATAGAGCCCCACAGTGGAGGTGTCATAATACCCATAAAACCTTGGGGTCAAACAGGGAAATAGTTCCAATTGTTTTCCAAACATTGATTTTTCCCATAGGGAATAAAAAAAAACACTTAAAATAAGGGCTGTGTTTTGTGTAGGCTTACCCTGGCGTGACATTTTGATAACAATGTATATCTCTTTCATAGGGAAAAATGAATAGTGGAAAAACGATTGGAACCATTTTCTTGTTTGACTGCTATGTTTTATGGGTATTATGACACCTGTTATGACTCATACGGTGGTACTCTATGCTCGCACTGTAGAGCCTTGCAAATTGACCACCCACCAACGTGGCTGGTGAATAGACATTCTTAACCGCCAACACCAAAATTTACCTAGTGGAGGGAGAGCCTGATGGAAGAGGGAGGGGCAGCAGGGACATGTGTCAAATGAAAGAGGCCAGCTGTAGCCCTGCTTGAACTAAACACCCCACCTGCTGTCCACCCTCTGTTGAGAAAGGTGCTTAGAGGTCTGTCCAGGACAATAAAAAGTTGACCTTTCCCCCCTATAATTACTTTGAACAGGAGTGACTTCTGAATAATACAACTAATGTTGTAGTGACTTCTGAATAATAAAATCAAAAGGCAGTCTAAATCAAGACTAAAGAGCTAGATCTAAGTTTATGTATGGTTTTAAGCTAATCTGTTTTATGGTATAGTCCATGGATAGTGAGACTGCTAGCGAACTAAGAGTTTAAGAATCACTACTACTGACTGCTCCTCTACTCAGTTGATGTCTTAACGGTTGTTAGCCAAGCTTTATAAAGCATAAGGAAAACAAACCTATTCAAATATCATTCTCACTTCTTCTCTAACACGGCAGACTGTTCAGAAGATTCAGCCAGTATTAGCTTTTATTAACTTCAACATGTGTCCTACTACTACAGCGTATCATCTCAGCCCCATGAGCATCGCTCTCACACTTCAGACAGATCAGTACAGCCACATCTCACAGGGCTTACTGCAGTCTTCTTCATTTGAGATTGCCGTACCGAGTCATCATCCCAAATGGTAACCTATTCCCTTTATAGTGCACTACTTTTGATCAGGGCCCACCTGCGACACTTCTCAGGCCTTGTCGTTTCCATGTCAACACTCAGACTGCTTATAAAAGCAGGGTGAGAGCCACAGGACGGAAAGAGGGAGAGAAAGGGGTAGAGTGGAGGGGACAGCAGAGGCTGTGTGTTGAGTCCTAATGCACTTCTTTTGTTTCAGCTAATGAACACTTCAGGGACAGAGTGTGGCTGTATGCCTACTTTTACTTAGATCATTGTGAAAATGTCTTTGTAGCCACTGTCAGTCACTGTTATTGTTAGACAATTAAGATTGATATAACCACTGACTTTGTCACTGGTCTAACAAATGCAAATGTTGATCATGAAAAGAGGAAAGGGAACAAAACGTATTCATTCATATGTTGACAGAACTTGATTGATTATTTCATTGATTAATTAATTTATTAATTAATTCCTAGCTGGCACTCACCTGTTCTGCTCCTCCAGTTTGGCGAGCAGTTCAAGTTCATCTGGGCTGAGCTTAGCGGGAGATGCCGAGGTGGGAGACGGGGAGAGGGATGTTGAGGAGGCGGCTGTGGTGGTCTGCAGGGACGAGGGCACCGTTGCCACCTGGCCAGACGAGGTGGCCACCTGGCTAGCCATCTGACTAACCGTGTGTGACATGGAGTTCTTCACCCATGAGAGAGTAGAACTCAGCTTGCCTGCAACCTTGTCAGTCGCCACCTGTGGAGAGAAGCATGTGAGCTGTAGGAGGGATTTACATGTACACTTCCTTCCTTCTGTCTGTTTTATGTATTTTTGGCTTTCTTTCCTTCAATGTTTAAGTTTATGGACACTGTCAATAGTAATTTTTGTTCTCTGGCTGTCCAACCATCTCTAGACATATTAGAACACTGATTTGTGACTGTTACTGTGTAGTAAGGCTTTTCTTGGTGTGGATCCATGCTTCATCTAACGACTGTCTCTTGTTGTTTTTTCTTCTTCGTCACACTGATGCGTCAAGAATTTACAATACACAGACTATTAAATGCAAAAGCCGCCGCTTTAAGGAAGAAAAAGACAAACTGTCTCAGTCGGTCATTGATACAGTGCCTTCAGAAAGTATTAATACCCCTTGACTTATTTCACATTGTGTTGTGTTGCAACCTGAATTCAAAATGGATTAAATAGATTTTTACAACCATCTATGCACAATACTAAATAATGACAAAGTGAAAACATGTTTATTTTACTGAAAATGAAATACAAAATTCAGACCACTGAGTTAATACATGTTAGAAACACCTTTGGCCACGAATAAGCTATGAGTCTTTCTGGTTAAGTCTCGAAGAGCTGTGCACACCTGGATTGTAGAATATTTGCACATTATTATTTTTTAAATTCTCTAAGCTCTGTCAAGTAATGAAAAGGTGAATTTGCCTCCCAGTGTGTTAGAAAGCAGACAAGGTTTTCCTCTAGGATTTTGCCTGTGCTTAGCTCTATTCCGTTTCTTTTTATCTAAAAAATAACTCCCCAGTCCTTGCCAATGATAAGCATACCCACAACATGATGCAGCCACAACATGATGCAGCCACAACCATGCTTGGAAAAAAATGAAGAGTGATACTCAGTGATGTGTTGGATTTGCTTTGCTACATTTTTGGCAGTTTTACTTTAGTGGCTTATTGCAAACAGGATGCATGTTTGGGAATATATTTTATTCTGTACAGGCTTCCTTCTCACTCTGTCATTTAGGTTAGTATTGTGGATGAACTACAATGTATGTTTTCTCCTATCACAGCTGTTTTAAAGTTGCCATTGCCTCATGGTGAAATCCCTGAGTGGTTTCCTTCCTCTCCGGCAACGGAGTTAGGAAGGATGCCTGTATCTTTGTAGTGACTGGGTGTATTGATGCACCATCCAAAGTGTAATTAATAACTTCAATACTCAAAGAAATATTCAACGTTTTTTTTTTTTACATCCATCTACCAATAGGTGTCCCTCGTTGTGAGATATTAAAAAAACCTCCCTGGTCTTTGTGGTTGAATCTGTGTTTGAAATTCACTGCTCGACTGAGGGACCTTACAGATAATTGTATGTATGGGTTACAGATATGAGGCAGTCATAAAAAATGTTAAACAAAAATCCATGCCACTTATTATGTGACTTGTTAAGCACATTTTTACACCTGAGATAATTTAGGTTTGCCATAACAAAGGGGTTGAATACTTATTGACTTAACACCATTTTTTATTACATTTGTAAAATGTCTATAAACATAACTCCACTTTGACATTATGGGGTATTGTGTGTTGGCTGTAACACAACAAACTGTGGAAAAAGTCAAGGGGTGTGAATACTGTTTTAAGGCAGTGTACATACGTATTCAGTTACATCACACCACTCAATCCAATGAAACTGACACCACTAGTGAGAATGTTGTGAGATCCAATGGCCTATAATACTATAGTCTACCATCCTGATACAGTAGGCTATGTCTTTCCATCTGAGGAATAGGCCTACAGGAACATTGGTTTAGCAAACAATGTGTCTTTGATGCTTAAAGTAGCAATGTCCAGCTGAATTAAAAGGTGACAAACACACATCTAAACTGGATGAATACATGCTAAACTAAACCAAGAGTTCCTTGTAAAAAAGGGACACGAGACAACACTAAACAAGCTGTTTATAAGTCACCAGACATTTCACAACAGACAGCGGTCCCATACTGTAGGCCTTTGTGCTTGAGTTGCAACTAGCTGTGTAGCCTATGGCCTGACAACGACACTACAGTATGGGACCAGGCTAGACATAGGCTAGTTATAGGCTACCACACTATTCAAATCCTCCCAGATACTCCTACCTGTAAAGAGTGCCGCTATTCCAAATGTAGTCTTCACAATCCATGCAGAAATCCAATCAATATCAACAAAATGAAAACAAGTTAGAAAAAAACTCCCACCAGAAAAGAGTGCCAGGATCAGCAACACTCCAGTTCTCCTCCTAACCTAATTTGACACCAAGGCTTAACTCTGTCTTTTGAACAACCGTCTCAAAATAAGTTTGCAGTGTGTCTTCCGGTACTTTGCAGTCATATGCTGATCACAGTGTCAGGGCAGACAAGGTCAAAGTTCTGTTCCTCCTCCTGAGATATTCAAGACAGCACAGTGCTGCCTGGCACTGCAACTGGAGTTGGTTAAATCTTTCCTTTCAACTGTAGTCCGCAAGACAAGAGCCTCTGGAATTCACCTGACAGCGGGTGGCTCAGAACAACATCAGTCACCAACTCATGTCACATCACACAAACTTAGAGTGCACTACTAGAGACGTAACTTTGACCTCAAGAGGAAGTCTAAGGAACCTCAGTCATCAAGCAGGTTTTTGTTGTTCTGTCAAAAACAGTGAGTCACTTGATTTCTAGATCATTGCGAATATTTCCTGACCGTCAATTTCCTTATAATCACCACAATAATAATCCATGTCAACGCGAGCAGGAAACACTATCAGTCCTGAGGAAAAATACAATCTTATCACTCTCTCAGAATGACATTTACACAGTACAGTTTCCACTAGCTATAGGCCTAATCATAATGTCTGTTGCAAATAATAATAATACCCATTTAGTGTAGAGAACAATTAACTAGTCTGCATGTTGTTTTGGCTGACAAACTCAAGCCCATGGCTCTACCCAGTCCCTTGACGCAAAACGTTTCGAAAGCAGCAGCTGTTACCATTCTGCTGGAATGAAAATACAGACAGCTGTTTCTCTGGAGAGAAGACGCCCATGTCCCCACCTGCAACATATTTCTATCTAGTGCTGTGGTGGGACGAATGTTAGAGGGTGACGCAAATTTGACTGTTGAGTTACTGAAATAGAGGATCATTGTATTAGACCTAGGCGGCGTATATATACACACTGCTCAAAAAAATAAAGGGAACACTAAAATAACATCCTAGAACTGATTGAATGAAATATTCTTATAAAATACTTTTTTCTTTACATAGTTGAATGTGCTGACAACAAAATCACACAAAAATTATCAATGGAAATCAAATTTATCAACCCATGGAGGTCTGGATTTGGAGTCAAACTCAAAATTAAAGTGGAAAACCACACTACAGGCTGATCCAACTTTGATGTAATGTCCTTAAAACAAGTCAAAATGAGGCTCAGTAGTGCGTGTGGCCTCCACGTGCCTGTATGACCTCCCTACAACGCCTGGGCATGCTCCTGATGAGGAGGCGGTTGGTCTCCTGAGGGATCTCCTCCCAGACCTGGACATAAGCATCCGCCAACTCCTGGACAGTCTGTGGTGCAGCGTGGCGTTGGTGGATGGAGCGAGACATGATGTCCCAGATGTGCTCAATTGGATTCAGGTCTGGGGAACGGGCGGGCCAGTCCATAGCATCAATGCCTTCCTCTTGCAGGAACTGCTGACACACTTCAGCCACATGAGGTCTAGCATGGTCTTGCATTAGGAGGAACCCAGGGCCAACCGCACCAGCATATGGTCTCACACGGGGTCTGAGGATCTCATCTCGGTACCTAATGGCAGTCAGTCTACCTCTGGCGAGCACATGGAGGGTTGTGCGGCCCCCCAAAGAAATGCCACCCCACACCATGACTGACTCACCGCCAAACCGGTCATGCTGGAGGATGTTGCAGCCAGCAAAACATTCTCCACGGCGTCTCCAGACTCTGTCACGTCTGTCACATGTGCTCAGTGTGAACCTGCTTTCATCTGTGAAGAGCACAGGACGCCAGTGGCGAATTTGCCAATCTTGGTGTTCTCTGGCAAATGCCAAACGTCCTGCACGGTGTTGGGCTGTAAGCACAACCCCCACCTGTGGACGTCGGGCCCTCATACCACCCTCATGGAGTCTGTTTCTGACCGTTTGAGCAGACATACACATTTGTGGCCTGCTGGAGGTCATTTTGCAGGGCTCTGGCAGTGCTCCTCCTGCTCCTCCTTGCACAAAGGCGGAGGTAGTGGTCCTGCTGCCGGGTTGTTGCCCTCCTACAGCCTCCTCCACGTCTCCTGATGTCCTGGCCTGTCTCCTGGTAGCGCCTCCATGCTCTGGACACTACGCTGACAGACACAGCAAACCTTCTTGCCACAGCTCGCATTGATGTGCCATCCTGGATGAGCTGCACTACTTGAGCCACTTGTGTGGGTTGCAGACTCAGTCTCATGCTACCACTAGGGTGAAAGCACCGCCAGCATTCAAAAGTGACCAAAACATCAGCCAGGAAGCATAGGAACTGAGAAGTGGTCGGTGGTCACCACCTGCAGAACCACTCCTTTATTGGGGGTGTCTTGCTAATTGCCTATAATTTCCACCTGTTGTCTATTCCATTTGCACAACAGCATGTGAAATTTATTGTCAATCAGTGTTGCTTCCTAAGTGGACAGTTATATATATATATATATTCAGTCTTGGAGAGCAACACTGATTGACATAATGCCATTAGATCTCTGGGAGCCGAGTCATGACTTCACACTTTAACCATATCCTGTCATTTAGATCTGCAGTACTAATGAGGCCTGACTAACATCTTTAGAGATAAATCCTCAAAAGGAAACCCCTTCTTGAAAGGCTAACCTCAAGTCACTTACTCAATTTACACACAAGCCCACGGGAGCAGATGATATTGCTACCAGAGTGAGTCTGAGGCGTGTTCTGAAAAGTAACAACTCCTCAGCTCTTCTTCCCGGACGTCTACATCAGTTATACTTAGAGGCAATTTGCTGCGTTGTGAGAATGCCAGACCAGAGCTGAATCCGAGCAGACATCCACCAAAACCTCATGCATTTTGAGTTACTTAATGAGGAAGAATAGAGCTGGATCGCCGTCCCATAGTGAGCCTCAGAGGGTGTTTGATTTCTTTCCTTCTCATCTGCTGGGCCAGTTCATTAATTAAAATAACAGCACGGTCTTTAAGTGCTCCAGAGTCCTAACGTTAACCCGTTTAAAGGTCTTCACATCGGCTACAGAGCAGGATCACACAGTTGTCCGGAACAGCTGGTGCTCTCATGCATGGTTCAATGTTGCTTGCCTCAAAGCAAGCATAGAAGGCATTTAGCTCATCTGATGGATAGGCTTGTGTCGTTTGGGCAGCTTGAAGCTGGGTTTCCCTTTATAACCTGTGATAGTTTGTGAGCAGTGCCACATCCCGATAAGCGCCAGAGCAGGTGTAGTAGGATTTGATCTTGGCCATGTATTGACACTTTGCCTGTTTGATAGTTCGTCGGAGGGCATAGCGGGATTTCTTATAAGTGTACGGATTAGTGTCCTGCTCCTTGAAAGCAGCAACTCTAGCCTATAGCTCAGTGCGGATGTTGCCTGTCTACCTGGCTTCTGGTTGTGATATGTACGCACGGTCACTGTGGGAACAACTTCGCCGATGCACTTATTAATGAAGCCGGTGACTGGCATGGTAAACTCCATGCCATCGGATGAATTCCAGAACATGTACAGTATATAATTTCCATATTACCCACAGATAGTGCTTTCGGAAGATATTCAGACCCATCCCTTTTTAAACATTTTATTACGTTATAGCGTTATTAAATAAAAACAAATCCTCAGCAATTTACACACCACACCTCAATGACAAAGTGAAAACAGGTTTATAAATGTTTGAAAATGTATAAAAAGTAAAAACAGAAATACCTTAATTACATAAGTACTCAGACACTTTTCTATGAGACTTTGCTATGAGACTCCACTTGGGAGTCCACTTGAGGTCAATTCAATTGATTGGACATGATTTGGAAAGGCACACACCTGTCTATATAAAAAGGTCCCACAGTTTACAGTGCATGTCAGCGCAAAAAACAAGCCATGAGGTCAAAGGAATTGTCCGTAGAGCTCTGAGACAGGAGGTCAATTCAATTGAAGGGTACTAAAACAATTCTGCAGCATTGGGGGATGTGGCAGACACTGGGAGACTAGTCAGGATTAAAAGGAAAAGATGAACTGAGCAAAGTACAGCGAGATCCTTGATGAAAACCTGCTCCAGAGCGCTCAGGACCTTGGAAGGTGAACCTTCGCCCCCAGTCTAACAAGACAACCACCCTAAGCACACAGCCAAGACAACGCAGGAGTGGCTTCGGAACAATTCTCAGAATGTCCTTGAGTGACCCAGCCAGACCCAGCCAGAGCCCAAACTAGAGGACAACCGATAATTTTTCAACGCCAATACCGATACCGATTAAAAAGCAGATACCGATGAGACAATTTTTAAAATTTGAAATAATAACAATTACAACACTACTGAATTAACACTTATTTTAACTTAATATAAAACATCAATAAAATCAATTTAGCCTCAAATAAATAATGATACATGTTCAATTTGGTTTAAATAATGCAAAAACAAAGTGTTGGAGAAGAAAGTAATATGTGCCATGTAAAAATGTGTGCCATGTAAAAAAGCTAACGTTTAAGTTCCTTGCTCAGAACATGAGAACATATGAAAGTAGGTGGTTCCTTTTTAACATGAGACTTCCATATTCCAAGGTAAGAGGTTTTAGGTTGTAGTTAACATAGTATTTATAGGACTCTCTATACCATTTGCATTTCATATACCTTTGACTATTGGATGTTCTTATAGGCACTATAGTATTACCAGTGTAACAGTATAGCTTCCCTCCCCCTACCTGGGCTCGAACCAGGAACACATCGACAACAGCCACACTCGAAGCATCGTTACCCATCGCTCCACAAAAGCAGCGCAAGGGGAATAACTACTCCAAATCTAAAAGCGAGTGACGTTTGAAACAGTATTAGCGCACACCCAGCTAACTAGCTAGCCATTTCACATTGGTTACACAAGCCATTAGGCTGATAGGCCTGAAGTCATAAACAGCGCTGTGCTTGCGAAGAGCTGTTGGCAAAACACAAAAAAAGTGCTGTTTGAATGAATGATTACGGGCCTGCTGCTGTTCAGTCGGACTGCTCTATCAAATCAGACTTAATTATAACATAATAACACACAGATATACGAGCCTTTGGTCATTCATATGATCGAATCCGGAAACTATCATCTCAAAAACAAAACGTTTACTATTTCAGTGAAATACGGAACCGTTCTGTATTTTATCTAACGGGTGGCATCCCTAGGTCTAAATATTCTTGTTACATTGCACAACCTTCAATGTATGTCATAATTATGTAAAATTCTGGCAAATTAGTTCGCAATGAGCCAGGCAGCCCAAACTGACTCTGCATGCAATCAACACAAGAGAAATTACACAATTTCACCTGGTTAATATTGCCTGCTAAACTGGATTAGTAGTTATAACTAGTGATTATGATTGATTGTTTTTTATAAGATAAGTTTAATTCTAGCTAGCTATTTACCTTGGCTTCTACTGCATTCGCGTAACAGGCAGGCTACTCGTGGAGTGCAATGGTTAGAGCGTTGGACTAGTTAACTGTGCGGTTGCAAGATTGGTACCCCTGAGCTGACAAGGTGAAAATCTGTCGTTCTGCCCCTGAACAAAGGTAGTTAACACACAGTTCCTAGGCAGTCATTGAAAATAAGAATATGTGCTTAACTGACTTGCCTAGTTAAATAAAAGGTATTGAAAATAAAAACACATTTAGAAAAAAAATTATCGGGCCCAAAAATACCAATTTCCGATTGTTATGAAAACTTGAAATCTGCCCTAATTAAATCGGCCATTCCGATTAATCGGTCGACCTCTAGCTCAAACATCTATGGAGAGACCTAAAAATATCTTTGCAGCGACGCTCCACAACCAACCTAGCAGAGCTTGAGAGGATCTGCAGAGAAGAATGGGATAAACTCCCAAATACAGGTATGCCAAGCTCGTTGCGTCATACCCAAGAAGACTCGAGTAGGTAAATGCGGTCAAAGGTGCTTCAAAAAAATACTGAGTAAAGGCTCTGAATACTTATGTCCATGTGAGTTTGTTATACATTATTTTTCTAGAAACCTGTTATTGCTTTGTCATTATGGGGTATTGTGTAGATTGAGGGGGGGGGGGGGTTGGCAATTTAATCAATTTGTGAATAAGGCTGTAACGTAACAAAATGTGGAAAAGTGAAGGGGGTTGAAAAGTTTCCAAATGCACTGTATGCGCATTTCACTGTTAGGTTTTAAATCACATGCAGGTAACTGGCACAGTAGAGTGCACTCAGTCACACAATTAATTAATGGCTTGCTTAGCTCACATGACAAAAAAGCTGGTTAAGTCTCAATGATGCACCAACTTTGTTTCACTTCTTAAAAACATTTCCAAAGAAATGTAAGAGTCAAGCATCTAGGCTAAGTTAAGGACCTTAATAATGAAATATTTTTAGCCTGCCTATGTTAAACACACACGTTGGGTGAATTTTGGCCCATTACTCCTGACATAGCTGGTGTAACGGAGTCAGGTTAATAGGCCTCCTTGGTTGCACACGCTTTTTCAGTTCTGCCCACAAATTTTCTATAGGATTGAGGTCGGGGCTTTGTGATGGCCACTCCAATACCTTGACTTTGTTGTCCTTAAGCCATTTTGCCACAACTTTGGAAGTATGCTTGGGGTCATTGTCTATTTGGAAGACCCATTTGCGACCAAGCTTTAACTTCCTGACTGATGTTTCGAGATGTTGCTTCAATACATCCACATAATTTTCCTACCTCACGATG
This sequence comes from Oncorhynchus kisutch, assembly GCF_002021735.2. Classification (NCBI taxonomy): domain Eukaryota; kingdom Metazoa; phylum Chordata; class Actinopteri; order Salmoniformes; family Salmonidae; genus Oncorhynchus; species Oncorhynchus kisutch. Next base: position 22,040,184 of record NC_034186.2, on the reverse strand, counting down.
CCATCTATTTTGTGAAGTGCACCAGTCCCTCCTGCAGAAAAGCACCCCCACAACATGATGCTGCCACCCCCCTGCTTCACGGCTGGGATGGTGTTCTTCGGATTGCAACCCTCCCCCCTTTTCCTCCAAACATAACGATTACATTGCACTCCACAAGGAGACTGCCCGTTACGTGAATGCCGTAAGCCAAGGTAAGTTCCTAGCTAGCATTAAACGTATCTCATAAAAAACAACAATCAATCATAATCACTAGTTAACTACACATGGTTGATGATATTACTAGTTTATCTAGTGTGTCCTGCGTTTCATATAATCGATGCGGTGCGTATCGTTGATCCAAGGTGTACCTAACCATAAACATCAATATCTTTCTTAAAATCAATACACAGACGTATATATTTTTAAACCTGCATATTTAGCAACAACAACAAAAAATCCAGGTTAGCAGGCAATTTGAACTCTTTTGGATAGGGGGCAGCATTTTCATTTTTGCATGAATAGCGTGCCCAGAGTGAACAGCCTCCTACTCTGTCCCAGATGCTAATACAGTGCCTTGCGAAAGTATTCGGCCCCCTTGAACTTTGCGATCTTTTGCCACATTTCAGGCTTCAAACATAAAGATATAAAACTGTATTTTTTTGTGAAGAATCAACAACAAGTGGGACACAATCATGAAGTGAACGGCATTTATTGGATATTTCAAACTTTTTTAACAAATCAAAAACTGAATTTTTTTTCCCATTCCTCCTTGCAAAACAGCTCGAGCTCAGTGAGGTTGGATGGAGAGCATTTGTGAACAGCAGTTTTCAGTTCTTTCCACAGATTCTCGATTGGATTCAGGTCTGGACTTTGACTTGGCCATTCTAACACCTGGATATGTTTATCTTTTAACCATTCCATTGTAGATTTTGCTTTATGTTTTGGATCATTGTCTTGTTGGAAGACAAATCTCCATCCCAGTCTCAGGTCTTTTGCAGACTCCATCAGGTTTTCTTCCAGAATGGTCCTGTATTTGGCTCCATCCATCTTCCCATCAATTTTAACCATCTTCCCTGTCCCTGCTGAAGAAAAGCAGGCCCAAACCATGATGCTGCCACCACCATGTTTGACAGTGGGGATGGTGTGTACAGGGTGATGAGCTGTGTTGCTTTTACGCCAAACATAACGTTTTGCATTGTTGCCAAAAAGTTCAATTTTGGTTTCATCTGACCAGAGCACCTTCTTCCACATGTTTGGTGTGTCTCCCAGGTGGCTTGTGGCAAACTTTTAAACAACACTTTTTATGGATATATTTAAGAAATGGCTTTCTTCTTGCCACTCTTCCATAAAGGCCAGATTTGTGCAATATACGACTGATTGTTGTCCTATGGACAGAGTCTCCCACCGCAGCTGTAGATCTCTGCAGTTCATCCAGAGTGATCATGGGCCTCTTGGCTGCATCTCTGATCAGTCTTCTCCTTGTATGAGCTCAAAGTTTAGAGGGACGGCCAGGTCTTGGTAGATTTGCAGTGGTCTGATACTCCTTCCATTTCAATATTATCGCTTGCACAGTGCTCCTTGGGATGTTTAAAGCTTGGGAAATCTTTTTGTATCCAAATCTGGCTTTAAACTTCTTCACAACAGTATCTCGGACCTGCCTGGTGTGTTCCTTGTTCTTCATGATGCTCTCTGCGCTTTTCACGGACCTCTGAGACTATCACAGTGCAGGTGCATTTATACGGAGACTTGATTACACACAGGTGGACTGTATTTATCATCATTAGTCATTTAGGTCAACATTGGATCATTCAGAGATCCTCACTGAACTTCTGGAGAGAGTTTGCTGCACTGAAAGTAAAGGGGCTGAATAATTTTGCACGCCCAATTTTTCCGTTTTTGATTTGTTAAATAAGTTTGAAATATCCAATAAATGTCGTTCCACTTCATGATTGTGTCCCGCTTGTTGTTGATTCTTCACAAAAAAATATACTTTTATATCTTTATGTTTGAAGCCTGAAATGTGGCAAAAGGTCGCAAAGTTCAAGGGGGCCGAATACTGTATATGCATATTATTATTGGATAGAAAACACTGAAGTTTCTAAAACTGTTTGAATGATGTCTATGAGTAAAACAGAACTCATATGGAAGGCGAAAACCTGAGAAAAATCCAACCAGGAAGTGGGATATCTGAGGTTTGTAGTTTTTCAAAGCTTGGCTGACCGAATACACAGTGTCTATGGAGTCAAGTTGCACTTCCTACGGCTTCCACTAGATGTCAACTGTCTTTAGAAACTGGTTTGAGGATTCTACTATAAAGGAGGGGCTCATGAGACCGGTTTGAGTCAGTGGTCTGCCAGAGTGTCTCAGGCTCTTGACGCGTGCTCCCGACAGAGTTAGCTCTTGTTCCAGTGCTTTACTTCAGACATAGGAATTCTCCGGTTGGAAGCTTATTGATGTTTTATGTTAAAAACATCCTAAAGATTGATTCCATACATCGTTTGACATGTTTCTAAAGGACTGTAACAGAACTTTGAGTTTTTGTTTGGATGAAGTGCTTGCGCCTCATGAAGATGGATTAATAGGCTGAACACGCTAACAACAAGTGGCTATTTGGACATAAATTATGGACTTTATAGAACAAAATCAGTCATTTAGTGTCGAACTGGGATTCCTGGGAGTGCTTTCTGATGATCATCAAAGGTAAGTGAATATTTATAGTGTTATTTCTAACTTCTGTTGACTCCAAAATGGCGAATATTTCTCTGGTTGGATTGGGCTCTGAGCTCCGTTCTCAGATTTATGCTTTTTCCGTAAAGTTTTTTTAAAATCTGACACAGCGGTGGTATTAAGGAGAAGTCTTTTTAATTCTGTGAATAACAGTTGTATATTTTACCAATGTTTATTTTGAGTATTTCTGCAAAATCACCGGATGTTGTGCAATCAAAACATTACTGCACGTGAAGCGCCAATGTAAACAGAGATTTTGAATATAAATATGCACATTATCGAACAAAACATACATGTATTGTGTAAGATGATGTCCTATGAGTGTCATCTAATGAAGATCATGAAAGCTTAGTGATCAATTGTATCTATATTTCTGCTTTTTGTGACTCATGCTGGAAAAATGGCTGTGTTTTTTTGACTTGGCAGTGACCTAACAATCATATGTTGTGCTTTCGCTGTAAAGCATTTTTGAAATCGGACACCATGGTTAGATTAACAAAGAAGTTTCTTTCATTTGCTGTATTGGACTTGCTAACCAGGTGAAATTGTGTCACTTCTCTTGCGTTCATTGCATGCAGAGTCAGTGTATATGCAACAGTTTGGGCCGCCTAATTTGCCAGAATTTTACGTAATTATGACATAACATTGAAGGTTGTGCAATGTAACAGGAATATTTAAACGTATGGATGCCACCCGTTAGATAAAAATACAGAACGGTTCCGTATTTCACTGAAAGAATAAACGTCTTGTTTTCGAGATGATCGATCATTAATATGGTCGAATCCGGAAACTAAGGCTCATATTTCTGTGTGTTATCATGTTATAACCAAGTCTATGATTTGATAGAGCAGTCTGACTGAGCGATGGTAGGCACCAGCAGGATCGTAAGCATTCATTCAAACAGCACTTTCGTGCATTTGCCAGCAGCTCTTTATGACTTCAAGCCTTCAACTCCCGAGATTAGGCTCGTGTAACCGATGTGAAATGGCTAGCTAGTTAGCAGGGTGCGCGGTAATAGCGTTTCAAATGTCACTCGCTCTGAGACTTAGTGGTTGTTCCCCTTGCTCTGCATGGGTAACGCTGCTTCGAGGGTGGCTGTTGTCGATGTGTTCCTGGTTCGAGCCCAGGTAGGAGCGAGGAGAGGGGCGGAAGCTATACTGTTACACTGGCAATACTAAAGTGCCTATAAGAACATCCAATAGTCAAAGGTTAATGAAATACAAATGGTATAGAGAGAAATAGTCCTATAATAACTACAACCTATAACTTCTTACCTGGGAATATTGAAGACTCATGTTAAAAGGAACCACCAGCTTTCATATGTTGTCATGTTCTGAGTAAGGAACTTAAATGTTAGCTTTCTTACATGGAACATATTGCACTTTTACTTTCTTCTCCAACACTTTGTTTTTGCATTATTTAAACCAAATTGAACATTTCATTATTTATTTGAGGCTAAATTGATTTTATTCATGTTTTATATTAAGTTAAATAAGTGTTAATTCAGAAGTGTTGTAATTGTCATTATTACAAATAAAATAAATTGAAAAAAAAAGTATATATTTTTTATTTTAAAATTGGACGATTAATCGGTATCGGCTTTTGTGGTCCTCCAAGAATCGGTATCGGCATTGAAAAATCATAATCGGTCGACCTCTAGTGTGTTTGGCAGCATGACTGAAGGAGGCTTTGTTGCGAAATAGATTCTAGATTTAACTTTGGATTGGAGATGCTTAATGTGAGTCTGGAAGGAGAGTTTAAGTAAAAGTTTAAATAATTTTAAAAAATCATTTATTATAAATATTTTTAATTGGCCGATTAATCGGTATCGGCTTTATTTGGTCCTCCAATAATCGGTATCGGCATTGAAAAATCATTATCGGTCGACCTCTAGTAAAAATCCAAATAACTTCACAGATCTTCATTGTGAAGGGTTTAAACACTGCTCGTTCAATGAACCATAAACAATTAATGAACATGCACTTGTGGAACGGTCATTAAGACACTTACAGTTTACAGACGGTAGGCAATTATGGCGACAGTTATGAAAACTTAGGATACTAAAGAAGCCTTTCTACTGACTCTGAAAAACACTAAAAGAAAGATAACCAGATGAGCAAGGACCCTGGGCAATTGTTTACTCCATGTGTAACTCTGTGTTGTCTGTTCACAGTGCTATGCTTTATCTTGGCCAGGTCGCAGTTGTAAATGAGATCTTGTTCTCAACTAGCCTACCTGGTTAAATACAGGTGGAAAAAAATAATAATAATCTGCGTGAATGTGCCTTAGGCATGCTGCAAGGAGGCATGAGGACTGCAGATGTGGCCAGGGCAAAACATTGCAATGTCTGTACTGTGAGACGCCGCTACAGGGTGACAGGACAGACAGATAATGGTCCTCACAGTGGCAGACCATGTGTAACAACACCTGCACAGGATCGGTACATCCGAACTCGGGCAACAACTGCCCGAGTTACACCAGGAATCCACAATCCCTCTATCAGTGCTCAGACTGTCCGCAATAGGCTGAGAGTGGCTGGACTGAGGACTTGTAGGCCTGTTGTAAGACAGGTCCTCACCAGACATCACTGACAACAACGTCAGCAGTACTTAATGCAGCTGGTGGCCACACCAGATACGGTTACTTTTGATTTTGACCCCCCCGCCCTTTGTTCAGAGACACATTATTCAATTTCTGTTAGTCACATGTCTGTGGAACTTGATCAGTTTGTCTCAGTTGTTGAATCTTGTCATGTTCACACAAATATGTACACTTTAAGTTTGCTGAAAATAAACACTGTTGACTTTTTTTTGCTGAGATATATATATATATATATATATATATATTGATATATATCTCTGAGTTTAGATAGAACATTTGTGGTGTCTGATTTAGTTTGTTTCCTTTCATGTTATCCAGGCATGTGTTACCCAGGCATCTATTGGGGTCTCAGTAAAAAGCCAGGCTCTACTATACCACCCCCCTGCATCCCGAATGGCACCCAGTGCACTATGTAGGAAATAGGGTGCCATTTGGGAGGTAGCCTCCTACTGGGAGCCAAGAGTAGGATGTAAGGGCGTGAGATAGGCTCCTTCAGCACATCCCCAATGTGTCATACCAGGCAGAACTAACTGGCAGGAGAAAAGATGACTATTTGGGATTAAAATTGAAAGGGAAGGAAGAGAGAGACAGCCTGTTCCAGGGTTTAATGCTTCAGATCCACATGTTGTTGTAGTAGGGTACAGTGTGGCTGTATGTGGCTCGGATAGACAACTCACTCTAGCGGACATCACCTCTGTGCTGTCGGCACTTAACTGAAAATAATACCAAGAGTAGGCCAAGGCCTATGCAATTAAATAGTTAAAAGGGTTGCTAGTGCACAGGTGGTAGGCTTCCCCTACTGACATTCCTCTCAGCAGCTTGGCCTATGCAGTCTTGAGTCTCCCCTACATAAATCCTCAGTAGGTGCAGTCAGTGATCATTTCCTCCTTTGTTAAGCCAAGGAACAGAGGGGTGAATGGGGCCCGACTCAGAAGCAGCATCCCAAATGGCACCCTATTCCTTATATAATGGACTATATAGGGAATAGGGTGCCATTTGTAACCCAGCCAGAGAAGCATTAAGCATGGCTAATGAAAGAGACAGCAAGGCCTGATTCTGAAGTCTGAATAAAGGGCTCCTCAGCAAACCAACATTGCCATTGAGATCAGGGAACTAAAACTCACCAAGAGACTGAGAAAGGCATCTCCTTATCTGTGCTTGGGGACTAAGCCTACAGCAGACAAGAGCAATGTACCCAGTGCCACGCTGCTGAATAGATCAACATGGCACTATTAAACTAACTAGGATAAGCCTTGAAAAGCAGAATGTCCCTTATGTTTTCTACAACGTAAAACAAATCCAGCTTTCAATGAAGCCTATTTTCCTAACTAATTAAATGCAGGGCTCTACCGCGCAACCATTTTACTCCCATATGCACCTAAATATTCTGCTGTGCGACCTGGAATTCTTATTTAGGAGCACCAGTGCACCCAGAAAACTAAAATCACCCAGATGATAATTGTGGCAATGATAACTTCACTGTACTGCAGCCCGAGTGCCATGGAGAATACAGAGTGCAGATTTGTGACCGTCACGCTTGCACCATTACTACAAAGAAAGCGGCTTGTTACCGCAAATATTTTTCATTGTGCTTCTCAATTTCTTTCTGTGCTCCTACTTAGGCACACACGCGATCCTTGAAAACAAATAAAAAGTCCATGTAGAGCCCTGACATGCTGTGAATTATCATAACTTTTTCAGTAAATAAGCATGAGGAAAATCAATGTTTTGCTTTAATCCATTGCTGTCACTTCTGGATGAGAAAAGAAAAGAGAACCAAATATTATTTGTAATGCACTTGCACACAAACATACTTTCTCCACTCCATACAATAAGAACTCAAATCACAGTGTGGCACTGTAGGGAGATTAGAAAACAATTTTAAAATGTGGGCCACCTTCAGAGAACATACAGTGGCACAAAACCCTTTAGAATTACCTCAATTTGTGCATAAATTTGTCATACAATTTGATCTGATCTTCATCTAAGCCACAAGACAAACAGTCTGCTTAAACTAATAACACGATCATACGTTTTCATGTCTTTACTGACCACCGTGTAAACATTCGCAGCACAGGGTGGGAAAAGTATGTGAACCCTTGGATTTAATAACTGGTTGACCCTCCTTTTTGCAGCAATAACCTCTAACATTTTCTGTAGTTGAGGATCAGACCTGCACAACAGTCAGGGGAATTTTTTTACCAGTCCTCTATACAAAACTATATCAGTTCGGCAATATTATTGGGATGTATGGTATGAACCGCTCGAGGTCATGCCACCGCATCTCAATTGGGTTGAGGTCAGGACTCTGAAGGGGCCACTCAAAAATACGTATTTTCTTCTGTTGAAGATTTATTTCTGTGTTTTTTGTCGCTGTCCTGTTACATCACCTAACTTCAGTTGAGCTTCAATTGGCGGACAGATAGCCCTACATTCTCCTGCAAAATGTCTTGATAAACTTTTCTGTTGATGATAGCAAGCTGTCCAGGCCCTAAACCATGATGTTCGCACACACCATGATGCTCCAGCACGGTTTTGATGTTGGTGTGCTGTGCCTTTTTTCTCCACACAGTGTTGTGTGTTCCTTCCAAACAACTTCAGTTTAATCTGTCCACAGAATATTTTGCCAGTAGCGCTGTGGAACATCCAGGTGCTCTTTTGCGAACCTCAGACGTGCAGTAATTATTTGTTGGACAGCAGTGGCTTCTTCTGTGGTGTCTTCCCCTGAACACCCTTCTTGTTTAGTTTTCTACGTATTGTAGACTCATCAACAGAAATGTTAGCATGTTCCAGAGATTTCTGGAAGTCTTTAGCTAACACTCTAGGATTCTTCTTAACCTCAGTGAGCATTCTGCGCTGTGCTTTTGCAGTCATCTTTACGGGACCGCCACTCCAAGAGAGAGTAGCAACAGCGCTGAACTTTCTCCATTTATAGACAATTTGTCTTACCGTGGACTAATGAACATCAAGGCTTTTAGAGATACTTCTGTAACCCTTTCCAAGCTTTATGCAAGTCAACCATTCTTAATCTTAGGTCTTTTTAGATCTCTTTTGTTCAAGGCATGGTTCACATCAGGCAATGCTTCTTGTGAATAGCAAACTCACATTTTGTGAGTGTTTTTTTATAGGGCAGGGTAGTCCTAACCAACATCTCCAATCTCATCTCATTGATTGGACTCCAGGTTAGCTGACTCCTGACTTCAATTAGGTTTTGGAGAAGTCATTAGCCTAGGGGTTCACATACCTTTTCCAACGTATACTGTGAAAGTTTAAATTATGTATTCAATATAGACAAGAAAAAGTAATAACACACAAATTATTGTATTTAAGCACACTGTTTATCAATGGTTGTGACTTAGACGAAGATCAGATCAAATTTGATGACAAATTTATGCAGAAATCCAGTTAATTCCAAAGGGTTCACATACTTTTTCTTGCCACTGTACATTCCAGGGTGCTTCCAAAAGGGTTCTATGGGAAAGGTGATGCATCCAAAAGGGTTCTATGGGAAAGGGGATGCATCCAAAAGGGTTCTATGGGAAAGGGGATGCTTCCAAAAGGGTTCTATGGGAAAGGGGATGCTTCCAAAAGGGTTCTATGGGAAAGGGGATGCTTCCAAAAGGGTTCTATGGGAAAGGGGATGCATCCAAAAGGGTTCTATGGGAAAGGGGATGCATCCAAAAGGGTTCTATGGGAAAGGGGATGCATCCAAAAGGGTTCTATGGGAAAGGGGATGCTTCCAAAAGGGTTCTATGGGAAAGGGGATGCTTCCAAAAGTGGGTGCTTTAGTGCAGTTTACATTCAGCATTTTCAGATGGCCTCCGAGGTTCTATCCTCAATGTACAATGCAATAACCGTTACACATTAAGCTGGTATTCAATTGAAAACCCTAGGCTAGACAATTTACACGTGGCCTATAACAGTATTCCCATGTTGATGTCTAAAGGCTGACAACTGATTTTATGACAACACATCCACACACTATGATGTTGAGAAAATGAACACCACAAAGGAACTGAATTAGCTGTAAATGTGATTTGTGAAGCCTCTTATTTTTTCAGTTCTCTGCTAAATCACACTTTTGATTCAAGTGGATTGTGCCATCCCTGTAGTTTACTCTATATGGTTTATGGTTAGACAAGAATGAAGAGGGGAGCTCTCTGTCATAGAACAAAGACCAAAGTGTCATGGTGGTGAGTACAGACAACCCAGTCCTCCACAAGCTCAGTCTCAGTGGTGTGATTCAACTCCCCATGAGGGATAAATATTTTCCATAAAATCTAACAAGTTTCAATACCAGGAATAATTCATATTTCTCCCGAGAGTCTCATGAAATACCGCAAAAATCAAAGTGCCCATCTTAAGCACCGCATCGATTATATGCAACACAGGACACGCTAGTTATAAACTAGTAATATCATCAACCAAGTGTAGGTAAGTAGTGATTATGATTGATTGTTTTTTATAAGATAAGTTTAATGCTAGCTAGCATTAAACATAACAGGCAGTCTCCTCATGGAGTGCAATGAGAGGAAGGTGGTTAGAGCGTTGGACTAGTTAACTGTAAGGTTGCAAGTTTGTATCCCCCGAGCTGACAAGGTGAAAATCTGTCGTTCTGCCCCTGAACGAGGCAGTTAACCCAGTGTTCCTAGGCCGTCATTGGAAATAAGAATGTGTACTTAACTGACTTGCCTAGTTAAATAAAGATTAAATAAAGGCAAAATCGGTGTCCAAAAATACCGATTTCCGACTGCTATGAAAACTTGAAATCGGCAATTCCGATTAAATCGGTCGACCTCTAAAACATACCCTCGTAAAGCTGACCATCCTACCAATCCTCGACTTCGGCGATGTCATTTACAAAATAGCATGCAACACTCTACTCAACAAAATGGATGCAGTCTATTACAGTGCCATCCATTTTGTCACCAAAGCCCCATCCATATACTACCCACCACTGCGACCTCTATGCTCTTGCTGGCTGGTCCTCGCTACATTTGTCACCAAATTCACTGGCTCCAGGTCATCTAAGTTGCTAGGTGAAGCTCCACCTTATCTCAGCTCACTGGTCACCACAGCAACAACCACCAGTAGCACACGCTCCAGCAGGTACAGTGTATTTCACTGGTCATCCCCAAAGCCAACACTTCCTTTGGCCCCCTTTCCTTCCAGTTCTCTTCTGCCAATGACTGGAACGAACTGCAAAAATCACTGAAGCTGGAGACTCATATCTCCCTCACTAACTTTAAGCGTCAGCTGTCAGGGCAGCTTATCGATCGCTGCAGCTGTACACAGCCTATTTGTAAATAGCCCATCCAACCAACTGCCTTGTTTTTGGTCGCACTGCTTTGCTTTATCTTGGCCAGGTCGCAGTTGTAAATGAGAACTTGTTCTCAACTGGCCTACCTGGTTAAATAAAAGGTGAAATAAAAAACTTCTGCATGTGACAAAAAGTTTGATTTGATATCCCCAGCCTAATTGTTACAAAATATCCAAACGGAGATTCAGTGAAAACAAAAATCTGACATTGATTGATCTAGACATGTCCCCCACTCGTCTCAAAGCAGTGTGATGGCGCAGTCCCAATTAAAACGGTGCTGAAATTATAATCTAGGTGACCACATTCGACTATTGCTTTTGGATATGGTTGGATATGACTTTGTGAGTTTCAGTACAAACAAGAATTTGACACGCCTTCAATTGCATTAGCCTACTTTATTCCAATATTTTCATCCTTCAGCTAACTATAACTAAGGTGAGTTTTCCACTTTATCTAGGCCCAATGACTGTTTCCTCACTACGCTGCCGGCCGCCTCCGCAGAGCTGTTCTCAAAACCAGTTTAAATAAATATAGCCTACTGTTCTATCTTTATTTTCTTCTTTTTGGGGGGGTTCATTTAATTTCTGTGATCTCGGGCCAGGCCTGGGCTCAGGCTTCAGGTCACCGGGCTTGCATTGTCAATTATGAGTGTGCTTAGTGTGAAGCAAATTCTCTAGGCTAAAGGCTTCCATGTAACAACCTGTTTAGATGTGCCGTTTTATTTTTTGTCAATCTGCTGCTGCGCATGTTGCGTATTTTGTGGAATTACATTAGTGCTACATTGGTGGAAAATGTAAACTCATTTCCTGGGTCTTGTCATTTAATTTTTTCGGGAAATGTGAAGAGTTGTCCCTCTCCCGGGATCCCGGTGTTAATCGCTTCTCCCCACTACTCCTCCTAGCCAACAAACAAGCCAAGAAATCTCTGCTGTCACATGGCATGAATGTTTGGACTGGACTGTGAGACAGCAGGACAGACCAGCATGTGATTGTATTACAAAGCGCTTAACCTTAATGTCTAAAAACAGATGTGCCTGTGAGGGGTAGTTTCCTAGTGTTATCAACTAGGCTAGGTCTAAGCTACAAAGTGGTATAATAGGGAGGGAGATTTTTGTCTTTAGTCGATCAGTGAAAAGAGAGGAAGAAACGTGGGTCAGCTAGATACAGCATTACTAGCTAATACCCAGCATAGCAACAGATGACTGCATGCCTGGATCAGCAGTTAAGTGGATCATGAGGAAAGGGGATCTTCAGCACCCACTGCGTCCCAAATAGCACCCTATTCTCTAAATATTCCACTACTTTAGACCATAGGTTTCTGGTCAAAGTAGTGCAACATTTAGCGAATATGGTGCCATTAGGGTTAGGGTAGGGTTGAGGAGGGTTCCTGCATAGTGAGAGTTCCTGCATAGTGAGAGTGCAGCTATGTTTACTTCCAAGGCTCAGATGGAAACAGTGGGGGTTATAGAAACATTTCAGCAAGGATTTCATCGAGCACCTATGATAAATTCTTTGGTTTGCTTACATTCCATGAAAAGTAAACAAGCTAAGAAAAGGCGAATGGAAATTCAATGTCCTTGGCTGGCACAACTGACACTGACTTATTTATCACTGTACACAAATACTTGGATGGCTGTACAGTGGAGGTAACAGTTGCAGTTCTCTCTCTCAGCCAATTACTTAAATTACAGGAGTTTGTCATCCAAGGAAACCCTCATTTGAATAATTTAAAAGACCTCACATGGAAATTGACTGTAGTGGACTAGAAACAGATTACCTTCAACTAGATATGCTGTCTCGGAAGTGTAAAACTATTAGCAAATAAAACATTTCAGTTCCACCATTGTGTGCCTAACGTTAACTTTACTATGACAGTAAAACGTAACTAACGTGTACAGCAACTGAAATGTGTTTAACGGGGGTTGTTTCTACAGTCATTATAAATGAGGCGTGAGTTTGTTAGCTGTCCACATTATAACTAATTGTCTGTTAAAGTTCATTGGATTGCTACAGGATTCAGTAAACATTTTGCATGAAGTTAAACTAGCAATGATTTATGAATTCATAGCTAACCGTTGTGCATATATTCGATGAGCAAACAGCTTATGAAAGTTGCTAACGTTAGTTAGATTGCTAGCTTAGCTTGTTGTAATACCCAAACAACTACCTATTTAGCGACATAAAAAGCCTACCTGAAATACAGTGCCCTATATACCAACATACGAAACACATTATTAGCTCCAGGCTATTTCCAAACACTTTAAAACGTTAGCTAGCTAGCTACTGTAGTTAGTTAGCCAAAGCAACAGCTCCTTGCTCATAAAAAAAGTCTGAACCGCGCTTACCGTGCCTAGTCGCGTTTTCAATCCTGAGAGATAAACATTAACTTTCCATTGGCCAAAGTACAACAGCACAGACTTGCGCAATTTAATTTAAACACGTTCAATAGCCTGGTTTCGGATTTATTTTTAGACCGAGTTTGCTAGTTAGCTAGCTGATTCCACCAGGCAACAGCTCCACGTCTAAACAACCCATCGAGCCGAATACGTGTACACAAATCGACAGCCAGCTCGTGCCAACAAAAGGGCAGCTCCAATGTTTACATCCACCGTACAGAGCATGCGTCACGTCAGTCGACCTGAAAAACCCAACTACCGAAAAATAGTACACTACTACTGCCCTCTACTGTTTATTTTATTACCTTACACTTAGCTACAGTTTAAAAAACAAACCTTCAAGTTCCTTGATCAACTATTTGACCTCTTTATAAACTCTATAAACCTAGCTATAGCTAGGTTTTTGACAACAGACTTTTGAAAAATGTATCAAGTTCATGTCTATTATTTCTTGTCAGCACAAAACAAAATACACTATCAGAGATCATAAACTGGGTGGTTCGAGCCCTGAATGCTGATTGGCTGACAGCTGTGGTATATGAGACAGTTATCCATGGGTATGACAAAACATTGATTTTTTCTGCTCTAATTACGTTGGTAACCAGTTTATAATAGCAATAAGGCACCTCGGGGGTTTGTGATATATGGCCAATATAAGGGCTAAGGGCTGTATTGGCCACATACTACACCCCCTCATGCCTGATTGCTTAAATATTGACCCATTTGATAATTGTGTATGATACTTTTCACATCATTAAAAATAACCTAAACAATATCATATAATACAATATAAATCAAATCAAATTGTATTTGTCACATGTGCCAAATACAGCATGGGTAGGTAGACCTTACAGTAAAATGCTTACTTACAAGCCCTTTAACCAACAATGCAGTTTTAAGATACCCCCAAATAATAATTTAGAAAGTAAGAGATAAGAATAACAAATCATTCAAGAGCAGCAGTAAATAACAATAGCGGGGCTATATACAGGGGGTACCGGTACAGAGTCGATGTCAATGTGCTGGGGCACCGGCGCCTAGGTAATTGAGGTAATATGTACATGTAGGTAGAGTTATTAAAGTGACTATGCATAGATACAGGTCCTGGATGGCAGGAAGCTTGGCCCCGGTGATATACTGGGCCGTACGCACTACCCTCTGTAGTGCCTTGCGGTCGGAGGCCGAGCAGTTGCCATACCAGGCAGTGATGCAACCCGTCAGGATGCTCTCGATGGTGCAGCTGTAGAACCTTTTGAGGATCTGAAGACACATGCCAAATCTTTTCAGTCTCCTGAGGGGGAATAGGTTTTGTCATGCTCTCTTCATGACTGTAATGGTGTGCTTGGACCATGTTAGTTTGTTGGTGATGTGGACACCAAGGAACTCTCAACCTGCTCCACTGCAGTCCCGTCGATGAGGTTGGGGGCGTGCTCGGTCCTCCTTTTCCTGTAGTCATCTCCTTTGTCTTGATCACATTGAGGGAGAGGTTGTTGTCCATGCACCACACAGTCAGGTCTCTGACCTCCTCCCTATAGGCTGTCTCATCGTTGTCGGTGATTAGGCCTACCACTGTTGTGTCATCAGCAAATTTAATGATGGTGTTGGAGTCGTGCCTGGCCGTGCAGTCATGAGTGAACAGGGAGTACAGGAGGGGGCTGAGCACGCAATCCTGAGGGGCCCCCGTGTTGAGGATCAGCGTGGTGGATGTGTTGTTACCTACCCTTACCACCTGGGGGGCAGCCCGTCAGGAAGTCCAGGAACAAGTTGCAGAGGGAGGTGTTTAGTCCCAGGGTCCTTAGCTTAGTGATGAGCTTTGAGGGCACTATGGTGTTGAACGCTGAGCTGTAGTCAATGAATAGCATTCTCACATAGGTGTTCCCTTTGTCCAGGTGTAAAAGTGCAGTGTGGATTGCAATAGAGATCGCATCATCTATGGGTCTGTTGGTTCGGTTTGCAAATTGGAGTGGGTCTAGGCTTTCTGGCGTAATGGTGTTGATGAGAGCCATGACCAGCCTTTCAAAGCATTTCATGGCTACAGACGGGAGTGCTACGGGTCGGTAATAATTTAGGCAGGTTACCTTAGTTCTTGGGCACAGGGGGGGCTATGGTGGTCTGCTTGAAGCCTGCTGGTAGTATTGCAGACTCAGACAGGGAGAGGATGAAAATGTCAGTGAAAGGGTTTGTGTCACTGGGCAGCTCTCCGCTGTGCTTCCCTTTGTAGTCTGTAATAGTTTGCAAGCCCTGCCACATTCAACGATCATCGGAACCAGAGTAGTACGATTCGATCTTAGTACTGTATTGACACTTTGCCTGTTTGATGGTTTGTCGGAGGGCATAGTGGGATTTCTTATAAACTTCTGGGTTAGAGTCCCGCTCCTTGAAAGCGGTAGCTCTACCCTTTAGCTCAGTGCGAATGTTGCCTGTAATCCATGGTTTCTGGTTGGGTATGTACGTACAATCACTGTGGGGATGACTTCTTTGATGCACTTATTGATAAAGCCAGTGACTGATGTGGTGTACTCCGCAATGCCATCGGAAGAATCCCGGAACATATTCCAGTCTGTGCTAGCAAAGCAGTCCTGTAGTTTAGCATCTGCTTCATCTGACAACTTTTTTATAGACCGAGTCACGGGTGCTTCCTGCTTTAATTTTTGCTTGTAAGCAGGAATCAGGAGGATAGAATTATGGTCAGATTTGCCAAATGGAGGGCGAGGGAGAGCTTTGTACGCTTTGTATCTCTGTGTGTGGAGTAAAGGTGGTCTCTAATTTTTTCCCTCTGGTTGCACATTTAACATGCTGACAGAAATTAGGTAAAACTGATTAAAATTACCCTGCATTAAAGTCCCCGGCCACTAGGAGCGCCGCCTCTGGATGAGCGTTTTCCTGTTTGCTTATGCCGGTATACAGCTCATTGAGCGAGGTTTTAGTGCCAGCATCAGTCTGTGGTGGTATGTAGACAGCTATGAAAAACAGGCGAGAAAAACCTTGAGACTTCCTTAGATATTGTGCACCAGCTGTTGTTCACATATATGCATAGGCCCCAGCCCCGTGTCTTACCAGAGGTTGCTGTTCTATCCTCAATTCCACAGGAAGTTTCGGAATGTTGCTGTCTAGAGTGGATTACAGCAAACATGCCACACTCAGAGGGGGTGAAAGAGTAATCTCCGGTTAACCCAGAAGTAAAATCGATGCAGAATCTGCCCACGGGAGATTAGTGACAGGGAGACTATTCAATGTCAGACAGAAGATGTTGAAATAAAGGTTCACTATCAGCTGTCCAGCTCAGACTAAAATAAGCACTTTTGCCTTTTTTAAAACAGGTGAGAATGAGGTTAATGGCAGAGCCGACTATCGTGATCCACATAAGAACAAAAGGTCATCAAACAAACTTTTCTGGTTTTACATGGAAATTCCAGTGCTTACAAACATATCATATTTCTTATATCAGCCACACCCACGTCTGTCCTAAAAAAACACTGACGTAAAACTCTTGCTTACACCATACTGTCTACTATGGAATGAAAATCAGACATAATTACAGAGAAACCCTCCCTTTGATGTCCCATGTGTCTTCTGTACAACATCCTTTGGGTCTGTTGTTTTAATTATAAACGTGTTCCTATAGCAATGTTTATTTTTATTCAGTAGATGTTCATAATATGCATGCACACACAGCATGGCACAGTCACAGTGTGATGTAATTTGTGTTGTAGGACACTTTGCAAATGCCTTCAATAAATGTACGTTGAGGGTTTATTACAAACCCACAAAGGAAAATACCTCAGTGATGCACATGTTTTATCATGTACTGTTGTTGGAGACATCTTATCACCTGGTATTGCCATTGTCCACCCTATACAGTAGAGGGCAGTGTAGCATTTGTCTTACTCTAAAGCTACATCCTGCTACACGCTATTTACGCAACATGCGCAATGCAAACTTCCTTTTTCTAATGCAGCGGAGTCAAATCCCCTGTCTTTGACTCCAGGCTCCTGGTTAAGGAGACAGAAAAGACTGAAAATGGTTAGTAAAACGCCAAAATATGTTCCTACATACATATATAAGACATCAGATATGTGTTGTGTGCAATCACATGTTTTAGATGTTTTTGAAAGCCATAGATGAAGATGGATTCCGTCCAGCTACCTCTCACGGGGGTCTATCAAACGTGGCCTAATGGCCGCCTGAATCAATTCGTGCTTCCTGTAGCTCTGTAGAGATCTTCCTAGCGAATTGTTTACTTTGTCTGTAATCAAGTCCAGTGATGTGAATCGCTAATAAACATGTTTATAGTGTTGCCAAAGTCGGAGTAGGGTCGAAATTAAAACTAGCCCGAGGCTAGTACTTATCACACCGGCTGGCTAGTAGAAAATGTGGTCAACTAGTTAGACAGTTGGTGAAATTGTCTTTTCATATATCGCATGGCACAGATTTTGGACCGGGATAGGGTAATGTGGTCAGTGCCCCAAATCCATCCCTGTGCTGAACATCGCAACGTTGTGCTAACTAACTGCTAGCTAGCCCATCAGCGAAGATGGGCCAAAGACTTGATGTGACAATGTCTGACAGTTTGGCCACATAAAATAAACTTTCAGTGCAGCATGTGTAACGTTAGGTCTACTTTGTGTGTTGAAAAGTAGTTAGGTAGGTTTACCGACATGCTAATTACGTTACTCTCTTATAGGGTTTTGTGAAAGTGGTGAAAAATAAGTCCTACTTCAAGAGGTACCAGGTCAAATTCAGGAGGAGGCGAGGTAAGGGATTTCTAAATTGTCAAAATTATTTGTTTTAGCACGTGATTGGAGTTGCAAGAATGCAAATGCCATGACTGTCCTGATATTTCCTTTCACACTAAAGACCCTATTCATTCCATTGATAAACCTCCATCTCACTGACTTTGGTATCCTTGTTCCGCATAGAGGGAAAGACGGACTACTTCGCCCGTAAGCGCCTGGTCATCCAAGATAAGAACAAGTACAACACACCCAAATACAGGATGATTGTCCGCTTCTCCAACCGGGATATCGTCTGCCAGGTAAGATGGGGAAAATGTTGGAATTACCATAATGGACAATCCATTTAGCCGAAACTTTTATCTAAAGCAGCTTTTGACAGTAACACATTCATCAGTAACACACAACTGACAGTTACACATGTGGCCTGTTCGAGTCAAACCCACAACTCTGCCACCTGAGCACCATGCTCTAGTCCAGTTTAATCCACCTAGAAAACTGTGTCCTCAGATCAATTCAACTAGATTGACCCCATCATTCTCACATGTCCCATGACGCTTTGATTTGATCGGAGATGTCCCATGACGCTTTGATTTGATCGGAGATGTCCCATGACGCTTTGATTTGATCGGAGATGTCCCATGACGCTTTGATTTGATCGGAGATGTCCCATGACGCTTTGATTTGATCGGAGATGTCCCATGACGCTTTGATTTGATCGGAGATGTCCCATGACGCTTTGATTTGATCGGAGATGTCCCATGACGCTTTGATTTGATCGGAGATGTCCCATGACGCTTTGATTTGATCGGAGATGTCCCATGACGCTTTGATTTGATCGGAGATGTCCCATGACGCTTTGATTTGATCGGAGATGTCCCATGACGCTTTGATTTGATCGGAGATGTCCCATGACGCTTTGATTTGAGTTAATCGGAGATGTCCCATACTATGAGGGGTTGGTTGCCAGAAATCGGCGCAGCACACGCTTATGGCTTAAATGTTGTAGACTATATTGTCATTATTTCTTGTGTTATGTGATTTGCTCCAGATTGCCTATGCCAAGATCGAGGGGGACATGATCGTGTGCGCTGCCTACTCCCACGAGCTGCCCAAGTACGGGATCGCCGTTGGTCTGACTAACTATGCAGCAGCCTACTGCACTGGTCTGCTGCTGGCCCGCAGGGTAAGATCAGCTCTCATACACTCTGCTCTGACCTGATGGCTCCCTCCATAGTTTTGTTCAGTTTGCAGCACTATTAGCGAATGTGTGTTCTATGTTTCTACCCCGTTAATGAAAGCTGTCTTTTCTCAACATTGCATGTGCCATTTACTTTCCTCAAACCTTGTTTAATCTTTTACACCTTGAACTAATTTCTAAGTTATTGACAACTCTGGATCGCGTTCTGGATTGTTTGTTATAGAGATGCCATGATTCCCTGTATTACATGAAGTATGTCTGTTCTGCATCTGAATGGCCAAACAATCCTATTGAACCATGCATTTATTTTTGCTCCATTGTGAGGAATTGGCAGTTACAGGCGAAAGGCTACCTGTCCGTTTGACTTGATCCACTTGTTTAGCAACTGACTGTAATATAATATGTCATTTAGCAGACTTAGTCATGTGTGCATACATTTCTACATTTGGATGAACATGGGAATGGAACCCACAATCTTGGCATTGCAAGCATGATGCTCTACCAACTGAGTCATACAGGACCTCTGCTTTAGCCACCTACGGTGTTTCTTGCTTTCTGAGCGAGAACACACTACCAATGTTGTCAGCTTGGCTTAATACTACAACAGTTTTCTCTAATCCTGTTTTTGTCTTCCCCTCCAGCTGCTGAACAAGTTCGGCCTGGACAAGGTGTACGAGGGACAGGTGGAGGTCACTGGAGATGAGTTCAACGTGGAGAGCATCGACGGTCAGCCAGGTGCATTCACCTGCTACCTGGATGCAGGGCTCGCCAGAACCAGCACTGGCAACAAGGTTTTCGGAGCTCTGAAGGGGGCTGTGGATGGAGGCCTGTCCATCCCCCACAGGTAATTACTTCCCTGGCTTAAGAACACGTTTTTGTAGCCAGGGGCCGTATGTATCTAGTGTCTTGGCGTACGACTGCTGATTTAGGAACAGCTCCCCCTGTCCACAATCTTATTCATTGTCATCGAAAAGGCTAAACTGATCCTAGATCAGCATTCCCACTCGAGGCACATGATGCATACATCCCCAGGTCAAGATTTGTTTGTAAGTCACACAGATCTGGGACTAGGCTAGTACTTCTGAAGTTGCCAGGAACTATGTGTTGCTTGATGATGATACACTTGAGGCTGAGCAAATTGTAGTTGGTCCTTCATTTGCCCAGGTTGATGTAACATGTCCTGTTTCAAGACGGGGCTGAGAGCAATATGAATCAGTAGTTTACCAGCCAAATGTTATGTTCTTGGTGTTCTGCAATCACTCATTTCATATGGCCTTAGTGAAACTATTGGTTTTAGTGCACTGCCTATAATCCTCAGTCAATATGCCTGGGTCAGTAGTCCCTTTCCGGCTGACATGGTCTTGTCCCCTCTTCCCCTTCCTTTCCCCCTAGCACTAAGCGCTTCCCTGGATATGATGCGGAGAGCAAAGAGTTCAATGCAGAGGTCCACCGCAAGCACATCATGGGTGTCAATGTGTCTGAGTACATGAGCTATCTGATGGAGGAGGATGAGGACGCATACAAGAAGCAGTTCTCTCGCTTCATCAAGAATGGTGTTGCCCCTGACACGGCAAGTTCAAAGTTCACACTGACCCCATTGTGATGTATCGGGAGGTGCCTGCAAATACATGTATATTAGTTAAATTAGACCACAGCTGGATGGTTACGTGTCTATCTGCACTATTAGCCACTTGGGATTGTATCACACACCCAGTTCTACCCGGTTTTCACTGAACCAAACTAAACCTGAGCTAGCATGGGTTGCTACTACTGCTGTTAAATTCTTAGGCCTCATGCCTGTAAGCATACTGGGGATCATATCAGCTTATGATGCAAATCAATTCTGAAGGGAAAGTTGTGCTGAATCCCAAACCAGTCCCTTGGCCCTGAGTTTGCGTGTTCACGGAGGAATATTTAAATGTAAAACACAATTGCGTCATTCAAGTCACCCGTGTGTCCTGAAGTTAATGGTTTCATTTAATTCCCTTGTAACTTAGGAAGTGTCCCTTGGAGTTGTCAGCAACACGTGACACCAGAGTGCCCTCAACGATTTGGTAGGGGCGAGGGCCTGGTTTGGGATTCTGTGTTAACTTACTGTCCATTGCTTCAATCTTATCAATGCTCTCTGATCTACAGGAGGGGATAGGGGTTGATCTGGAATTGTTCAATAAGTCTATGTAGTAACTGCTGCTTGATGATGATAGACTTGAGGCTGAGCAAATTGTAGTTGGTCCTTCATTTGCCCAAATTGATGTAATCAACGTTTCAAGACGGGGCTGAGAGCAGTACAGTTAATACATTTGTGTCATATGTACTAGTCCTAAAATACAACTGGCATCCAACTCATTCCTATCAACTGGATGTGTAAAAAAGTGTGTAAAGTGAAAACTATACTGCATCCAGCAGGAGCCTCTGTACTGTTGTGTTATTTGGTCTGGAATGTACTTTTATTTACCCACTACATGGTACTATTGTTTGCCACACTTTTCTCGCAGGTTCAGGAGATGTACAAAAAGGCCCATGCTGGCATTCGTAACAACCCAGTCCACGAAAAGAAGCCCAAGAAAGAAGTCAAGAAGAAGAGGCAAGTTGATGAGTAATTTTGGCAATTTTATATTGGAATGCAGTACTTACTACTGCATTGTTGGCTTTCATGCTGTTAGGACTAAAACCTGATGGTGAACTTGACTAGATGATCATGGTCCAAGTTGGGGTCAATTCCATTTCAATCTACCTCTTTGTATTAACACATTTCAGTTGACTTATTGCATTGTCCCCTGCCCTTGGCATTGTAGTCATGTTCCCTGACATTGTTAAAATGCATCGTAATGTAATAATTCTGACATGTTTGTCTCCCAGGTGGAACCGTGCCAAGCTCTCTCTGGCCCAGAGGAAAGACCGCGTTGCTCAGAAGAAGGCCAGCTTCCTCAGGGCTCAGGAACAGGAGGCTGCCGACAGCTAAACTCTGGTCCTAATGATGTAGGGACAATTCTTTGTTCTAATAAATCTACAGAAAAAGAATATAGCCTCTGTCTGTTATTGGTTTATCCCTCTATTATAGGAGCTACTGTTTGAAGTGTTACCCATACTGTTTAAGTGGTTGAGATTGTGTAGAATTGGACATGGAACTGATTTACTTACACTCCTGATTCGAAACCATCCACCAGGGATATTTAAATATGGACCTCCAATTCAGTTTCACTGCTGATTTTTCATTTTTTCCTAATCGGGAACTTATTTAGACCTGGGACACCAGGTGGGTGCAATTTAATCTGGTAGAACAAAAAACAATGCTGACCTAGCTTGATTTGAATACACCCGCTATAGACAGTGTTCAATGCAGATTTTAAATAGATGGAGGGAAAAGTTGAAAATGGAATACAATTGCCATTGTTTGCTAGAAATGTACAGTCAGTCTAAACATTACACAAATTAAAGGGGGAAATTAACCCCGTCCCTCAATTTGTAAAGCCTTTTTAACCGACGGTTTGATTGAATGTTTATTTTTCAGTAGAGGGACAATGTCAATTGAAATGAATTCATTAGTCACTGAGCAGGGGTGCAGTCAGGTTAAAAACAAAAGGTCTATCGACTAGGGAGCCAGGCCCAGCCAATCAGTTTTTCCCCACAAAAGGGCTTTATTACAGACAGCTGATGAAATGGAGTAATTCTCTGGGTGGCTGGTCTCGGATGATCCCACAGGCGAATTAGCCGTTTGGAGGTCCTGAGGCTGGTTTGATGTACTGCCAAATTCATTAAGACTGAGGCAGTTCATGGTAGAAATTTAGTCAATCCTCTGGCAACAGCGCTGTTGAACATTCCTGCAGTCAGCATGACAATTGCATGCTTCCTCAACTTGAGACATCTGTGGCGTTGTGTGATCAGTGGCCTTCTGTCCCCAGCACAAGGTGCACCTTTATAATGATCATGTTGTTTTGTCAGGTGGATGGATTAACGCTCAAACATTTATGCACAAAAATATTCTCTCAAATTGTGTACATGGAACAATTCTTGGTATCTTTTATTTCAACTCATGAAAAACGGAACCAACACTTTACATGTTGCGTTTATATTTTTGTTCATTATAGTTCCCTAAAAAGCATGAGGGGGCAGCAGTAGTGTTCATCTGTGTCCGGATTCTCCACCCTTTCCCAAAGTGTGGATTTACAATGGTAGAAACGCTGTTCCAATCAATACTTTCAAATCCAGGGTCAGGATGTACCTATGTTTTCACCTCATTAGGAGTCCTTAGTGTGCGATATCTTTTTCCACAACAAGCTCTTCAGGTTGTTCAGTATAAGCGAGTGTTCCATCTCCATCTGTTCGGCCGAGCCCTTCAATGCTATACATGCATACAGCTGTTTCTCCAGCTCCTCCTGAATGTCAGCCGGCACCCCGTTCAGGAGGTAATCCTTCAGTGCGCCGCACGCCTTGGCCAGGTTGGGCTGCGTCACCTCTGGAGTACACCGGTGCTTGGTGAGGTCACAGGAAGTGCGACAGTCGGCACCGTACAGACAGTCCTCTTCCGTGTCGCACCGCCGCTCCCTCATGGCTTTCTGGAAGGTGGCCTCAGGGACAATGTGGCGAGTGTCCATCACCTTCAAGTCGTGGCGGTCGTTGTAACCGAAGCCGTCTGCGCTCACGTCACACATAAGGAAGGAGCCGAAGGTCCCGTGGAAGACATCCTCAACAAGCTCCATGAGGCCGATGGAGATCTTGGCCTTGCGGGGCCAGGAGGGCGTGAACCACTGGTCCATGCTGCGTCGTACCCCCGCTGGGATCCACAGCTCCACCACCCAGGGCAGGCTGATGCCGTACAGGGGAGCATAGGGCACCTTATCCATCACGTACAAGTTCAGAGAAAAGGGGAACAAGAGAGATGGGGGGGTATTGGAAGAGGCAGAGGAGAGAGCTGTGATGACTTTCATCACAAATATGCTCATGATTGCTAGATAATTTGTGTTGTCTGAAGAAAATAATCCCTGTTTTTATTCTTCATAAGTGGGCATTCCTATTAGATTACCTTCTCCATCACATACAGGTCCCCACAGAAGCCCAGGAGCCTAGGGGTGTGCTCTCGGTCCTGCAGGACTATTGCTAGCAGAAACTCATTGAGCTGGAGAAGAGCCCACGTGGAGCGGGCCTCCGGCAAGGAGATGAGGCCATCTTTGTTGTAGTCGGCCACAGAGAAAACCAGGCTCACCAGGTCTGGAAGGTTGGCCTGTTCACCCACCTTGGTCTGGAGAGGAATAAGGGGTAAGAGATACCTTCGTAGCAGAACTGCATTAATGAACACGCTAGCCACTAAAGTCATAATAGACTAACAAAGATGGCAATAAGTTACGTGAATGTGAATACTCTGACAAATATCAATTAGCATTTATGAAATATTGGTGCCCTGATTATAAATGCATAATGTATGGATTATGAATGTGTTATGAAGACCTTCAAATAAGTGTTGCAGACATGAACCTATTAATAAAAGCTGGTAGTCTAATGAATCACACTGGGATGAGATGACAGTATTCTGACCTTGAGGTGGCTGAGGACCATCTCTTTGAACTTCTCCACGGAAGTTCCCTTGGTGGGCTTGTTGAAGGGCGATGCCTCCTTCCTGTGCTCCATCTCAGCTCCCAGGTTATGAGGAATCTCTTCCATTTGGCACTTAATCACCCCTTCTAGGTCCCCCCAGCCACCTGAGTACACCTGAGACACACATAGACCCACAACATGCTTGTGTTAGTTCTCAGACACAGAAGCCCTGTAGCTCTAAACACTATGGGTGAATCTCAAAAGTCCTTCCTTGATTCCTCATGTCCTCTCTCCACACCACCTGCCCAATGTCAGAAGGAAGTGAGAAACAGATCCTTGGATCTTCTCCTCCAATGCTCTCCTTCCCTCTTACATTTGGGAAAGGAAAGACTTGAGATTTACCGTAGAACTAGGATCAGAGTCAGATCTGACCTGGTTGTTCGGCTTGGCAGAGAGACACTTCCCCAGGTACAGCGTGTCTTTTTCACACAGGCTTCTGCATGCCGAGCCGTCGATCACTCCTTTCCTGTACTTGTCACACTTGGATAAATAGACATGGTGTTGGTTTGTATAGTAACTCACAGGATGGTTTCAATACAATATGGAAGCTGACACTGGAATGCTGTATTTGAAGGAATAGTATATTTTTAACCAGTAGGAGGCTCCATCAATTTACTAATTTCATATAAGGAAATGGGGAACTCACTATGGAATTCTTGCACTCATGTCCACGACACAGCTCTGAGTAGGATGAGTACTCCACATACACCACCCAGCTACCCACAAACACTGCCAGCCACGAGAAGAACAGATACTTCATGTGCAGGTAGGAGAATCGGGCCTGAAACAGAGAGAGCAAGGGAGTGAGGGAGAGAGAGTAGATAATGAAATAGAGGGGGAGAGAGAGCTGTGATGACTTTCATTACATAATAAGATCATGATCAGAATACATATGATACTTGAACAGAACTTGACCCAGATATAGTGAGACTGAAGACGTGTAAACAGCATTTAGTTAATGTGAGTTTGATTATCCACAAGAGTAAATATCATGGAATGTAGAAAATGTATGATAGGTATGCTAAAAATTGCCCCACATTTATGTTGCAATAACGATAAATCATATTACCAAGAAAGCAAGAATGTGAGGTTGAGACACTCAGCACTAAAGGGATTTCCAGTCATTTCCATAAGCAGGCTGGTCTAGTACCAGTAGTGTAGTTATCCAATGAATGAATGAATAGCTCCTTCACTGGGGTGCATAATGAAATATGAAAGTTTAACTGAGATTCGGTATTATAACAATCCTGCAGAATAGAGGAGGTGAGAGATAACACACTAACATAATTTGCGCTAAAACAGGGTCAGGTTGTGAGACGTGAAGATTCATAGAAAGAACCAGATTCAAAACGACACTTCCTCAAAAACTAATGTCAATTTAGATTTGAGTGGGGTTCAACAGAATGCATTTCGAATGCATTGCTGTGCCAGAAAATCCTACCTTTCTCCATGTTCCTCAGGAACTAACAGCAAACAGATCCATTTGAAATCTAAATGCCACTCAATGAAATTTGGCCGGATTGCCGTAAATCCCAGACCCCTCGTGGCTTGACATTCTCTAATCAGACATCTTAAACCTGTTTACTGTGTTATTCCTCTCCAGAAGGGCTGGGTGATCTTGTAAAATGTATAACATGTGAAAGGAATAATAACTATTGTTATTGAGAGGGAGAGCATGAGAGAGAAACAGAGTGTGCTTGGGGACAGGGAGTCGATACAGCCATAGGGCTCTGGTAAAATAAAGTGCACTATATAAGGAATAGGGTGTCATTTGGTACATAGCCAGTAACAGACAAAGGAGGGAGGAGGGGTGAGGCTTCTGTCTTGTTCCCAGTGTCTGTTGCGCCTGCATCTATGCTTGTTGTAGTCTAGCAACCATCTGTGAGAACAGACCATGTGACTCGTTCTTCCTAGACCGACTTGGCCACTGCAACAGAGAGAACAATAAACCACTGAACTGAGGTGGGTCATATAA
The DNA here is from genome assembly GCF_002021735.2 of Oncorhynchus kisutch. Taxonomy (NCBI): domain Eukaryota; kingdom Metazoa; phylum Chordata; class Actinopteri; order Salmoniformes; family Salmonidae; genus Oncorhynchus; species Oncorhynchus kisutch. Next base: position 22,013,661 of record NC_034186.2, on the reverse strand, counting down.
TGAGGGGGGAGAGCGAGAGACATATCTATATATTCTGTACGAGCCAGCATTGAGTCAATCATGTAATTTCATGTGATCCCATATAGTGGCGTGCGAAAGTAATCACCCCCTTGGCATTTTTCCTATTTTGTTGCTTTAGAACCTGGAATTAAAATAGATTTTTTGGGGGGGTTTGTATCATTTGATTTACACAACATGCATTTACACAACTGCATAACTATCTACAACATATTACAGTCCTTCATTAAAACATAATTCTGCTCACTGCTATAACAGCACATTCATTTACACTATATATGAAACTGTTAGTAATTAACTAGTTTATTCTAATTAGAGAGCAATTGATGGAGAAACAGGCCTTACATTGGGATATACATGGGTAGTTGCCTATAGGAGGGCCTTGTGGAGTACAGTAATACTTCATTATTACAATGACTATTGATTATGAGCTCTGTAATCAACAACCCAATGGTTTTCTGTGGTAACACATGGTTAGTTACAGGCAGACAGCTACTGTGCAATCTTTATCCTTTTTGACACTCCAAATTGTTATTGCCTTTTGATAACATTTTCTTCCTGATTCATAATTCTAAATGGACCATCTTAATGTTCTCAGTAGATCAATAATGGCATTACTTCAACACAGAAAGCTGGCTGAGTGGAGGAATAACAGACATTCAGAAACACTTTCTATTCCATCTATTAATAATGACTATGTCCAATGTTTGACAGTGATGGACTCCCCTAGCCTCTCCATCTTTCAGTTCCAATTTGCTTTATTGACATGACTCTGTCTCTCTCTGTATCTCTGTGCAATTCTCAACTTAATACAGTACTTTGAGTGCCAATCTCAATTTCTCCCTCTATTCCATGTTGTGATGCTGTGTGTGGATCTGTAACCACTTCTTACTCAATTCCCACATTTCATTACCGTCCAATGACTATGGACAGAGTGATTAACCGACATGATTGTGAGTAAAGGTGAACTCTTGCATTGTCTTTGCCCAGCACAATACCACTTTCCGAAGATGAACCCTTTATGCAAATGAGGAAAAGCGAGTCCCTGTTTTCTGAATTGGATTTCTATAAGAACTCTGTTATTAGTGATGATGCATAAGACTGGGACTTGACAGATGTGCATTCCCTTCATCTTCCACCCACCCTCTTTCACTGACAGTAAAGATGACTCTTCTGAAATCAATTTAGCCCTTCAGTCTGCATCCATCTCGCTCTCTAATCTAATCCTTCTCTCTCTATTCAATGGACCTCTTACTGTAATGTCAGTCCATTACTCTCCTCTTTTGTCTTTGTCATCTCAGTGTTGAGAGCTGTGGAGTCTATTTTTTATTTTACCTTTATTTAACTAAGCAAGTCAGTTAAGAACAAATTCTTATTTTCAATGATGGCCTAGAAACAGTGGGTTAACAGCCTTGTTCAGGGGCAGAACGACAGATTTGTACCTTGTCAGCTCGGGGATTTGATCTTGCAACCTTTCGGTTACTAGTACAACGCTCTAGGCTACGCTGCCGCTCCTGACTAGTCACAAGTCACTTCTCTATTGTGACTGCAGGTCCAGAGCAACCGCTTTTTAGCATATATCTCTCCCCACAGCCCAACCTCATTCTGTGGTCCTAGACCTGGACGGTGGTTGGAGCAGCTAAAGGTCAAAGAGCTGGAATCTCGGTTAACCCTTTTGTGCTTAGATTTTTCCATACTTGTGGGAAGAGTTGGTGCTTTCCAGATAAGTGTTCTCCCAGCCGTAGTGCCTTGATATTAAACCTAAAATATTCAGCATTCCACAGGACCGACAACTGCTCAGAGTGTCATTTACAACAGCATGGTGTCTAGTGTAGTCCATCTCTACATGCAGGCTGATCTCTGCCTCGGTCTCTCAGAGAACCAGATACACTTGACTTGGGAGGTGTGCCACAAAATACCATTAGTGCCAGGCTAATAACAATCTGTAGCTTTCCTTGTAATTTCTCTGTGGCGTTCCCTGGTCAAGTAATCTGAAGACCTCATACACTTGACTTTACACTGAGCGAACAAAACATTATGAACACCTGCTCTTTCCATGACATAGCTTTCACCTGGTCAGTCTATGGTCCCTTATTGATGTAACTTGTTAATTCCACTTCAATCAGTGTAGATGAAGGGGAAGAGACAGATTAAATAATGATTTTTAAACCTTGAAACAATTGAGACATGGATTGCGAATGTGTGCCATTCAGAGGGTGAATGGGCAAGATAAAGAACTTAAGTGCCTTTGAACGGGGTACGGTATTAGCTGCCAGGCGCATTGGTTTGAGTCAAGAACTCCAACGCTGCGGGGTTTTCATGCTCAACAGTTTCCTGTGTGTATCAAGAATGGTCTACAACCCAAAGGACTTCCAGCCAACTTGACACAACTGTGGGAAGCATTGGAATCAACATGGGCCAGTATCCATGCCCCAACGAATTGAGGATGTTCTGAGGGCAAAAAGGGAGTGCAACTCAATATTAGGAAGGTGTTCTTAATGTTTGGTATACTCAGTGTACTGTATATACTGTATGTTTAGAGTGAGCATAAATCGGTAGGTGTCCTAGTACTTTCTCAGTGTTTTTTTACAAATCTAAACTGAAAGAACTAATCTCGATTAACCCAGAACTAAAGTATTGCGTAATTGGTCAGAGGCTCGATGAAGTTCAGGGTCCATATGTGGGAAGACAGAAAGAGTATCAGAACTGAAACAAAGAGCTCCACCCTCTCTCTTTGCAAGTTGCGGGCAAGTAAGTCTATTGCCAAATGTTCCCTCCCCTTTCGAAATTCGAAAAAGATGCTAACACCTGTGAAACCAAGATTTGTCCAAAGCACCGGAACAAATGCTGCTCGTTATCTCACGCATGCCATTGTACAAATCATGACAGATCTACAGTTACATTTATGTTTACTTAGTCTGTCCATGAGAGACTAAGAGAACTGCTACAAAGCAGCATGACCACACAAACAATACACTGTGTTCCATATTGATTCTTGCGTAGGTAGGTGCTGTAAATTGCATCCAACTGCAAAGTCATTATAGATAACACTCTGAAGGAAAATAAATATGTGCTTGTTCTTTAAAAATCAATGTTTTGAGGGCTTTCATTTGAACTGTGATTATGCATTTCTCACTCCTATACAGGATCCCTGTATGGTGGGGAAAGAGCAAGGCTACGTCCCAAATGGCTCCCTATATAATGCAAATAGTGCCCTATGGGCCCTGGTAGAAAATAGGGTGCCATTTGGGATGCACTGAGTGTGATATCTCTCTGAGCCTGCACAATGCACACAGCAAATAGTAATGACACCTCCTTCCTTTAGAGACTTGGAGTCCTGGGAGGAAGAGATGGATGCTGGGACAGATGAGTTACTGGTGCGTAACTCCTATGAGAGAGAGGGAGATGCAAGCAGAGAGTTTACACAGGTGGTACAAAAAGAAGCTCTCACCAGGAAACATCTTCCACGCTTGATGATTCCCATGTGTGTGCACTGTGCATAAGCCTATTAGTGTTCCCCATCTAGAATATTAGGGAGGGAAATGGTTTGCTTTTGTCTGTGACCCAATCTTTTAATTCTCCATCCATCCCTGCTTCATCTCCCCTCTCTCTCTCTCCCTTTCATCTCCTCTGTCTCTCCCCTTCATCTCCTCTCTCTCATCTCTATCCCTCGCAAGGCAGTTATCCCACTGTTCCCCAGGCGCCGATGACGTGGGTGTCAATTAAGGCAGCCCCCTGCACATCTCTGATTCAGAGGGGTTGGCTTAAATGTGGAAGACACATTTCAGTTGAATGCATTCAGTTGTACAACTGACTAGGTATCCCCCTTTCCTCTCCCTGTTCATATGTCCCGCCCTCATCTCTCTATCCCTCTTTCTCTCTTCCCCATCTCTCCATATATCTCTCTCTTTCCATTTCTCTCTCTTCACAGCTGGAGAGAGTGCCCATTAGAGAGTACTAGCTTTATGATCATGAATAATGGATGAGTGGTGAGCAGGGCTGCAAAACAAGTGTCAGCATAGAAATGGATCGAGAGCAGAGAACATTTCTATCTTCTCTCTCTGCGTATATGGATGCCAAAGAGCCGTTTCAGGTCACAAATAACAAGTGCTTTGTCCATGTATTTGTTGTGCATCCTTAAGTTGCATGGACTCAATATCTGGACCTCTGCTCGGTGTCAATTAAAAAGGCTGGACTGTAGTTAGGGTTAGTTAGACTATAGTCCCAGCACACCAGTGGTCTCTGTGTGTCGATTGAAATGTTGGTATCTCCAGCATGTTTCAGACATAATATGTAGGGGATAATCAATTACACTTTCTGCAGTTCCTTCTAAGGAAATAAAACCCAAGGCCTGGTGGGATGCATGATTATTTAGTGGCTAAACAATGGCTAAGCCTGTGTCCCTTTATAGTGCACCACTTTTGACCCGGGATCTTAGGGCAAAGGTAGTGCCCTATAATGACTCTTTCCGCCCTTCCCATCCACACACCCCATTACATCACCACAGCTCTGATTACAGCTGGTAATTAATAACAAGCAGTCACAACAGCCAGGATCAATGCTGCCTCATTAGCTGTGTTTTAGAGCTCCATCCCCTTTATAGTGCACTTCTTTCTACAAAAAACTATATAGGGAATATGGTGCCTTTTGGGAATCACACACTCTCTATTTGTGTGCCTGGTGCGGGCTCTGGGAGATGTAACACTGTCTCTGTCTGTCTGTGCTATGTGCAGGAGCTACGCGGTGCCTGGTTGAGCGGACTCATCCCAGTCCCAAGTCGGACAGCATACAGCAGGCAATAAGAAAGACGCCACCTCTCCCTCCTGGTCGAGGACACACCCTCCTGGTCGAGGACACACCCCAATTCCCACACTGACTCAACAATGCGACAATAACACTACATGTTAACAGCAGATTTTGGGCCAGTTGTTCACTTTTCACTTACATACTGTGTAGATACAACAGGCCATGAACATGTCATATGTAAGTTACAGTCTAACATACAAGCATGCAAAAATACACAGCCTTGCTCTCTCTTCCTCACATATGCGCACACACAAACAAGCACACACACATGCAAACAATCACGCAAACCTACACACACGCACAGAATAGCAGAAGTTGCCACAACAACTTAACACATTGCTTTTTAGTTCTCCTCTCGTGTCACAGGACAAAGTGACATGTCAATAGCATTTATTTCTGACTTCCTGATCTTCTGCTCCAGATTAGTTAATCAGTTCAGCCTATCGAACATGTCCAAAATACAAATTAAGTTTACACCTAAGGAGAGTGGGGTGGGAAGAAAATACTAACCAGCTAAATGCTGCATCTTAAGTAATATTGATTAAATTAGGCTCCCACCATGTCCTCTGGGACAAGCTTAGACCTCAAACAGTGGTTTGTGAACACATGCTGATAGATTCATGCACTGCAGAGCATGGAGAGGAGGCGATATGGGAGAGAATGGAGAGATGAGAGCACGCAGGTGTTCCCCCGAGGAGAGAGAGTTGTGGAAAGATGAGTTGACAAACAGCTCCTCCTTAAACCTCCCCACATCTGAGTTTAACTGACTAAAATGTAGGTAACCAAATCTTCCAGAAACATACCATTTAAAACTTGGAATAATTTGCTCTGTTCTGGGCATGTGTGTTCTAGTTAGCACTGTCAAACTGTGCCAACATCAAATAAGATGATCAGCATCGTCATCATATCCCCCTATTGCACATACTGACACAGTTCCTCATATTCAGGCTCGGGCCACAGGGGTACATCAGACCTGGTTCTCTCCCTTACTTCACAGGGACAAAACCGGTGGGTGGGCAATGGACATCGGTCATTTACATTTTTAATTGCCATACAAAAATACAGCAGTGCCTGATCACATGTTCACACTGTGTTAAATAGGTGACAAATCACAGCAGACACATTTCTAGGCTACCCATATTAAAATGTGCAGCCAGGGATACGTGTTTGGTGATCTCAACTATAGCTTTCACAAAGGCCCATAGGGCTTTGGTCAAAAGTAGTGCACGATATAGCGAATAGGGTGCCATTTGGAATGAGTCATTCCCAGGGTCTAACTCCGGTGGTAAAGGACTCAAGGAGCATTGGACGTCAGATCTGGATGACTGGGTACAATAAACTGGACCCAGCATGGCAGGATTACCCTGTCTCCTGACAGACAGACAGGATCCATGGAGCAGTTTTATCTCGGCTGGACCACTGAGCTCTGCACCCCCTGACAACCATGGCCTTCCACAGTATGTAGCCTATGTGGAGATTCAAGTTTGGACGACTGCGATAACTTCCGCCACACGCAGTGCAATGTCTGACACTATTACGAGTAAGTAGGAAAGCAGACCCAACTGTAAACAATACGTCTTTTGATGCTCAGGATTTGTTGAATGTTTTGTGGAACGATTTGTAATCTCTCATGGCTGTTTACGCAAGATTTTTGGTCTGGTTTAATGAGATTAAATTACTTGTGACATTCTGGGAAATTCTGTAGGCTACGGGGAGTACAATTTTAAACAGTGCTCTGCATAGATAAAACAATCACAAGGAATCCATATCTCCAAGTAGGACATCTGCTTGGGGTTTTATTTACAGTTGAAGTCGGAAGTTTACATACACCTTTGCCAAATACATTTAATCTCGGTTTCACAACTCTTGACATTTAATCCTAGTAAAACTTCCCTGTATTAGGTCAGTTAGGATCACCACTTTATTTTAAGAATGTAAAATGTCAGAATAGTAGTAGAGAGAATGATTTATTTCAGCTTGTATTTCTTTCATCACATTCCCATTGGGTCAGAAGTTTACATACACTGAATTAGTACTTGGCAGCATTGCCTTTAAATTGTTTAACTTGGGTCAAACATTTCAGGTAGCCTTCCACAAGCTTCCCACAAGTTGGGTGAATTTTGGCCCATTCCTCCTGACAGAGCTGGTGTAACGGAGTCAGGTTTGTAGGCCTCCTTGCTCGCACACACTTTTTCAGTTCTGCCCACAGATTTTCTATAGGATTGAGGTTTGTGATGGCCACTCCAATACCTTGACTTTGTTGTCCTTAAGCCATTTTGCCACAACTTTTGAAGTATGCTTGGGGTCATTGTCCATTTGGAAGACCCATTTGCGACCAAGTTTGAACTTTCTGACTGATGTCTTGATGATGCTTCAATATATCCACATAATTTTCCTACCTCATGATGCCATCTATTTTGTGAAGTGCACCAGTCCCTCCTGTAGCAAAGCACCACCCCCGTGCTTCACGGTTGGGATGGTGTTCTTCGGCTTGCAAGCCTCCCCCTTTTTCCTACAAACATAACAATGGTCATTATGGCCAAACAGTTGAATTTTTGTTTCATCAGACCAGAGGACATTTCTCCAAAAAGTACGATCTTTGTCCCCATGTGCAGTTCAAACCATAGTCTGGCTTTTTTATGACGGTTTTGGAGCAGTGGCTTCTTCCTTGCGGAGCGGCCTTTCAGGTTATGTCGATTTAGGGTTTGTTTTACTGTGGATATAGATACTTTTGTGCCGGTTTCCTCCAGCATCTTCACAAGGTCATTTAATGTTGTTCTGGGATTGAACGCATCTCCTTCCTGACTGGTATGACGGCTACGTGGTCCCATGGTGTTTATACTTACGTACTATTGTTTGTACAGATGAACGTGGTACCTTCAGGCGTTTGGAAATTGCTCCCAAGGATGAACCAGACTTGTGGAGGTCTACCATTTCTTTATGAGGTCTTGTCTGATTTCTTTTGATTTTCCCATGATGTTAAGCAAAGAGACACTGAGTTTGAAGGTAGGCCTTGAAGTACATCCACAGCTACACCTCCAATTGACTCAAATGATGTCAATTCGCCTATCAGAAGCTTGTAAAGCCATGACATCATTTTCTGGAATTTTCCAAGCTGTTTAAAGGCACAATCAACTTAGTGTATGTAAACTTCTGACCCATTGGGATTGTGATACAGTGAGTTATAAGTGAAATAATCTGTCTGTAAACAATTGTTGGAAAAATGACTTGTGTCATGCACAATGTAGATGTCCTAACCGCCTTGCCAGAACTATAGTTTGTTAACAAGAAATGTGTGGAGTGGTTGAAAAACAAGTTTTAATGACTCCAACCTAAGTGTATGTAAACTTGCAACTTCATCTGTATGTATGTATGAAATCGGCATGTCTTACTGGAGCGACCAACCGGCGAGTGACGGTGTTCCATCATGTTATGACCTCATTAGGAAGACGCAGAGTGGCCTGGAAAAACCTCCGTGGGACTAAGATGGCAGACACACACACACACACTCCCCCTTGTGACTGCAGTCACTTTTCACTTACATGGCTACTCACACAGCGGTGTGAAGGAAAAACAGGCACAAAACAAAAACGCAGCTCAGAGTGTGTCTCTTGGCTGAACAAAACAGACAGATGAGATGAGACCAGGGTTTTTGATTCCGGCTGTAAAATAAATTACATTTTTAATAGATATGTTGATCACTGGGGGAAAAAATAGCTACAAACATGAACCATATCTAACTAAATAAATAAAAAGTTGGGCTCTATAAGTTGCAGTAAAACACCACTCGCATTGTAAAGGTTGGATCTCCTACATGGTGTAGAGAACACCGTTTTTCTCAGCTTTCCAAGTTGATTCAGAAAGTATTCAGACCCTTTGACTTTATCCACATTTTTTTATGTTTAGTTCCCCCCCCCAATCTACACACAATACAAAATTCTGACAAAGCAAAAACAGGTTGACATTTTTGCTAATGTATAAAAATAAATAAAAAGATGACAAGTTGTCCTTTAAAGTTCATGTGGATAATCTTGTGACAAGCTTTAACTGAATTTTTTTCTTATTTTCGTAATAAGGCTTGCTTCCTGCTTATGGCTAGAAAGAAGCTTGTTCATGCCACTTTTCTCTCTGTAATTGATTATGGTGACTTGTGTATATGCATGCAACCTCATCTGTCTTACAGAGATTGGACTCTGTTTATCATGCATCATTGCGCTTTATTACAAATGCCAAGTCACTCACCCACCATTGCACCAAATTGGACCTCACTTTATATGCGTAGAAAGATACAAATGTATGTGTTCATCTACAAAGCCCTTTTGGGTAAACTCCCTCTTTACCTCTGTAGTCTGGTCTCCTTCACCACCACCAGTTAACATACCCGGTCTGCTAGGTGGTTGCTACTTAAAGTCCCCAGGACATGCACAGTATGAGGCAAGACTGCCTTCTCTTCTTGTGCATCAGATGCATGGAATAATCTACAATCCATGCTTCATCCAGATATGTTAGTGCCACTGAATGAATTTAAAATATTGATGGGAGACTCTGTTACAGAGGAGTGGAAATGCTTTTTTTTTAAGGCTGGATCATGTTGTTGTTTTAATGATTAATTATGTAATGTACTGATTGTTGCTGCCTTCTTGGCCAGGTCTCCCTTGAAAAAGAGACTCTCGGTCTCAATGGGCTTTTCCTGTTTAAATAAAGGTTAAATAAAATAAAAATACAGGACCTATATACTAGACAGAGGAAAGCCCCAAAAATTGTCAAAGACTCCAGTCACCCAAGTCATAGACGGTTCTCTCTGCTCCCTCACGGCAAGCGGTACCAGAGCACCAAGTCTCGCATCAAAAGGCTCATTAACAGCTTCTACCCCAAGCCATAAGATTGCTGAACAATTAATCAAATGGCCAAATGTCCCCCCCTCCCATTGACACGGTACTGGTATCCCCTGTATGTAGCCTCGTTATTGTACTGTGTTACTTTTTTACTTTTGTTTATTTGGTCAATATTTTCTTAACACTTTCTTGAATGGCACTGTTGGTTAAGGGCTTTTAAGTTAGCATTTCATGCTAAGGTCTAGGTGTAGACCTGTTGTATTTGGTGCATGTGACAAAGTTTGATTTGATTTGATCAAGTTGGTAGAAATATCTCAAGGATGATCAATGGAAAGGATTTTTGAAATGGAAAACATTTTTGAAATGTTTTATCCATTTTAGAATAAGGCTGTAACGTAACAAAATGTGGAAAAAGTGAAAGGGTCTCGATACTTTCCAAATACACAGTATACTAAGTGTACAAAACATTATGAACACCTGGTCTTTCCATGACATCGACTGACCAGGTGAAAGCTATGATCCCTTACTGATGTCACTTAATGAAGGGGAGGAGATGGGTTAAAGAAGGATTTTTAAGCCTTGAGGCAATTGAAACATGGACTGTGTATGAAATTCAGAGAGTGAATGGGCAACACAAAATATTTAAGTGCCTTTAAACGGGGTATGGTAGTAGGTGCCAGGTGAACTGGTTTGTGTCAACAACATTAGAATTTTAGAATTCAACAACAATTTTTCAACAACATTACAACATTAGAATGCAAAGAAAAACATTATCTAGCAGTCCTTGGGATTGAATGCAGTGCTCTCATCCATGGAAAAATACCTTGTGTATCCTCCTGTCTTGTGTGAAAGCTGGATGATCCCTGTTGCTACAGAAACGGTGAGTGCCTACTGAATTGGGCCAATGACTACAGCTCTTGGGCATCGACAGAGCAAGTACGCTATTGGAAATGAAATAGGATCAATCCAATACTCAAAGAAACAGTTGTATCAGAAACAACAGCCTCAATAATGGCAATGACAACCATATAAAGGCCAAAATTACAATTTACCGAAGATTAAAATATTGCAAATGAATGTATATGAAACCGTGTCCAAAAGAGCCTTATAATGTTCAAAGTAGCCTACCATACAGGAACATGAATAATCCCAACTGTCCAATAGTGAATAGGTGATTGTCCGATCACGATAAAGTATAGGAAAGATTTCCCACTGGGTTTACCTGTATGTAGATAGGCTTCCTCAGCCAGACCCATGAAAACAGACCTCTTGCCATGGCAAATAGAGCACATCTCACAACACTAACCTGCCAGAGGAAGAAATCACAATAAGAAGCGAAACATAGAAATCTAATCTCGTCTTCTGCACAATTATTCTGCCTTCTTGTGTAGCAATAATTAACCACAGTGTGTACAAATAATAACAGTCCATTTCACCAAATCCTTTCTCATCCTCCGTCAAATAAGCTCTTCCTTGGAAGTGCGCTTTCAGTGCTGCAAAATAGCAGCCACTTGAACGCTGCAGTACTCTGCCCACGAGACAGAGTAGGAGGGGATTGTATAGGAAAAGGGGTCCTTGATAAAGGCGTATAGATTACAATACTGTCACAAATGTTAAAGGCCCAGTGCAGTAAAAAACGTGATTTATCTACGTTTTATAATATTTCCACATAATGACGTTGAAATAATACTTACAAATTTGAAAATGATGATAATGCTCCTTTAGTGTAAGAGCTGGTTGAAAAAACTGCATGACATTTCAGCCTGCTTTAGTGGGATGGAGTTTTGTCCTGCCTGGAGACATCCCCAAGCGGTAAATTCGTTAATAGACCAATAAGAAAGAGAGTTCCAAAACTCTGCCAAAAACGACTGTTTTTCAGTTTTCCCCTCCTTGCAAAATTCTTGCTTGAGAAATTGGTCTTTGCTAAGAAACGATTGTTGTTTGTTTTTGACCATTTTAATTGAAAACAATCACAGTGATGTACTTAATTGTTAACCAGAAATGATTTGCTATAGAGATAAAAACGTCTGCTTTGTACCTTTAAAGAAAAGCTGTTCGGTAGACTGCTACTGTGTACTACTGTATCTGTCTAAACAGCACACAGACAAAGTTGTCAAATAGTTTCTATACCGTCTTTGGTCTTACTAAAACGGTTACAAAGAAACACGCACGTTCTATGATTTTACGTCAGTTAATAATGAAGCAGAGCGCAGGATTCCTATCATGTTGTAAAACAACACCACTTCATCCAGCATGTAGAGAGAAGTGTGGAGTGAGTGGCAGGCGAGCTTGATTGTATTAACTCTTCGCACCTATGTTATTTAGACTTTATGTTGAACCGCACCATGTCCACCGATTAACCAAACAGGTAAGAGCAGCACATAACGAAGTAACTAAGCAACTGCCTCCGAACAAGCCATCTACTTACTGGTGGCTAACTAACATAAGCTAGCTAGCTAACAAACGTGCTAGTTAACGTTAGCTAAAATGCTAACCAACTGTAATATGTCGCTGACTTTGGTGTTATTGTTGCCTTACCTCTGAAGTTTGGTGTACATACTTCATCATTGATTTTATTGCATCCAGATTGCCACTGTACACACACTCTCACCAGGATGGCTGAAGAACGCAGGGTCTGTAGCAGTGCCCCACAAGTTGAGTCAAAGGTGAGACAAGCTAACCGTAAATAGAGGCTTGCAAGAGATTATACTTTTTCTTTAATGTATGTGATTGATTTATCAAATAAACTGCTATTCAATGGAGGAATCCATTAAAAGTCATGTTTTTTTCAGCCTCCCTCTTCATCCTCTTCAATAAGGGAACTGGAATCTAAAAACTTGCATCTCAGAAGGAAGTTAAGCTCAGTGGAGGAAGAAAGTGTTTCAGTGATGCAAGAAAACAGACAACTGATCATTGAATTGGAAGCAGTGAATCTTGAACTTGCCAGCTCCAAAACCAAAGTATTCCAGCTTATGCAATTTCATACAACCTCTGCCATTATTAATGATTATAACGCTATTCATGCAGGCCTTTACAGAGGGCCCAAATAATTGTTACTAATGTGGGTTTGGTTCCACAGATGCTCAGCTTGAACTAAGACAAATTTGTTCACCTACAATGTTGACAGGTCCGGGTTCTGGGTTCCACCGTAGGGTCCAAGACTTCTAGTGTGTGTCATATGAAGGAGGAGATTGAGAGTATGAAGGCTGAGGTTGAGGCCCAAGGGAATGCACTCAGGTTGGTAGGAGAATACACATACACACCTTTGTGAATGCAGTTGTGCTAGATGTGTTGCCATGTTCATTGTAGAGATACAGAAAAGAGGCTGGAGGAGACTGAAGAGACATTGGTTATTAAGAGCAGACTAGTGGACCAGCTACAAGAGGAGCTGAAGGCTGCTAGGGCGGAGTTAGAAAACAGGACTAATCAGGGGATAAGGTAAGCAGTGATTCTATTTTCTTTAACAATCCCCACTTACTATAAACATGGAGTTCTCAAAATATTTAGAACACCCCCCTTTTGCCTTCAGAACAGCCTCCGTTAGTCAGGGCATGGACTCTACAAGGTGTCGAAAACTGGCCCATGTTGACTCCAATGCTTCCCACAGTTGTCAAGTTGGCTGGATGTCCTTCAGGTGGTGTACCATTCTTGATCCACACAGGAAACTGTTGAGTGTGAAAAACCCAGCAGCGATGCAGTTCTTGACACACACTGGTGCGCCTGGCAGCTACTACCATACTCCGTTCAAAGGCACTTAAATCTTTTGTCTTGTCCATTCAGCCTCTAAATGGCAAACATACACAATCCATGTCTGAAGGCTTAAAAATCCTTCTTTAACCTGTCTCCTCCCCTTCATCTACACTGCTTGAAGTGAATTTAACAGGTGACATAAGTAAGCGATCATAGCTTTCACCGGGCCAGTCTGTCATGGAAAGGACAGGTGTTCTTAATGTTTTGTACATTGTATGTAATACACATCACCTGATGTCACCTCCTTGTACTAGTGATTGTTTGTTAACTAAGATATACATGTGCAGTTGCAAACAGTAGCCTGGCTTATTTATGGCGGTTTTGGAGCAATGGCTTCTTCCTTGCTGAGCGGCTTTTCAGGTTATGTCGATATAGGACTCGTTTTACTGTGGATATAGATACTTTTGTACCCGTTTCCTCCAGCATCTTCACACGGTCCTTTGCTGTTGTTCTGGGATTGATTTGCACTTTTATCACCAAAGTACGTTCATCTCTAGGAGACAGAACGTGTCTCCTTCCTGAGCGGTACGACGGCTGCTTGGTTCCATGGTGTTTATACTTGCGTACTATTGTTTGTACAGATGAATGTGATACCTTCAGGTGTTTGGAAATTGCTCCCAAGGATAAACCAGACTTGTGGAGGTCTGCAATTTTTTTTCTGAGGTCTTGGCTGATTTCTTTAGATTTTCTCATGATGTCAAGCAAAGACGTTTAAAGGCACAATCAACTTAGTGTATGTAGACTTCTGACCCACTGGAATTGTGATACAGTGAAATAATCTGTCTGTAAACAATTGTTGGAAGAATTACTTGTCATGCACAAAGTAGATGTCCTAACTGACTTGCCAAAACTGTAGTTTGTTAACAAGAAATTTGTGGAGTGGTTGATACACTTAGGTTGGAGTCATTTAAAATTCGTTTATGTAAACTTCAGACTTCAACTGTATTTTCCATTCATCCCAAAGAGTTGAGCAACAGAGAAAGGAAGCTCTTGTTACTGCAGAGAGGCAGACATTGGCTCTCCGGAGTTACAAGGGAAATATGTCTGAGAAACTGAAGAAGGTATGGAATAAGACGAATGGCGAGTCAAGCTATGTAAATGACAAAAGTGTAAATGTATTTTAAGCCTGTTTGTTCAGAAAAAATGCTTGTCAGTACATGGTGAAATGCGCTGCTTAGATTTAGACATTGAAGTCTTTGATTGTATAGCAACGGGATGCTGTGTTGTTGTCCATAGGTGTTGGACAACGAGGCCAGATTGAAGGAGGCTCTTATCCAGTGTGATAAAGAGAGAGTGGTGTGGGAGAGGAGGTGTCTTCAGCTAGAGCAGGACAAGACCGAAATGAACCAGCTGATCGGGTTGGTACTAAAGTGTCTGCTCGTCATAGCTTACTTAGGAATTTCTGAATCAACCTCTGAAAATGTGTTTTCATCTCAAATGAATTCATCTATGTGGTTACACTTCACTTGAATCATCTGTGATGAGGAGGACCGTGTAAAAAGGACAGTTTTGCTTAAAACCATGATATGTGGATAGGGTTGAGATTGGTTGTAGTTAGTAAAATACTAATACCACTGTGATGGACATACCTATCGTAATAGTAGTTGGGAATCTCTCTGACCAGCCAGTTGAAGGAAGAGTCGGTCAGAGCCAAGGCGATGAGTGTAGAGAGCGCCACGTTGCGTTCTCGTCTGGAAGAGGCCTCTGTCCGGGCTGTGGAGCTGAAGAGAAGACTGAGTGACAGGGAGATAGTTGAGAAGGACATAGAGGTGCTGCGGAAGGAGTGTAGGGACCTACGCCACCTCACTACCAGCCAGGAGCAGAGACTGGAGCACTGTCAGAGAGAAGCACAGCAGAGCCAGGCTGAACAGGCCAGCCTAGAGGCCATCCTCAGCCTGCTGCATCTTAGAGAGGTGAGCATACTCCCTACTACACTCTCAAACTATACCCTCTGTGTATTGTCTATACATGCTATATTCTGTATGCTGTATATGCCCCATAAAACCATAGTGCACCCTGCTTATTGCTAACTCAGCATACCCTCAACTCTGTTCCAGACAATGATGGTGGACAAAATGTACTATACTGTTATGTAAAAGTGATCTAAATATTTGTTATAGAGTGGAGGGGGATCACTCTGTGCTAAGCCTTGTCTGCCAGCTCCATTCTGTGATGTCCCCAAACTCAAGCCAGGTGATTTCCCTAGCTTACTCTTCAATACTATACATTATATTGTAGTCTGTATACACGGAGTGTACAAAACACTATCATGCTCTTTCCATGACACGGGTGAATCCAGGTGAAAGCTATGATCCCTTATTGATGTCACTTGTTAGAGCACTTCAATCAGTGTAGATGAAGTGGAGGAGACAGGTTAAAGAAGGATTTTTAAGCCTTGAGACATGAATTGCATATGTTTTCCATTTAGAGTGTGAATGGACAAGTGCCTTTTGAACAGGGTATTGTAGTAAGTGCCAGGTGCACCAGTTTGTGTCAAGAACTGCAATGCTGCTGGGTTTTTTATACTCAAGTTTCCTTTGTGTATCAAGAATGGTCCACCACCCAAAGGACATCCAGCCAACTTGACACAACTGTGGGAAGCATTGGAGTCAACATGTGTCAGCTTTCGACATTGTGTAGTGCCCATGCCCTGACGAATTGAGGCTGTTCTGAAGGCAGAAAGGGGTGCAACTCAATATTTTGGAAGGTCTTCCTAATGTTTTGTACACTCAATGTATAGCACATATCTAATCTTCCATCTTTAGGCCATGTATACAGTAGAGTAGGTAAACTCTAACAATATCTCTCTTCCTTGCATGCTGTAACATTGTGGATACACATGAAAAATGCAAAGTATGTTTGTATCCTCCCAAAAAATGGTCCGTTTGTTTTTTGTGTCTACGGTGTGTCAGGGGAGCAGTACCAGCAGCTGCTGCCTGTGTTGCATGCTGTGGAGCAGGACAGAGTCAGGCAGGCAGCTCTAGCCCTGGACCTGCAGGAGAGACTAAGGCAGGCCCAGGTGGAGCTGACTGCCCTACAGAACAACATGAACCAGAGAGACCTCCAGCTACAGAAACTGCACACAGAGCTGCAGGAGAGGACAGTACAAATTAACCAGCTGGAGAGAGAGGTAAGGATGGACACATGAATAGTGTACTGTGCCACCATTTCTATTATGAGTGGTCTCAAATCAAGGAAGAAGGCTGTATCTCAAAGGAATCTGAGTTTCACAGTGTCAAATACCAGTGTCATAAATTTTGAGATCTGCGGCCAGATAAATACATACACATTTCAAGTCGGAAGGTTACATACACCTGTGTTCCAATGGCACGTTGTGTTAGCTAATCCAAGTTTATAATTTTAAAAGGCTAATTTATCATTAGAAAACCCATTTGCAGTTATGTTAGCACAGCTGAAAACTATTGTGCTGATTTAATAAGCAATACAACTGGCCTTCTTTAGACTAGTTGAGTATCTCGAGCATTAGAATATGTGGGTTCGATTACAGGCTCAAAATGGCCAGAAACAAAGAACTTTCTTCTGAAACTCGTCAGTCTATTCTTTTTCTGAGAAATTAGGGCTATTCCATGTGAGAAATTGCCAAGAAACTGAAGATCTCGTACAACGCTGTGTACTACTCCCTTAACAGAAAAGGCTTAACAGGCTCTAACCAGAATAGGAAAAGTAGAGGGAGGTCCCGGTGCATAACTGAGCAAGAGGAAAAGTACATTAGTGTCTAGTTTGAGAAACTGACGCCTCACAAGTCCTCAACTGGCAGCTTCATTAAATAGTACCGGCAAAACACCAGTCTCAACATCAACAGTGAAGAGGTGACTCTGGGATGCTGTCCTTTCTCGCATGGAATAGCCTTCTGAACTTTCTTCTGAAACTTGTGAGTCTTTTGTTTCTGGCCATTTTGAGCCAATAATCGAACCCGCTAATGCTCCAGATAATCAACTAGTCTAAAGGTCAGTTGTATTGCTTATTTAATGAAAACAACAGTTTTCAGCTGTGCTAACCCTTTTGCAATTATGTTTTCTAATGATCAATTTGCCTTTTAAAATGATCAACTTAGATTAGCTAACCCAACGTGCCATTGGAACACAGGAGTGATGGTAGCTGATAATGGGCCTCTTTACGCCTTTGTAGATATTCCATATAAAATCAGCTGTTTCCAGCTACAATAGTAATTTACAACATTAACAATGTCTACACTGTATTTCTGATCAATTTGATGTTATTTCAATGGACAAGAAAACAAGGACATTTCTAAGTGACCCCAAACTTTTGAATGGTAGTGTGTATGTCATATATGCATACATACAGTACCAGTCAAAATTTGGACATACCTACTCATTCAAGGATTTTTCTTTATTTTCAACATTGTAGAATAATAGTGAAGACATCAAATCTATGAAATAACATATATGGAATCATGTAGTAACCAAAAAAGTGTTAAACAAATCCAAATATATTTTATATTTGAGATTCTTCAAAGTAGCCACCCTTTGCCTTGATGACAGCTTTGCAGACACTTGGCATTCTCTCAACCAGCTTCATGAGGAATTCACCTGGAATGCATTTCAATTAACAGGTGAGCCTTGTTAATGTGTGGAATTTCTTTCCTTAATGCGTTTGAGCCAATCAGTTGTTTTGTGACATGGTAGGGGTGGTATACAGAAAAATGCACTATTTGGTAAAAGACCAAGTTCATATTATGGCAAGTCCAGCTCAAATATGCAAAGAGAAATTACAATCCATCATTACTTTAAGACATATGAAGGTCAGTCAATGTGGAAAATTTCAAGAACTTTTACATTTTCTTCAAGTGCAGTCGCAAAAACCATCAAGCGCTATGAAGAAACTGGCTCTCATGAGGACCGCCACAGGAAAGGAAGGCCCAGAGTTACCTTTGCTGCAGAGGATAAGTTCCTTAGAGTTAACTGCACTTCAGATTGCAGACCATATAAATTCTTCAGAGTTCAAGTAACAGTCACATCTCAACATCAACTGTTCAGGGGAGTCTGCGTGAATCAGGCCTTCATGGTTGAATTGCTGCGAAGAAACCATTACTAAAGAACACCAATAATAAGAAGACTTGCTTGGGCCAAGAAACACGAGCAATGGACATTAGACCGGTGGAAATCTGTCGCATGGAGGAGGCGGTGTGATGTTGTGGGGGTGCTTTGCTGGTGACACTCAGTGACTTATTTAGAATTCAAGGCACACTTAACAGCATGCCTACCACAGCATTCTGCAGCAATACGCCATCCCATCTGGTTTGCGCTTAGTGGGACTATCATTTGTTTTTCAACAGGACAATGACCCAACACATCTCCAGGCTGTGTAAGGGCTATTTGACAAAGAAGGAGTGATGGAGGGCTACATCACATTACCTGTCCTCCACAAATCACCCGACCACCTCAACACAATTGGGATGAGTTGGACCGCAGAGTGAAGGAAAATCAGCCAACAAGTGCTCAGCATATGTGGGAACTCCTTCATGACAGTTGGAAATGCATTCCTGGTGAAGCTGGTTGAGAGAATGCTAAGAGTGTGCAAAGCTGTCATCAAGGCAAAGGGTGGCTACTTTGAAGAATCCAAAATATACAATATGTTTAACACTTTTGGTTACTATATGATTCCATGCAGCAGAGGTAACCCTGGGTCTTCCTTTCCTGTGGCTATCTTCCAGAGAGACAGTTTCTTCATAGCGCTTGATGGTTTTTGCGACTGCACTTGAAGAAAATGTAAAAGTTATTGAAATTTTTTGCATTGACTGACCTTCATGTCTTTTTTTATTTTTATAAAAAATGTTACCCCCTTTTCTCCCCAATTCTGTGGTATCCAATTGTTAGTAATTACTATCTTGTCTCATCGCTACAACTCCCGTACGGGCTCGGGAGAGACGAAGGTCGAAAGCAATGCGTCCTCCAAAACAACCCACACTGCTTCTTAACACAGCGCGCATCCAACCCGGAAGCCAGCCGCACCAATGTGTCGGAGGAAATGCCGTGCACCGGGCGACCTTGGTTAGCGTGCACTGCGCCCGGCCCGCCACAGGAGTCGCTGGTGCGCGATGAGACAAGGATATCCCTACCGGCCAAACCCTCCCTAACCCGGTTGACGCTAGGCCAATTGTGCGTCGCTCCACGGACCTCCCGGTCGCGGCCGGCTGCGACAGAGCCTGGGCGCGAACCCAGACACAATTGATTGGCTCAAACACATTAAGAAGGAAATAAATTCCACAAATTAACTTTTAACAAGGCACTGCTGTTAATTTAAATGAATTTCAGGTGACTATCTCATGAAGCTGGTTGAGAGAATGCCAAGCATGTGCAAAGCTGTCATCAAGGCAAAGGGTGGATACTTTGTCAAATTTGTTTAACACTTTTTCGGTTACTACGTGATTTCATATGTGTTATTTCATAGTTTTGATGTCTTCACAATTATTCTACAATGTAGAAAATAGTAAAAATAAAGATTAGACGGATGAGTAGGTGTGTCCTAACTTTTGACTGGTACTGGTTATGCATTATTCTCTTTAAAGTGTGTGTGTGTGTGTGTGTGTGATTTATATATATATATATATAACAGCAGATTATACACATTTTGGCCAAGGGATCGGCAGAAATAAGTTGAGGGTGTAATACAATGTAATATTATTAATTTACAATTTTATGTTCTTAACACTGGGCAACATGTGCCTGGGAGGCTCACAGGGATATTGGTTCCAACCAAGTTCTCCACCAATTTATATATTTTTTCAACTCAATACTTCTTGTATTCCCCCAAAATTTTAAATTAAAAAATGTATAAATGCACATGTAATTCAAGCTTTAAAACTGCAATTTTCTCTTTACCTGGTGAAATTTTAATAGCTTTAAAGCTGCAACAAAACATCTGCCACATGATAATATGTGTAGAATTGTAGGAAATTAGTTTGAAAACTGCCACATTTTCTATCTGATGCCAATTGGGGGGCCTTTAAAATGTTCCTATCCAAGGCTCGAAATGTGGTTTGTCCGTCTATGCACTGCTGAAGTCCTAGTAAAAGTCCTTGATTGCTATGTTTTATCTCACTAGAGTTGTGATCTGATTATGAGGGGGTTCCAACAAGTTTGAGAACCCCTGGTGTACTGTATGTGTGACTGATGTCTGTCCCCTGGTGGTGAATGTTGTATTGCAAACGGACGTGGCAGTTTCCCCAAGTACAGATTCCAGCTTTCACGTATAACTGTATAACAGCTTTTCACATATATTTCACGTATAACAGGCGGCTCTCGTCCTGGGCCTGCAGGAGAGACTAAGGCAGGCACAGGAGGAGATGACTACCCTACAGAACAACATGAACCAGAGAGACCTCCAGCTTCAGAAACTACACACAGAGCTGCAGGAGAGGACAGTACAAATTAACCAGCTGGAGAGAGAGGTAAAGATGGACACAAGGAATATTGCACTGTACCACCATTTTCGCTATGAGTGGTCTCAAATCAAGGAAGGCAGTATTTCAAAGGAATCTGAGTTACATAATGTCACATACCAGAACAAGTGAGGGTCTCACTCACAGAATCAGAGCAATAAGGCCTTAAACCAGTGCCTGAAACTAAAGATAACTTGTTGTATACAGTATGAGAGATGTCTGTCCCTAGAGGTGAATGTGTTGTATTGCAGTTAAGGAGGAAGAACGTCTGCCTGGCAACTACAGTGCAACAGTTAGAGAAGAAAGATGCAGGACTTTCACAGGCTGTAGAGAAGACCACTGAGTTGGAGCAGAACCTGCTGGTAATGATGACGTGCTCAACACACACACTGAAAAGAAATTGTGTTGTCACTAATCTATCAAATGCTGAAGTAGGCTACACTAAACAGACTGTTGTCACTACACACACACATGCTTTCACTTACACATGTTGGGTCTGTCTCAATGAAAAGGCAGGGAGGCATCCTTGTGGATGTAGACAGTTCTCTCTCTTACATACACGTCCTTTCACACACACAGGCTGTTATATTTAAGTTGGCTAATTAGTTAGTTGATGAAGTCTCTGGTTTGAAACGTAGGAGAAGAGCAGCAGTATCCAGCACTTTAAAACCACTCTGGACTTGAAGAAGAGGGATTTCCAGCAGGAGTTGGAGGAGACTCAGAGAGTTGGCTCAGAGCAACGTAAGGAGCTACAGGATCAAATCAAAATGGTGAGAGGATACATGTATTGTATTCCTTTATTCACACTTGACTGTTCATAAAAGTCACCCAAGGTTACAATAAGCAATTCCATGAACTTTACATACTTTCAGTCTTAGAATAGTTATACATGAAAGCTGGAATCCGTATACTAGGTGAAACTGCCACATCCGTTTGTGATGTTACTGCAAACAACGACCACGGTTACCCATCGCACATCATTGCCCATCGTACTTGTGATAGAACTGCAGAGTATGTACTGTGAAAATATTTTTTGCCACGATGCTGGATGCTCCTCTACTCCGTTTCATTGACAAAACAATAACATGCGCTGGGGGTGAAGTGGCACTGTTTCACCTTATTCTGAATTTCAGCTTTACCTTACAGTACAGTAGATGTTTGGGCACCTGCAAAGATACTTGTGTTTCCTGCCTGTTTCATGTGATTTTATGTCTGCCTGTCCTGTACAGTTGCACTCTCAGAAAGCAGAGCTGGAGAACGACTTGTCTTCAGCCCAGCATGAGAGACAGGAGGCCCAGCACAGAGCAGAGAGACTTCAGACCTCCCTCAGCCAGCTCACGCATGTATGTCTGCCCCATACACACCTCACATTACCTTTACCTAGAGTGCCTTCGGAAAGTATTCAGACCCCTAGACTTTTTCCACATTTTGTTACGTTACAGCCTTATTCTAAAACGGATTAAATATATTTTTTCCCTCATCAATCTAAACACAATACCACGTAATGACAAAGCTAAAGCAGGTTTTTTACATAAGTATTCAGACCCTTTGCTATGAGACTTGAAATTGAGCTCAGGTGTGTCCTGTTTCCATTGATCATCCTTGACATGTTTCTACAACTTGATTAGAGTCCACCTGTGGTAAATTCAATTGATTGGACATGATTTGGAAAGGCAGACCTGTCTAATATATGGTCACACAGTTGACAGAGCAAAAACCAAGCCATGAGGTTGAAGGAATTGTCCGTAGAGCTCCGAGACAGGATTGTGTCGAGGCACAGATCTGGGGAAGGGTACCAAAACATTTCTGCAGCATTGAAGGTCCCCAAGAACAGTGGCCTCATCATTCTTAAATGGAAGAAGTTTAGAACCACCTAGACTTCCTCAAGCTGATTGCCTTGCCAAACTGAGAAATCGGGGGAGAAGGGCCTTGGTCAGGGAGGTGACCAAGAACTCAATGGTCACTCTGACAGAGTTCCAGAGTTCCTCTGTGGAGATGCACTTCTGGAAGTTTCTTCCATCTCTGCAGCACTCCACCAATCAGGCCTTTATGGTAGTGTGGCCAGACGGAAGCCACTCGTCAGTAAAAGGCACAT
This sequence comes from Oncorhynchus kisutch, assembly GCF_002021735.2. Taxonomy (NCBI): domain Eukaryota; kingdom Metazoa; phylum Chordata; class Actinopteri; order Salmoniformes; family Salmonidae; genus Oncorhynchus; species Oncorhynchus kisutch. The sequence continues at coordinate 21,990,734 of NC_034186.2, read as the reverse complement.
GACAGCCCTCATGGAGTTTGCCAAAAGGCACCTAAAGGACTCTCGGACCATGAGAAACAAGATTCTCTGGTCTGATGAAACCAAGAATGAACTATTTGGCCTCAATGCCAAGCGTCACGTCTGGAGGAAACCTGGCACCATCCCTACGGTGAAGCATGGTGGTGGCAGCATCATGCTGTGGAGATGTTTTTCAGCTACATGGACTGGGAGACTAGTCAGGATCGAAGGAAAGATGAACTGAGCAAAGTACAGAGATCCTTGATGAAAACCTGTTACAGAGCGCTCAGGACCTCAGACTGGGGCGAAGGTTCACTTTCCAACAGGACAACGACCCTAAGCACACAGCCAAGACAACGCAGGAGTGGCTTCGGGTCAAGTCTCAGAATGTCCTTGAGTGGCCCAGCCAGAGCCCGGACGTGAACCCCATCGAACATCTCTGGAGAGACCTGAAAATAGCTGGGCAGTGACGCTCCCCATCCAATCTGACAGAGCTTGAGAGGATCTGCAGAGAAGAATGGGAGAAACTCCCCAAATACAGTGCCAAGCTTGTAGCATCATACCCAAAAAGATTCAAGGCTGTAATTGCTGCCAAATATGCTTCAACAAAGTACTGAATAAAGGGTCTGAATACTTATGTAAATGTTTCAGTTTATTTTTAATACATTTGCAAATATTTCTAAAAACCTGTTGTTGCCTTGTCTTTATGGGGTATTGTGTGTGGATTGATGAGTAAGAAAAAACAATTTTGTCAATTTTAGAATAAGGCTGTAACGTAACAAAATGTAAAAAGTCAAGGGGTCTGAATACTTTCCGAATACACTGTAGGTCTTCACAGATTTATAAATCACACCCACGTCATTGAGTTTGACAGAACGACACAGCTGGGCGTCTCAATATTAATCTGACTAGTGCTATAATCCTGTCACTTCCTAGGATACGGAGACGAGAGCCAATCAAGACCAGGAGGCCTTGAGAGCTCTCAGAGTGCAGGCAACAGAGTATACTACCAAGGTCAGTCCTTATGAAAACACATGCTATGGCAATTTAGTTATCAACTAAATCAGACTTTTTCCTGTATCGGTCCTGTTGCAGGTGAGGTTTTTGGAGACAGCCCTGACAACATGCCAGGATGAGTTGAGCGACTGTATGCTACAGATAAAGGGAGTGAAGGGACGCTACGAGAGAGAGCTGGAGACAAACGCTAAAGAAGTAGAACATGAAGACCTTCACCTTGCTTTAATTTCCTGTGAAACACTTACAACATTCCAGACACATTGTGTGATATCTGTGGGTGGGATGTTGTAGTCTGGTCCCAGATCTGTTTTTGCTCTGTTGCCAACTCCTTGTCACTTCTTCTCAAGCTGAACATGACAATGTGTGGCATGACCATTCCATAAGGAGTGGGCAGGAGAGCAGACTGGCACTGAGGAATTTGGGAACAATGTGAAGGATATGAGACCTAAAAAATTATAGGATGTGAAACACAAATTAAATACATTTCCAACTTGTGAAGTGTATGGATGAAGACTAGTGAAGTTCAAACAGGCAGTTCCAGTGTACTCTGTCCCCAGGTGGAGGCTCTGCAGGCGGAGATGAGGGGTAGCTCTCTGGTGTGTCAGAGCTCCAGTGAGCAGAACTTGCAGCTGCAGCACACCGTCCAGAGACAGCAGACCATGCTGCAGGAGAGCACCTCCCGTGTGGCGGAGCTAGAGGACAGACAGGCGCTGTTACTGGAGCAGGTAGACGGATACTTTACTGTCCTCAGAGAGGAACATTATTTCCACAGCCTGTAAGTTACATACAACATAATGAGCAAACCAGCATTAGAGATTGAACATTAAACACAACACAGCAGTACATACAACATTACAGTTTTAATTGAACTCGGTGAATGAATAAATCGACTACTAGAGCGCGTGAGCTGCAGTTGTCATATCTAATTTTTGAGATGCAATACAAATGTCCCTATTTTGAAACATTCTACATTGCTTTAACTGGTACAGTTCTTTATGTGCAAAGCCAGCTTTTGTGGGCCAGCCTGAAATTCCTCTAAGGGCCCAGCAGAGTTAATAAAATAGAGCTCATATCTGTTTATAACTGACTGCGCATGCTTGCTGCTCATGCTGTTCATGAGTGTTTTGAAAAGCCTAATTGTTTAGACAGATTCCTGTGTTCAAACGGATTACTTTCGGCTTGCAGGGGCTGACTATAGTGCAGGCCGATTTTGTTTCTTGAGCAGATGGTCAGGGGGCCGGAACATCATTTGTAGACTACAATTTGACCACAAGAAGCCCAAACAGATATAATATTTGACTAAAACATAATTATTTCAAATGTTGCTTACATTTGTATATGATCACGTGTCTATATTATGCATGGGAATACTTGGGGACAGACTTCCAAACTTATAATCAGAGCTGATGGAGCTGATTTCCTGGTGTTTTTACAGTATTTTATGTCCAACAATGATTTTAAAAAATGCTCAGAAAACTTGGGGGCCAAATAAAACCACCGCCAGTAGGGGAACCCTGGTATAGTGGGTAAAAAGTAAGTATTTGTTCAAATTTACAGTACAGTTTAGCAGACCATTTTATTATCACGGTTTGGAGGTGAATTGAGAGGGTTCAATTCACACACTGTGTGGTGTGTGCGTTCTTCCAGGTGGGCCGCTTGGAGAAGGACCTGGAGAAAGAGAAGGTGTTAGCCTTCAAAGAGCTGAAGAGGAGAGACCAGAGAGCCCAGGAGGCCATAGAGGGACTGCAGGAGGCTAGTCAGCAGGCAGCGAGACATGAAAGAGAAGCCCTGCAACTCTCCAACTCTGTCACGTGAGACTAGTTTTTACTCGCCACTACTCGTCTCGGCTCTAATCTATGCTACTCGACTCCACTCTAATCTATGTTACTGTACTCTACCAAGGTTCGAAACTGTGACAAACTCTTGCGTTTGAACGTTTGACTTGGCAGTGTGACACCAATTTTTAATTAGGCACTAGGGTGCCTGTTTATTTTTTTGCTGGTCACATTAGTTTTTCACCTCACTCAAGATTTAACCATGATTTGGTCAAACGGTAAAGTACATTATCCACATGATTCCTGCCCTGTAGCTGTGCATGTTTTGCTGGGGACTACGGCTATGATGAGTGAGCCACTCCTTTCCCAGGGAACAAAATGCTCCTGGAGAAAAAAAGTGTTTTCCGATTTTTTAAAATCCAATTGCTGGGGAAAACACAGCTATCCTGTTGTCACAGTTGAAGAGGGGAGGTTCTCAGCTTTCTGTAGGTATCCTTTTTATTTCTGAACTCTCAATTTTGACCTCAATAGCAACTATTCTTCAACCAAGATATTTGATGTGGCTTTGATACAGAGTGTGTGAAATGTTGCGCATTGGCTATTGCATAGTCATAATTGAGCTGTAGGTTACAACTGCAACGTTTTTTGTACTTGACATTTACTGTTAGATTAATACATGGCTGCCAGCATTGGGTATTATGTTTAGTGTTACCGATCAAGCTAATGTGTTTTCAGATTTTGTGTACTCAGGTGGTGAATTAGCCCCAAATAAATGAGCCTAGAATATTAGTGCACATGTAAAGATGTAGGGAAGATTGTCTCTATTGAACAAAATACAATTCAGAACATTCTGGAGACCTATTTTAACAGTAAAATGTAACAATAGCTTATTTTTCAAACCAAAATTCATGACATTCACTGGATTAGGTTGCAGAATATCTTGAATCATGCATTCTTTCATGGACATGTTAGATAAACAAGTTTATTTATGTATGTATTTATTACCATCTCAGTTGTCTACACCTCTTAAAAGCACTTTGAATGACCTTTATAAGGTGATTACAAATGTTTTAAATTGTGTGAACTGTGAAAAATATTTGATGCAAACAAATCATGGGCTGGTGCCACCAGGGGAACATGTTGGTCTGCTTTACTCTATACTACACTACTGCCAAGAACTGCACTTTACAACACTGCACACACACGACCGCTATTAAATGTATCATTTTGATTTACTCTACTGAGACAAGGCTGCTTGTTGTTCTTAAATGTATTGTAATAACAATTATAGCTACAATTCCAAGTATAGATTTTTTACCAATGCTCAGACCCAACAGTAAAGCTTCATTCAAGAGTTGGTGGATGGAAGTTCTATCAACATCTGACTTCCATCACCCCTCACCAAGTGATAAGTCTTGTCTTGTACTAATCAAGCTAGTTACTGATTGCACCAGTCTAGTGATTAGGAGTCAAATGAAGCAAAGTCAAACACCTGCCTGCCTGCAGTAAGGGGAAGTCCATATAAACATAATTCCTTATCAGGAATTAGACAGTTTAAGTTAAGATCCCATTTGGGTTTCATTAAACTAGATGCCTTTGTAAAGATGCAGGTTTTGACAACATACAATACTTTATTACGAAAGACCGAACAGGATACAGTGGAATGGACATCTTAACATTGGATTGGACCTTAAGTAGTTGTGTAATATCAGCTGTTTGTTTATAGTCGATAGTTGTCAGAGCGCTCTATTGTTTGTTGTTGGGTGGCTGCATTATAAGGCCTCTTTCAGCTGCTGGGAAGCTGGGAATGCATTTGATATGGCCAGCTTCACTCCCTGAGTTACTTTGACCCTGGCATCTCCAGCTGTCATGTTTGTCATTTTCGTGAATAATGGCTTTCCTAAATAGACTTGTACTGAGTTAAATGTTCTTCAACATTGAGCCCAATGTCTGGTTGTGTGTATAATGTCAGTTAGCTGCAGGGCTTGTGGAGACTGGTGAAGCCGGTCTTATGACTTGTCTGATTATAATGCTCTGTACTCAGTATTTGTTGTTGGGCGACTGTGCTCTCTGTTAGGGGTATATAAGCAGTCTAGATAGCCCATCCCCAAAAGATCAACCGGAGAACACACACAACATACTATAGACCAGTAGAAGGAAAAGCTTAGAGATGTTCCATCCTGACCAGTACAGGCCAGGGAACTAGGACACGCAGAATATCACTGTTGTACTCCAGGCATCGCAAACCTTTTGTTATACTCACTTGGTTTCTGCGTTGCCAATTATCATTGTAATCCGTGCAAGCGACTTTAGGGTGACAGTTTACAGACATAGCGTTCCTAGTAGCCTTGTGCTCCTGTTGTTGAGAGCCAGGATTTGTCTGTGCCCTGTCTTGCAGGCAGTTGTCAGAGGACATGAATAAGGTTCAGGGAGAGCTGAGTGAGCGAGAGCAGCAGATGCTGCTTATACGGAGAGACAGCGACACCAAGGCCTTACAGCTCTCTGAGATGGAGAAGATGCTAGCTGAGACCAGAGGAAAGCTGGACAAGAAGACAGAGTCTGGTACGGAAAGTAAAGGGCGGGACAACCGAGACAATATGGGTCTGTATCAATATCCTTACTTTAATTCACTGAGCTTCTTCTCTGAAATGCATGAGAACTGCATTGTTTTGGTTATATGGATAAACTATCATAGAAGGATTCAAATGTACTCTTAGAAAAGGTGGTACCTAGAACCGTAAAATGTTCTTAAATTGTGTCCGTAGGTTGGGAGAACCCTCTGAAAGGTACTATTTTTTTTGTTCCAAGTAGCACCTTTTCACTAATACAAGGTTCTACGTCAGGGGTGGGCAAACTTTGGATCCGGCCTGTGAGCCCATTCAACCCCCCCAAATTATTTTGGGATAAACACTCCAGGCCAATCTTGAATGTCTAAAACTAAATAGAAAGTATGTAGAATTTAGAATGTACCTACATGCCTTTTTTTCTGGGCCGCAAATGGCTTTTTAATTAACATTGAGAGAAAATCTGTGTGGCCCTCTGCTGAATTTTGAAATCCCAATGTGGCCCTTGAGCCAAAATAATTGCCCATTCCTGTTCTACGTGGAACCCTTACAGGATCCCTTACACCACTAACAGGTTCTAAGTACGTAGAACATTTTTCACCATCAAAGGGTTCTACCTGGAACCAAAAAGTGTTCTCCTATGGGGACAAATGAAGAACCCTTTTTTTAAGTGTAGTTTTGTGACAGTGCATGTGCCCTCGATGATTGTTTGATTTTAATTTATTGGATAATTATTGGGTAAGTATTAGGCTGCTTCAGATGCATACAACAAAAAAAATCATCTAAAATTTAAAAAAAAACACAGCCTGGATGCTAATTTCCATTATGGTTCTCATGATTCTATAGTCAACTCAATATACAAGTATCTACTTTTGATAACAATTAACTTTGCAGAGTAAGTAACTGTCTGTGTTGAAATCAAATTTTATTAGTCACATGCGACGAATACAACAGGTGTAGACCTTACAGTGAAATGCTTACTTACGAGCCCTTAACTGACAGTGCAGTTTCAAAAAATACAGATAAGAAGAAGAGATACAAGTAATTAAGGAGGAGCAGTAAAAAATTAACAATATATACAGGGGGGGTGCCGGTACAGAGTCAATGTGCAGGGGCACCGGTTAGTTGAGGTGGTATGTACAGGTAGGTAGAGTTAATTAAAGTGACTATGCATAGATTACAACAGAGTGGCATTGGTGTGGGGAGGGGAGGGGCAATGTGAATAGTCTTGGTAGCCATTTGACTAGATGTTCAAGAGTCTTATGGCTTGGGGGTAGAAGCTGTTTAGAAGCATCTTGGACCTAGACTTGGCGCTCCGATACCACTTGCCGGGTGGTAGAAGAGAGAACAGTCTATGACTAGGGTGGCTGGAGTCTTTGACAATTTTTAGGGCCTGCCTCTGACACCTGGTATAGAGGTCCTGGATGACAAGAAGCTTGGCCACAGTGATGTACTGGGCTGTTCGCACTACCCTCTGTAGTGCCTTGTGGTCGGAGGCCGAGCAGTTGCCATACCAGACAGTGATGCAACCAGTGCTCTTGATGGTGCAGCTGTAGGACCTTTTGTGTATCTGAGGACACATGCCAAATCTTTTCAGTCTCCTGGGGGGGAATAGGTTTTGTCGTGCCCACTTCACGACTAATGGTGTTCTTGGACCATGTTAGTTTGTTGGTGATGTGGACACCAAGGAACTTGAATCTCTCAACCTGTTCCACTGCAACCCCGCCGATTAGAATGGGGAGCGTGCTCGGTTCTCTTTTTCCTGTAGTCCACAATCATCTCCTTTGTCTTGATCACGTTGAGGGAGAGGTTGTTGTCCTGGCACCACACGGCCAGGTCTCTGACCTCCTCCCTTTAGGCTGTCTCATTGTTGTCGTGATCAGGCCTACCACTGTTGTGTCATCGGCAAATTTAATGATGGTGTTGGAGTCGTGCCTGGCCGTGCAGTCATGAGTGAACAGGGAGTACAGGAGGGGGCTGAGCATGCACCCTTGAGTGGCCCCTGTGTTGAGGATCAGTGTGGCGGATGTGTTGTTACCTACCCTTACCACCTGAGGGCAGCACATCAAGGAAGTTCAGGATCCAGTTGCAGAGGGTGGTGTTTAGTCCCAGGGTCCTTAGCTTATAGATGAGCGTGGAGGGCACTATGGTGTTGAACGCTAAAGCTGTAGTTAATGAATAGCATTCTCACATAGGTGTTCCTTTTGTCCAGGTGGGAAAGGGCAGTGTGGAGTGCAATAGAGACTGCATCATCTGTGGATCTGTTGGGGCGGTATGGAAATTGGAGTGGGTCTAGGGTTTCTGGGATGATGGTGTTGATGTGAGCCATGACCAGCCTTTCAAAGCATTTCATGGCTACAGATGTGAGTACTACGGGTCAGTAGTCATTTAGGCAGGTTACCTTAGTGTTCTTGGGCACAGGCACTATGGTGGTCTGCTTAAAACATGTTGGTATTACCTACTCAGACAGGGAGAGGTTGAAAATGTCAGTGAAGACACTTGCTAGTTGTTCAGCGCGTGCTCGCAGTACACGTCCTGGTAATCCGTCTGGTCCTGTGGCCTTGTGAATGTTGACCTGTCTAAAAGTCTTACTCACATCGGCTGCGGAGAGCCTGATCACACTCTTCTGGTACAGCTGGTGCTCTCTTGCATGTTTCAGTGTTATTTGCCTCAAGGTGAGCATAGATGTAGTTTAGCTCATCCGGAGGCTCGTGTCACTGGGCAGCTCTCGGCTGTGCTTCCCTTTGTAGTCTGTAATGGTTTGCAGGGCCTGCCACATCCAACGAGTGTCAGTGCCGGTGTAGTACGACTCGATCATAATCCTGTATTGACGCTTTGCCTGTTTGATGGTTTGTCGGAGGGCATAGCGGGATTTGTTATAAGCTTCCGGGTTAGAGTCCTGCTCCTGACCTCTTCTTTATTTATCTAGTCACTGGTGTATCCTGCTTTAATTTTTGCTTGTAAGCAGGAATCAGGAGGATCGAATTTGATTTATACAAGTATCTACTTTTGATAGCAATTAACTTTACAGCGTAAGTAACTGTTCTGATGCTATCCCTGTGTATTTTTGTAGCTTTTAGATCTTCTTTATCTGAGAGTCTGTGTCTTTAGGGGCCACTTTCCAGGTCACAGATTAAGCAGAGTCCTTGATTAAAATGTGCGTTCAGAATCTCGTCGAGGACTAGGCTTTATCTGAAGATCTCTTTCTCTGAGTGATGTTTCTAACCTTGTTCTCTGGGCCTTGTCCGGTTCAGTCCGGGATCTGGAGGAGAAGGTGCGTTTCACCAGGAAGGACAGGAGGAACTCCCTCCACTGCGCCCAGCTGCTGGAGAGCCAGATGAAGACGGTGAAGGGAGAGCTGGTGGACACACTGGACCACCTGCAGGAGCTACGAGACCGGCTGAGACGCTCACAGGCCAACGCAGAGCAGCGCAAAGTTGACATGGAGAAACTGCAAGCAGGGATGAGGTGAGAGCCCCAAATGCAAACAGTCCTGTCCGTTGGCCTCATCTTGTGTTCCTACAGATGAGTTGGGCAGAAGCCCCTTCATCCCTCTCCCAAGTAATTTAGTACCCGAGGCTCCATTTGGTATCTGGTACTTTGGCTCCCACTTCACTCCTTTTCAACAATGGGGCCATGACACCTCAAGCTTGAAACTTGATGACAAAGCTGAATCCAAATACTTTATTTGTAAAAATGTATATTGCCTCAAAGTAATGTTAAAATAATTAGTGTATCTGTCGTTACAATTTGTACTGCTCCCAAATTATTTGAAATACTTATCTATTTTGCTTTTGCGGGCGCCGAAGACGTGGATGTCGATTATGGCAGCCCCCCGCACCTCTGATTCAGAGGGGTTGGGTTCATTGCGGAAGACACATTTCAGTTGAATACATTCAATTAGACAACTGACTAGGTATCCCCCTTTTACTCCGTTTTTTTGTGACTTGATTTTCGTTGGGGGTTGATAAACACTGAACTTATTTCAGCTCCTATTCCCAGCACTTCTTACCTTGTCTGGGTTGTGTGGGAACTTGGAGCCAAACCAGAGTGTAAATTATTACCAAAGGACGGTGCTACAGGCCAATGGGAAAGAAGCAAAAATATGATGGCCATTGTTCTGTTTTTAACTTGTGTAAAATTAGATAAATGCTGTGTTGCTTCTGTGGTGTTCTATTGTCAAGGGTTGTCCAAGGTTATGTGCTTAAAGTAATTGTCCAGGGGACAAAGACTGAACACCCCCCACACCCCCGGTTGTAATGCATCACTTGGAGGCAATTGTCACTGGTTGTGGGGAATCTGTTGCTGCTGTTTTTCAAATACACTTTCTGTGACGCAGCAGCAGCCCATACAGATTGTAACAAAGTTTAACTGGTGCTACTTGTCTTTTTATAAGGTAGACTATAGGCTATCGACATTACGTCCTTGCCTGCCCTCCAGTTCCAGTATTATGAAAAGAAAACATTCATATCATGAGTTTTATTGGGGGATTTTCCATGTGTATCCCTAGGATCATGTCTTTCATATTGTTTCATGAAACTCTTTCAGATGCTTTGTTTCATTTGAAAATATTTGAGTGCCAAGATGTGGCTGTGACCCCACTCTCCGAGAGTGTCTCAGGGGGAGTTGGGATATGCAAAAAAAACATTTCCAATTCACACATGCGTATTAATACACACTTGTACATGAAACGGGAGAAATATAAGCATCCTAATTGTTAATATTATTATTAGTGGGGCTTGCGAAGCAAGAGTCCCCACTTAAAAGGTGCAATATCAAATCAAATTGATTTATATAGCCCTTCGTATATCAGCTGATATCTAAAAGTGCTGTACAGAAACCCAGCCTATATGTTAGCCTAATTTCAGTTTATGCGACAAAACAAATAGTCATTGCGTAGAGAATCATTGTACCATCTAAACAGCTTTTAAATATACTTTTCATGACAAAAAATATTGTATTTTCAGAAGTTTGAAGCTATTGTACAAAACTGAAAGTAAAAGCAAACTTAAGAATGGGAAGCATAGAAATAGCGCGTGTAGAACAGATCTACTGCTTCGTAGAATTGCTTTCAATGAGAATGACAGATCTATAATGCACATTTTATGTGCATTTGGTCAGGTTGCCCAAAAAGTTACATATTGCAGCTTTAAATCTTTGACATTCTTCTGACTTATTATTATTTAGAAGGTTACTCCTACACCGTTTTTCAAGCTAGGAATTCCATTCAATCTGTAAAACATGCATATCGGTCTGGAATATTGTGCTTGATATCTTTTTAAACTATTCAGCTACTTCTCTGCTAATCAAATCTGATGTCGGTACAAAAATATCTGCTACCAATCTAACAATACAGCTGTTTTAGTAACCGCATGAACTGTATTTTTGTAATCACGTTTTCATAACATTAAATGACAAATTATAGGTGTGCCAAGCTTGTAGCGTCATACCCAAGAAGACTCAAGGCTGTAATTTCTGCCAAAGGTGCTTCAACAAAGTTCTGAGTAAAGGGTCTGAATACTTATGTGATTTCAGTTTCTTTATAAATGTCCTACTTTACGAATTCACTGTATTTGTTTGAAACCCACAGCATGAATGATGAATGAGTGTTGTCCACGTGATCCTGCCTTTTATTCGCATCTTCTGACAGAAGATCACTTCGTCCTATGTCTTTCTGCTTTCAGTTCACGTGCAGAAACTGTAGTAAAGACATTGTCATAATCTAACTGCCCCACAATCCAGAGTAATACGGTTGATATAGTAGTCTATAAAAGTAATCAGACCAATTATTTAACTTTGACTATATGTAACTGCTTTGCTTTAAGTAGTAAATTAACTTTTTAAAACCTCTTCCATTACCACAGAAATACTTTTTAAAGAGCTAATGGGCGCCAGGTAGCCTATTGGTTAGAGCGTTGGGACAGTAACCCAGATCCGGCAAAATGAAAAGTCTGATGTGCCCTTGAGCAAGTCACTTAACCCTAATTTGCTGCAGGGGCACCTTATTACTATAGCTGACCCTGTAAAACAACACTTTTCATTGCACCTACCCAGTGTAAGGAACAATAAAAACAAAAAAATACAGCTGAAGTTGGAATTTTCCATACACTTAGGTGGAGGTCATTGAAACTTATTTTTCAACCACTACACAAATTATAGTTTTGGCAAGTCGGTTAGGATATCTACTTTGTGCATGACACAAGTAATTTTTCCAACAATTGTTTAGACAGATTATTTCACTTATAATTCACTGTATCACAATTCCAGTGGGTCAGACATTTACATACACTAAGTTGATTTTGCCTTTTGAACAGCTTGGAAAATTCCAGAAAATGATGTCATGGCTTTAGACGCTTCTGATAGGCTAATTGACATCATTTGAGTCAATTGGAGGTGTACCTGTGGATGTATTTCAAGGCCTACTACATTGTAGAATAATAGTGAAGTCATCAAAACTATGAAATAACACACATGGAATCATGTAGTACCCAAAAAAGTGTCAAACAAATCTAAATATATTTGAGATTCTTCAAATAGCCACCCTTTGCCTTGATGACAGCTTTGCACACTCTTGGCATTCTCTCAACCAGCTTCACCTGGAATGATTTTCCAACAGTCTTGAAGGAGTTCCCACATATGCTGAGCACTTATTGGCTGCTTTTCCTTCACTCTGCGGCCCGACTCATCCCAAACCATCTCAATATGATTGAGGTCGGGATTTTGGAGGCCAGGTCATCTGATGCAGCACTCATCACTCCTTCTTGGTCAAATAGCCCTTACTCAGACGCCTCCATACTTTACGGTGGGAAATACACATGCGGAGATCAGCCGTTCACCCACTCCTCGTCTCACGAAGACACGGCGGTTGGAACCAAAAGTCTCCCATTTGGACTCTAGACCAACGAACAAATTTCCACCGGTTTAATGCCCATTGCTCGTGTTTCTTGGCCCAAGCAAGTCTTCTTCTTAGTGTCGTTTTTAGTAGTGGTTTCTTTGCAGAAATTTGACCATGAAAGCGTGATTCACGCAGTCTCCTCTGAACAGTTGATGTTGAGATGTCCGTTACTTGAATTTATTTGGGCTGCAATTCCTGAGGCTGGTAACTCTAATGAACTTGTCCTCTGCAGCAGAGGTAACTCTGGGTCTTCCATCCCTGTGGTGGGCCTCATGAGAGCCAGTTTCATCATAGCGCTTGATGGTTTTTGCGACTGCACTTGAAGAAACTTTCTAAATTCTTGAAATATTCCGTATTGACTGACCTTCATGTCTTAAAGTAATGATGGATTTTCTTTTCTCTTAGATGGCGCCGACAGAGATGGTCGCCTCGCTTCGAGTCCTTGTTTTTTTTAGGTATTATTTCTTACATTGTTAGCCCAGAAAACCTTAAGTGTTATCACATACAGCCGGGAAGAACTATTGGATATAAGAGCAACGTCAATTTACAAACATTACAACCAAGAATACGACTTTCCCGAAGCGCATCCTCTGTTCAGACCACCACCCAGGACATTGGATCTAATCCCAGAGGCCGACCCAAAACAACGTCGCCGCATAAGGGGTACCCAGAGCCGCCTCCTGGTCAGACTTCGGAGATGTGCACACCACCCACCACTTCTGAGTAGATTACTCGCCAATGTCCAGTCTCTAGACTACAAGGTGGATGAAATTAGGGCAAGTGTTGCCATCCAGAGAGACAGAGATTGTAACATTCTCTGTTTCATGTAAACACGGCTCTCTCGGAATATGTTGTCGGGGTCGGTACAGCCACCGGGTTTCTTCATGCATTGCGCCGACAAAATAAACATCTCTCTGGGAAGAAGGGCGGCGTGATGTGCTTCATGATTAACGACTCATGGTGTAATCATAACAACATACAAGAACTCAAGTCTTTTTGTTCACCTGACCTAGAATTCCTTACAATCAAATTCCGCCCACATTATCTCCCAAGAGAACACTCTTCGATTATAGTCACATCCCGTGTATACCCCCTCCCCCCCAAGCAGTCACCACGACAGCCCTCAAGGAACTTCACTGGGCTCTATGTAAACTGGAAACCATATCTTGAGGCAGCATTTATTGTAGTTGGGGATTTTAACAAAGAAAATTTGAGAACAAGGCTACCTAAATTCTAGCAGCACATTGACTGTCGCACACATGCGGTCAATAAACTGGACCACTGCTACTCTAACTTCCGGGATGCGTACAAGGCCCTCCCCCGCCTTCCCTTCGGCAAATCCGACCACGACTCCATTTTGCTCCTACCATCCTACAGGCAGACACAGGCAGACACTCAATCAGGAAGTACCCATACTAAGGACTTTTCAATGCTTGTCTGACCAATCAGAATTGTTTTGATCACGCGGACTGGGAAATGTTCCAGGGAAGCCTCAGAAAATAACGTTGATTTTATACGCTGACTCTGAGTTTATAAGGAAGTGCGTTGGAGAGGTTGTACCTCTGTGAATATTCAAACCTACCCTAACTGGAAACCGTGGATAGATGGCGGCATTCGCAGGAAACACCGCATTCAATCATGGAAAGATGACTAGGAATATGGCAGAATATTAACAGTGTAGTTATTCCCTCCGCAAGGCAATCAAACAAGCGAAATGTAGGTATAGGGACAATGTGGATTCGCAATTCAACAGCTCTGACACGAGACGTATGTGGCAAGGTCTACATGAAATTACAGACTACAATAAGAAACTAGCCACGTCACGGACACCGACATCTTGCTTCCAGACAAACTAAACACCATTGCCTGTGTTGAGGATAATACTGTGCCGCCTACCAAGGACTGCGGGCCCCCCCTCTTCTGTGGCTGATGTAAGACATTTAAACCCGTTAGCCCTCGCAAGGCTGCCAGCCCAGACGGCATCCCTAGCCACGTCCTCATCATGCGCAGACCAGCTGGCTGGTGTGTTTACGGACATATTCAATCAATCCCTATCCCAGTCTGCTGTTCTCACATGCTTCAAGAGGGCCACCATTGTTCCTGTTCCCAAGAAAGCTAAGGCAACTGAGCTAAACGACTATCGCCCCTTGGCAATCACTTCCGTAATCATAAAGTTCTTTGAGAGACTAGTCAAGGATCATATCACCTCCACCCTACCTGACACCCTAGACCCACGCCAATTTGCTTTCCGCCTCAATAGGTCCACAGACACTCAATCGCAATCACACTGCCCTAACCCATCTGGACGAGGGATACCTGTGTAAGAATGTTGTTCATTGACTACAGCTCAGCATTTAACACCATAGTCCCCTCCAAACTCTTCATTAAGTGCGAGGTCAGTACAGGTGCATCAAAGCTGGGACCAAGAGCCTGAAAAACAGCTTCTATCTCAAGGCCTTCAGACTGTTAAACAGCCATCACTAACATTGAGTGGCTGCTGCCAACATACAGACTCAAATCTCTAGCCACTTAATAATAAAAAATTGGATGTAATAAATGTGTCACTAGTCACTTTAAACAATGCCACTTTATATAATGTTTACATACCCTACATTACTCATCTCATATGTATATACTGTACTCTATACCATCTACTGCATCTTGCCTATGCCGTTTGGCCATCTCTCATTCATATATTTATATGTACATATTCTTATTCATTCCTTTACACTTGTGTGTGTATAAGGTAGTTGTTGTGAATGTTAGATTACTTGTTCGATATTACTGCATGGTCGGAACTAAAAGCACAAGCATTTCGCTACACTCGCATTAACATCTGCTAACCATGTGAATGTGACCAATAAAATTTGATTTGCTTTGAACTTCTCAGATCTTCTTTGTAAAGGGTTTAAACACTGTTTCCCATGCATAAGCAATTAATGAACATGCACCGGTAGAACGGTCGTTAAGACACTAACAGCTTAAACTTAGGACACTAAAAGAGACCTTTCTACGGACTCTGAAAAACACCAAAAGAAAGATGCCCAGGGTCCCTGCTCATCTGCGTGAACGTGCCTTAGGCATGCTGCAAGGAGGCATGAGGACTGCAGATGTGGCCAGGGCAATAAATTGCTATGTCTGTACTGTGAGAAACCTAAGACCGCGCTACAGGGAGACAGGATGGACAGCTGATCGTCCTCTTTTCTACATTAAAATATCTGAGAAGTTGTATTAGGAAAATTATAACTTTGTAATCTGAATATTTTCCTTGGTGCCCTGACTTCCTAGTTAATTACATTTGCCTGATTAGTTAATCACATAATGCTGATTACAGAGAATCTTTGATAAAAACTAAAAGTCTTCAGTTAATGAAAGTAAAGACACGACAACCGGAATGTCAGTGTTCTGCCATGGCCAGCGAAGAGGGATCTCAATCCCATTGAGCACTCCTGGGACCTGTTGGATCAGAGGGTGAGGGCTAGGGCCATTCCACCCAGAAATGTCTGGGAACCTGCAGGTGCCTTGGTGGAAGAGTGGGTTAACATCTCAAAGCAAGAACTGGCAAATCTGGTGCAGTCCATGAGGAGGAGATGCACTGCAGTACTTAATGCAGCTGGTGGCCACACCAAATACTGACTTACTTTTGATTTTGACCCCCCCTTTGTTCAGAGACACATTATTCCATTTGTTAGTCACATGTCTGTGGAACTTGTTCAGTTTGTCTCAGTTGTTGAATATTATGTTCATACAAATGTTAAGTTTACTGAAAAAGGAACGCAGTTGACCGTGAGAGGATGTTTCTTTTTTTGCTGAGTTTATGTACATTCCTCCCAAACTGCAGGGTACCATCGTTGCTTGGATGGTTCCAGTATCTTGAACAGCCGCAGGGGTCATTTGTCTGACTGCGTCTAAATTTAGCATTGTGTTTTTCTCCCACACAGACAGCAGCATCATATGCTATCGGCTATGTTTATCATCTCCTGTTCTTGATCAAAACCGTAATCACTGATATTATTGTACAGTTAGAGGTATCACAAATGTTTAACTTCAGTGAAATTTGAAAAATACCCGTCCTTCTGGATTTAGATTTTCTGGATATTGCGGTTTTGTGCCGAGCTCTGCTTTGTTGATACACTTTTGGGCCCTTGTGTGTGCGTGATGTACATTTTCCCTGACACCCAAAAGTACTTGTTACATTTTGAGTGCTTAGCAGGACAGGAAAATGGTCCAATTCCCCCAATTATCAAGAGGACACCCCTGGTCATCCTTACTGCCTCTTCACTAAACACAAATGCTTTGTAAATTATGTCTTGAGTGTTCGAGTGCCCCTGGCTATCCGTAAATTTAAAAAACAAGAAAATTGTCCCGTCTGGTATGCTTCATATTAGGAATTAGAATTGATTTATACTTTGTTTTGATAGCAAATACTTTTACTTGAGTCATTTTCTATTAAGGTATATTTTACGCAAGTATGACAATTGGTTACTTTTTCCACCACTATGTGTGTTTGTTTCCCCAGGGTGATACACAGTCAGTTGGAGGAGACATGTAGAGAGTTGGAGCAAAAGAAACAGGAGATTATAGACAAAGACATAGAAATTAAGGAAAGGCAGGAGGAACTTGAACTAAAATCCCTCCAGGTGCACCAAAGCAACCCACACACACAAGACTACATAACACAGACAACCATTTTTTCAAATATGTGGTTAACCTTTTTAAATGTTTTATCACTGACAAAGGTTGCTCAACGTCAACACCATGATTTTGCCAATTTCTTTAATCCATGTATGTGATTCTCTGTGTGTCAAGCTCAGTAAATTAGAGGCTGCTGTAGAGAGTCATACACAGAAGATGCAGCAGAAGCTCATCCTCCAACAGGGGACGCTGGAGATTTCCCAGAGAGAGGCCAAGGAGAGAACCAACCAGGTTTACTACATCACATCTCACTTGAGTTAACAGCACTCACTAATCCATCTGTGTAGAACAGGTTCTGTCAATCAGCAACGCATGCAACATGGTTCTGATAGATGTATGTTCTACTATGCAAAACTGTTATTGCAAATGTGTTCTGAAATATTATAACGGAGCCATGTGTTCCACAAACTCATTTTTGATGTCCTGATATACAGTGCCTTCAGAAAGTATTCACACCACTTGACTTTTTTTGTCTTACAAAATTGGGATTAAAATGGATTTAATAATTTTGTCAACAATCTACACAAAATACTTTGTCAAAATGGAAGAACATTTTTAACATTTGTGAAAAAAAAATATATATATATTTTTTTTTAAAGTATAAATAATAATAAAACACGTATGTCTTGAGGTATTCAACTTCCTGAGTCAATACATTTGGCAGTGATTACAGCAGGTGAGTCTTTCTGGGTAAGTCTCTAATAGAGGTTGACCGATTATGATTTTTTTAACACCGATACCGATTATTAGAGGCCCCAAAAATGCCAATGCCGATTAATCGGCCAATCTTTTTTATTTTATTTGTAATAATGACAATTACAACAATACTGAATCAACACTTATTTTAACTTAATATAACACATCAATAAAATCAATTTGGCCTTAAATAAATAATGAAACATGTTCAATTTGGTTTAAATAATGCAAAAACAAAGTGTTGGTGAAGAAAGTAAAAGTGCAATATGTGCCATGTAAAAAAGCTAACGTTTAAGTTCCTTGCTCAGAACATATGAAAGCTGGTGGTTCCTTTTAACATGAGTCTCCAATATTCCCAGGTAAGACATTTTAGGTTGTAGTTATTATAAGACTATTTCTCTCTATACCATTTGTATTTCATTAACCTTTGACTATTGGATGTTCTTATAGGCACTTTATTGCCAGTGTAACAGTATAGCTTCTGTCCCTTTCCTTGCTCCTACATGGGCTCGAACCAGGAACACAACGACAACAGCCACCCTTGAAGCAGCGTTACCCATGCAGAGCAAGGGGAACAACCACTCTAAGTCTCAGAGCGAGTGACGTTTGAAACGCTATTAGCACGCACCCCGCTAACTAGCTAGCCATTTCACATCGGTCACACGAGCCTAATCTCGGGAGTTGATAGGCTTGAAGTCATAAACAGCTGCTGGCAAACGCACGAAAGTGCTGTTGAATGAATGCTTACGAGCCTGCTGCTGCCTACCATCGCTCAGTCAGACTGCTCTACCAAATCATAGACTTAGTTATAACATTATAACACAGAAATACGAGCCTTAGGTCATTAATATGGCCGAATCCGGAAACTATCATCTCGAAAACGAGACGTTTATTCTTTCAGTGAAATACAGAACCGTTCCGTATTTTATCTAACGGGTGGCATCCATAAGTCTAAATATTCCTGTTACATTGCACAACCTTCAATGTTATGTCATAATTACGTAAAATTCTGGCAAATTAGGTGGCCCAAACTGTTGCATATACACCGACTCTGCGTGCAATGAACGCAAGAGAAGTGACACAATTTCACCTGGTTAATATTGCCTGCTAACCTGGATTTCTTTTAGCTAAATATGCAGGTTTAAAAATGTATACTTCTGTGTATTGATTTTAATAAAGGCATTGATGTTCAGGTACACATTGGAGCAACGATACGCACCGAATCGATTATATTCAACACAGGACATGCTAGATAAACTAGTAATATCATCAACCATGTGTAGTTACCTAGGGATTATGATTGATTGATTGTTTTTTAAAGATACATTTAATGCTAGCTAGCAACTTACCTTGGCTTACTGCATTCGCGTAACAGGCATTCTCCTCGTGGAGTGCAATGTAATCAGGTGGTTAGAGTGTTGGACTAGTTAACTAAGGTTGCAATATTTAATCCCCCGAGCTGAGAAGGTAAATCTGTCGTTCTGCCCCTGAACGAGGCAGTTAACCCACCGTTCCTAGGCCGTCATTGAAAATAAAAATGCGTTCTTAACTGACTTGCCTAGTTAAAGGTGTAATTTTTTTTTTTTTTTAAGCCAAATCAGTGTCCAAAAATACAGATTTCCGATTATGAAAACTTGAAATCGGCCCTAATTATATAGGCCATTCCACACCCACTGGCTCCATGTCATCTACAAGACCCTGCTAGGTAAAGTCCCCCCTTATCTCAGCTCGCTGGTCACCATAGCATCTCCCACCTGTAGCACACGCTCCAGCAGGTATATCTCTCTAGTCACCCCCAAAACCAATTCTTTCTTTGGCCGCCTCTCCTTCCAGTTCTCTGCTGCCAATGACTGGAACGAACTACAAAAATCTCTGAAACTGGAAACACTTATCTCCCTCACTAGCTTTAAGCACCAACTGTCAGAGCAGCTCACAAATTACTGCACCTGTACATAGCCCACCTATAATTTAGCCCAAACAACTACCTCTTTCCCAACTGTATTTAATTTTAATTTATTTATTTATTTTGCTCCTTTGCACCCCATTATTTTTTTATTTCTACTTTGCTCATTCTTCCATTGCTAAACTACCATTCCAGTATTTTACTTGCTATATTGTATTTACTTTGCCATCATGGCCTTTTTTGCCTTTACCTCCCTTCTCACCTCATTTGCTCACATTGTATATAGACTTGTTTATACTGCATTATTGACTGTATGTTTGTTTTTACTCCATGTGTAACTCTGTGTCGTTTTATCTGTCGAACTGCTTTGCTTTATCTTGGCCAGGTCGCAATTGTAAATGAGAACTTGTTCTCAACTTGCCTACCTGGTTAAATAAAGGTAAAATAAATAAATAAATAATCGGACGACCTCTAGTCTCTAAGCGCTTTCCACCGCTGGATTGTGCAATATTGGCCCATTTTATCGCCCAAAATTCTTCAATCTCTGTCAAATTGATTGTTGCGCAGTGCTAGACAACCATTTTTCAGGTCTTGCCATAGATTTAAGCAGAAAAGTAAAAACTGTAACTTGGCCACTCTAACATTCACTGTCTTGATTTAGCAACTCCAGTCCAGATTTGTGTTTTAGGTTATTGTCCTGCTAAAAGGTGAACTCATCTCCCGGTGTCTGGTGGAAAGCCCAGCACCTAAGTTAAGGATGTGCATATGACCAAACTTTTTGGGGGAAAGTAGACAGAACCAAGTTTTCCTCTAGGATTTTTCCTGTGCTTTGCTCCAACTCTTCAATCCTTAACGATTACAAGCATACCTATATGGTATTCTGTTCAGGCTTCCCTTTCACTTTCCATTAGGTTAGTATTGTGGAGTGACTACAAGGTTGTTGATCCATTTTCAGTTCTCCTATCATAGCCATTAAACTCAAACTGTTTTAAAGTTGCCATTGGCCTCGTGAAATCCCTGAGTGGTTTCCTTTCACTCTAGTAACTGATTTAGGAAGGACGACTATCTTTTTAGTGATTGGGTGTGTTGATACACCATCCAAAGTGTAATTAATAACTTCACTATGCTCAAAGGGATATTCAATGTCTTTTGTTTTTACTCTTCTACAAATAGGTGCTCTTTGCGAGGCATTGGAAAACCTCCCTGGTCTTAGTGGTTGAGTCTGTGTTTGAAATTCGCTGCTCGACTGAGGGATCTTACAATTATCTGTATGTGTGGGGTACAAAGATGAGGTAGTCATTAAAAATATTGTTAAACACTTCTTACACACGGTCCATGAAACTTATTAAGCACATTTTTACTCCTGAACTTTAGGTTTGCCATAACAAATGGGTTGAATACTTGTCATTCTTAATTAGTACACATTTCGAAAAACAGCCCCATAATGTCAAAGTGGAATTATTGTTTGTCGCTGGCTTACACACAATCTCAATTGAATCCATTTTAAATTCAGGCTGAAACACAAACAAATGTGGAAAAAGTGAGTGTGTGAATACTTTCTGAAGGCACTGTACAGGTGCAAATTGTGTAGTCTAGTGGTTCAGATAAGTTTGTGTGTCAGGTGGAGTTTCTGAGTGAGAGGCTGGAGTTGATACAGAAACAACTGCAGGGAAAGGAGGACCTGGAGAAGGTAGAGTGAGTGTTTCTCCATGCTGGAGGGCAGTGGATATATGGCTAATAATAATACTTGATTAGGGTTAAGTATATCAAGGTTTCGCTAACTCTGTCCTGGGGCCCCTCGTGGGTGTACATTTTGGTTTTTGCCCAACCACTAAACAGCTGACTCAAATAATCGAAGCTTGATCAATAAATCAAATTGATATATTAAGCCCTTTTCACATCAGCCGAATTCACAAAGTGATATACAGAAACCCAGCCTAAAACCCCAAACAGCAAGCAATGCAGATGTAGAAGCACGGTGGCTAGGGAAAACTCCCTAGAAAGGCAGGAACCTAGGAAGAAACCTAGAGAGGAACCAGGCTCTGAGGGGTGTCCAGTCCTCTTCTGGCTGTGCCGGGTAGAGATTATAACAGTACATGGCCAAGATGTTCAAATGTTCATAAATGACCAGCATGGTCAAATAATAATAATCACAGTGGTTGTCGAGGGTGCAACAGGTCAGCACCTCGGGAGTAAATGTCAGTTGACTTTTCATAGCCGAGCATTCAGCGTTAGAGACAACAGTTGCAGTAGCGAGAGAGAGAGTCGAAAACAGTAGGTCCGGGACAAGGTAGCACGTCCGGTGAACAGGTCAGAGTTCCATAGCCGCAGGATATGTTCCACACGGCGTCAAACAACATTGACGAATACGCTGATTCGGTGAGCGAGTTTATTAGCAAGTGCATCGCCGATTTCGTACCCACAGCAACTATTAAAACATTCCCCAACCAGAAACCGTGGATTGATGGCAGCATTCACACACGAGGTATGTGGCAGGGTCTACAGTCAATCACGGATTACAAATAGAAAACCAGCCCTGTCACGGACCAGGATGTCTTGCTCCCAGACAGACTAAACAACTTCTTTGCTTGCTTTGAGGACAATACAGTGCACCTGACACGGCCCGCTACCAAAACCTGCGGACTCCTTCACTGCAGCCGACGTGAGTAAAACATTTAAACGCGTTAACCCTCGCAAGGCTGCAGGCCCAGACGGCATCCCCAGCCACATCCTCAAAGCATGCGCAGACCAGCTGGCTGGTGTGTTTACGAACATATTCAATCAATCCTTATCCCAGTCTGTTGTTCCCACATGCTTCGAGGGCCACCATTGTTCCTGTTCCCAAGAAAGCTAAGGTAACTGAGCTAAACGACTACCTCCCCGTAGCACTCACTTCAGTCATCATGAAGTGCTTTGAGAGACTAGTCAAGGACCACATCACCTCCACCCTACCTGACACCCTAGACCCACTCCAATTTGCTTACCGCCCCAACAGGTCCACAGACGACGCAATCACAACCACACTGCACACTGCCCTAACCCATCTGGACAAGAGGAAAGCTACGTGAGAATGCTGTTCATTGACTACAGCTCAGCATTTAACACCATAGTACCCTCCAAACTCTGGGACCCTGGGTCTCGATCCCACCCTGTGCAACTGGGTACAGTGCCTCTTTGCTTGACATCATGTGAAAATCAAAAGAAATCAGCCAAGATCTCAAAGAAAAAAATTGTAGACCTCCACAAGTCTGGTTCATCCTTGGGAGCAATTTCCAAACACCTGAAGGTACCACATTCATCTATACAAACAATAGTAGCCAAGTATAAACACCATGGGAATTTTTACTCTGATTACATTTTTCATGAATTGTGAAAAACTTAGTTTAAATGTATTTGGCTAAGGTGTATGTAACCTTCCCTCTTCAACTGTATATATAGACACACACACACACACACACACACAGTACCAGTCAAAAGTTTGGACACACCTACTCATTCAAGGGTTTTATTTATAAAATTGTTTTTAAAAAGTATGAAAAACCCTTGAATTTTAGTAGTTAACTTTTGACTGGTACTGTGTGTGTGTGTGTGTGTCTGTGTATATGTTTGTGTGATAGATATATAATTTTTTTTGCTAAACATGTGGGGCTCAAAGCAGAGCCCCACCTGCCCTGAATGACAGGTCGCCACTGCTTCAGTGTGTGACAGGTTTATGATTCTGAAAGGACAGCAACCGATATAACAGCGCACTCATGTAGGAGAGGGCACTTTTTGTAAATCAAATCCAATTTTATTTGTCACATACACATGGTTAGCAAACGTTAATGAGAGTGTAGCGAAATGCTTGTGCTTCTTGTTCCCGACAGTGCAGTAATATCTAACAAGTAATCTAACAATTCCCCAACAACTGCCTAATACACACAAATCTAAAGGGGTGAATGAGAATATGTACATGTAAGTATATGGATGAGCGATGGCCGAGTGGCATAGGCAAGGTGCAGTAGATGGTATAAAATACAGTATATACATGTGATATGAGTAATGTAAGATATGTAAACATTATTAAAGTGGCGTTGTTTAAATATTTGCAGAAATCCATTCAGGTGTGTTTTGTGGCTTTTGGCAAATGCATTCTACTAATCTAAAGTCACGCTGTTGCAACTGCCTGTAAACACACAGTCCAGTTCAAAGGGAATGATGGCAGGCCCTTGTGGCAAATGGCTTGTTTGTATAAAGGCCTACTGTAGCTCTGATTGGCTATAGCGCACCGGTCTGCGTAGACTCCAGTCCTGGACAAGACAGATGCTTTTTTTCTGTTTTATTTACTGCAGTGTCTATTAATTGTCCAAACGCATGGCCCCTTTCACACACTATATTGCTATAGAATTTCCACAAATGCCTTAGTATACGTAATTCCCAAACATTCTAAGAATTTATGAAAACTTGAAAATTACCATATCTAATTAGTCGCTTGTCAAAAAAAATGTTTAAAGTGTTATATTCTTCCCAGGGGTGTATATGAACAGATTTTAATAAGATATCATGTTGCTAAAATGCTGTCAGTTTGACATTAAATGCAACAATGTTTCACACACAAGTTTTTTTTCAAAGAGATGGCTAACAGCAAGCGCGCTACAATAAAAAACACAGTTCCACTCACCAGATGATAATTTTAAACTTAACTAGTTGAAAGTTATTCTTGAAAAGAGAGACGCTAACAAATTAGCAACAACATCCATTTGATAACACCTGCTGCAGCCGCTGCAAACTAGCCTATAACAAAAGCTAGCTAGACACTGGGAAAATTACTGCTCGCTCTTGCGCAGTGTCCTATTGGCCTTCAAGAAGGCAGAATTTCCATACATTTTTGTAATAACGGTCGCAGCCATTAAGTCAATGTGATTGGTTGATTCCACTGTCACTCCAAAATTTTGCCCTAATACAGTTGAATGGCAGATGCCTTTTATCTAGCTCCTAATGGCTTAGCCCATGGCTGCCTTAGCTAGCTAGATTTATCTCCCCAAAGACCAGCAAAGAAAAATTGTGATTGGATATTTTTTTTGCTTCAGTGTTAACCCTTTCCAACAAAAACGGAAGAGATTAAATCAGAACATTATTGAAAATAATAATATAATTATAATATTATTATTCTAATAGTTATTTTATAAATCCTTAGCCCTTCTCTGAAGGTGTAGAAGGCCCATTGTTCCCCACTGTGTTTGGGTTAGGAATTATTTGTAGAGTGTCTCTATGCATTTTTTCACTGTTCTGAATGTCTAAAAATGTTCTGAAATATGAACACAGAAATACTGGACGTTTTGAACTCTTATTGTGGTGATTTGACAAAATAGCAATCATGGTCTTGAATTGGACTCGCATTTTTCTGACCTCGGTCTTGACTTGGTCTCTCGCTCCTTGTCCCCCTCCCGGTCTCGGTCTTGCCTCGGACTCGATTTCCTACGCTCTTGTTCTTGAATGTGTCTCGCTTTAGGTGGTCTCGAACACAACACTGCTCTGTAGTCTCATGGGTGTTCTAACCAGATTCCCCGGTGGGAGTCATTTTTTTCGACACTTGGACACTGACATCCCACAATCCAAACCCATCTTTCCCATGTAACATTTTTGTTAACACGTCCACATTGGGACAGGAGGAGGCTGTTGTCCTTGTGGTTCTCAGAGAGAGGGGAGCGTGAGAATGAGTTCCTCAGTTTAACATAATGATAGATAATAAGCCTAACACTGTAAATTATAACAGCATCTCACACACAACCTGACCACAATAACACACTCACTCACTCTACTGTCTTCTTTCATACACCACACACTATAATAGTTTCACCACTAATTCACTGTGCTGCTACATTGGGCCCAGTTATCATCTCATACATCTTCCTTGTATTTTACATGATGAAGTCACCTTAGCTGACCTTTATCTATTTTATATCAACTGTGACATGGAATGTTCCTTTGTTAGAAGTACTCGTGCTGATATATGTGGGGAAAGGACACTTTTCAGAAGTATAATATATAGCAATGCTATGGCAGTTTTGCAATTGAGTAGCCCAAAATAGTTAATGAAACAATGGTATACCGTATCTACAGTATGTCTATCTTGTCATTACACTACTGTTATCACTCAACAAAACATGTTTACCAAGGGTTTCAGTTTTGACAGCTTTGTCTCAAGATGTTGCCTCAGCAGTTCGACATCAGTGTCTATTTCTGAGTACTGACATAACATCTACTCTTCTTTTGTCAATATGGGTCTCTCATTTGACTGTCTTTCTGTAAGTCTTCTGTGTTCAATATGGGTCTCTCATTTGACTGTCTTTCTGTAAGTCTCATGTGAACTGTGGCTACAGTATTTGTGTGTGTGTGTGTGTGTTTTGTTTGTGTTTGGTCATCAGGAAGCCTTAGTCCAGGGCCAGCAGCTGTTTCTGTGCAGGGAGAAGCTCCAGAGGACATCTCACAACCAGGAGATGCATAGTCGCTGTGAGAGCCTGGCAATACAGCTAGAAGAAAGTGTTCAGTTATGCCGTGAAAAGGTTTGACCCACTCACGGCACCCTCTTATTGTCTCCCACATAAGCGCACATGTCCGTGGCGTGATATAATTTAATCAGCGCTTGTGTGCTGTGGTACTTACAGTAAATTCCATGTGATATAATTCCACCTTTGAGCATGCAAGAGTATCAGTGTTTGTACTAGGTGCTGTTAAACATCTACTAGATGCTGTGGATACTGGAGTTCGGCACATAACGGTACTAATGCCTGGTCATCTGGGTGATATTGGTGATAGGAGAACCATGCCAGGCATATGGAGGAGGAGCAGGGGAGGATGGAGGAGCAGGCTGCCCAGACTGAGGCCAGACTCCAGGCAACAGTGGCCTCCCTCAGACTGGAGCTCGACACACTGAGATGGCTACAACAGAATGAGGTAGCTAAAGCCTTCTACATTAGGTCATAGTAACTGTCTGTTTAGTTACATTCACATCAAATTTCGTCGGAATGACCCGTGTTCAGTAGAGGGGTTCAAACTTTGACCCTTTTATACTGAGTTTCTCCTAGGAATTATCTGCTAAATTCCCAGGTCTATCCTCCCGTGCGAAGGGAGTATTTGGAGGTTATTATACATCTCAGTTTACTAAATCGATCATCTGTTTTTGTTGGATCCTCTGATTCAGAAAAGTTTTAGATAAGAGGGTTCAGTCTTCTAAGTCTCTTGAGTACTGACAATGAGCATGAGTCCCTTCTGTTAAACCAATGGGGGTCTCTTCTCCTCCAGCTGTCAGCTCTACAGGAGAGCCAGGCGGAGGTGCTGAAGGCGTCAGAGTGTGTCTCCGCCACCCTACGCTGCTCCCAGGATCAGCTGACCTCTGAACTACAGCATTACAGACTGCAGCTGGAGGAGGCCCAGCACAACACCACCGCCCTGTTGGCAGAACTCAACACCAGAGAACAGCTGCTGCAGAGGACCAGCGAGACCCTGCTCATCAAGGTAGAGCGGTGAAGGAATATCCTCTTGTAGCTAAACAGCTAATGTTTATTTGATAGTTAATTATCTTGAAGTTGCCATACCCATTGATTGTGGTAAAGTCATTATTATAATTATCTTTGTTTTGGGTGGGGGGGTGGCAGGAATCCGAAATGACACGTCTAAGGACCAAGATCTCCAGCTTTGAGAGAAGCAAGGAGCTCCATAAAATAGCTGTTTGCTCTTGTATCAGGTCACAACCCTACAGCCCCCTCCCTACTCCTACCACAAAGTAAGAGAGAAGACCGATAAAGAATACCTTTGTCGACAAATATACATTTTATTTTGATTATGAGAAAGTACTTTCGAACAAATTAAATGCTTTTGTTTTTATTGTATTGTCTAGTAGCATGCACAAATGCTTGGTGGAGTGTAATGTGCTGATTCAGAATGCACTTTTGATTGCGCATATGACTATTTGTATTTTGTTGTTTACTATTACAGTAACATTCAGCAGGTCTAAACACCAATTCTAATTATTGACAACATATGCTAAACCACTGTGAAACGTGGCAGTGTTACAGCAGTGTTACGCCCTTATTTGTCTGTTCCAAGTGATCTGTGCCATTAGTATTGCTGCACGGAGAAGAGCTGCTCTCTGCAGGAAATTAAACGGAGCAGCATCTGCAGGCGATTTGATCCTAATGCTACCTCCAAATCGCTTCCCTTGCTCATCCTAGGAGTGGCTATGTAGGATTCCTTATGATCCTAGGAGATATGGAGCAAAGCAATCTGTCTGTGTCACAAATGGCACCCTATCCCCTACATAGTGCACTGCTTTTGACCAGAGCCCTATGGGACCTGATCAAAAGTAATGCACTATAGGGTTCCATTTGAGAAGCATTCGTTGTCTCTGCCAGGTTTACGTTAAAGGTGAGCCATTCAAAAATCATGTAATTGCACAGAGTGAGTCCATGCAACTTATTATGTGACTTGTTAAGCAAATGTTTACTGGTTAACTTATTTAGGGTTGCCATAACAAAGGGTTTGAATACTTCTTATTGACTCAAAATGTCAAGAAAAGACATTTCAGCTTTTCATTTTTTATTAATTTGTTAACATTTCCAAAAAACAAAATCCACTTTGACATTATGGGTTATTGTGTGTAGATCAGTCACACACATTTAAATTCAAGCTGTAACACAACAAATTGTGGAAAAAGTCAAGGGGTGTGAATACTTAATGAAGGCACTGTGTATCCTCAATCTCTCTTCAATTTGATTGTCTTTTAGGACAAGAGCAGACTCAAGATATTCACAGATTGTGTCTGGATATGTTTGTCGGTGTGTTTTTATTTACGTGTGTGTGTTTGTAACAGCATGCCTGCAAGTGTGTGTGCGCGTGCCTGCGAGTGTGTGTGCGCGCTTCTGTGTGTGTGTGTATACAACAGACAAAAGCAGCAGAATGTGCTGAGGCAGCAGTCTGTGGTAGGAGTGATGGTGATGGACCCAGCCCTAACCTGAGGCGACTGCTAGCCCTCAGTCATTCCAGGGCAGAGGTACATGCCTGCCCCCTCTGTCACACTGCCACGTGGGGAACAAAGTGGCCAAATACCCCAGCTGCTGACAGCTCAGCACCACACAATAGCAGCCAGCTGCAGCCCAAATGGTACCCTATTCCCTATACAGTGCACTACTTTTGACCAGAGTCATATAGGTAAAAAGTAGTATATAGGGAATAGGGTGCCAGTTGGGATGCTACACAGGCCCAAGCTGCTGAACTCAACTGCCAATGTCCAGCCACATTCTTTACGCATCACACTTGATTTAGTCTCTTGTGTGCGTGCGCCTGAACCAAAATGCATACATTGGGTTCCTGTGCTGGACACTGTCTTTTTTATCTCTCTATTAGACAGTATTCTTCCTCTTCCTTCTAAGGGTCCCTGACACAAACTTAATTTGTCACACACTGTAATGGAAAAGTGTAATTTATACGGTCATTTTGGGTATTGTCAACAGTCATATGCTGTAAAACATTTTACTCCAGCATACTTTAAATTATGGTACATTATGGGGAAATGTGGGTGGGGAAATAATTGCTGTATTTCTAATGGTACTGTAATTCTACCCAACAGAATACAGTACCATTCCGTATTTTTGTAATACCAAAAAACTTTGGACCACTAGTGGGTGCATGGTATTGTTGTTTCTGACTTATTAACATATTTTGAGAGGTACCTTGTAAGAGCCTATATTTGCTGCGATATGAAATTCAGTAACTTACTTGCCAATGAGCTACCTGTAAGTTACTGTCAAATTCACTGCAATTCACAATAAATTACTTCAATAAATGACTTTTTCAAAGAAGAAGAATCCAACAGGCTTATTCTTAATGCACTGCTTAGGGTTTTCATTCTCCAAAATTGTTCTATAATCTTTTTACTCTCAGATTTGATCCTTTTTCATAAGAATATCTTGCATATTCAATGGTAAGCTGCGTGCAGAGGGCATTTAGAGGGATCTGTGTGGATTTCAGGGGGAATATTAAATGAAAAGCTTGTTGGGTTACAGTTCTGGTGTCCTGCCACCTCTCTGCCAGCTGCCAGGCTATTTCTGCAGGTGGAATTGCACTGCTGTAATGTGGTTGATTGTTTTCACATAAATGTTCATAGATGTACACTCACTACACCGAGTATACAAAACATTAAGAACACCTGCTCTTTCCATGACATAGACTGACCAGGTGAATCCAGGTTAAATCTACTATCCCTTATTGATGTCACTTATTAAATCCATTCAGTCAGTGTAGATGAAGGGGAGGAGATAGGATAAAGAAGGATTTTTAAGCCTTGAGACAATTGAGACATGGATTGTGTACAGTGCATTCGGAAAGTATTCAGTCCTCTTGACTTTTTCAACATTTTGTTACGTTACAGCCTTATATATAAAATAGATTAAGTAGTTTTTTTCCCCCTCGTCAATCTACACAAAATGCCCCATAATGACAAAGCAAAAATATTTTGCAAATGTATTAATAATAAAAAACTGATCACATTTACATAAGTATTCAGACCCTTTACTCAGTACTTTGTTGAAGCACCTTTGGCAGTGATTACAGCCTCAAGTTTTCTTGGATATGACGCTACAAGCTTGGCACGCATATATTTGGGGAGTTTTCCCGTTCTTTGCAGATCCTCTCAAGCTCTGTCAGGTTGGATGGGGAGCGTCGCTGCACGGCTATTTTCAGGTCTCTCTCGAGATGTTCGATCAGGTTCAAGTCCGGGCGCTGGCTGGGCCACTCAAGGACATTCAGAGACTTTTCCCGAAGCCACTCCTGAGTTGTCTTGCCTGTGTGCTTAGGGTAGCTGAAAAACATCTCCACAGCATGATGCTGCCACTACCATGCTTCACCGTAGGGATGGTGCCAGGTTTCTTCCAGACGTGATGCTTGGCATTAAGGCCAAAGAGTTCAATCTTGGTCTCATCAGACCAGAGAATCTTGTTTCTCATGGTCTGAGAGTCTTTAGGTGCCTTTTTGGAAAATCCAAGCGGGCTGTCATGTGCCTTTTACTGAGGAGTGGCTTCCGTCTGGCCACTCTACCATAAAGGCCTGATTGGTGGAGTGCTGCAGAGATGGTTGTCTTTCTCCCATCTCCACAGTGGAACTCTAGAGCTCTGTCAGAGTGACCATTGGGTTGTTGGTCACCTCCCTGACCAAGGCCGTTCTCCCCCGATTGCTCAGTTTGTCTGAGCTCTAGGAAGAGTCTTGGTGGTTCCAACTTCTTCCATTTAAGAATGATGGAGGCCACTGTGTTCTTGGGGAGCTTCGACTTTTTTTTTTTTTACCCTTCCCTTGCCTTGACACAATCCTGTCTCGGAGCTCTTCGGACAATTCCTTCAACCTCATGGCTTGGTTTTTGCTCTGACATGCACTGGCAACTGTGGGACCTTATATAGACAGGTGTGTGCCTTTCCAAATCATGTCCAATCAATTGAATTTACCACAAGTGGACTCCAATCAAGTTGTATAAAACATCTCAAGGACAATCAATGGAAACAGGATGCACCTGAGCTCAATTTCGAGTCTCATAGCAAAGGGTCTGAATACTTATGTAAATAAGGTATTTCAATATAGAATTTATTATGAATTTGCAAAAATTATTTGTCATTATTGGGTATTGTGTGTAGATTGTTGGGGGAAACGTTTTATTTCATTCATTTTAGAATAAGACTGTATACTTTCTGAATGTACTTTGTGTGCCATTCTGAGGGTGAATGGGCAAGACCAAATATGTAAGTGCCTTGGAACGGGGTATGGTAGTAGGTGCCAGGCGCACCGGTTTGTGTCAAGAACTGTATCGCTGCTGGGTTTTTCACTCTCAACAGTTTCCTGTGTATATAGAATGCTCCACACCCAAAGGACATCTGGCCAACTTGACACAACTGTGGGAAGCATTGGAGTAAACATGGGCCAGCATCCCTGTGGTATGCTTTCGACACCTTGTGGAGACCATGGCCCGATGAACTGAGGCTGTTCTAAGGGCAAAGTTGGGGGTGCGTGCAACTCAATATTAGGAAGGTGTGGTGTTCCTAATGTTTGATACACTGTGAATATGTCAGCCATAGATGCACATGAACACATGCAGGAGAAGACACCTGTACTATCTTGATTGATGACTGTGAGAGTGGAAAAAAAACAGGAGAAAGAATGCATGATGCCTGGGGGGGAAAAAAGTGTTTCAGCAATTTATAGTTGTAGGGTGTAGACTGGAGTTGCTGAACCCACAAGAGTCTGGGAATGGTGTCTTACATGTATATATTTGACGTGTTTTCTTAGGGAAGGGACCAAACTCGGTCCTCGGGAGCCCAAGGCTTGCACGTTTTGGTTTTTGCCCTACACAGCGGATTTAAAAAATAATCAAATCATCACGCTTTGATCATTTGAAGTTGGCTGTGTAGTGTTAAGGCAAAAACGGCACCCCGGCCTCCCGGGTGGCGCAGTGGTTAAGGGCGCTGTACTGCAGCGCCAGCTGTGCCATCAGAGTCACTGGGTTCACGCCCAGGCTCTGTCGTAACCGGCCGCGACTGGGAGGTCCGTGGGGCGACGTACAATTGGCCTAGCGTCGTCCGGGTTGCTTGGTCGGTAGGGATGTCCTTTTCTCATTGCGCACCAGCGACTCATGTGGCGGGCCGGGCGCAGTGCGTGCTAACCAAGGTTGCCAGGTGCACGGTGTACCCTCCGACACATTGGTGCGGCTGGCTTCCGGGTTGGATGCGCACTGTGTTAAGAAGCAGTACGGCTGGTTGGGTTGTGTATCGGAGGACGCATGACTTTCAACCTTCGTCTCTCCCGAGCCCGTACGGGAGTTGTAGCGATGAGACTAGATAGTAGCTACTACAACAATTGGATTGGGGAGAAAAAGGGGTCAAATTCAAAACAAAACAAATTTACGGCACCCCTTGGTGTCACAAGGACCGAGGATTGGGAAACTCTGTTTTATGAGTTGTTTAATTGTAAAAGAAAGGCATGATTTTCACATTCTGGTAACAACCTCAGACATTGAGCAACTTAAACCAAGCACCACATTTCTCTCATCTGAGTGGTACGCATGAATGTGCCTCAACATGCAGTTTCATTCAGAATAGGTTTAAAGTCTTTGAGAAGTTTAATCCGGTGCATTCCCTATTGTTATTATACCCTCAATACTATTCTGTGGTGTCTGCAGCTGGAGCACATATTTTAAGCTGAGTGAGAGACAGCACAATGGGACAAGGTGTCCTGCCAAAATAATATTGAGACTGCCGTCTGCAGCACCCTCTGTAGCACTTTGTTGTCGAGGGCAGTGCAGTTGTCTTACCAAGCAGTGATGCAGCCAGTCAAGAAGCAAAATAATGTACTTTTATTTTAACTACTCATATCATGCATGATGTCAAGGGAAACAAAGTACTAAGTAATAATAGTTGTTGGGTGCATGGTTCCATTTCAATTCCAGTCAATTCAGGAAGTGCACTGACATTCCAATTATCTTCAATGCTTTTCAATGTGGAAAATTTGGAATTGTAACTTGGTTGACTTTGTGAATTGACTGGAATTTAAATGGAATTGACCCCAACCCTGGTTGGGTGTAGACTGAGGTCACTGGGCCCACAAGAGACTGGGAATGCTGTCTTACCTGTATGTATTTTACGTGTTAGGATGTTAGAGGTTGTTTGTTTGTTTTTGGCCTCAGAAGCTGCCATTTTGATTGTTAAAGAAAGGAATGAGTTTCACATTCTGGTAACAACCTCAATATGTTCCTTTGAGGATACTGATAAACTTAAACCAAGTGTCACATTTCTCTCATCTGAGTGATACATATGAATGTGCCTCAACATGCAGTTTCATTCACAATAAAGTCTTCACTATTGTTTTTATCCCCTAAATGCTAGGCCTATTACATTGGCATCTGCAGCTGGATCACATATTTTTTTAAGTTGATTAAGAGACAGCACAATGGAACAAAGTATCCTGCCAAAATAATATTGAAACTGCTCACGTCCTCTACCAGGATGTATTTAGACGAGCTGAACACAGCATGATATCAGACAGTCTTTGCTATACTGGGTCTGTGGGACCTCCCTACCCACATTGAAGTCGACATTTTATAAGGGTTATGGTTATGGTTAGGGTAGGGGTTAAGGTAAGGGTTTAGGGAATGAGTGTCCCAAGGATACCAGATAGCAAAAACGCATATCAGACAGTGGCAAAGTAGAAAAGGGCACCAATCTCATAGCAGCAGAGATTAAGTTATTCTCTAGAGTTATTCTCTGAAGAACCATTTTGTTCAACATCTTTGTTATTTATGTAGGCGTAGTTGTCATGTTTGAAATGCCACTTTGCATTTAGCAAAAACATTCCATACTCCTACATAACCAGAATATAAATACAACTCAAAACAGGATTTATTACACACGAATACAAGTTTATTACATGGCAATGTTATAGTCATGATCTGTGCTGCATTGGTGTGTGAATAAATGCTGACATGTATGGAATTTATCATACAGTGACAGTAGTTGTAAAGTTCCATAAATACGTATACAAATATTTTTTTTGCACTCCATTCCTGCCCATCAGTGGCGGATTTAGGCATAGGCATCTTGCCCGGTGTAGCATTGGGCGCCCGCAAAAACAAAAAAAAATATCTGAATGGTGACATTTGCGCGATCGGTTTTCTATCGCTCATTTGCATGTCACGTCAATGATATGTCACCGTGTGGGACTGTGGTTCAATTAACCATATCGGAGTGGGCGCCCTGATGCTAGTTTGTGAGCTAGGCAGGCTACTGCCTGGGAAGGTCTCCCACTCAGAAGTACGAGATGGGGCGAGGTAGGTTGACCTCAGGTCTCTCCACTGGAAGCCCGAGGTAGGGCGAGCGGGGGAATCTATCAAATAGCGCACCTCTTTGTACAGTACTAATGCAATTAGTTGTGCAACTTAGTTTGTGTTTCTTGTTTGAAGTGCATTAGTGTAATAATCAGGTTATCTTCTTTATAAGTGTGTTATTCTATTTGTGTGATACGGGATTTGTGCAATTTAGTTTTATTTGTGTTTTTTGTTAGCAATAGGGTAATAGTGTAATAATTTGATTCTCTTTTTTATTTGTATTTATATACAACAATTTGTTTCTATTTGTCTTTGTTACTTTTTGATATTTGAGTCTTTAAAAAAATCGATATATTTATATAGTTTTAAATGTTATTATTATTTCTTTGCGTTGTTCCAAATGTCTGAATAAAAATTACAGTGCAGAATGGTGTTTTTTGTTGCTGTTGGGGGGGAGGGGCGCTAAAGTGGGGGTTCGCCCAGGGAGCCATACAAGCTGGAACCGCCACTGCTGCCAATGACTGGTACCTTACTCATTGTAGGACTGTAGTGGTATGTTTACGACGTGTTGTTACTTGCAGGTGGGTTGGGGCGCGTCCGGAGACGCCTCTTCTTTCCGGAGCGCTGACCTCCAGCTATATAATATCCTCTCTCACGTTCAATCTTTTCAGAATCTGGAATACTACACAACATCCAAATCTGACTTTTCTGCTGAGTTAATCTTCGAGAGTTTTCTACTAACAGGTAAAATATATATATATACAACATTTTATAACTATTCATCAACTTGTTCTCATACAATAAGGATACACACAGATTTGTAAAATAAATACATAAATTGATCTGAAAGAAAAGAAAGCCTATGTTCATGGAAAATAGGAAACATAGTAATTTCTGTAGCTTCTTTAGAGACGAACTAAATTATAAAGTTGTTTATTATCAGAATCTTAAGTATTGAAGTAAAATGTTGCTGCCGGTAGATCTATTCTTTATCATATCGCAGTTGCCCTGTACACTCATATCAGGTAGCCTAGGCTAGATGTCTTTCGCTATTTTAAATAGATGTCACTCAAAATGTGTAGAGTGGCCAAGCGTAGTGAAAAATAACTGTTCGAAAATATAAGTAAAAAATAAATAGAACTTCAATACGCTTCTATTTCATTCATCATTTCGGGAATTTACTGCCACTGTGCCTTGGGTGTCGGCTGGCTAGAATCACATGAATCCAAGAGGAAAGAAACCTACTCAAAAACAGTCCTTGTACTGTGAGTCATGTCATATCTTGCAGCGGAATTAAAGAGAGAAAAATACTTGTAGGCTACAGTTCTCCATTTGATTGCTTAATTGAGTTGCTGTGTCAACATGTTGACTAGAGAATATGGAAAGTTAGGATTTGAACATTGAAAAAAACAAGTCCATCTCTGTCATGTATCTCTCTGCATGTTGATGCTTTTTTGCACAATGAGATTGTGAATTTAATATTCTAATGACTGATAATTCATTCGAATTTAATTAATGAATTAAATATATAATCTATTCTTATCATGTTTGTCTCAATCTTACATAAAAAAAATTGTAAAAGTAGGAACTTTACTGTTTTTGAGGGTCATGAATCCTATAGTTTTTGTCATCTGTGTTCTGAGGTGGTTTTGTGTTGAGTCATCCTCTACCAGAATTAACCCAGAACTCATCCAGTAGCACCACATAGGAAACAAAGCTGCTAGGGGAATACTAGAGGATAATTGGTTAGAGGAACAAATGGGTCACAAATGGGCATATGTTTACAGATTCCTTCCTTAGGAGAAATGTATCTTCTTATCCAATCTCACAAGAAGCTTCAATCAAAACATGGCTGCAGGAAACATTATATTGATATTATGTCATTCCTGCTTGTATGGTGAAATGGGCTTAAGTACTGTACATTTTCAGTTGCTGGATTGTTGAGAAAAGGATCAGTCTTCCAAACCGTCAATTTGGAGAGAAATTGAGAGAGCTACTGTTCCAAGTTCTCCCATGAGTCAATCAGGGTCACTTGATTCACTCTCTTTGCACCACCACCCTAGATCAACACAGATTTAGGGCTCTGGTCAAATGTAGTGCACTATATAGGGATTAGTGTGCCATTTGGAACAAAGATTAGTTAGACACACAATTGTCAATAAAGGAGTAATAATAGTAAAGTAACAGGTTTTATGTTAAGTCCAATATGAGAGATATACTCTCATTAATACTTCCAGTAATAAAGACATGAGTTTATAAATTCAAGCACACATTACATTTTTGTTTTAATGATGGAAGACATCCATAGTAAAGATAGACTGTCCAAGAAAATAATAATTGGTCGCCAACAAATATTTGTTTTGCAAACAGACACCCTGGTATCTGCTGCCATTATGGTGGGCCATTCCACAGAACACACACCTGTCTTATGTAAATAATACTGTTCATATGGCTTTCTCTTCGGTGGGCCAACAATTACCTCTGTTTACCTGAGAAAAACATTCACTAAGAATGGGAAGCTTTGCCCTGTGTTGTGTATTAAAACCTCTTAAGGATCAGACCCTTTTTTTTCACAATTTAGCCTAAAATGACATACCCAAATCTAACTGCCTGTAGCTCAGGACCTGAAGCCAGGATATGCATATTCTTGAAACACTTTGAAGTTCTTTGAAATGTGAAATTAATGTAGGAGAATATAACACATAGAGCTTGTTAAAGATAATATAAAGAAAAAAACATGTTTTATTTATTTATTTGTTCCTTCTTTGAAATGCAAGAGAAAGGCCAATATATAGTTTTAGAACACCTACTCATTCAAGGGTTTTTCATTATTTTGACTATTTTCTACCTTGTAGAATAATAGTGAAGACATCAAAACTATGAAATAACACATATGGAATCATGTAGTGACCAAAAAAGTGTAAAACAAATCAAAATGTATTTTATATTTGAGATTCTTCAAATAGCCACCCTTTGCCTTGATGATAGCTTTGCAGACTCTTGGCATTCTCTCAACCAGCTTCATGAGCTTCCTGGAATGCATTTAAATTAACAGGTGTGCCTTCTTAAAAGTTAATTTGTGGAAACTCATTCCTTAATGCGTTTGAGCCAATCAGTTGTGTTGTGACAAGTTGGGGGGATATACAGAAGATAGCCCTATTTGGTAAAAGACCAAGTCCATATCATGGCAAGAACAGCTGAAATAAGCAAAGAGAAATTACAGTCTATCATTACTTTAAGACATATGAAGGTCAGTCAATCCGGAAAATGTCAAGAACTTTCAAAGTTTCTTCAAGTGCAGTCACAAAAACCATCAAGCACTATGATGAAACTGGCTCTCATGAGGACCGCCACAGGAATGGAAGACCCAGAGTTACCTTTGCTGCAGAGGGTAAGTTCATTAGCGTTACCAGCAGCCCAAATAAATGCTTCACAGAGTTCAAGTAACAGACAAATCTCACCATCAACTGTTCAGAGGAGACTGTGTGAATCAGGCCTTCATGGTTGAATTGATGTAAGGGAACCACTACTAAAGGACAACAAGAGGAAGAGACTTGCTTGGGCCAAGAAACATGAGCAATGGACATTAGACCGGTGGAAATGTGTCCTTTGGTCTGGAATCCAAATTGGAGATGTCTGGTTCCAACCGCCTTGTCTTTGTGAGACGCGGTGTGAGTGAACGGATGATCTCCACATGTGTATTTTCCACCGTAAAGCATGGAGGAGGTGTTATGGTGTGGGGGTGCTTTGCTGGTGACACAGTCTGTGATTTAATTAGAATTCAAGGCACACTTAACCAGCATGGCTACCACAGCCTTCTGCAGCGATACGCCATCCCATCTGGGACTATCATTTGTTTTTCAACAGGACAATGACCCAACACACCTCCAGGCTTGGTAAGGGCTATTTGACAAAGGAGAGTGATGGAGTGCTGCATCAGATGACCTGGTCTCCACAATCCCCCGACCTCAACCAAATTGAGATGGTTTGGGATGAGTCGAACCGCAGAGTGAAGGAAAAGCAGCCAACAAGTGCTCAGCATATGTGGAAACTCCTTCAAGACTGTTGGAAAAGTATTCCAGGTGAAGATGGTTGAGAGAATGCCAAGAGTGTGTAAAACTGTCATCAAGGCAAATGGTGGCTATTTGAAGAATCTCAAATATAAATTATATTTTGATTTGTTTAATACTTTTTAGGTTACTACACAATCCATATGTGTTATTTCATTGTTTTGATGGCTTCACTATTTTTCTACAATGTAGAAAATAGTAAAAAATATAGAAAAACCCTTGAATTACTTGGTGTTCTAAAACTTTGGACTGGTAGTGTATGACTTAGGAATCTAGGTGCAACTTCCATGATTGTAACGTAGACGCAGAGAGTCAGGAAGCAAGAGCAGTTGGTGAGTTTAATAACAAAGAACCTGAAGATATAAAAAAACAAGAGAAGCATACTAGACATGAAAACAAAACCAATACTGCCTGAATACTGAGGGCTAAATAAAGATGGTTGCCAGATGTGCATAATGTTGGTTGCCAGGACCGGTTGTTAGTAGAGCGGCAACATCGAGCGCTGGAGCGGGAGAATGGGTGACAATTATTAGCGCCATAGATTAGCCTTTCACACTACAGACGCTCTATGGACGGACTCTGACATTGCTCATTCTGATATTTTTTGATTGTGTGTATTGTTATCATATTGCTAAATATTACTACACTGTTGGAGCTAGAAGCATAAGCATTTTTCTGTACCTGCAATAACATTTGCATATCTGTGTACGCGACCAATAAACTTTGATTTGATTTAAAGGCCTCCATAACAGGTGATAAAGAGCCATAAGTTTCCATCATATCTTTGACATCACTGAGGGTTTTTTGTGTTTGTCAGTGGTAACAACAGTCACCTTGTATAGCACTCACCAAACAGAGAATTAGATCAAGATGGAAATAGATGGCTTGTAGAGTAGTGGATCAAGATCGGGGTTGGTTACTATTACATAACATTGTTGAAGTCCTAACTACAGCAAGCTCAAGTATGAAATGTTACTTTGTTTCTCCTCCTCTCCAGAACCATGGTGTTCCATAAGGAATTTCAGACTGCAGGGAAGGAGCCTGGTCTTCAGGTGTGGCGCGTGGAGAAGATGGATCTGAAGCCGGTTCTTAAACAGCTCCACGGAAACTTCTTCACCGGAGACTGCTATGTTCTTCTCTACACCACTGCTGCCCCCTCATACTACATCCACATGTGGCTGGGTGAGAGAGAGAGCTGGTTACCCGACTGATATAGCTTATCACCATGGCCACTCAGGCTGAGCCTTAAACCATTATCCTATATGTGCAGGAAATGGGTTATAAAGGGTTATAAAAAGATACATGCCTGTTCACTTGTCATATCTATTTGATAATGAACTGAAAGGTTCCTCCCTTGTATTGTTGTGTATGCTCCGGGGAGAACTTACCCCTATGTACAGATCTAGGATCAGCAATCCTAATTCGTTTGGACAAATGCTAAACTGACCCAAGAACTGCACCTAGGGGAAACTTCACCCTACACCGTTCTGTATGTTCATATGGACTTTCCCATTGGTCTTCTTCCTCAACTCCCCACGTCTCTATTGGCTGATACCACAGGAAGTGAGAGTTCTCAGGATGAGAAAGGTGCGGCAGCCATCTTTACCACCCAGCTGGATGATTTCCTGGGCGGAGGCCCGGTCCAGTTCAGAGAGGTGCAGAACAACGAGTCTCTCACCTTCCTGGGTTACTTCAAGTCTGGCATCAAGTACAAGGTTAGATATTTCAGAATAACATCTCAGAGAGACAGTTGGGCATATTAGCTTAGATCAGATCGCCATAGAAAAACCTAAAGTGTTTCTTGGTTAAATAAAGATACCCACACACGCTAGCACGCACACTCTACACACACACACACATATATTGTTGTATGGTGATATTATACATTTTGTATTGTAGATATGTGGTGGTTTAATTATGTTCAATTATGTATTGTTTTGTATTTAGTTTTATGTGTGTTGTAAGTGCCTTAATGTGTTTGGACCCCAGAAAGAGTAGCTGCACCCAAGGCAGCAGCTAATGGGGATCCTTAATAAATACAGTACTGCACATCCTTTTAAAAATGACTGAAGTTCTCACTGTGTCTCGCATGACAACCCCAGTATAGCTTTGGTTTCCCTTTCCAGCACATAGATGCTTACTCTGTTGTTATACATCCCATTACTATACTTCTCTAAGTATGTCAGTGACATTGAACCCCAATGAATTTGAAGAGAAGGGTAATTATCGAAAAGATTGTGCGTGGGTTTCTCATTATTAGGTTAAGTATTGGTAGAGTGGAGTCCGATTTGAACTTGTTGACTAATGAGACTCAATTTCACAGCTATTGATTACCAGCGTCCAGTTAAAGGATGGTAAAATGTGTATTAATCAATACTCTAGTGAGAACAACAGCAACACACCCATCAAAGTATTGAAATACTAATGAGTCATGACACATGTTGCACATATTTGAAGCTGTACATGCACAAAAGAGGGATTTGCTAAAAAGGTAACTGTGCTATTTATAGAAATGTGTGTATGTAAGTTTTAGCATCTGCAGTGGATAAAGTTTTCCATAGAGGGTTGCCATGGACAGTTTCAAATGATGGACAGGCTAAGGGAGGACACATATGGGTCTAATTCCAGAAAGCCAAATGGCTGCATGTCTGGCAAGAATTTACATTAGCTTCTGGATTGGCAAGTAGAGGAAGCTATGGAAGTAAATGTTTACTTACAACTCTGAACAAAGTTGCGGTCAATGACGTTGGAGTTTAACATGCAGTGTGTAACATAAATATATATAAACTTCTTATAAGCAATGTATTATTGCTAGCTTCGTTAACCTGATACACTATTTCCATTCTCTGTCCTTCAGCAAGGTGGGGTGGCCTCTGGCTTCCAGCACGTGGTGACCAACGACATGAACGTCAAGCGTCTGCTGCACATCAAGGGCCGCAGGGCCATCAGGGCCACGGAGGTAGACATGTCCTGGTCCAGCTTCAACAGAGGAGACTGTTTCATCATCGACCTAGGAAAGGTGAGGCTGGGATAGCCTATCGGAGACTAACCTAAATTATGATATGTTACTAAGTCTCCTCAACCAGACTCACGTGTTGAACTTGGCCAATGCTACATAAGGGGATTGTCATATAGGCAGATAGGCAGAAACACAATGATCCCACATGCACAATGTTTGCATATGTGTAATGAGGGTGATTTTACAGCCCTCTCCAAAGAAGGAGAGGGCTGTAAAATACCCCAGGTGTTATTTTGTGGAAAATGCATGAGCATGAATAAGTAGGGGAGAGTGGGATAAGTTGAGCCATTTTGGACATTCAGCATCACGCCGTCAAGGGAAATATAGTATTCTGTCTAACAAAGATATCTACATATATTTTAGGATGGTCTGTATCCCTGGGAATAATCAGAATTCATGTAAACATTACTGTCTTGAAAACATTGCATGTCCAAAAGAAGTGGTCTCCTGGCATGGCTTACCCAGGGTGTGGGGTAAGTTGAGCCCCGGGACAGGGTAAGTTAAACCGACTTCAAATTTCTGTGCTGAATTAAATATTAGCACTACTTTTTTAAACCCACATCTAGCTTTTTTTCCCAAACAATCGCTTTTTTGTCTTTTAATAATTTGAAAAATATTTTAACACAGGCTTAACATCTAACAAACAATTTTTTTCAACACTTTTAATATAGGCCAGGTCCTGTTGTTACTTCAGATCCCAGTGATATCGCCTTGCATTGCCCCAGGAAAGAAAACACTTCAATTTGCTTAACTTGCCATTGGCTCAACCATTGGCTCAACTTACCCCAAGGCAAACATTTTGACTAAATTAGCCCACGCAGCTACAAGGATGCACTTTCATGCTAGGTTTAGGACCTCATCTTGTAGCTTATAGAGACCCCAACTGATATATAGAACATTCTTAAAAGTATCTACTTTGGTTTAGATACAAGCATCATGAAACCTCTAACACAAAAAATATGTTTTTTGGGCCTGACTTGCTTACCATTTTTTTCATGTGGTTTCTCCCTTCACAGACTCCATGAAATGATGACCTCTTCCTAAATATTTCATCAAATGATACATTTTGTGTATGGTTTCCTATAAACAAGGGTGGCTTAACTTACCCATTTAGCTCAACTTACCCCACTCTCCCCTGTGCATAAAGGCAAGAGTCTCTTCCCTTAGTCTGAGTCGTGGCCATTCAGACAGCTTTTGTTTCCATTCTCAGGACATCTTCCAGTGGTGTGGCAGCGAGTGCAACAGCTTTGAGCGTTTGAAGGCGTCCCAGGTGGCCATCGATGTCCGTGACAATGAGAGGAATGGCCGTGCCACTCTGCTGATGATTGAGGAGGGAGGAGAGCCACAGGCTGTCATCGACGTGAGTCACTCTCTCTCACGCACGCACGCACACACGCATACACACACACACAGACACACATTCCGATAATCGCGGAGGGAGGATAGCCACCACCACCACTTCCTGACCCTGTTACATTGGAAGGGTCAGAGAATATGAGGGGGGTGGTTACTGGCATCTGCCATTATTATGTGCTCTGGGCACGCTAAGACATTGTGGTACGATCTTATCTCATTCAATGCATTTAAAGGGTAAGGAGTTGCATGGTGGTCACAAACTATGTACAGGGTATTTTATGCAATGCTGGAACCTTTTTAGAGGAGTGCACTGGGACTTCTTAGGTAGAGCTGATTAACTTGTCTTTGACTTATATCCCATTATTCACGACTTGAAGCATTGTTGTGATTGTGTTTATTTTTAGGCTCTAGGGCCCAAACCCAACATCCCTGCAGGAAGCGCTGATGACGAGTCTGTTGATAGATCCAACCAGAAGAAGGGAGTTCTCTACATGGTAAAGATTTGCAGCCTTGTGATGCTCCCAGTCTGACCTGTTATGGCGCTGCGCACTGTGACAGCAAAAGTATCCATTTCCGTTGTCGCTGTATAATATTGATGAATAAAGATGTATTGTAGATCTCTGATGCAGCAGGCTCCATGAAGGCATCAGTGGTGGCCCAGACCAGCCCCTTCAAACAAGAAATGCTTTCCTCCAGTGAGTGTTACATTCTGGACAATGGAGTGGACAGCAAGATCTTCATCTGGAAAGGACCTAGTGCCAACACAGCTGAACGCAATGCTGCCATGAAGGCCGCAGAGCAGTTTATCAAGGAGAAGAAGTACCCCAAACACACCCAGGTAACGTTACATCAAACCTCTCCCCCGTCACTACTGCTGCCTTGAATATTCTGAACTTGTACCCCTGTTTGGGAAGTTAGTCTCAAGTGGTAACACCGCCAACTCCGGAAGAACACATGTTAATCCCCCTGGTCCGGCATTTTCCATACATAAAGGGATTGACATTCCATGACAGCCACCACTCCACATCCCATCAACATCCTCTCAGATCTGTGGATTGATAAAGTCCTTTGAAGTCTACTCTATTTTATATTTTATTCTACAGGTCCAGGTGTTGCCAGGCGGAGGAGAGACCACTCTGTTCAAGCAATTCTTCTGTAACTGGAAGGATAAGGACCAGACCACGGGCCCAGGCCAGGCCTACAGCTTGGGGCGTATCGCCAGGGTGGTGCAGGTCCCCTTTGACTCCTCCAGCCTGCACACCAACAAGACCATGGCAGCCCAGCACGGCATGGTGGATGACGGATCCGGGAAGGTTCAGGTACGGCTGGAAAATAGTAGTGATGACATACAATGATCTAACTCAGGACTATTAAAACAAGTGGCACTGGCTGGGGAAAAGGGATACCTAGTCAGTTGTACAACTGAATGCATTCAATTGAAATTTATCTTTTGCATAGGTACTGGAGGAGAGGTTTGGGAAATACTGATGTAACTCTACTACTTCTGGTGTGTTTAATGTAGAACATGACACACTGGGAGAAGTACAGTGAGTGTACAAAACATTATGAACACATTAG
Source organism: Oncorhynchus kisutch (assembly GCF_002021735.2). Taxonomy (NCBI): domain Eukaryota; kingdom Metazoa; phylum Chordata; class Actinopteri; order Salmoniformes; family Salmonidae; genus Oncorhynchus; species Oncorhynchus kisutch. The sequence continues at coordinate 21,946,330 of NC_034186.2, read as the reverse complement.
GTTTCATTTCTGGTGTCATGCCACCTCTCTCTTTCAGCTGCCAGGCTATTTCTGCTGGTGGGATGTGGAGCACTCTTGTAACTTGTCTCCCCACTTCTAAAACCAAAGTTGCACCCCTATCAAGAATGGTACAACAACCAAAGTACATCCTTGACACAACTGTGGGAAGCATTGGAGTCCGCATGGGCCAGCATCCCTGTGGAACGCTTTCGATACCTTGTAGCGTCCATGCGGCAGTTCTGAGGGCAAAAGTTGGGGTGCAACTCAATATTAGGAATGTGTTATTAATATTTTGTACACTCAGTGTATGTCGTAATGTAAAGGAGATGGATCTCCTCCTCAGGTGTGGCGTGTGGAGGATGGTGACCAGGTGCCAGTGGACCCCTCCAGCTATGGCCAGTTCTATGGAGGTGACTGCTACCTGGTACTGTACAGCTACCGCCTGGGAGGCAGGGAGCAGCACATCATCTACACCTGGTGAGTATTGTTCACCACAAGAGGGAGACATAATCATGCTTAAGCTATAGGCCTAACTCTGCAGGTGGCAGGAACACATCCGTTCTCTGTGTTTGTCCCTATTCATATCCCTGTAAGATTGATTGATTGATGATTGCAGGCAGGGGCTGAAGTGTACTCAGGATGAGCTGGCTGCCTCCGCCTTCCTGACAGTCAGGCTGGATGACTCCATGGGAGGGTCTCCTGTCCAGGTGAAATACTAATTCAGACACTATTCATAACAGATATATCTTCTTTAATCACATCACATATGTCATAAAAAGGGGTTCTCTATATATCATTGTCTTGACTTAAATGGTTGAACTTGTGAAGGCTCCAGAGGCACTGCTCTGTGGCTGACCCTGTGCAGGTTCCAGCCTCTTGTGTGTGTGTGTGTCGATCCTAATCTTTGGTTTGAAGGATGTGCTGAAGTGTCTCATCTCCTACTCTCTCCTCCAGGTGCGTGTGACTCAGGGCCAGGAGCCGGCCCACCTGATGAGTCTGTTCAAGGGGAAGCCCATGGTGATCCACCTGGGGGGGACATCCCGTAAGGGGGGCCAGAGCAGGGTGGGCTCCACACGCCTCTTCCACATCCGCCAGAGCTCCACCAGGGCCACACGGGCTGTAGAGGTCAGTCAGTCATACAACATATACAAATCAAATCTAAATGTATTGGTTGCATACATATACACACACACACACACACACACACACACACACACACACACACACACACACACACACACACACACTGAAGGCCTATATAGGTTTAGGTGATCAAACTACAGTACTAACCACTGATATTTTTAATGATCCTGATTACTTTAAATTAGGGCAGAAGTTATGAAGTTACATAAGGAATATGAGAAAGGAAAAATGTATATTCGGACAGTTAATAAAGTAACTGAGGAGGATTATAGGATAGGAGTACCTCACCACTTCTCTTTCTCTCACTATGACTCCCTCGCTCCCATTCTCTCCTATCCAGGTGGAGCCCTCTGCTGCATTCCTGAACACCAATGATGTGTTTGTGCTGAAGTCCTCTAACACTGTGTTCCTGTGGAGGGGAGTGGGGGCCACTGAGGAGGAGCTGGCTGCAGCCCAATACGTAACCTCTTTCCTGGGAGGAGGAAGTGCCACTGAGGTGTCAGAGGGCAAGGAGCCAGGTGGGTGTTTTAGTCTTACACCTAATCACAGGCATAACATAACATATTTTAGTGATGATAGGATTCATTTACTTTCTCTTTTAAATAAGTTTCATGTAACACTTTTATTAGCAAATAATACATATGAACAGTCATTACAAAATTACTCCAATTTATTATTCTGTTTTTCTAAAGCTACTTTTTGTTTTTTAGGCAAATGCCATTGCCGGCCGCTTTATAGTTAATTTTTCAGATTTTCCTTCATTTGCATTGAATTAAACTTGTTTTCCATACTGGTATGATGAGTGTTTCTGATGTATTGTATTCTTCTGCATCCTTCCCCAGCTGGGTTCTGGTCTGCTCTGGGAGGGAAGAAGGAGTACCAGACCTCTAGGAGCCTGCAGAAGATGGTTAAGCCACCACGCCTGTTTGGCTGCTCTAACAAGACTGGCAGGCTCATAGTGAGTAGAGGGTGGATTTCTCTTAGTGTAGGGATGGAATATTTTCTTGTGAAGGATACTCTGTATTCATCTCTCTCTCTCTCTCAGGCTGAGGAGGTGCCTGGAGATTTCAACCAGTCAGACTTGGCAACTGATGACGTCATGCTTCTGGACACTTGGGATCAGGTAAGGTCTTGGCCTGATGTTGAAGACCATTATACAATATAATCCACATGATCCCAGTGGCTCTGATACAACTGAAGTCCTGCCATGATAGTTTTTAAAGGAAGTGGTCCAATCCTCCAATCCCTCTCCACATTCTGCTTTTATTGTTTCTCTATCCAATGATCCCCTGAGGGTGCAGGGTTGAAGCCATAGAAATAGAATGAAATACTTCCTGGCATGGGTACACCCAATATGGCCGCCGCTCCACCCATCAAGGAGCATTGATTTGAATGGGAATGGCAATTCTAGTCATTTAAAATGGTTATATTACTTTTACAGATCTTCCTCTGGATCGGCAACGAAGCCAATGAGGTGGAGAGGACCGGATCAGCAAAAATTGGTACGATTGATAAATAATCTATTGGCCATTGTTGATGCATACACGCTATCACTACCTCAGTGTAGTCACTAACAAAAAATGTCAATCTATAGCAGGGTTTCACAAACTCTGTCCTGGGCCCCCCCATTTAGTTTTTTTCCCTAGCACTACACAGCAGATTCAAAGAATCAAAGCTTGATGATGAGTTGATCATTTGAATCAGACGTGTAGTGCTAGGCCAAGACCGAGTTTGTGAAACTGATCTATGGAGCTTAATGTAGAGCTTTCTTCTTTTCTTTTAGCCAAAGACTATGTGGATTCGGACCCTTCTGGTCGCCGGGGCATTGCCATCACTACGATCAAGCAGGGAATGGAACCACCAACCTTCACCGGTTGGTTCCAGGCCTGGGACCCCAAGTTGTGGGAAACCGACCCTCTGGAGCGTATCCGCGCCCGCTTTTAAACTTTACTGTGCTCAACCACTTCCTCCTGCTCCCTCCCCTCGCATGGCTTCTTCTCCTGCATTATCCTCTACTCCTGAAAACACAAGGCCAAGACGTATGCAAGCAGTTGGACCCATAAACCCAATGAAACTGGTCTGGTCCATTATATTGGATTAGCCTGGTCTCAGATCTGTTTGTGTTCTTGCATACTCCATTGCTGGTATTGTCAAGCCAAATGTTTGACATGAAAGTGAGTGACAAGAAGTTGGAATGATATCACAAACAGACTGGCACTCATGCTATGCTTGGATGAATATCTCAGAAAATGTTGTCTTTATTTTGTTATTATCATGTATAACTGTATGGCTTCTCAATGAAACAAGTGCCAATGCTCAAACACAGGAATGATAGTTAAATACAAGAAAATGCCAAGTCTATTTCATGCTTGTATACTGTCGTAATTTTACTCTGAATCCGATAAAAATGTACTTCTGAAGAGAAACAACCAACAACCAGGTTTTATGGGATTTGATGATTGTTGTATTAAAACATCCTGCTTTTTGAAAGGGGGTTGTGTTTTTTTATTATGTCTTGCATTATGTACACTGAACAAAAATATAAACGCAACATGTGAAGTGTTGGTCCCATGTTTCATGAACTGAAATAAAAGATCCCAGAAATGTTCCATACTCACAAAAAGCTTATTTCTCTGAAATGTTGTGCAAAAATGTGTTTATATCCCCGTTGTTGAGCATTTATTATTTGCCAAGATAATCCATCCATCTGACAGCTGTGGCATATCAAGAAGCGGATTTAAACTGCACGGTCATTACACAGGTGCACCTTGTGCTGGGGACAATAAAGGGCCACTCTAAAATGTGCAATTATGTCACACAACACAATGCCACAGATGTCTCAAGTTTTTGAGGGAGTGTGCAATTGGCATGCTGACTGCAGGAATGTCCACCAGAGCTGTTGCCAGAGAATGTAATGTTTACTTCTCTACCATGAGCCGCAACCAATATCATTTTAGAGAATTTGGCAGTACACAGCCAGAAGAGGACTGGACCCATCTCAGAGCCTGGTTACTCTCTAGTTTTCTTCCCAGCTTCCTGTCTTTCTTGAAACCTTTCTTTCTAGCAACCGTGCTATTACATCTGCATTGCTTGCTGTTTGGGGTTTTAGGTTGGGTTTCTTGTGACGAATGCTGATGTAAAAAGAGCTTCATACAATACATTTGAATGATTCTGTGTGTGTATAGGTGTCAGCTATGTGTATGTGCTGGGTGGTAAACTACTATATTTAAGACTCGATCATGCGACCGGCATTGGATAATGAGAATTGAGCTAACTGAGTGAGCCATGTGAGTAAAATGTGCTTTGGAACAGGCAGCCGGGAAATATGAATTTATAATGACTATATTCAGCCCAAGAGCACAACGGCCACTAGCCGCAAAATGCATACATTTTTTTAGGGGCCATTACGGCCACACAAGGGGGATGCCGCTGTGAAATTCGAGGCATGATCAATTGCTTGTCAAATAGTGAATGAGAGACTGATGAAGTGTGTGCAACCTGAGCAAAAAACAAAGACTGCATGCCTTTTTCAAATCATCATTAGTCTCATCATGCAGCCTTAGAATGTCTTAAACATTAAAACATGTAGCCCGACGTTTGTATCACAACTAAAGTGTCATAAATAACTCTAAATTAAACATAATACGAGGACAAGCTTCTTTGTTAACCACAACACAGAATAGCTGTGCGCACACTCCCTAAAATTGTTTAGAGAAAATATCCTTTCTGTATTATTCAGCTACATTCAATTGTATTCTTCATACTATAAAATAACGCCATAGAATTCTAAGCAAATCTTGTCTAATGTAGCCCACAGCTATATGGCATAGCCAGGTCAGGGTCTAACATAAGGACAACTCAGAGTATACTACTCTGTTCTTCTGTAATATAATTTTTTTTCATATGATGTTTCTTTGGACCTGTCTAAAATATATAACGGATTTATTGTGTTGGTGTAGCAATATCACATGGACTTATTAGACTTTTTAAAATGTATATTTTCCAAAGGTCTGAATCAGTGGTGAGCGACAAGGCACTAGAGTGGCAAATCACACTTGCTGTCTATGCGTGGCCAGCTCCCCTCTCTCCACCGGGATTATCTGCCTCTGACCTTATTAAAAGGGCTGAGTCACTGGTTTGCTCTCTCTCTGTCTCTCTCTCTCTCTATTTCAATTCAATTACATTCAAAGGGCTTTCTTGGCATGGGAAACATATGTTCACCCAATAGATAATTGAGTTGACCAAAAATAGATTTGTTTTGGAATCATTTCTCTCTGTCTATCTCTACCGCACCTGCTGTCTCGACCTCTGAATTCTGGGTTATGAAAAGCCAACTGAGATTTACTCCTGAGGTGCTGACCTGTTGCACCCTCTATAACCACTGTGATTATTATTTGACCCTGCTGGTCATCTATGAATGTTTGAACATCTTGAAGAAAGATCTGGCCTTAATGGCCATGTAGTCTTATAATCCCCACCTGGCACAGCCAGAAGATGCCTGGCCACCTCTCAGAGCCTGGTTCCCCTCTAGGTTTCTGCTTTTCTAGGGTGTTTTTTTGCTAGCCCCCATGCTTTTACATCTGCATTGCTTGCTGTTTGGGGTTTTAGGCTGGGTTTCTTGTGACAAATGCTGATGTAAAAAGGGCTTTATACAATATATTTGATTGATTGTGTGTGTGTATAGGTGTAGGCTATGTGCTGTGTGGTAGACAATTTACCCATGGCACAGTATTTATTTACCCTAGTCTGACTGACACCAAACACACACCAAAGTCTTCCTCTACTCTCCCTCGCTGTGTACCACATGAGTCTCGTCAGCCAGGCTAAGTTTGCCCACACACCCTACTTCTTTTACCACTATCCCTACTAGCCCACAGCCACCCCACTAATCAATCTCATATAAAAGTCTTATAACATTAGTTAAGCCCTCAGACGGGGCCAGGCGTACTTCTCTTTGTGTGTGTGTGTGTGTGTGCTATCGCAACCCACAACTGTCTCAGACTATGTTCGGAATATTTATTTCTCACACACAATAGAATAGGTCAACTTTTGTACTATGGGGGGATAGTAGATTTACATAGTCTAGTGCTTTTGCTGTTTTTACCTTTGGACTACTCATCTTGTTGTCTGACAAAAAGTAGAAGTTGGCAGTTCTTCCAATATCTTCAATATGCACCTCGGATGCGTGCATTTGCATCCAGGATGTGTCTGCCTTCACTTGTAGCCTGTGAGAAAGACTTGATCATGTGACTGGCATTGGATAATGAGAATTGAGCTATCTGAGAGAGCCATGTGAGTAAGAAGTACTTTGGAGCAGGCAGCCGGGAAAAATATATTATAATGACTATTTCAGCCCAAGAGCACAACGGCCACTAGACACAAAAGACATAAAACATTTTAGGGGCCGTTACGTCCACACAAAGGGAATGCCGCAGTGAAATCGAGGCATTATCAAGTGCTTGTCAAATTGTGAATGAGAGACTGATGAAGTGTGTGCAACCTGAGCAAAAAACAAAGCAGAGCCCATGCCTTTCATGAAGCGTTTTTCAAATCATCATTAGAGTCTCATCATGCAGCCTTAGAATGTATTAAACATTAAAACATGTGACCCAGTGTTTGTATCACAACTAAAGTTGTAAAATAATGCCATGGAATTCTAAGCAAATCTTGTCTGCTAAATGAACTAGTGTAGCCCACAGCCATATGGCATAAGGACAACTCAGAGTATGCTATTCTGTTCTTCTGAAATAGACTACAGTTTCTTCATATCATGTTTCTTTGGACCTGTCTAAAATATATAATGGATTTATTGTGATGGCATAGCTATATCACATGGACTTATTAGACTTTTTAAAATGTTGTTTTTCCAAAGGTCTGTATCAGTGGTGAACAACAAGGCACTGGAGTGGCGAACCACACTTGCTGTCTCTGCGTGGCCAGCTCCCCTCTCTCCACCGGGATTATCTGCCTCTGACCTTATTAAAAGGGCTGAGTCACTGGTTTGCTGTCTCTCTCTCTCTCTCTCTCTATTTCAATTACATTCAAAGGGCTTTCTTGGCATGGAAAACATATGTTCACCCAATAGATAATTGAGTTTACCAAAATTTGTTTTGTTTTGGAATCATTTCTCTCTGTCTATCTCTACCGCACCTGCTGTCTCGACCTCTGAATTCTGGGTTATGAAAAGCCAACTGAGATTTACTCCTGAGGTGCTGACCTGTTGCACCTTCTATAACCACTGTGATTATTATTTGACCCTGCTGGTCATCTATGAATGTTTGAACATCTTGAAGAAAGATCTGTCCTTAATGGCCATGTAGTCTTATAATCCCCACCTGGCACAGCCAGAAGATACCTTGCCACCTCTCAGAGCCTGGTTCCCCTCCAGGTTTCTGCTTTTCCAGGGTGTTTTTTTGCTAGCCCCCATGCTTTTACATCTGCATTGCTTGCTGTTTGGGGTTTTAGGCTGGGTTTCTTGTGACAAATGCTGATGTAAAAAGGGCTTTATACAATATATTTGATTGATTGTGTGTGTGTGTGTATAGGTGTAGGCTATGTGTGTGGCATGCTAATGGATGCTAATCATGCTCCTGTATAAGGCTGTTTCTGCTGAGTCTGACTACAGTGGATTACTGAGCCGAAAGCAAATCACCTTTACTCCCTCTCTTTCATCTCCTCATGCTCACTCTTATTCCGTCCTTCTCTCTCATTCCCCCCTCTCTTTCAATCTTCCCTCACTTTCGCTCCCCCATTGCTTTCATTCCCTCCTCGCTTTCATTCCCTCCTGCTGTCCCTTATTACCTGATACTGGAGTTGTGAGACCAATTTATTTTTGTACCGTTCAAATCACTTTATTAGCCTTGTCCAGGAATTTTTCTCAATTTAGGTTCTTAAAGACAAAGGAGTTTCTGTGAGACTAACAGCAGTGATGAACCAGAAGATTGTCCTCATCACAGGTTGCTCCTCAGGCATCGGACTGGCCCTGGCTGTACGCATAGCCAAGGATGAAAAGAAGAGGTTCATTGGTAAGTTAATGGGTACTCTTTGGGTTTAACAGAATTTGGATATTTAATGTTATGGTAACCAAAATGTGATGTTTATTCCACCTCTGTCAATGGATGAAATCTCAGCTATCTGTTAAAATTATTATGGAAAGCAGTGAAATTGTCAGGATGGTTCCTTTACCTTCAAAATCCCCAAAAGTATGGTCAGAAACTCCTAATCCCCAGACTATACAGCTACACAATATTCATAGACAAACTTGTCTGCTTCCAAGAGACTAAGATACACCTGTGTTGTGTTCTCCAGTGTATGCCACAATGAGGAACCTGGGTAAGGCAGAGGCACTCGTGGAGGCGGCAGGCAGGACTCTGGGCAGGACCCTGGTGATTAAACAACTGGATGTGTGCAATGAAGACTCCATCAAGGCCTGTGTGGCCAGCCTACCGGATGGCAAGCTAGACATACTCAGTAAGTACGGATGCATGCCTACACACTTATCTGGTATTACATGTAGGCTAATGACCTCACATTTATATGTATGGACACTGTCTTCCCTGATCGCGTTTGCATTACAAACCCAGTAAAGCATTTGACTGTAATTCTTTTGTAAGGCTAGTTGGTTGTACAGTCAAATTAAAATGGCCTGCACTGACTTTTCCCACACATCCCAATTCCAGTGGCCGGTTCAGTAGGATGTAACGTTACAGAACATTCAGGCAGAAATGTATCATAGAAAACAGATATAATTGTCTATCATGTAGAACAGGGCATCGTTTCAGCTATGCTGATTCTATTTGTATTTGCAAACAAATCAAATCAAAAATCAAATCAAATGTATTTATATAACTCTTCGTACATCAGCTGATATCTCAAAGTGCTGTACAGACACCCAGCCTAAAACCCCAAACAGAAAGCAATGCAGGTGTAGAAGCACGGTGGCTTGGAAAAACTCCCTAGAAAGGCCAAAACCTAGGAAGAAACCTAGAGAGGAACCAGGCTATGTGGGGTGGCCAGTCCTCTTCTGGCTGTGCCGGGTGGAGATTATGCAAACGCAACGATCAGAACGCTTTCACATAACTGAATAAACCTATATTTTCCCCTCTCAGTCAGCAATGCTGGGATGGGTCTGGTAGGCCCCATAGAGTGTCAGTCTATGGAGGAGATGAAGGCTGTCATGGATACCAACTTCTTTGGTCTAGTGAGACTCCTCAAAGTGATCCTACCAGACATGAAGAAGAGGAAGAGTGGCCATATTGTTGTGATCAGCAGTGTCATGGGCATACAGGGTAAGAGATGTTGCTTCTTTTCACACAATGGCTTTTCATGAGGTTTTCTTACAGACTAGCAAGTGTATTTGTGAGTAGGCTACACATTTGTATGTGCCTAATGGCACAGACATATATTTTAAAGGTAAACGTGCATTACCAGTTGTAATGTGGTATGAACACAACCAGGCATGATGTTTTCATCTGATTGTCAAATCACTTCAAAAAGTGTACATTGGTCCACTACAAAATAAATTCCAGCATCCAAACGGTGCAACAGCCATTGGATTAATGGAAAGAAACATCTGTTAAAAACACCAAAACGTGCAATGACATTCAGAGATTGTCAGTAGATCTAAACTCTTGTAGCCTGCATTAATTGACGTGACAAATTACATTTTTTGTGAAAAGCCATGTCTGTCCCGAGCTCATCGACACGGGAAACTGCGAAGTCCCAGTTAAAAACAATGTTGCCATTTTGCTAGCAGGCTGAATCCAGTCGATACAATGTTTCAAATTTGCTAGGGTATACTCAAGACCGAGAGAGAGGAAGACAGCCAGAGAAAATAGATTAATACGATTGAAATAACCTGAACCAGCTGTCACTGGATTAAACCATGACAGGTTGTTCGTTTAATTTCGAATGCGCTTTTATTTTAATATTTACCACTGTATCAGTACAAAATTGCATTTTAAACACATAGGAGAATAGTTCAAAGAGATCCCCAGCAATGTTTGCAACTTTTGTTGCATTTAGGGGAGGTCATATCTCATTTGGGGGGCAGAGCCCCCCAGGCCCCCATAATTCCCACACTGCTACTGGTTCAATATTAACCGTTGAAGAACACTAGGCTTAGAAATGGAAAGACTCCATCACGATCTGAACTTCATAAATTTACATTTTACAATGGACACATCCGGTCTGTATAAATTATTTGGTGGCATTCTCCTTTTTCACAGGTATATTATTCAACGATATCTACGCAGCATCCAAGTTTGCTGTGGAGGGTTTCTGTGAAAGCATGGCCGTCCAAGCCATGAGGTTTAATCTGAAGTAAGTAGTCCTACCGTACCACTAGTTCTGGTCCAGGGCGTTAGTGTGGTTTGCTAAGGAATGCTCAGCATTAGCAATAACTAACGCCTTGGACCAGAGCTTCCCTACCACATACTGCATCTGGTGTGTGTGGAGGGCACATTCACACTGCTCTGTTTGTGAGAGTTCAATTATCAGGGGGCAGAGATTAGAGCAGGGAGTGAGAGGATGCATCGTGGAGCAGCCTTCCCCTCAGGGGAAAATAATGCATGCTAACCAACACCTGTAGCCCACTCGTCCATGTCACCAACACCTGTAGCCCACTCGTCCATGTCACCAACACCTGTAGCCCACTCATCCATGTCACCAACATCTGCACTTATACACTGCAATATCCTACCAGTGTTTCATACCACGAGTGACAAAAAACATGCTACAGTTGGGTAAAATGGCAATAACAACCACACCCAACAAATATTATAGACATTATTTAGAAGAAGCAACAGCGTACAGACACAATCTTAGGATTTATTATAGATTTTCCTGTGGTATTAGATACAGAAAATACAAAAGGGTTTTGGTGACAGAATAGAATTGAGTTTACTAGGCTAACTGAACATTCATTTGAAGTAGTAATTGTGTGTGTATGTGTGCGTGTGTGTGTGTGTTGCTGCCATTGCTGTGGCAGTATAAGTTTGATTGAGCCAGGCCCTGTGGTGACGGAGTTTGAGCATAAGGTCTATGAAGAGGGCATGAAGACAGACCTCTCCAAAGCTGACAAAGTGACAGCAGATATGTTTACCAACATCTATATGAAGAACTTCAAGCAGATCTATGAAAGCCTTGGACAGACACCTGAGGACATAGCAGAGGTATATTAGCCTATGGTGCTCAAATTGACACATTATAAAGGCTTATACATATAACATCTTATAAAGTATTATACTTAGAGACTAAGTAAAGTCTAATTCTAAATCACAGGGTTAGTTTGTTTGGTGCATGTGTTCAAATTTCTGTGCTTAAATGTCTCTCCCTAGCTTGACTCACTTGACTTGTCCAAGGGCCCTCAACAGTGCATCTCCAGAAAACCATGTTCTGGAAAGTTATTTTGTATTTATTTCAGGTTATTCTGAATTCTTCATCTAATTTTCAATGTCCCTTCCTTCTCCGTGTCTTCCTCACTTAGCACACACACAAGATCATCACCATGGACAACCCTCCATTCCGACACCAGACCAACACCTTGTACACCCCCATGACCACCCTGAAGTATGCTGATCCAAGCGGAGACCTTCCCATCGACACCTTCTACAAGATGGTGTTTGAGCACGACAAGGTCTTCAATGCCAGCCTCAATTTCCTCAAGCTGCTACGCTGGAGGACCCGCAAGAGTTTCGCTATAGATAAGGACAAGAGCAATTCTTAGGATGTGTCCCAAAAGGCAATTTTCGAATTAATTCACTTTTTTTTATTATAAATCATAAACCAACATAAAATTCCAAGGTTTTATCTTCTGAGTGTTGGTGTTGAAAATGTACTGATTCAAAAGTTGATGGAGTAGTTACCTTTCAATTTGGGCAAAATGTTTCACTGGGGAATTTCAATGGACTTTTGTATTGGCAGGGCCTACAATAAAAGGATCCATCACCACTGATAAGATGTGTGGAGATCCAATTATGTAACACTATTATCTATTGGGCCACTAATCCATGATTCACAGGTTATAGAATATTACACTGCATTCAAAGTCCCAATTGTATTAAAGGATAATCCCATATTAACCACTACCTATGCATTATTAGATCACCTTTTTGTTTGTCCTGAACAAGCACAAGACAGGAATAGGGTTACTGGTGATTTAAAAAAAAAACATGGTAAAGGTCCATTGGGAAAGGGGAAATAAGCTTGTACACTTAAGTATTATAACCATATGTAGGCCTGCTACACCTACACAGTAGGTGGCGACATTTTTATTTTGTCGTTTTCACAGGGCACCGTAGAAAAATAATATACCGGAAAGGGGTTTTATTTGCGTGGATCGTTTCCGCAGAAATTTCAGTGCCGAACTGCCGGTAAACTGAATTTAACAGAATAAATGAATTAAAGTATTTCGTTCGGCCGATAAAGGAACCGTAGTTCTCGTTCCAGTGTATACAGGATTTTGGTTTAAACAGTGTTTTGGGGATCAACACTGCGTTACGAAATGATCCCAACGACACGCTTGCTAGCCATGTTCTCAAAAGCCGCTGCAGGTAACTAAACTAGCTAATGTTAGCTAGGCTAACGCGTTGCGATAGATGGACCATAGCTTGCTAACTCGCTAGCTGGTTTTCATTTTCTCTTGTCCTCACCTCACCATCGTGTTTTACTTAGACCTATTCGTTACATTCCACGTCTCTACAGTAACATTAGGATATGCTGTGTCAATAGGCTTTTGTGTAGCTAGTTTGCATAGCTTTAACTTTTAAACCCAACTAGCCAACGTTAGCGTCTAGCCCACGACATTTTCAACACGTAACGTTAGCTAGTTAGCCCTCTGCGGAAGCCTACCATCAAATCAAGCTTTCCCCCAGTTTGGTTTTTTATTAACTTGAGAAACTAGTTCTCTGGAATACGATGGCTTCTTCGTCGGGAAACGATGACGACCTCACCATTCCCAGGGCAGCCATCAACAAAATGATCAAGGAAACTCTGCCCAACGTACGGGTTGCCAATGATGCAAGAGAACTTGTTGTGAACTGCTGCACAGAGTTCATACATCTAATCTCATCAGAGGCGAATGAAATATGTAACAAGTCTGAAAAGAAGACCATATCACCTGAACATGTAATTAATGGTTAGTATCTTTGTATTTTTTATTCTGTATCAACAGGTTTGAAAATATATTCACTTGTAATGTATAGGTGTTTCCCCCCTTCCTGCCTGCCATGTATTTTTTAGTTAATGCAGGTATGCGCTTGCCTGGCCACTTATCTGTAAACCAGGTTAGCTATAGTAAGTCAATCTGGAACCAAGTTAGCTAGTTATGCACTAGGAATTCCAACAATCATCAAGTGAAGAGACTGTTGAATACATGTCTGTTTCATTTTCCTCAAAATTGTTTCCATAATCTTTTCCCCTTTCCCCTAACCATATCCTCTTCTCCACAGCACTTGAAAGCCTGGGTTTTGCGTCGTACATCACAGAGGTGAAGGATGTCCTGCAGGAGTGTAAAACAGTAGCACTTAAAAGGAGGAAGGCCAACTCTCGCCTGGAAAACCTGGGCATCCCAGAGGAAGAGCTCCTCAGACAACAGCAGGAACTATTTGCTAAGGTAAGGATCAAGAGTCATAACCTGGTTAACCAGACTGATCGTTACAAGAGTGTGTTAAGGATCAAGACGGATAACATGTTTGATTAAGACTATTTCTTGCCACATCTCTGCACATTTATAGATCACCTTCACCAGGAATGGATAACTGCAGTGCACAAACGGATATTTCTGCAGTATGACAAAGGCTAAAATAATGTATATTTGTTTTGGTAACATTTAGTAGACATTCTAGGTTGAGTGGCTCCCCTGCTTTGCTGTTTGCATCTCTATCTCTGACCATGTCTAATTTATTGGTGGACTGACTGTATTTACTGTGTTCCAGGCACGGCAGCAGCAGGCCGAGCTGGCCCAGCAGGAGTGGCTCCAGATGCAGCAAGCTGCCCAGCAGGCCCAGTTGGCTGCAGCATCTGCCAGCGCTGGACAGCAGGCTGGCTCGTCCCAGGATGAGGATGATGAGGATGACATGTGATTATGAAGCTGATCCCTGGGTCTGGGCTGCAACATGCAAAACAGATAGTAAAAACAAGAATCTCTTATTGGATAAGTACAGATAGTAGGCTGCCACCTGTTTCTGGCTGTTTTCATCCGTTTCGTGCCTGCTGAATACGAACCAGGCCATATCCCTCGTCTTTGGACAGTGTCGGAAAGCAGCCCTCTCTTTCTCTCTCCGAACACTCTCATTGGCAGTGATCTGAGCTGTGTTCGGACATAATGCACATAACCCCACCAGTCCAGTATCAGGAGTTCACATTATGGACAGTTTCAAGGTACATAGATATGGGGAATTTGATTATATATATGTTTTTATTGTCACATACTAGGTAGACATTTTGTCTTTTTTGACAGCAGTACCTGAAAACACATTTGGATAAAGATTCATTTAAGCTTTCCTCCACTTAAATTAACAAGCAGGAGAACAGCTCCTCACTTGTCTTACCAAAGGTGGGCGGTGCTTATTCCTCCTACTGGCATGTCCTTTTTGGGAAATAATTTTTACAGAACTTGTTCCTTACCCCCCTCTTTGTTTAACATGACGGATATGTCCCCAATAGCACCACCTCCCATATAAACTGGCTCTGATCAATCATTTGGGATACACCCAACATATTTCTGAAACACTTAGAAGGGTTGTGAATATGTTTTGATTTGTAAAATAGGATTCAAATGCTTTTTGTTTTATTTTAGCTCAATCATACAGTGCCTTCGGAAACTATTCAGACCCCTTGACTTTTCCCACATTTTGTTACATTAGTCTTATTCTAAAAATGATTAAATCATTTTTCCCCATCATCAATCTACACACAATGCCCCATAATGACAAAGCAAAAACTTTGCACCTGAGCTCAATTGAGTCTCATAGCAAAGGGTCTGAATACTTGTGAAAATATGGTATTTCTGTTTATTTATTTTCTAAAATGCTGTTTTCGCTTTGTCATTATGGGGTATTGTGTTTAGGTTGCTGAGGAAAAACATTTTATTTAATCAATTTTAGAATAAAGCTGTAATGTAACAAAATGTGAAAGTCAAGGGGTCTGAATACTTTCTGAAGGCATTGATTCTTTTTTTTAGGATGTTCACCTACAGTATTGCTAACTGTTTAGCTACTCCTTTCAGAATCTTTTTTGACGGACTCATAACCAAAGATATAGGTTGTGTCCTAAATGGCACCCTGTTCCCTATATTGTGCAATACCTTTGACAAGAAAACAATTGGCCCTGGTCAAAAGTAGAGCACTACATAGGGAATAGGGTGCAATTTGGGTCACAACCGCAGGAGAGCTTAACAACCCAAGTATATGAGCCTAAAGTGTATGTTCCATGTGTAGTATAAAGAGACGTGGGTACAGTGTGCACTCAAGTTACTGTTCTCAATGACTGATAATGTTCACCTTGAAAAAATGCTATGATTTCTTCTTGGCTTTTTATATTGTGCATCCCAAATGGTACCCTATTACCTTTATGCTGCACTGCTTTGGCTGTTGTCAATAGTAGTGCACAATTTTGGGAATGGGGTGCACATTTGTTTTTCTGTGGTGCAGTATGATAAAGTTGCATTATGAATGTGTGGTGAATTCTATAAAGATTGGTAACCTGTCATTGTGTTACCCATTTCACATGCCTTTTATAAAGTTGTATTCTTTAAGCAATAAAGTTAACATCTTTTATAGTGACCTATTGTTCCTCGTGTTTTCTGGACTTATTTATAGTTCTTTCCTCATTTTTAGGTGTTTTTGAACTGTGTATGTTAGCCTCAGTTTTATACATCATGGACAAAAGCAGAATTTTTTAAAGTTTTTAATTAGACTAGGACCAACAAGTCATAAAATGCCATTATGTTTTGATGGTAAATTATTCTAAATAAGACAACTAATGTAAAGTCATTACAATGACCAACAGTGACATGGCCTGCATACTCACCAGGCATGTCACCCATTGATCATGTTTGGGATGCTCTGGATCGATGTGTACGACAGCATGTTTCAGTTTCCACCAATATCCAGCAACTTCATACAGCCATTGAAGAGGAGTCTGACAACATTCAGGCCACAATCAACAGCCTGCTCAACTCTATGCGAAGGAGATGTGTCATGCTGCATGAGGCAAAATGGTGGTCGCACCAGAAACGGACTGGTTTTTCTGATCCATGCCCCTACTGTTTTTTTTAAAGCTATCTGACTAACAGATGCATATCTGTATTCCCAGTCATGTGAAATCCATAGATTAGGGCCTAATGATTTTATGTAACTTGACTGTTTGAGCTAATGGACAATTTGAGCTAATTAGCATCTTTGCAACAACTTGGATCCTTTCACAGCACTAGAAGGCTGCGTTGAGACCGTGACTTATCAGTGACTCAAGCCCAGCTCAGCTAATCCCTACCATTGTGAAGCAGAGTTGTCATAATGCTTCAGCAGTTTTACATTACACCAGGAGCATCAGTAGACACAATATAAGTAACCTAATGTATGTCCCTTTAACTGCCCTGATCTTCCCTGACTGCCCTGATACATCTACAGATATTGTATGCAGTAATCATGTGCCTATGAACCAGATTTATACTGTTAGCACTAAGCCGGTGTGCCCTAGGAGGAAGTCCACTGTGAGCAGCTCACCCTGCACTAACATAAAGAACATGAGCACATCTACTGCTGCTAAGCTTCCCAGTAAAGCAATGAAAGCAAGTAAGTATTCCGGAAGAAAAGTGCTCAAAATAGCCCACGTTAATATTTGTAGCTTAAGAAACAAGGTTCATGAAATCAATAATTTGCTAGTAACAGATGACATTCATATTCTGACTATCTCTGAAACTCACTTAGAGCATACCTTTGACAGTACAGTTGTAGTAATACAAGGTTGTAACATTTATTGAAAATATAGAAATGCCAGTGGTGGAGGTGTTGCTGTTTATATTCAGAACCACATTCCTGTAAAGACTAGAGAGGATCTCATGTCAAATACTGTTGAAGTAATATGGCTACAGGTTCATCTGCCTCACTTAAAGCCCATTCCTGTGGGAAGCTGCTATAGACCACCAAGTGCTAACAGTCATTATCTGGATAACATGTGTGAAATGCTTGATAATGTATGTGATATCAACAGAGGTACATTTTCTGGGTGATTTAAATATTGACTGGCTTTCATCAAGCTGCCCACTCAAGAAAAAGCTTCAAACTGTAACCAGTCAACCTACCAGGGTAGTTAAAAACAGTACAGGAATGAAATCATCAACATGTATCGATCACATCTTTACTAATGCTACAGAAATTAGCTTGAAAGCGGTATCCAAATCCATCGGCTGTAGTGATCACAATATAACACTATATCTAGGAAAACCAAAGTTCCAAAGGCTGGGCCTAATATAGTGTATAAGAAGTCATACAATACGTTTTATAGTGATTGCTATGTTATTGATGTAAAGAATATCTGTTGGTCCATGTTGTGTAATGAGGAGCAAACAGACACTGCACTTGACACATTTATGAAATTGCTTATTCCAGTTGCTAAGCATGCACCCATTAAGAAAACGACTGTAAAAACTGTTCAATCCTTGTGAATTCATGAGGAAATGAAAAATTGTATGGTTGAGAGGGATGTCATGCTGCACAACTGATTGGCAAACTTATTGCAAATTGAGAAATCATGTGACTAAACTGACTAAAAAGAATAAGAAACTACACTATGAAACCAAGATAAATGATATGAAGAATTAAAAAGCTTTGGAGCACCTTAAATGAGAGAAAAAAGGCACATAGCTCCATCATTCATTGAAACAGATGGCTCATTTATCAAAACCAACTGGTATTGCCTACTAATAATTTTTTCATTGGCAAAATTAGCAAACTTAGCCATAACATGCCATCAACAAATGCTGACACTACACTGCCAAGTATATCTGACCAAATTATGAAAGACAAGCATTGTAATTTTAAATTCTTTAAAGTTAGTGTGGAAGAGGTGAAAACAAATATTGTTGTCTATCACCAATGACAAGCCCCCGGGGTCTGACAACTTGGATGGAAAATTACTGAGGATAATAGCGGACGATATTGCCACTCCTATTTGCCACATCTTCAATTTAAGCTTACTAGAAAGTTTGTGTCCTCAGGCCTGGAGGGAAGCAAAAGTCATTCCGCTACCTAAGAATAGTAAAAAAAAACTTACTGGCTCAAATAGCTGACCAATCAGTCTGTTACCAACCCTTAGTAATCTTTTGGAAAAAAATGTGTTTGACCAGATATAATGCTATTTTACAGTAAACAAATTGACAACAGATTTTCAGCATGCTTTTAGGGAAGGACACTCAATAAGCACAGCAATAACACAAATGACTGATGATTGGCTGAGAGAAATTGATGATAAAATGATTGTGGGGGCTGTCTTGTTAGACTTCAGTGCAGATTTTGAAATGATTGATCATAGTCTACTGCTGGAAAAACACATGTGTTTTGGCTTTCCACCCCCTGCTATAATGTGGATAAAGGGTTACTTGTCTAACAGAACACAGAGGGTGTTCTTTAATGGAAGCCTATCAAATATAATCCAGTTAGAATCAGGAATTCCCCAGGGTAGCTGTTTAGGCCCCTTACTTTTTTCAATTTTTACTAACAACATGTCACTGACTGAGTAAAGCCAGAGTTTCTATGTATGCGGATGACTCAACACTATACACATCAGTGACTGAAATAACTGCAACAAAGAGATGCAGCTGGTTTCAGAGTGGGTGGCAAGGAATAAGATAGCCCTGAATATTTTTTAAACTAAAGCATAGTATTTGGAACAAAACACTCACTAAACCCTAAACCTCAACTAAATCTTCTAATTAAAATTATGTGGAAATGGAGCATGTTGAGGTGACTAAACTGCTTGTAGTTACCATGGATTGTAAAGTGTCATGGTCAAAACATATTGAGAGAACAGCTACGATGGGGAGTTGTACAGTATGTCTATGATAAGGCGCTGCTCTACCTTCTTGACAGCACTGTCAACAAGGCAGATCCTACAGGCCCTAGTTTTGTCACACCTGGACTACTGTTCAGTCGTGTGGTCAGGTGCCACAAAAAAGGACTTTGCAATTGCAATTGGTTCAGAACAGGGCAGCACGGCTGGCCCTTGGATGTACACAGAGAGCTAATATTAATAATATGCATGTCAATCTCTCCTGGCTCAAAGTGGAGGAGATATTGACTTCATCACTGCTTGTATTTATGCTTGTATTGACATGTTGAATGCACTGAGCTGTCTGGTGCACAGCTTGGACAACCATGCATTCCCCACAAGACATGCCACAAGAGGTCTCTTCACAGTCCACAAGTCCAGAACAGACTATGGAAGGCACACAGTACTAAATAGAGCCATGACTACATGAAACTAGCATCAGAGAATAATATCGACGTATATGCTGATTCGATTAGTGAGTTTATAAGTGCATAGGATATGTTGTACACACTGTGACTATTAACACCTACCCTAACCAGAAACCGTTGATAGATGGTGGCATTCGCGCAAAACTGAAAGCGCGAACCACCGCATTTGACCACGGCAAGGCGACTGGGATTATGACTGAATACAAACAGTGTAGTTATTCCATCCGCAAGGCAATGAAACAAACAAAATGTCCGTATAGAGACAAAGTGGAGTCGCAATTCAACGGATCAAACACGAGACGTATGTGGCAGGTTCTACAGACAGCCCTGCCCATGTCTCTTTGCTTAATAAAGGGTTATATTTTGTGCCTACAACCCAGTGCAACGATTTTGATGTTAAGGTAGACATGTTTAAGCTTTTTAGAGACATCCGTTCAAGGGAATACTTTAGCTCCCCTAATTCTGACACTTCTATTGAACCAGTAGGTTGCTCTCCTGCACATACTCCGAATCCTTTTAGAAGCAATAGTTATTTTATACCTCCAGCCAATCGCAATCACTCTATCGAGACATATTGCAGACTTGTGGAAAAAGATGTTGGACATCTCCTTAAGAATAAACAGGGGTCCAAATCTTTCCATAATTTACCAAAGGATGAAAAACAAGCTTTACTTGATTTACAATCTGATACGGCAGTCCTTATTCGTCCTGCTGATAAGGGTGGGTTGGTTGTACTCATGGATAGGACAGTTTATGTACATGAGTGTCATAGACGGCAGCTTGACAACACCTTTTACAAGAAACTCAGAAGTGACCCTACTTCCCAATTTCAGAATACTATCTTTACTGTCCTAGATGGGTATTTAACTTCTGGTCAGATAACCAAAAAAGAACATGATTTTTGGCTATTCAACACATAAAAGTGCCACTTTCTATACTTTGCCGAAATTACACAAGAATGTTACAAAACCTCCAGGGCGCCCTATAGTAGTGGGCATTGATGCAGTAAAGGCCCATCTATCTACTTTTGTTGACTTTCTTATTAGACCACTCGCAGAACAGCTCGCCTCCTTTGTAAAGGACACCAGCAGTATGATCTCTATCATTGAATCTCTTGATCCTCTCCCTGAGAATACCTTGTTAGTTACTTTAATGTTGAGTCGTTATACACAAATATTCCACACGAGGGCGGTATGGAACATTTTCTTCTGCAACGTGACCCTAATGAACTACCTTCCAGTGCATGCATTATAACATTGGCTGAAATCGTACTCACACATAACTATTTCATGTTTCTAAATTATTTATTTATTCAGACGAAGGGTACTGCTATGGGATCCCCATGGCTCCTAACTATGCTAATTTGTATGTGGGTTACATGGAGATTTTCAATCCTCTCAAAAATGTTTTCTTGCCTAACATCATTATTTGGAAACGGTATATTGATTATATTTTTGTTCTATGGAGGGGTGATGCAAACAGCTCCAGGCGTTCCATGCTTTTCTTAACTCCTGTTCTGATCATTTGAGATTTACTATGCAATCTGATACACGTCAAATCAGTTTTCTTGATCTTGTGTGAAGATAATGTTCTATACACTGATCTTTACAGGAAGCCTACTGATCGTAACAGTTTGTTGAGGGCTGATAGTTGTCACCCACTTCCCTTGAAAAATAGTTTGCCCAACAGCCAATTCTGTCGAATCAAAAGAATTTACAAAAAACAATCAGATTTCGACAGAAATATGGCTGAGACACAAAGAAAGTTCAAGGAGAGGGGCTACAAGAATGATCAGATTAATATTGCAATTGAGAAAATTCAAAACAAAACGAGACATGACCTTTTTCAAGGTCAGTCTCGCAAAAAGACGCATTCTTGTGTTCTAACTACCCGCTATTCAAAGCGTTCTGAACGAATTAAGGGAATTGTTCACAAACATTGGCACATTCTAAAATCCGATGATAGTCTCGGTAATGTGTTATCTCAGAGACCAATTGATACACTCTGATTTACCACCCCAAGATATTCCTGAACAACGTCTATTTGCGCCCCTACCGGATGGAAATTACAAATGTACTGTGCTCAATGCAATGGCACTTATAAATGTAGATCCTTCAAACACCCACAAACAGGGAAATCGATCCCAATCAAAGGTGTTGTTACGTGCTCCACTAAGGCAGTTATTTATCTTATAACTTGTCCTTGTCCTTAAAAATTATGTGGGTAAAACAAAGCACAAATTAAAAGTACGTGTCTCAGAGCATCGTAGCACCATTAGGTGTAAAAACTTTACTTATCCAGTTGCGGCCCACTTCTTGGAGGCAGGCCACTCGATTTCGTCTCTGCGTTATATTGGCATCGAACATGTCACCCTGCCTAGGAGAGGGGGTGACCTTGATAATTTATTGTTAAAACGAGAGGCTGCCTGGATCTTTAACTTAAAGACCCTTGCTCCCTTCAACGTAGACTTTGATCTGAAGCCATTCTTGTGATTATTGTGACTTTGCCATTGTAATTGTTTGTAAGCTTTTGTAGTCAAATGAATTTATGATCGTATGCTATCCATTTGTTGTTTGTATGCTGTTCTTTGTATGCCATTTTAATATTTGATAATTAACCAATGATATTAGGCCACTCTTGGCCATGATTACAGACATCTGTGTCTTTTGACACTACATAAACGAGTCACATCGCAGTGTTTGTGATTATACCCTGATGAAGACAGCTTGGCTGTCGAAATGTTGGTAATTACATTTTTGCATCTGAGCTCCTAGAGTGTGCGGCTCTCTTTAATTTTCAGGTTCTACAGACAATCATGGCCTTCAAAAGAAAACCAGCCACGTCACGGACACCGACGTCTTGCTTCCAGATAAACTAAACACTTTCTTTGCCCACTTTGAGGATAATACAGTGCCACCGACGCAGCCCGTTAACAAAGGACTGTGGGCTCTCCTTCTCCGTGGCTGATGTGAGTAAGACATTTAAACGTGTTAAACCTCGCAAGGCTAAAGGCCCAGACGGCGTCCCTAGCCGCGTCCTTAGAGCATGTGCAGACCATTTGGTTGGTGTGTTTACGGACATATTCAATCTCTACCTATCCCAGTCTGCTGTCCCCACATGCTTCAAGATGACCACCATTGTTCCTGTTCCCAAGAAGGCAAAGGTAACTGAACTAAATGACTATCGCCCCGTAGCACTCATTTCTGTCATTATGAAGTGCTTTGAAAGGCTAGTCAAGGATCATATCACCTCCACCTTACCTATCACCCTAGACCCACTTCAATTTGCTTACCGTTACAATAGGTCCACAGACAATGCAATCGCCATAACACTGCACACTGCGCTGTCCCATCAAGACAAGAGGAATAACTATGTAAGAATGCTGTTCATTGACTGTAGCTCAGCATTCAACACCATAGTACCCTCCAAGCTCATCATTAAGCTTGAGGTCCTGGGTCTCAACCCTGCCCTGTGCAATTGGGTCCTGGACTTCCTGATGGGCCGCCCCCAGGTGGTGAAGGTAGTAAACAACATCTCCACTTTGCTGCTCCTCAACACTGGAGCCCCACATGGGTGCGTGCTCAGCCCGCTCCTGTACTCCTTGTTCACCCATGACTGCACGGCCATGCACATCTCCAACTCAATCATCAAGTTTGCAGACAACACAACAGTAGTAGGCTTGATTACCAATGACGATGAGACAGCCTACAGGGAGGAGGTGAGGGCCCTCGGAGTGTGGTGTCGACAAAACAACCTCTCACTCAACGTCAACAAAACAAAGGAGATGATCGTGGACTTCAGGAAACAGCAGAGGGAGCACCCCCATATCCACATCGAAAGGACAGCAGTGGAGAATGTGGAAAGATTTAAGTTCCTCGGCGTACACATCACGGACAAACTGAAATGGTTCACCCACACAGATAGTGTGGTGAAGAAGGCACAACAGCGCCTCTTCAACCTCAGGAGGCTGAAGAAATTTGGCTTGTCACCTAAAACCCTCACAAACTTTTACAGGTGCACAATTGAGAGCATCCTGTCGGACTGAATCACCACCTGGTACGGCAACTGCACCGCCCACAACTGCAAGGCTCTCAAGAGGGTGGTGCGGTCTGCACAACGCATCACCGGGGGCAAACTACCTGCGCTCCAGGACACCTACAGCACCCGATGTCACAGGAAGGCCAAGAAGATCATCAAGGACAACAACCACCCGAGCCACTGCCTGTTCACCCTGCTACCATCCAGAAGGCAAGGTCAGTACAGGTGCATCAAAGCTGGGCCCGAGAGACTGAAAAACAGCTTTTATCTCAAGGCCATCAGACTGTTAAATAGCCATCACTAACACAAAGAGGTTTCTGCCTACATACGGACTTGAAATTATTGGCCACTTTAATAAATGATCACTAGATCACTTTAATAATGCCACTTTAAATATGTTCACATATCTTGCATTTTCTAATCTCCTTTGTATATACTGTATTTTATGCCATCTATTGCATCTTGACCATTCCGATCTGTCATTGCTCATCCTTATATTTATATGTATATATTCTTATTCCATTCCTTTACTTAGATTTGTGTGTATTAGGTAGTTGTGGAATTGTTAGATTACATGTTAGATTTGCTGCACTGTCAGAACTAGAAGCACAAGCATTTCGCTATACTCGCAATAACATCTGCTAACCATGTGTATGCGACCAATAACATTTTATTTTATTTGATACAGATAACCATTAACTTCTGATGTAGACCCTAGACTATAACACTCAATATTTCAATAGGATACCTGATAATGAACAATATTCCAAATTTAGTAGTCAGAACCCAGAGTCTAAGATCACCATACGTAATGCCAAGCGTCGGCTGAAGTGATGTAAAGCTCGGCGCCATTGACTCTGGAGCAGTGGAAATGTGTTCTCTGGAGTGATGAATCACGCTTCATCTCCTGGCAGTCTGATGGACGAATCTGGGTTTGGCGGATGCCAGGAGAACGCTATCTGCCCGAATGCGTAGTGTCAACTGTAAAGTTGGGTGGAGGAGGAATAATGGTCTGGGGCTATTTTTTCTTGGTTTGGGCTGGGACCCTTAGTTCCAGTTAAGGGAAATCTTAACGCCACAGCATACAATTACATTTGAAATGATTCTGTACTTCCAACTTTCCAACCCCATCCAACACCTTTGGGATGAATTGGAACACCGACTGCGAGCCAAGCCTAATCACCCAACATCAGTGCCTGACCTCACTTATGCTCTTGTGGCTGAATGGAAGCAAGTCTCCCCAACAATGTTATAATATCTAATGACAGGTCTTCCCAGAAGAGTGGATGCTGTTATTGCAGCACAGGGGGTGACAACTCCATATTAATGCCCATGATTTTGGAAATGGATGTTCCATGAGTAGGTTTCCACATACTTTTGGTCATGTAGTGTAGAACAGCTACACTGCTATCAGACTTGCTTTCAATACATTTGATTGGGTTGTGCACAAGGCTTCATACTCTCAGATTATAGGAAATATTTACGAGTTCATAAACATTACAGCAAATGTATTTAGACATTCAAAGTCCATAGGTTATGTCAGTGATATGGATAATTTTATGCATCTTTCCCTCTTTTACGCACGAGGCAGCTTGAGGTGTCCGAACAGTTTCTTTCTTTACTTCATTCTCTACTACTAGTTAGCTGTTTTCAGTTCATTAACACACACAGAAGAATATTGCAATACTGTACTTTCCACTGATTCAATTGAACTGCAACTTGTCATGTGCATAACCAGCCTGTAAGGTGATTCAAACTTGTCCCCTGTTCCCTATGATATGAGTTGCTAGCCTGTAAGCCCACATACATATCTATAAATATTAACACATTTGAATAATGTATTTGATATCCCTCCCTATCAGCTCCCAGTCCCACCATGGCTATCCACTATCTGGCTACCAAATGTGTGGATATCCACCATCCCCACCAGTATCACAAGATCTGTGACTTCGACAAGTCTTTGGGGAAGACTATTGATGTCAACAACATAGTGTTTGCTCTCCATGTTCCCTTGCCCAACAAACAGATGAGCCCCTGGTTCCAGTTCCTGCTGATGGTTCCACAGTTTACATTACCTTCAGAATAATCAACCAGATAGGTAAGTGACATTCCATTTTAGGAGACAGGTTAAAGAAGGATTGTTAAGCCTTGAGACAATTCAGACATGGATTGTGTATGCGTGCCATTCAGGGGGTAAATGGGCAAGACAAAATGCCAGGAGCACCGTTTTTTGTCAAGAACTGCTACCCTGCTAAGTTTTTCATGCTCAACGGCCAATTTGATACAACTGTGTGAAGCATTGGAGTCAACATGGACCAGCATCCCTGTGGAACGCTTTTGACGCCATGGTAGAGTCCATGGCCCAATGAATTGACGCTATTCTGAGGGCAAAAGGGGGTGGGGGTGCAACTCAATATTAGGAAGGTGTTCCTAATGTTTGGTATACTCAGTATATAGCCCAATGGTTAGCATTTTGTATGAGACAGTAAGTGGTGAGTACATGTTCTTTCAGATGATTAAATGAGAATATTTTTACTCTCCTGTGTACACTCTTCTTCAAGATGAGACTGCAAGGAATCACCTCTGCCTACTGGGAGCAGATTGGGCTAATTGTCTTTGGCTTTTCTATCCTCCTTATATTTGACCGGAGTGAGAGGTAGTATTCATCAATTCGTTTTTTATTTTGGCATTAGTTGATCTGTTTCATTTTGACAAAGATAGTATTTGACTCTCAAAGGTTCATGGGATGAATGCATTCCACAACATCTGGTCATTAGACTTGGGGACAGAGATAGCAGTATTCTTCAGACAATAACTGCATCTGTATGTCTATGATACAAAACCACTATTACATTATAATTATAACTATAATGTTGGGAGCATTTTCCTCATTATCCTTGTATTATAAAAAACTGCATTGTATTCTCCTTAATCTAAACAACAGATGGCCTTCATCATTGTGGCTAGTATTTCCTTGTGCCTGTACTTCCTCTTTCTGTGTGTCATGGTTTAGCAGGTATTCTAGAACATCAGTGGGAAAATAGGCCAACTGCTGGCCATGACAGAAATCAGAAGACTAAGCTATAGGGTGGGTCAAAGGCAATAATTATTCAATTTGTTTTAAAGTGGCACAGTACCACTCCATTACCTTGAGTTTGTCTCAACACTAACAGGTATAGGATCAGTTTACCCTACTCTCAATCGTAAACATAACCATGATGAGGATGAATGAATATCTGTGGTAAGGGCAAACTTCTACCTTTTCTGTCATTGGGCACAGACAGTGCTTCCCCATACCCTTTAGTTGGTCTTAACACTAACATGTCTGTCCTGGTGTTATTGGGGCATTATCTTCACGTTCAAGTTCCTGGTGTTGGTCACTCTGGCATTTGCAGCCGTGACTGTCATCTTCTTTATCGTCAGTCAGGTTTTTACATTTTACATTTTAAATTTCACCTTTATTTAACCAGGTAGGCTAGTTGAGAACAAGTTCTCATTTGCAACTGCGACCTGGCCAAGATAAAGCAAAGCAGTGTGACACAAACAACAACACAGAGTTACACATGAAGTAAACAATAAACAAGCCAATAACACTATAAACAAGTCAATGACACAGTAGAAAAAATAAAGTCTATATACAGTGTGTGCAAAAGGCATGAGGAGGTAGGCAATAAATAGGCCATAGGAGCGAATAGTAACAATTTAGCAGATTAACACTGGAGTGGTAAATGAGCAGATGATGATGTGCAAGTAGAGATACTGGTGTGCAAAAGAGCAGAAAAGTAAATCAAATAAAAACAGTATGGGGATGAGGTAGGTAGATTGGGTGGGCTATTTACAGATGGACTATGTACAGCTGCAGCGATCGGTTAGCTGCTCAGATAGTTGATGTTTAAAGTTGGTGAGGGAAATAAAAGTCTCCAACTTCAGCGATTTTTGCAATTCGTTCCAGTCACTGGCAGCAGAGAACTGGAAGGAAAGGCGGCCAAATTAGGTGTTGGCTTTAGGGATGATCAGTGAGATATACCTGCTGGAACGTGTGCTACGGGTGGGTGTTGTTATCGTGACCAGTTAACTGAGATAAGGCGGAGCTTTACCTAGCATAGACTTATAGATGACCTGGAGCCAGTGGGTCTGGCGACGAATATGTAGCGAGGGCCAGCCGACTAGAGCATACAGGTCGCAGTGGTGGGTGGTATAAGGTGATTTGGTAACAAAATGGATGGCACTGTGATAAACTGCCTCCAGTTTGCTGAGTAGAGTGTTGGAAGCTATTTTGTAGATGACATCGCCAAAATCGAGGATTGGTAGGATAGTTTTACTAGGGTAAGTTTGGCGGCGTGAGTGAAGGCTTTGTTGCGAAATAGAAAGCCGATTCTAGATTTGATTTTGGATTGGAGATGTTTAATATGAGTATGGAAGGAGAGTTTACAGTCTAACCAGACACCTAGGTATTTAAAGTTGTCCACATATTCTAAGTCGGAACCATCCAGGGTGGTGATGCTAATCGGGCGGGCAGGTGCGGGCAGCGAATGGTTGAAAAGCCTGCATTTGGTTTTACTAGCGTTTAAGAGCAGTTGGAGGCCATGGAAGGAGTGTTGTATGGCATTGAAGCTCGTTTGGAGGTTAGTTAGCACAGTGTCCAAGGAAGGGCCAGAAGTATACAGAAATGAGAGCAACAATAATATCCTGGAGTGATGGGTCACATGGGTCAATTTGTTCTGTTTTAAGAGTAGAATAACCCTCCCTCTTGTGTAATTCAGATACATCATTTCCTGTTTTGGGGGACAATAAATTCTTATTTTATTGTTTTACATTCTATTGTATTCTACTCCGTTCCATTCCACCAGGTTATTGAAGCCTACTGGCGCTTGGGTGACTACTCTTTCTGCTTGGGTGACTACTCTATCCAGATGCACAGTCACAGTGCCTTTCTCACAGGAACCTATGGCATGTGGAACTTTGCGTTGTCCATCCTGTTTCTCTACTCACCATCCCAGAAGACTCACACTGACAAGACAGATAACACCGGATCAACAGGTTAACGTCCTCTTCAGACTCTATCCATTTGAATATGTTGTTGAGAGGACAGCATTTAACAATACATAATAATAAGAATACATAATAATAACAATACATAATAATAAGAAAATATTGACTCCCCTACGGACTCGGGAGAGGTGAAGGTCAAGAGCCATGCGTCCTCCGAAACACGACGCTGCCAAGCCGGACTGCTCGCTTAACCTGGAAGCCAGCCGCACCAATGTATCGGAGGAAATACCGAAGTCAGCTTGCAGGCGCCCGGCCCGCCACAAGTCGCTAGAGCGCGATAGGACAAGGAAATTCCGGCCGACCAAACCCTTCCCTAACCCGGATGACGCTGGGCCAATTGTGTGCCGCCTCATGGGTCTCCCGGTCACGGCTGGCTGTGACACAGCCTTGGATCGAACCCGGGTCTGTAGTGACGCCTCAAGCACTGCTATGCAGTGCCTTAGACCGCTGCGAAACTTTGAAGGCCCTCATGGTATATTTATTATAGGCTATTTGTCATGCCCATGTTAAAGTATGTGTGTGTCAACAAACTTGGACTTACTCAGTATTTTAATAGATGGCCTACATTTCATTTAAACATAGCATATCTTAAAATGTATTTCACCTTTATTTTGACAGGGAGTCAAGGTATCTTTCACAGATGAGCCCTGTGTACACATCAATACACATTAATACATATCAATATACTCTACATGTATCAATTTACAATGCCTTCAGAAAGTATTCAGGCCCCTTGACTTTTTCCACATTTTGTTAGGTTACAGTCTTATTCTAAAATGGATTAAATACATTTTTCCCTCATCAATTTACACACAATACCTCATAATGATGAAGTGAAAACATGTTAATAGACATTTTTGCAAATGTATAAAAAATAGAAATACCTGATTTTCACAAGTATTCAGCCCTTTGCTATGAGACTCGAAATTGAGCTCAGGTGCATCCTGTTTCTATTGATCATCCTTGAGATGTTTCTACAACTTGATTGGAGTCCACATGTGGTAAATTAAATTGATTGGACATGATTTGGAAAGGCACACACCTGTCTATATAAGGTCCCGCAGTTGACAGTGCATGTCAGAGCAAAACCAAAGCCATGAGGTTGAAGGAATTGTCCACAGAGCTCTGAAACAGGATTGTGTTGTGACACATATCTGGGGAAGGGTACCAGAACACTTATGTAGCGTTGAAGGTCCCCAAGAACACAATGGCCTCCATCATTCTTAAATGGAAGAAATTCGGAACCACCAAGATTTGGTGGAACCAACCAAGACTTCCTAGAGATGGCCACCCGGCCAAACTGAGCAATTGGGGGAGAAGAGCCTTGGTCATGGAACCTGATGGTCATTCTGACAGAGCTCGAGAGTTCCTCTGTGGAGGTAGGAGAACCTGACAGAAGAACAACCATCTCTGCAGCACTCCACCAATCAGGCCTTTATGTTAGAGTGGCCAGGCGGAAGCCACTCCTCAGTAAAAGGCACATGACAGTCCACTTGGAGTTTGCCAAAAGGCACTTAAAGGGTACTCAGACCATGGGAAACAAGATTCTCTGGTCTGATGAAACCAAGGTTGAACTCTGGCCTGAATGCCAAGCGTCACGTCTGGAGGAAACCTGGCACCATCCCTACGGTGCAGCATGGTGGTGGCAGCATCATGCTGTGGGGATGTTTTTCAGCGGCAGAGACTGGGAGACTAATCAGGATCGAGGGAAAGATGAATGGAGCAGAGTACAGAGAGATCCTTGATGAAAACCTGCTCCAGAGCACTCAGGACCTCAGGACCCTAAGCACACAGTCAAGACTGTGTGCTTCAGGACACGTCTCTGAATATCATTGAGTGGCCCAGACAGAGGCCGGACATGAACCCGATCAAACATTTCTGGAAAGACCTGAAAATAGCCTGACAGAGCTTGAGAGGATCTGCAGAGAAGAATGGGAGAAACTCCCCAAATATAGGTGTGCCAAGCTTGTAGCGTCATACCCAAGAAGACTCAAGGCTTTAATCACTGCCAAAAGTGCTTCCACCACGTTCTGAGTAAAAGGTCTGAATACTTATGTAAATGTGATATATATATATATATTTTTTAATTCTAAAAACCTGTTTTTGCTTTGTCATAATGCAATATTGTATGTAGATTGATGAGGGGAAAAAACAATTTCATAAATTTTTGAATTTGGCTGTAACATAACAAATTGTGGAAAAGTCAAGGGGTCTGAATACTTTCCGAATACACACATCAATATTCACATGGATAGGCCTAATACAGTAGCTATGAGATTGAGGAACAGTCAGGGAGGCAGGCTCACAGGCAGAGGGCGCCCTGTATATAAAGAAGGAGACGTGGAGATAAATTGCACAATTCCAGTCCTCCCTCCAACCAGTTTTCCCCACCATTCCATGTAATTCAGACAGACCAGAGAGAAAAAAGCTCGTTCCTCCATTCTGTCTGTCACTCAGCCATGCAGCTCAACGGAATCGCGATTGGCTAAAAGTCGACGGAGTCGGTCATAACAGTAGGTTAATGTTAATTAAAATAAAATATTAATTACTTTATACCCAAGAAAAGCACGACGACTCGATTTCAGCGGACTTCAAGATACTTTATCGACTCCAAGAAGCAATGAAAACAGATTTTTCGAAAATTGTGCAGCCCAAGAACTCTTAAGATTTTGCGCTTGGAACAGAGGCCAGCCATAAAGCAGGTGAGTGCAGAGCTAACGGGGTTCGATTAATGAGAACAGAATATACATAATTCAAAATCTATAGGCGTTAAGAGCACATGTAATTTAACTTCTACAGATTATAGTTGGTATGGATGTGTAGGATTAGGATACTTGCCTTTTTGTTACACGTCGGGTTTTTCTCACTCCTGCCTGTGTGATGCCGTTGTCTTGCCATATGGTCAGTCTCTTATCCCAAGTGGTTTACGCAAATGTGTAGCATCACTGTTTTACTCCAGCGCCAGCATAGTATATGTTCTTGTAATATATACATGTTTTTGTAATTACATAGTAATGGAGTTTTTGCTGTTGGGTAGAACAACTTGATGTTATCCTTTATGCTGTCTTCTACAGAGGAACTCAGACCCACACATGTCTGGGGTTGAATAAAACACCAATAATAATCTTTAATAATAAATCAATGTATGACCAATCTCTACCTTATGTTTGTGTGTGGTGCCTTGAGGGTTAGCACACACTGCTGATATCAGCCTTTTCTGAATGAAATGTGATGAGTCAGAATTTGTGACTGTTGATGTGTAGTTGCAGAGACAGTGCAAGGATACATTGACATATCTGGAACTTGCTCTGTGTTCAATGTTTTAAGATGTTTTTTCCCATCCCTGCTAATGTAACGGCGTTCTTCGTTTGTCGAAAGAGAGTCGGACCGAAATGCAGCGTGGTGGTTACTCATGTCTTTAATGAAGAAAATCGTGACGATACATGAAATAACTAATAAATACAAAAACAACAAACGGAACGTGAAACTTATTACAGCCTATCTGGTGAACACTACACAGAGACAGGAACAATCACCCACGAAAGACAAAGCGAAACTCAGGCTACCTAAATACGGTTCCCAATCAGAGGCAACGAGAATCACCTGACAGCTGATTGAGAACCGCCTCAGGCAGCCAAGCCTATACAACACCCCTAATCAGCCGCGATCCCAAATACTACAACCCAATACGAAATACAATAACATAAACCCCTGTCACACCCTGGCCTGACCAAATATATAACGAAAACACAAAATACAATGACCAAGGCGTGACAGAACCCCCCCCCCCCCCCCCCCCCCCCTCAAGGTGCGGACTCCCGGACGCACCTCAAAACCATAGGGAGGGTCCGGGTGGGCGTCTGTCCATGGTGGCGGCTCCGGCTCGGGACGTGGACCCCACTCCATAAATGTCATAGTTCCTCCCCTTCGCTCCTGGGATAATCCACCCTCGCCGCCGACCATGGCCTAATAGTCCTCACCCAGAACCCCACAGAACTGAGGAGCAGCTCGTGACTGAGGGGCATCTCGGGACTGAGGGACAGCTCGGGACTGAGGGGCAGCTCGGGACTGAGGGGCAACTCGGGACTGAGGGGCAGCTCGGGACAGGGGCAGCTCGGGACAGGGGCAGCTCGGGACTGAGGGGCAGCCCGGGACTGAGGGGCAGCCCGGGACTGAGGGGCAGCCCGGAACTGAGGGGCAGCCCGGAACAGAGGGGAAGCCCAGTACTGAGAGGAAGCCCAGTACTGAGAGGAAGCCCAGTACTGAGAGGAAGCCCAGTACTGAGAGGAAGCTCAGGAAGGTAGTAGGCTCCGGTAGATCCTGGCTGGCTGGCGGATCTGGAAGATTCAGGTTGACTAGCAGATCTGGAAGATTCTGGTTGACTAGCAGATCTGGAAGATTCTGGTTGACTGGCGGATCTAGCTGCTCTATGCAGACTGACAGCTCTGACTGCTCCATGCAGGCTGACAGCTCCTTGCAGACTGGCAGCTCTGACTGCTCCATGCAGGCTGACAGCTCCTTGCAGACTGACAGCTCCCTGCAGACTGACAGCTCCCTGCAGACTGACAGCTCCCTGCAGACTGGCAGCTCCTTGCAGACTGACAGCTCTGACTGCTCCATGCAGGCTGACAGCTCCTTGCAGACTGGCAGCTCCTTGCAGACTGGCAGCTCCTTGCAGACTGACAGCTCCCTGCAGACTGGCAGCTCCTTGCAGACTGGCAGCTCCTTGCAGACTGGCAGCTCCTTGCAGACTGGCAGCTCTGGCTGCTTCATGCAGACTGACAGCTCTGACTGCTCCATGCAGGCTGACAGCTCCTTGCAGACTGGCAGCTCCTTGCAGACTGACAGCTCCTTGCAGACTGACAGCTCCTTGCAGACTGACAGCTCCTTGCAGACTGACAGCTCCCTGCAGACTGACAGCTCCTTGCAGACTGACAGCTCTGACTGCTCCATGCAGGCTGACAGCTCCTTGCAGACTGGCAGCTCCTTGCAGACTGGCAGCTCAGGCTGCTTCAAACAGGCAGGAGGCTCCGGCAGCGCAGGAGAGGAGGAAAACGCTGGCTGCGCTGAACAGGCGGGAGACTCCGACAGCGCAGGAGAGGAGGAAAACGCTGGCTGCGCTGAACAGGCGGGGGACTCCGACAGCGCAGGAGGGAAGGAAGGCTCTGGCTGTGCTGAACAGGTGGGAGACTCCGACAGAGCAGGAGAGGCGAGGTGCACTGTAGGCCTGATGCGTGGTGCGGGCACTGGTGATACTGGAGCGAGGACACGCACAGGAAGCCTGGTGCGGGGAGCTGCTACCGGAGGACTGGTGTGTGGAGGTGG
Source organism: Oncorhynchus kisutch (assembly GCF_002021735.2). Taxonomy (NCBI): domain Eukaryota; kingdom Metazoa; phylum Chordata; class Actinopteri; order Salmoniformes; family Salmonidae; genus Oncorhynchus; species Oncorhynchus kisutch. The sequence continues at coordinate 21,912,296 of NC_034186.2, read as the reverse complement.
CTCTGGATAGACCGGACCGTGCAGGCGCACTGGAGCTCTTGAGCACAGAGCCTGCCCAAGCTTACCTGGCTCGATGCCCACTCTAGCCCGGCAAATAGGAAGGGCTGCTATGAACCGTACCGGGCTATGCACCCGCACTGGAGACACCGTGCGCTCACTAGCATAACACGGTGCCTGCCCGGTCTCTTTAGCCCACCGGAAAGCACAGGGAGTTTGCGCAGGTCTCCTACCTGGCATAGCCATACTCCCTGTAAGCCCCCCCCCAATAATTTTTTGGGGTTGCTTCTCGGGCTTCCTTGCCAACCGTGTTCCCTCGTATCGCCGGCTCCTATCTCCTGCTGCCTCTGCTTCCTCCTTGGGGCGGCGATATTCACCAGGCTGCGCCCAGGGTCCTCTTCCGTCTAATATCATCTCCCAAGACCAGAAGTCCTTATATCGCTGCTCCTCATGATTAACAGGGAGAGTTGGCTCAGGTCTGACTCCTGACTCAGCCACTCTCTCCCTGAGCCCCCCCCCCAATACATTTTTTGGGGTGACTTTCGGGTTTCGCTCTGCGCCGCTGTGTTTTCCTTTTCGACTCCATTCGCCTATAGCCTTCTTCGCACTGCTCAAGCGAATCCCATGCGGGCTCCTGCACTCTCTCTAGGTCGGCCGCCCACCTGTCGATTTCTTCCCACGTCGTATACTCCATGCAATTGCTGTCCATAACGTCCTTTCGCTTTTCCTGCGGTCGCTGCCTGTTTCCACGCTGCTCGGTCCGTGTGTGGTGGGTGATTCTGTAACGGCGTTCTTCGTTTGTCGAAAGAGAGTCGGACCGAAATGCAGCGTGGTGGTTACTCATGTCTTTAATGAAGAAAATCGTGACGATACATGAAATAACTAATAAATACAAAAACAACAAACGGAACGTGAAACTTATTACAGCCTATCTGGTGAACACTACACAGAGACAGGAACAATCACCCACGAAAGACAAAGCGAAACTCAGGCTACCTAAATACGGTTCCCAATCAGAGGCAACGAGAATCACCTGACAGCTGATTGAGAACCGCCTCAGGCAGCCAAGCCTATACAACACCCCTAATCAGCCGCGATCCCAAATACTACAACCCAATACGAAATACAATAACATAAACCCCTGTCACACCCTGGCCTGACCAAGGCGTGACAGCTAAATGACCAAGGCGTGACAGCTAAATGGTAAATCTAGATATTTTTTTCATCTCTGCTAAATGGTAAATCTAGATTTTTTTTCTTCATCTCTGCTAAATGGTAAATCTAGATTTTTTTTTCCATCTCTGCTAAATAGTAAATCTAGATATTTTTTAAATCTCTGGTAAATGGTAAAATCTAGATATTTTTTTCATCTCTGGTAAATGATCAATCTAGATATTTTTTTCATCTCTGGTAAATGATAAATCTAGATATTTTTTTCATCTCTGGTAAATGACAATTCTAGATATTTTTTAAATCTTTGGTAAATGGTAAATATAGATCTTCATCTTCTCAGGAAGTGATCATAACCTCTTAGAAAAAAGGTGCTATATCTAGAACCTTAAAGGGTTATTTGGCTCTCTCCATATGATTACCATTTGAAGAATGGTAGAACTCTTTTGGGTTCCATGTAGAACCCTTTCCATAGAGGGTTCTACGTAGAACAAAAAAGGGTTATCCTATGGGGACAGCTGAAGAGCTGTTTTGTAACCCTTTTTTCTAAGAGTGTATGAATGCTGTTTTACCAGTCTGGTCTGGTTGAGCCTGTAAGGTACTGTGACCACTTCAGACACCTGCACTGTCACGTCCAAGACTTTATAAGATGACCTGTAATGGAATTAACAAGAATAGCACATCTTCTTTAACTGTTGCCAAAGTTGACTTGAAAGCAGTAACCTTGGTTCAGAATGATGTCTGTCTGAAAGGCCTGATGAAGAGTCACCATTATTAGTGTGTCAGTGTTCTTTGCCCATTAGACTTACAGTACATGTACCATAAATGAATATGTTCTTTCACCTTCAAAAGGTCTGAGCCTGTTCATGCCATGCAAGCGTTTTGAATGTAGAAATGTAATGTCATTATATAAGAAACCACTGCTGTAGATCATTTAAGGTGAATCAAAATGTCAGACGAGAAGTGGAGTAACCACCTGTGACTTTGTGTCCCAAATGGCACCCTATTATGTATTATTGAATAGAGCCCTAATGCACTAGCCTACATAGGGAATAGGGATCTTTTTGGGATGCAGTTTTTGAATTAGTTTGAAGTTCCTGTGATTCTGACAGGTTCTAGTTCCCCCTGCCTTAATCTGGTTTGATGATTCAGTTAACATGGCATGGATTAACAGAGATTAAACTACACATAAGGGATAACAAGGGGATGATTGTTCTTTTCCTTAATTCTCTTCCCCCATGCCCCTCTCCCACTCTTCTATTCGTCAACACCAGTTACACTGGCAAGCCACAGCTATTGGTTTAATATGAGGAGGAACATCCTTTGTTTGGTTTTGTCTGTCAACCAACCCTTGTTAGAGCCTATCAGAGTCATGAACTTTGTGTGTGTGTGCAGTGGTGGAAAAATGACCCAATTGTCATACTTGAGGAAAAGTAAAGATATCTAAATAGAAAATGACTCAAGTAAAAGTGAGTCACCCAGTAAAATATTACTTGAGTAAAAGTCTAAAAGTATTTGGTTTTAAATATACTTAAGTATCAAAAGTATATGCAATCACTAAAATATACTGAAGTATCAAAAGTAAAAGTATAAATCATTTAAAATTCCTTATATTAAGCAAACCAGACGGCACAATTTTCTTGTTTAAAAAATGTCCGCATAGCCAGGGGCACTTTCCAACACTCAGACATAATAACAAAATGAAGCCTTCATGTTTAGTGAATCCGCCAGATCAGAGGCAGTAGAGATGACCAGGGGGGTTCTCTTGATACGTGCTTGAATTGGACCATTTTCCTGCAAAGCATTCAAAATGTAATGAGTACTTTTGGGTGTCAGGAAAAATGTATGGAGAAAAACATACGTTGTTTTCTTTAGGAATGTAGGGAAGTAAAAGTAGTCAAAAATATAAATAATAAAGTACAGATACGCCCAGAAACGACTTAAGTAGTACTTTAATGTATTTTTGCTGAAGTACTTTACACCACTGTGTATGTGTGTATCAAAGTGATGAAGTTATTCTGACACTGTGACTGAAGGCAGCACTCTGTTCAACACTAAAAGGCGGATCATGCAGAACGTTAGAATGAAACATTTTTGAGTGGTTTCTACTTAACCAGCCTCATCATAGACAGACTCCTCACAGGTCATTGTATTATAAAGCATGGTCTACAGGGATGCCTTTGCACTAGGCTACTCCAGCTCCTATGCCAAACTGCATCCCATAGGGCAGAACTGTCTGAAATGTTCGTAAACGGGTTGTAATGATGTTATTTCAAACATCGTTGCCCTCTGGAATTGGGTTATGTTGTAAAGACTGTATATATATGCATGCAGGTTGAAGAAAACCTATAGGTTTGTCTGTATTCCTGTATGGGTGGCCCCAGTTGAGCATTTGATTCACAGACAGTCCCAGTAGTGCATCCAGTTTTCAGTGGTATTTTTGTTGTGTCTCAACAACCCAGTCAGACCCCACTGTGTCATTCATTTGTTTGTGAACTCAGCTGTTCCCTTGGCTGTGTTGTTTTTACTCTGTCTCTGAAAGCGTTTTGAGTTCCTCAAGCAGCCAGATGAGAGATTATGCTGTGCCCTGCCATTGTGTGGGCCTACAGTGGTTAGAAAGGTCAGTGTGTGGAACAACCAGCCAGACATACTGAACACTGACTATAAGAATAACACTAAATTCTAAAGCTTATTTGAACTAATGTCCACTGAATATGGTGATGGGTTTTAGGGATTATTGTCGATCCAATTTGAGGAAAGGTTTAGAGATTTATGAGACGTTACAGTCAGTAATATGTGATTAAACCTGCTGAATCACAGAGGAATGACAAACAGCTTGTCATAGCAGGAAGATACCAAAACAGGGTTAAAACGGACAATTTCACCTTTCCCCCTGGGGCTCCGAAAGCGTAGCTCTTTTCTCTGGAATGGGGCAGAATGATGACGTCATAGGTAGCGTTGCCTGGACAACTGAGCAGTGTAGATGGAATTAAAAGCCTCCATGCCACTCCTCATCTGTATCATTGGGTTAGCAGGGCGTCTCCCATTCATTCACACCAACAGATACACACACACACACACACACACAAGAACAACACGCACGACACGTGCACACGTGTCTGTATGTCGTGTGTTATTTGTGTGCGTGTTGTGTGTGTGTGTGTGTGTGTGTTTGTGTGGAACGAACAGCTGACTGAAGACAGGACAGCCGGGTGTTTGTGCGGTTGAGTCTGTTTCTGCGATAACATTGACTCTTAACAACATGATGAAACTTTGTTGCCCCTTGCTGGAACCAGCAAAGTGTTGTACCAAAGGATGAAAATGGGCTTAGAAACTCTAACCCTGGAAATTTGACTGATAAACTTATGCGTACACTCGCAATGTCTGCCTGGTATTGTGATGCAATATTGGCCATCGTAATGTAGCATGTTCATTCAAATGATGTTAACTGATGTGACTCATGCAATGGAGTCTATTTTTTTGCAACGTCAGTTGAGTTGAATCAACAAATCACAGCACATATTGATGGGTACACTTCCTGGTTTTACTTCCTGCTTCGCTCCTATGGGTACACTCGCAATGGCCACCAGTCCACCCATTATGCCATAATGTTTTTGCTATTTGAATGGTTATTACGGAGACCCCGGTTATTTGACTGACCAATTACCATCATCCAAAATTCCATTACCATTACAGCCCTACTGTAACATCGACGCAGGGAGTCAGAGAACAGGTGCAGTTAGTGAGTTTAATATTAACGAACATAGAAGGATACAAAACAAGAGAAACGTCTGACAAGAAAACATAACCAATACTGTTTGATAATAAAAGAGTGCTATATAAAGGGTAAGTAATCAGGGAGTAATGCAGTTCAGGTGTGAGTAAAGATGGGTTGCCAGGACCGGGGGTTAGTAGAACGGCGATGTCGAGCACCTGGGCGCGGGAGTAGACGTGACACCTACGTTGTGCTCTCTAGTGGAACACAGGGGAAAATGAATGATATTTAAAGAGACTAGTCCACTTGGAGTGGTGTGTGTGACTGTGTGTGTGGGGTGGGGTGGGGGGGTTGGGTGATGGAAGGAAGTTATTTTTGGAAGCCGACATCAGTGTGACGTTGGGGGCCAATCTGGTGCTGTTGTTGGAGTGCCATTCTGTTGTCTGAGTTAATGAATGAGATTTATTATAATTCCAAGCCCTGCTGCTCTGTATGCCCAAACCTGTTCAACCCAATAGTGGGTTGAACTGCATCATAATAACAGTACATGATTCTGTTCACAGCTTCACCCTTTAAAGGCACACCCACTAGCCTTTCTTGAACTTGTGATTACTGTACAGAATGAATAACACACACAATCGTGTCTAAAAACAAACAAATGCCAATCAGGGCGTCTGTTCTTCTTCTTCATCTCTGACTTCATCTCTGATCCCCCCAGTTCTCCAAAACTAAAACAGACAAGTGTTAGGGCCACACTGTTGACTGGATGCAAAGGAGTGTGTGTTGTTTGTGTGTGTGTGTGTGTGTGTGTTTGTGTGTGTGTGTGCGTGTGTGTGTGTGTGTGTGTGTTGTGTGCAGTGCTTTTTGTAAGTACATGGAGTAGCCAGCCAAATAGAAAAAGTTGCCAGCCAGGGAGTTCCTGTCTGGGGGGGCATGCCCCTCACAATATTTGTTTTGCAGAACAAGCTCTATTTTGGTGGCCTCTGGTACATTCTAATGCCTTGATTCCAGCTGAAATACACAGCTGCATTATTGAATACTTTAATGACTTTACCTCCCAGATTGGTAAAATGAGTTGTGGTATAGAAAGACATGTCTTTACAATTAAAATGACTGAAAATGTATCAATGCAGTGTGCTGTTAGTTGTTCTGGGTATCGTTTAGGCCTAGGCCAATATGATCAGGACTATGTTCTAAGTAAGATAGGTTATTGTTAAAAAAGGCTATCTTAATTAAAGTCATATTTACAGTTGTACTGCAACATATATGAATTGCCACAATGATGTTTGCTTTTCAAATGATATGTTTTCTTGGCTCTGCTGCTGTGGACACCTTTTGAATCCTAGGAAAATACAAATAAGTTATTTGGTTTACTTGTCCTGATGCAATACCATGGACATATAACGACGTTGTATGATTTATGAATAGCAGATGAACTTTATTCAGTCAGTTCGACACCTTTTATAAACTAGTCATCACTTCCTGTTCGGTCATCAATCAAAGAACAGTAAATAGCCTATGCTCCCGACTCCGTGGCTTTCTATAGTAGGCCTATGAAACATGTGAAAGAAAATAATTGAATGTGCCACAAAACAATAATTAAGTAGATTTCAACTCTGTCCCTGTCATCGGTTGCTTTGTGACTGACATGTGTCTGTCCTGTCATTAGATCACTAGAAGATGGATATCATTCATTCTAGCGGTAGAAAGCTATACAGACTTTTCTGACTAACGAATTGAAACTTTAAAATTGAATAGAAGCCTAGTTAATTAATGAAGTGGAAAAAGTACCCGGCTAACAATGGAAAACACTGTGTGTGTGTGTTCATGTGCTATATGTTCATCTGTGGTCTGCAGACTGCAGTCCAGTTCTGCAGCCTCTGCACTTCCTTGTTGGATGTCCTTGTGTCACTCCCCTGTAGAGGCAGACATACATCCTGCTCCCTACTAAGTGAAGGTCAATCCTGGTCCTTCAGGACTATCTAGGGTGTGTTATGGGTGTGTTGTAAATGCAGACTAATGGCTGAACTATAGTACTGTACTGTAGCTGACAGTGGTCAACATTAGCTAGGTCACCTCCAGACAATACGATGTCAGACAGAGAGCCTTGTTGTGAACCACAGACGGTGTGGAAGCTGCTGTCACACAGTTGTGATGGGGTATTTATATACTCCTGTGCTTTTGTGTGTGTGCTTGCGTTAGCTCTCCCTTCTCTCCCCTAACGTCATCCTAGCCTCCTGCCGACCAATGTATTGGGCAGACACACAGCCACAGTTATATTATATACATTCAGTCTGTTTCCTACATGCGTCTCTAATAAAGAACACCATAATTGACTATTTAACTAACTCCTACTTCTTGCCCGATTCCCTTCGTCCCATGAGTCATTAGTGCTTACCTATAGGGGCCTTGACTGACTGACTTGTAGTGAGTGCATACATTCCCCATGGGAATTGAACCTACGACCCTGGTGTTGCTAGCACCATGCTCTCACCACCTGAGCCACACAGGACCACAGGAAGAGGTTCCCCCCCCAAGCATCCCAATCCTTTTTAGTCTAGGACTAGGCTTAAATGGTGTCCTGGAAACCAGCTCTTAGATATCTCGAGCTAACCTTAGAGGGGCCACACCCATGCACTAGTTCTCACCTGAGAGCAGAGCAGGCCTTGTTGACATTGGAGCTGGTCAGTAGGAAAGATGAAGCTCTGGATAAATAGTATTATGCAAGCCACTTACTCTTAATAACACATCTCTAGGCCAAATGCTACTCACCCTCAGGCTGTATCTCAAATGATACCCTATTCCCTACACAGTGCACTATGCAGAGCCTTTTGGGTCCTGGTCAAAAGGTATGCACTATAGGGAATAGGGGGCCATTTGGGATGCAGACAGTCACTACAAGAGTAGACAGACAGCTTGTTGCGCATTTATTACAAGTCTGTTACGTGTCAGAGCAGAGAATCCAGTGGGCACTGGCCAGTGCCATGGTGATGCTGCTGTTTACGTGGATATGTGGTGGTGGCCACAATAGCTGAGCTAAGGGTGCATCCTAAATGGCACCTTATTTCTGGAATATTACACAACTTTTATTGCACTATAAAGGGAAAGGGTGCTATTTTGGATAAACACTAAAGACTGGAGAAGCCATAGCAAAGGGAAGTAACAGGTTGCTTAGCAACTGCCAGTGGGTAATAAAACATCTTTACATCTTACAATAAAATACATACATCGATTGAGTCTAAGAACTACAGTATATCATAATGAATAATAATTGATCATGTTCTACCTCAATGACCTCGTACCCCTGCACATTGACTCTGTACTGGTACCCAGTGTATATAGCCAAGTTATCATTACTCATTGTGTATCTATTATTACTTTGTTACGTGTTTTACTTTTCTATTATTTCTCTATTTTCTTTCTCACTGCATTGTTGGGAAGGACCCGTAAGCATTTCACTGTTAATCCACGCCTGTTGTTCCTAGGTTACCATGGTTGGATTGTATTGGGTTGGCATAATGCATGTTGTTATTGGTCATTTCTATGTAAAAGGACCCATAAGCACAAAATGTTACATTTATAGGAGCATATAACATTTGGTGTCAAATGAAAGCTAAGAGTCTATATTTTTGGGAAATGAAGGCATACATACATACATTTTTCCACCATTTTCCATTGGTCACACAGATGGAAAAGGGGCCTTAAAAAATATCTGCTAGAAAAAGTATTAAAAGGTATAAGAAATACATCATACATAAAAACCCAATCATGTTGAAGTAAAGGCAACTAATATCAACATTTATATTTGGTTTTGCAGAAATGATTTGCCTTCTGCAAGTTAAAAAAACAGTACCTAGTGTCTTGTCATTCTGTTACCAAAAACCCACTTATGTTTAAGATATCTTCTAATTTCTCTCCCTCGTGAGGGATGATTATGAAAGTTCACAGAAGTAACAAGGTAGACCTAACAATGAGCTAGTGTTTTTACTGATAACAATTGTGTTTATGAATTATTAAGTGATTAAAACACATCACTCTGTTACACAATCGGAAACAGAGTGACCGAAAAATCAGTAACAGAAGGCCTGCAATTGATTTGGCCACAATGGGAAATCATTGTAGTCACAAACCGCAGTTGCAGTAGAGCACAGTACAACACAGTTCAGTAGATGTCTATGATTGGTACAGATATGCTTACCCTGGCGAGATGTTTTGATAAGCGTGTAAATCTCTCTAGGACAAGGTGACTTTTAGCAATATATTCGCCTGTATTTACCCCAAAAAATGAAACGCTCATTAGCTGCTAATGTGGCTGTTAAAAAGAGCTACAAATGCCATGATGATCTGGATGAGATTGCTGAATCGAGGGAAAGGTATGAATCTCTGGATTAACTGTCTAATGTTAACTACATTTAGTAATTCATAAATTGGTAAAATGGCTTTTTAAATGAACAATTCTGTGAACTGTCTTGTGCAGGTTTTAAATTGACACAATACCTGTTAGCAAAGGTGTCAGCTAGAGATGACGAGCAGGAGCTTGCAGGGATTTGTAGTCTTCCATGACGTCTACTTTGATGCTAATTAGCATGTTTGAATCTGAGAGTAAATAGAGCTGAAATATATGAATAAATGTCACCTTGTCCAAGAGAGATTTACATGGTTATCAAAATGTCACGCCAGGGTAAGCCTACGCGATACACAGCCCTTATTTTAAGTGTTTCTAAAATCCCCTATGGGAAAAATGAATGGTGCAAAAACGATTGGAACCATGTCCCTGTTTGACCGCTAGGTTTTATGGGTATTATGACACGTCCACTGTTGCCTCTATTGCCATATGGGAACCTAAATATTTTTGAATTACTGGTAGATAATGTGTCCTTCTTGGTATATTTTCAGAAAGAACAACGCCATGACTGCATCCCAAATGGCACCCTATTACTCCCTTTATAATTCATTACTTTTTCCCCCCTTTCAAGTTGATACAAGGAATGAAAATGTAAACTTTGTCGTTATCATGAAGAGTTTATTTTAGTTTCAAGCCTTCTAGAGACACCAAAAGTGGGGCCTATCATCATATTTGAATCACTGAAGTAAAATAATAGTGTAGTATTTGAACGTTGCTAGCCATGACACTTTATGACCTGTTATTTTGTTTAAACGTTTCATCTGGAGTGGCGCTCTCTCTGGTCTCCATGACGAGTTTCCTGCCCGCTTCCTAGTGATCCAGAAACCCACAAATGGCCCCAGCCCTTTAGAGAAGTAGCTGGGTGGCATTTTACACACAAACACGCACGTGCTCAAAGTCTCCTGTAACTGTAACTCTCTTAACCATTCCAGTAGGGACTAGGCTCCTCTTGTCTTGTTCTCCTGTGTTTCCTTCCCAGTGACCCATAAAACAAAACAATGCCTCTGATACTGAATACTTGCTTTGCTATGTCTGTTGCTCCGTTGCTGTAGCCCGCTCCAACTAACTGACCTATCTTTGACCCATTAAACAAAATACCTCCCTGATACTGAATTCTTGATTTGCTCTGTCTGTTACGGTTTACTCAAAATGTTCGTAGATGTTTGCCCGAAACAAATTGCTCCATTTATGGCTATTAAGTTCTGAACATTTAAGCCATTTAAGCTCAGACACTGCAGGTTTACTACACCCACACTAAGAAGAAAAGCTTATATCCAGAACCTAAACACTGCAGGCTTACTACACCCACACTAAGAAGAAAAGCTTATATCCAGAACCTAAACACTGCAGGCTTACTACACCCACACTAAGAAGAAAAGCTTATATCCAGAACCTAAACACTCCAGGCTTACTACACCCACACTAAGAAGAAAAGCTTATATCCGGAACCTAAAAGGCTTCTTCAGTTGTCCCCATAGGAGAAAAAAGGGGAACCCTTTTTGGTTCCAGGTCAAACTATTTTGGGTTCCATATAAAACCCTTTCCACAGAGGGTTCTACATGGAACCCAAAATAGTTCCCCTATTGGGACAGCCGAATAACTATTTTGGAACCTTTTTTTCTAAGAGTGCACTAAATCTATGGGAGATCAATGAGGACCAAAAATGGTCCTATGCACCCAATAACACCCAATAACTGTTCTGATTGTTTTATGGGTTTAGCTTATATATCTTAGATGGTCCAGTTGGCCCACAAGACTCTCCCCAGCTCCCCTTGTCATCATTGACAGTTCAAAAGTGAGTGACATTGTTTCATTTGCTCAGTATGGAGAGTGCCATATATGTCCTCCTCTGTAACAAGATCCTCCTGGCTATAGATAAGAGGAAAGTGTTGTGTTGATTCAGAGAGCATACACACACAGCACTACAGAGAAATCTGGGATCAGCTCTGAAACAGACGATGGTCTGACTGGTTTCACTGGAATGTGTTGAAGAATGATAGACTCTGAATGACTGGCAATGGTGGCAAGTTGAAGCTGAGGCTGACTCCACCTGAAATTGTGTGGTCACCAGTCATTGTTTACTGTACTTCAAACAGGATGAGACAGCCTATGCTACTCTCTTGGTTCTGATGATGACATGGGTCATCATCACAAGTTACACAGGATATGTCACGTTCTGACCATCGTTCTTGTGTGTTTTCCTTGTTTTAGTGTTGGTCAGGACGTGAGCTGGGTGGGCATTCTATGTTGTGTGTCTGGTTTGTCTATTTCTATGTTTGCCTGATATGGTTCTCAATCAGAGGCAGGTGTTAGTCATTGTCTCTGATTGGGAACCATATTTAGGTCGCCTGTTTTGTGTTGGGTTTTGTGGGTGATTGTTCCTGTCTTTGCGTTTGTGGCACCAGATAGGACTGTTTTGGTTTTTTCACGATTCTTGTTTTGTAGATTGTTGTATTTTCATCTTTATTAAAGATGTACAAAACAAACCACGCTGCATTTTGGTCCGCCTCTCTTTCACCAGAAGAAAACCGTTACAGGATATGAATGTAATCTATTTCTTTCTATTTCTTTCAAATTCCACAACAAAACCTAATACACACAATCTAGTCAAGCAATGGGAGGAGAATATTAAGAATAAAATATATGGGTGAGCAGTGACAGGGCGGCTAAGATGCAATAGATAGTAAAGGATATAGTATACATTATACACAGTCGTGGCCAAAAGTTTTGAGAATGACACAAATATAAATTTTCACAAAGTCTGCTGCCTCAGTTTGTATGATGGCAATTTGAATATACTCCATACTTTTATGAAGAGTGATCTGATGAATTGCAATTAATTGCAAAGTCCCTCTTTGCCATGCAAATGAACTGAATTCCCCAAAAACATTTCCACTACATTTCAGCCCTGCCACAAAAGAACCAGCTGACGTCATGTCAGTGATTCTCTCGTTAACACAGGTGTGAGTGTTGACGAGGACAAGGCTGGAGATCACTCTGTCATGCTGATTGAGTTCGATTAACAGACTGGAAGCTTCAAAAGGAGGGTGGTACTTGGAATCATTGTTCTTCCTCTGTCAACCATGGTTACCTGCAAGGAAACACGTGCCGTCATCATTGCATTGCACAAAAAGGGCTTCACATGCAAGGATATTGCTGCCAGTAAGATTGCACCTAAATCAACCATTTATCGGATCATGAAGAACTTCAAGGAGAGCGGTTCAATTGTTGTGAAGAAGGCTTCAGGGTGCCCAAGAAAGTCCAGCAAGCGCCAGGACCGTCTCCTAAAGTTGATTCAGCTGCGGGATCGGGGCACCAGCAGTACAGAGCTTGCTCAGGAATGGCAGCAGGCAGGTGTGAGTGCATCTGCACGCACAGTGAGGCGAAGACTTTTAGAGTATGGCCTGGTGTCAAGAAGGGCAGCAAAGAAGCCACTTCTCTCCAGGAAAAAAATCAGGGACATACTGATATTCTGCAAAAGTTACAGGGATTGGACTGCTGAGGACTGGGGTAAAGTCATTTTCTCTGATGAATCCCCTTTCCGATTGTTTGGGGCATCCAGAAAAAAGCTTGTCCGGAGAAGACAAGGTGAGCGCTACCATCAGTCCTGTGTCATGCCAACAGTAAAGCATCCTGAGACCAGTCATGTGTGGGGTTGCTTCTCAGCCAAGGGAGTGGGCGCACTCACAATTTTTCCTAAGAACACAGCCATGAATAAAGAATGGTACCAACACATCCTCCGAGAGCAACTTCTCCCAACCAACCAGGAACAGTTTGGTGACGAACAATGCCTTTTCCAGCATGATGGAGCACCTTGCCATAAGGCAAAAGTGATAACTACGTGGCTCAGGGAACAAAACATCTATATTTTGGGTCCATGGCCAGGAAACTCCCCAGACCTTAATCCCATTGAGAACTTGTGGTCAACCCTTAAGAGGTGGGTGGACAAACAAGTTATTTGACAGCATGCCAGGGCAGATTGTAGAGGTCTTGAAAAAGAAGGGTCAACACTGCAAATATTTACTCTTTGCATCAACTTCATGTAATTGTCAATAAAAGCCTTTGACACGTATGAAATGCTTGTAATTATACTTCAGTATTCAATAGTAACATCTGACAAAAATATCTAAAGATGCTGAAGCAGCAAACTTTGAAAATTAATATTTGTGTCATTCTCAAAACTTTTGGCCACGACTGCGAGATATGTAAACATTCTAAAACTGGCATTATTAAAGTGACTAGTGTTCCATTTATATTAAAGTGTCCAATTATATCAAGTCTGTAGGTAGGCAGCCACCTCTCTGTGCTAGTGGTGGCTGTTTAACAATCTGATGGCCTTGAGATAGAAGCTGTTTTTAAATCTCTCTGTCCCATCTTTGATGCACCTGTACTGACCTCGCCTTCTGGATGGAAGCAGGGTGAACAGGTAGCGGCTCGAGTGGTTATTGTCCTTGATGATCTTTTTGGCCTTCCTGTGACATCGGGTGTTGTAGGTGTCCTGGAGGGCAGGTAGTTTGCCCCTGGTGATGCGTTGTGCAGACCTCACTACCCTCTGGAGAGCCCTACAGTTGTGAGCAGTGCAGTTGCCGTACCAGGCGGTAACACAGCCCGACAGGATGCTCTCAATTGTGCATGTGTAAAAGTTTGTGAGGGTTTTCCGAGACAAGCTTAAAATGTTCCACCTTCTCCACTGCTGTCCCGTTGATGTGGATAGGGGGGTGCTCCAATTGCTGTTCCCTGAAGTCCATGATCATCTCTTTTGTTTTGCAGACATTGAGTGAGAGGTTATTTTCCTGACACCACACTCCGAGGCCCCTCACCTCCTCCCTGTAGGCTGTCTCATCGTTGTTGGTGATCAAGCTTACCATTGTAGTGTCATCTGCAAACTTGATGATTGAGTTGGAGGCGTGCATGGCCACACAGTCATGGGTGAACAAGGAGTACAGGAGAGGGCTGAGAACCCACCCTTGTGGGGCCCCAGTGTTGAGGATCAGCGGAGTTGAGATGTTGTTTACTACCTTCACCACCTGGAGGCGGCCCGTCAGGAAGTCCAGGACCCGGGGTTTCAAGCTTAATGATGAGTTTGGAGGGTGTCATGGTGTTGAGTGCCATGGTGTTGAGTGCTGAGCTGTAATCAATGAACAGCATTCTTAAATAAGTATTCCTCTTGTCCAGATGGGATAGGGCAGTGTGCAGTGTGATGGCGATCGCATCGTCTGTGGACCTATTGGGGTGGTAAGCAAATTGAAGTGGGTCTAGGGTGACAGGTAAGGTGGAGGTGATATGATCCTTGACTAGTCTCTCCAAGCAATTCATGATGACAGAAGTGAGTGCTACGGGGCGATAGTCATTTAGTTCAGTTACCTTAGTTTTCTTGGGAACAGGAATAATGGTGGCCATCTTGAAGCATGTGGGGACAGCAGACTGGGATAGAGATTGATTGAATATGTACCGAATCACACCAGCTAGCTGGTCTGCGCATGCTCTAAGGATGCGGCTAGGGATACCGTCTGGGCCGGCATCCTTGCAATGGTTAACACGTTTAACCTGTTTGGGCGCGCATGAACCGTTAGCGGGACACCTACGACAGCATCCTGTGAAATTGCAGAGCGCAAAATTCAAAATACAAAAATCGTGATATTAAACATTCATGAAAATATAAGTGTCATACATTTCAAAAGGCTTTACGGGGAAAGCATACTATGCATACCATGCGATTATCTGAGGACAGCGCCCCACATCAAAATACTTTTTCAACCAGCACAGGCATCACAAAATCACAAATAGTGATTAAATAAATCACTTACATTTGAAGATCTTCCTCTGTTTGCAATTCCAAGGGTCCCAGCTACACAATGAATGGTTGTTTTGTTCTATAAAGTCCTTCTTTATTTCCTAAAAAGTCAGTTTGGTTGGTGCCAATAATCTCAGTAATCCACTCGTTTAACATGCATACAAACGAATCCAAAAAGTTACCGGTAAAGTTCGTCCAAACAAGTCAAACGATGATTCTAATTAATCCTCAGGTTCTCTAATATCTAAATAAACAATAATATTTAAGATGGAGAATAGTATGTTCAATAGGGAAGATAAATAACGAAGAGTGCGCACCTCATTCACGTGCCAACAAGATTACTTTTCTAATGAGAGACACCTTGGAAAAACTACAACTACTTGCTCATTTTTCAAAATACAGGCCTGAAACCCTTTCTAAAGACTGTTGACATCTAGTGGAAGCCATAGGAACTGCAATCTGGGTCCGATCTATTTGTATTTCCCATAGGCTAGCATTGAAATGGCCTCAAAAAAAGTCCATATTTTTTTCTGACCACCTATTGTGGTTCAGGGCTTTGTAAGACCTGTATAGGTTACATGCTGTAGGCTACATCATCCTTTTCAATCTTGATACATTATTTATCACTTTCCAGGAGAATCGTCCCTCCCATAACACGGAACACAAAACTGGCTGCGCGCATGCGCCATCGTTCGCCTTTGTCCCCCTACACCAAATGCGATCACGACACGCAGGTTAAAATATCAAAACAAACTCTGAACCAAATACATTAATTTGGGGACAGGTCGAAAAGCATGAAACCTTTATGGCAATTTAGCTATCTTGCTTGCACTTGCTAGCTAATTTGTCCTATTTAGCTAGCTTGCTGTTGCTAGCTAATTTGTTCTGGGATATAAACATGGAGTTGCTATTTTACCTGAAATGCACAAGGTCCTCTACTCCGACAATGAATCAACACATAAAACGGTCAACCGAATCGTTTCTAGTCTTCTCTCCTCCTTCTAGGCTTTTACTTCTCTTGACTTTACATTGCAATTGGCAACTTTCACAAATTAGGTGCATTACCGCCACCGACCTCATTCGTCTTTCAGTCAGCCACGTGGGTATAACCAATGAGGAGATGGCACGTGGGTACCTGCTTCTATTAACCAATGAGGAGATGACTTCTATTTTAGCCCTTGGCAGACGTTCGTTGGCGCGCGCAAACAGTGTGGGTGCAATAATTTAATAATATAGATTTTACATTTATTTTGCAACGCTCGAGCGGTGTAGTCAGCCTGTAAGGCACCTCTGAGGTGGCACTGCCCTCTTCTGGTGGAAAACAGAATTACTGTATGGCTGTCACCATAGCTGTGCTGCAACTTGTTATCCACATGGTGGTAGTATTGGGCTGTAGTTGAACTTCAATGTTGTGGTCCCAGTGCATAACCCCACACTGGACACCAAGCAACACCTGACAAACAAAGAATTGCATTCATTACAGCATATTTTTCAGTGCATTTGAAGCCTTTTACTTAATTTCTGTATGTTTCTATATCTCTTTACCATCTTGAAATGCTCAACAGTGTGAATAAAATCATGGTAAATACTAAGTCACCTGGATTTCTACACTCACATATAAAAACAACTTTACTGCAGTGGGCTAAATCAGGATCAGACAGAGTGTTTCTTGGTAGTCTTAAACAAATCTACTTTGAAACAAAAGTATACACCTCACACACATGGTTATGGGCTTAAAAAAAGAAGACACCTGTACCATGGCAGATATAGAGTTGAAATGTATTTAATTTTGAGTTTGCATCCCAATATTACACTTTACATACACCACAGAAGACTGAAATATAACAAAACTGTTTGACATAGAAACACCGGATTTAAAAAAATAATGTTTATTACTTATGAAATTATGAAAAATATTTAATAACATTCCATCCATGAGGTCATTGGAGGGTGATTTGATCATTTGACTGCAGGAAAAGGGGCTACCCAAGGCAAGTCTGTAAATGCCAACATCTTGGTCACTGATCGTTAGACCTCGAATATTGAATGTAAGAAGGTTGCACACTGCATGATAATGTCTGTTGAATGGTGATGGATTAGGAGAATCCATTGTGGGAACCCCTGGGATAGTGGAGTACCACAGTCTCTCATGCAGAATACATGTGGCAGCTTGGCTCGACCCTGTAGGAAATCACTTAAGGTATGTTCTCACTCAGGTACAGCTGGCCTGGTGACTAGCCCCATGGGAGCGTGCATTGTGTGTACTGTGTCAGTGTCCCTCCCATGTAATTGCAGTGGAGGAGTGAGAGGGTAGAAGTGCAGGTGTTCAACAATAGCTCTTTCTCCTGCATGGAGGACTAGACAGGTGTGAGGCTGGATGGGCTAGCCAGGCCTCTTTCTGCCTCTCCTCTCTGCACAGACTGAAGAGGGGACCCATGTCTTTGGCCTGAATGCTGATGGATGTTTCAATGTCATCAGCCTTGCATTGACTGAAGCCTCTTCCAAATCACCTTTGACTCCTTGCAGTTTTTTGAAGATGACAAGAAACAGCTGTCATTCCTGTTAGAATTGGCTTACATTTACAACTTTTGCCTTGTTTTTTAAAAGAGTAAGGCATGTGTTACTCATGTAAAGTTAAAGTGGTTGTCTGGTTATCATACCATGCATACTGTAGTAGTGGTGTCATAATCATGAGAATCCAGCTGCAATCTACTGTTTTAGAAGCTACTGTTACCAAACCCTTGATACGATTGATTTAGTCATGTGAAACTCTCTGAACTCTCACAATTCCATAATGCCAAGGTTCACACTAATGGGAATACGTACTGTTCTGCACAGGATATCCTGGAGTAGTGTATGTGTCAGGCAGAGTAAATAGAATAGAATAGTTTATGTGAGGCTATGAGAACTTGAGCGCACTCTCTCTCTCTGTCTCTGTGTCTCTGTGTGTGTGTGTGCAGTGATTAATCTATGTGTAGGATGTGGTGTATACGTTACTGTATTGTACATTATTGCATTGTTGTCCTACACACTCACGGCCTAGCCCTCCCTAGGCATGTGTTTCCATCCTGTTCATTAAGCCTACGCTCATATATGGGCATCCCATCCTCCTCCTGCGCTCTAGGGTCACTTCCTGCCCCCCTTCCCCCCACGCTCGCTCCCTGTTAGCCAAGGGTGACGCAGACATACAGGCGTGGTCTCCCAAAGGAGGAAGTGATGTGGTTGACATTCTCCTTTAATCACCACTTTTGAAACCTTTGTTTTGCACCGATTCCCTTGCACACTCACTAGACTTTACGCACACACTGACACATACTACACTGACACTCCAACACACACACACACACACACACACACACACACACACACACACACACACACACACACACACACACACACACACACACGCACACTTACTGTACGCTCAGACACACAAACACACATGCAAATTGACACCACACACATAGACACACTTTCACACTTCCCATACGCTGCTGCTACTCTGTTTATTATACACTGCTCAAAAAAATAAAGGGAACACTTAAACAACACAATGTAACTCCAAGTCAATCACACTTCTGTGAAATCAAACTGTCCACTTAGGAAGCAACACTGATTGACAATAAATTTCACATGCTGTTATGCAAATGGATATAGACAACAGGTGGTAATTATAGGTAATTAGCAAGACACCCCCAATAAAGGAGTGGTTCTGCAGGTGATAACCACAGACCACTTCTCAGTTCCTATGCTTCCTGGCTGATGTTTTGGTCACTTTTGAATGCTGGCGGTGCTTTCACTCTAGTGGTAGCATGAGACGGAGTCTACAACCCACACAAGTGGCTCAGGTAGTGCAGCTCATCCAGGATGGCACATCAATGCGAGCTGTGGCAAGAAGGTTTGCTTAGTCTGTCAGCGTAGTGTCCAGGGCATGGAGGCGCTACCAGGAGACAGGCCAGTACATCAGGAGACGTGGAGGAGGCCGTAGGAGGGCAACAACCCAGCAGCAGGACCGCTACCTCCGCCTTTGTGCAAGGAGGAGCAGGAGGAGCACTGCCAGAGCCCTGCAAAATGACCTCAAAATGTGCATGTGTCTGCTCAAACGGTCAGAAACAGACTCCATGAGGGTGGTATGAGGGCCCGACGTCCACAGGTGGGGGTTGTGCTTACAGCCCAACAACGTGCAGGACGTTTGGCATTTTCCAGAGAACACCAAGATTGGCAAATTCGCCACAGGCGCCCTGTGCTCTTCACAGATGAAAGCAGGTTCACACTGAGCACATGTGACAGACGTGACAGTCTGGAGACGCCGTGAAGAATGTTCTGCTGGCTGCAACATCCTCTAGCATGACCGGTTTGGCGGTGGGTCAGTCATGGTGTGGGGTGGCATTTCTTTGGGGGGCCGCACAGCCCTCCATGTGCTCGCCAGAGGTACTGAGATGAGATCCTCAGACCCCTTGTGAGACCATATGCTGGTGCGGTTGGCCCTGGGTTCGTCCTAATGCAAGACAATGCTAGACCTCATGTGGCTGGAGTGTGTCAGCAGTTCCTGCAAGAGGAAGGCAATTGATGCTATGGACTGGCCCGCCCGTTCCCCAGACCTGAATCCAATTGAGCACATCTGGGACATCATGTCTCGCTCCATCCACCAACGCCACGTCGCCACTGTCCAGTAGTTGGCGGATGCTTCAGTCCAGGTCTGGGAGGAGATCCCTCAGGAGACCATCAGCCTCCTCATCAGGAGCATGCCCAGGCGTTGTAGGGAGGTCATTCAGGCACGTGGAGGCCACACACACTACTGAGCTACATTTTGACTTGTTTTAAGGACATTACATCAAAGTTGGATCAGCCTGTAGTGTGGTTTTCTACTTTAATTTTGAGTGTGACTCCAAATCCAGACCTCCATGGGTTGATACACTTGATTTCCATTGATAATTTTTGTGTGATTTTGTTGTTAGCACATTCAACTATGTAAAGAGAAAAAAGTATTTAATAAGAATATTTAATTCATTCAGATCTAGGATGTGTTATTTTAGTGTTCCCTTTATTTTTTTGAGCAGTGTATGTATGCTGATTGGCTAGTCACTTTTATCCCTACCTATATGTACATACTGTGTTACCTCATTTACCTCAACTGCCTTGTACCCCTGCACATTGATTCGGTACTGGTACTCCTTGTTGTGTTACTAGTTATTTAGCAAATATTTGTCTTACTTTTTAACTCTGCACTGTTGGGAATGGAGTCGTAAGTAAGCATTTCACTGTAAAGTCTACACCTGTTGTATTCGGCGCATGTGACCAATACAATTTGATTTGATTTGATGACACTCATGCACCCTGTGCACCCTGTTTTGTTGACTTTGGGAGGTGGTGCAGTTTGTCAGCACTAATAGGAACTTAGTAACAAACCATACCTGTAACCGCATGTTCTAGGAAGGAAGAGTTCTTCCCTCTGTGTGGGATACAATGGAATTTTGATATATAGTGGGGTCTGAAATGATTGACACCCTTGATTTAAGATGAGCAAAAATGACTGTATAAAATTAATAATTCAAATACTGAGCTATATTGTATGCAAAAAAAGGGATATTATATAATTTTATACTAATAGAATTGCTCAGAGAAATAGATTTAGTTTAACAAATAATATATTTTTCTCAAATGTAGGAGTCCAAATTATAGACACCCCTATTTTCAATACCTTTCAATACCTCACCTTGCGAGGATAATAGCACAGAGCCTTGATATCCTTCATCTGCGCTTATGGACTGCCCTCTTTTTAACAGGTTTATACATTGGTTTCAAGTCAGGAGACCATTTCTTTGTGGATCTTTACATGTGCTTGGGGTTGTGGCCAAGTTTCAGCCTCCTAACAGAGGCAACCAGGTTTTTGTCTAAAATATCCTGCTACTGAGGAAAGTTCATGATGCCGTTGACCTTAACAAGGACCCCAGGACCAATGGAAACAAAATAGCCCCATAACATCAAAGATCCAACACCATATTTTATAGTAGGTATGGGGTTATTTTCTGCTCATGCATTCTCAATTCAACTCCAAACCCACCACTAGTGTGCGTGGCCAAAGAGCTTTATTTTCATGTCATCCAACAAATGTAAATGCCTGACGTTTGCTAAACGGCATTGTCACTTGGATTGGAACTGGTGTTTTGGTTAGATGACGACATGAAAATAGAGCTCTTTGGCCACACACACCAAATCAAATTCAAATCAAATGTTATTTGTCAAATGTGCTGAATACAACGGTGAAATGCTACTTACCCGCCATTAACCAACAATACAGCTCAAGAAATAGAGTGAAGAAAATATTTGCTAAAGTAAAACATGAAATAAAAAGTAAAACAATAACCATAACAAGGCTGTTTACCTGTCCCCTCTCCCTCACTGCCAGGTGTCTCACAGAGATACAAGGCCAGTAGAGCAGTACCCCCTGTTCAAACAGCTGGCTATCTGTTCCCCTGCAGAACTACTTTCCTCAGGATTTTCTGCTCTGAATTTCTGTGCTAAATGTGGCTTGTCAGTTATTATCCAGATTCTAGGGCCTTATATCGAATATAAAGCTGTGGGTGCAGTTTTAGGTAGCTATTTCTATCTTAGTAAGATATCCACCTGCACCACTAACTAGGCTCTAGAGATTTTGGCTGCACCCCAAATGGCACCCTTTTCCCTGTATACCGTAGTGCACTACTTTTGGTCAAAATGAGTGCACTATATAGAGAATAGGGTGCCGTTTGGGATGTATACTGAGACTGGAAGTCTAGGTGTCAGATGGCTGCTCCGTAACCTCTCACACTGGCCTCTCGCTGCCCCTGACCTGTGCATGTGTTGTTTAGCACAGCTGTAGTTGTAGTCCACTATGGGCTTTACAGAAGTAGGACACCACAGCACAGAAACAGCTTCAGAAATCTATCTTACACAACAGATGACACCCTGTACTCTACTGTACCGTGCAGCGCAACGCAGATGCTTTTCACTGTGTGGACATTTTGTACTATATTTAACATAACTGCTGTGTTACAAAGATGAATTGCAGTGAATGAAGTTTTCCTTTCTTTATGTGATAATGCATGTTTGTGGTGGACAATGTACTTACAGTATATCATAAAAAATGTATAAATATAGCATTTATTAATAGCCCACGGTCTAGTTCTGTGTCTGTACATAGTGGGACAAGTCCCTGGAGAAGTCTGCTATTGTCTCCTCTGCACAATGCCAGTTAGGGGAGGAAGTGTTCTATATGTAGACCTGCTGCATTAGTAACCTGGTGTATGTCCCAAATGGCACCCTATTCCCTTGAAAGTGCCCTATGGGCCCTGGTCAAAGTAGTAGACTATAAAGGGAATAGAGTGCCATTTGGGACGTACGCAGGTAGACCTGCTTCTGCATTATTAACATGGGATGTAGATGTGGCCCTGGCCCTCTGTTGTCTAGTCTGTGCCCTATATCACTCCTCAGTACATCTGGGTCACAGCAGATCAGGTTCCCAGGGCTGCCCTTTTCTCACAGAATAATGTCATGCCACTGCCAGGGTTTCTGATTTAGTGACTGATACAATGTGTTTGGAGGCTGTGTTTAAAATGTCCTTGTGTTGTACAATACCTTCTTATTTTTGACAAACAAGGATTGGCAGTCAAACACAGTCTAGATTTTAAAAAGTGTTTGTGAAAAAAATGTCTTGCTTGACTAAGTTGGCGTGTTGCTTGGCTGAATGAAACCTTTTTTTTATGGCATATACTCTATGTGCTACATGGTCTGATGTTACACCCAACCTCTATCTGGCCTCCTCTATCTGGCCTCCTCTATCTGGCCTCCACTATCTGGCCTCCACTATCTGGCCTCCACTATCTGGCCTCCACTATCTGGACTCCACTATCTGGACTCCACTATCTGGCCTCCACTATCTGGCCTCCACTATCTGGCCTCCACTATCTGGACTCCACTATCTGGCCTCCACTATCTGGACTCCACTATCTGGACTCCACTATCTGGCCTCCACTATCTGTGCACGTGCCCTGACTGTGTCCACTCCTAAAACCCAGTCCCTTCCTGTCTTGTGATCTGTGTCTGTAAGTGGATAAGAATTTTGGCCTTTCTCCAGCGTGGGACTTGTCCCGGGTATGCCGTCCAGTCGGGCGTCACTTAGTTCCTAGCAGACGCAGGCAAGAGTCTGCCAGCCTAGCGAATCGGAGCACAGAGAGCAGTCAGGGGTTTTTCCCAAATAGTACCCTATTCCCTATATAGTGCACTACTTATGACCAGAGTCCAATGGCACTCTATTCCCTATGGGCCCTGTTCAAAAGTAGTGCACTAAATTGGGAATAGAGTGCCATTTGGGACTTAATCAGGATCTTGATGTGGCTCTGAAGAATCTGCCCAGCCATCGACTGTCCGCATGCCTTGAATTCCTCCAGGAGCTGCTTTTTACTTTTGATCCTGTTTCCCAACTCTGTGACTGATATCAACTGTTAGATCCTACCAGACCAGATCTGGCAATCCAGGTATAAGTTACATTTAATTGCATCCATCTCCCAGCATTGCGGAGTTGGTAGTTTTTGCAGCTTTGCAGTTTTTGATAAAAGTTCATTAGGGGTTGAATCTGGGTGGTGCAACAGAGTATTGCAGAAGCAGATACTGTGTTACTGTAGATTCATTCCAAATGGCACCCTATTGCCTATTTAGTGCACTACATTTAACCAGGGCCCATAGAGAATAGAGTGCCGTAGGACTCTGATCAAAAGTAGTGCAGTATATAGGGAATAGGGTGCTATTTGGGACGTATCCCAACTAAGTGCCAACACTACCCCTCACATACGCTCTCCCTGAGATCTCATAACTTGAATGAATACTTCCTTGTACTCCCGGTGGAGTTTGAACCCGATACCAGGAAAACCCATCCTCTTCAGCTGCATCACTATGTGGTGAGCTTATGCACGTCAATGCTGGAGGAACATGCCAACATACAGAAAAGCACAAGAATAAAGAGTAGGTTGACTTGGGCTGCTGCTAAGGAAGAAAAGCATCAGTGGTCAGTGTAATCTTGGTCATAGAGTACTTCTTCTGCAAGGTTATTCAGAACATGTTTATAGGATCATTTGATGTGTATTTGGCACAGCAGTTAGACATATAAAACAAACCAACACCCACCCTGGCAGACCCACACGTACAGTGAAGCTGTTAGACTCTCTC